>NC_064545.1:16428481-17028481 GCF_023856365.1 Brienomyrus brachyistius
TGTGTGTGTGTGTGTGTGTGTGTGTGTGTGAGAGGGAGGGAGAGTGAGGGAGAGTGAGGCATTTGGGCCCTGCTGTGTGCTTGATGCTGATGGGCAGTTTTTGGAGGGGCAGGTCAAAGGTGAAAGGGTTAGGCGCTGGAGGGGGCAGATGGCTGGCTTCCTTTTAAATGGAGTCTTGCCAGATCGGCAGCCTTGATTTACCTGTCCCTGATCAGTCATTATGCAGTTTATGCAGCTGCCGGATAGACCCCGTCTCACACTATACATCTAGGCCAGTGTTTGCACGCCGTGTGGCATTTATAGACTGAACAGACTGAAGCCGCCTGTCAGTGTTGTGGGACGCTGTCGTCTGGAGCAGAGAACCAGCACTGACAGCCTTGATCTCCTTTAGGAATCAGCACAGCGCTCTGTCTGTTTGTGTCTGCTGACCCCTCAGTGCTTCTTGTGAAGGATCTCACTCTCAGCCTGGCTGTGGGGCCGATCGGACGCCTTTGCTGATATGAGATGAGTGCAGATGCTGTAATTCGGCCATGACTCACTGTTGATGGAGGCTCCGCCCCCCCCCCCCCCCCCCCCCAGCCACTGCCATGCTGGGATGAGCTTTATGTGGAAAATGGTAACATCTGTGGTCTTCAAAGTTCAGTCATTTGGGTCTTTGTGCAGAAATCTGACTCTAGGGCTGAACTCAGGTTAAAAATGGGCCCTGCGGACCAAAGGGGGTCCTGGTCGGTAAAGAATTTTTCTGGCCCCCATACTCAGCGGCCCACCAGGAAAATGCCCGATGTGTCCGGCCTTGTCTGATCCGCTTGTTGATCCGGTGCTGAATGGCCAGCGAGACAGAGAATGGGCAGCTCAGAGAATCGAGAGGAGCTCGGCTATGGTATATAATCGGACTGCTGAACCGCAATGTTCCTCAGGTATTGAAAATGGAAAATCTGGCAAAGATCAATACCGAAATTGGCAGAGCGCCACTGAAATGAAAACTGTAAATAAGGGAACAACGTTTCTCATCTGTTTACTTAATACTTATCAATCACATTTGGTAATAAATGTTTCCTGCTTTGGCCTCGAACTGAGACTATTGCCGTCATTTGACTTTGACATCAGCAGCAGCAGCAGCAGTATCTGAGAACCTTCCACCTAGAAAGGATTTGTTGCCCCGGGGGTAAAAATCCCCTGTAATCCTGCCTGGCCCCCCTCACGTGCCGTTTTCATCTCTCTCTACATTCTTTATTTCTCAGCTGGTTGCAGCCATTGTGCTGTGATTGTGTTCCCAGTTTCGTCCCACAAAATAGCCAACCCTAATAACTAGGCTTGCAGAATAGCAGATAATCTATAGCATCTAAATCTATTTTCTCATATATATATATACACACCTCGCTGCTTTCTTAATTCTTTTTTTTTTTTTTTTTTAATCTCAATAGATAGCGTTTATTTTTTTTGGCTGGGGGGTAGAATGTCACCCCTGGGGCCTGGAATGAGTTGCCATGGTGCCGGTAGTGATTTTTGTATAATAATTAAGGGATTGTGATCAATCGGCAGATCGCAGCCAACCTTCTTACACGTGATTTTCACAGACATCTGTACTGGGGTTGTGTCGCCATTGATTTCATTAAACACATGATTGACCTTTTGGCCTCTTAAGGGAGATGGAGGCAAATAGGAGTGATCGCCGTGACTTCGGTTTGGCTGTTGTCTTTGGTGCTGAAAGGCCTCTGTGTATTTTGGGAAGATGGATTAATAAAATGCGAGAATCTAAAACATCAGTACAATGTAGCTCTTTGTGTTTGCCAGGTTCTGATTTGTTTTTTTTTGCACGAATGTGGTGCCTTTGGTAGTGCAGAGTGCTTGAGACTCCATCACTTCCTGGATCTTTTGTCAGGCGTTTAGATGGAAGAGCCTGCCAGTCACTGTGCTCCTTCAAGGTCTATTGCTATTTTCCTCCACGGTGCTTCAGCCAATCGCTGTGCGGTCCGGGGCTGGTCCTTTAACCAATCGCCGTGCTGTCCCGGGCTGGTCCTTTTAACCAGTGATTTTCAACCACTGTGCCGTGGCACCCCAGTGCGCCATTAGAGATTGTAAAGTGTACCATGGGAAATTATCCATCCATCCATCCGTCCATTTTCCAAACCGCTTATCCTACTGGTCGCGGGGGGTCCGGAGCCTATCCGGAAGCAATGGGCACGAGGCAGGGAACAACCCTGGATAGGGGGCCAGCCCATCACAAGGCACACTCACACACCATTCACTCACACATGCACACCTACGGGCAATTTAGCAACTTGGGGTGTGGGGGGAAACCGGAGTACCCGGAGAAACTCCACGACGACATGGGGAGAACATGCAAACTCCACACACATGTGACCCAGGCGGGAGACTCGAACCCGAGTCCCAGAGCTGTGAGGCAACAGTGCTAACCACTGCACACCATGCCATCCCCGGAAATGATCCAATTGGTCTAAAAAACTTTTTTTTTTTTTTGAAAATTAATTATTATTTGCAAATATGCCATTGTCAAGTGTCTGTGCTGTAATAGTGATGTATTCTTTTCCGTGTCAGTAGGTGGCAGCAGGTAGCTAATTGCCTTGATACTCTGAAACAAGAGCCGCAGTCACACATGTGACAGGTAGCCGTGACAGTGATGGAGAAAGTGCAAACTCTGAACTGGGCCCTGGACAAAATTCTGACCCAGATGAAGGCCCTAGTGTGAGCAGTAGTCAGAAGAAAGCAAAGATGGTGAACTTGAGGCAATACAGCGAAAGCTATCTTTCATTCACGTTTACTTTCACCTGGGACCCAACGACACCGACTCCATTGTGTTTGGTGTGTGGTGAAAGTAAGCTTTAAACGCCATGTCAAAGTGAAACACCTGTCACTTCAGAACAAGCAGGCGGACTATTTTGTTCACCTGCGTGAACACATGAAGAAACAGGCAACTCGCGAATGGAGGAGAGACCCCTTGAAGCTACCTGCCACTTTGCTGAACTTGTAGCCAAATCAAAAATGTCCCACACTATAGCAGAATCATTAACATTACCTGCCTGCAAAGCCATGGTGAAGGAGATGCTCGGCCTTGACGCAGTGAAAGAATCAGCTAAAGTCCCCTCTCAGATAACACAACTGCCAGACATATTGATGACGTCTGCAGACATTCAAAATTGTTGTTTTGGAAAAGATACAGTAGGACATTTGCGTTGCAACTTGATGAGTCTACGGAAATTAGGGACGTGCTTAACTCTTGGCCAATGTGCGTTTTATGGATGGAGACGCATCAGAGAACTTCCTGTTTTGCAAGGCGTTGCCAACAATAAAAGGAGAAGAAAACTTTTCGGGTCACATCAGAATATCTCAAACAAGGAGGATTTAAGTGGGAAAACGGTACAAGTGTCTGCACTGATGGAGCCGCAGCCATGGTCGATGCACCGAAGGCTTCGTTAGCGGAGTGAAAGAAAGAAACCCAGATGTTATCGTTACGCACGTTGGCACCGTGAGGCTCTCGTTTCCGAGACTTTGCCGGCAGACCCAGATGATGTGGTTTGCATGGTAAACTTTGTAAAGACAAGACCTGTGAATAGTCACATATTTGCATCTTTCTGTGAGAAATTGGGAGCGGAGCTTAAAACCTTATTGCTCCATGCCGAGGTCCGATGGTTGTCACGTGGCAAGGTGCTGCTGGCCTGTGTGTATGAGCTGCGGGAGGAACTTTAGTGTTTTTAGCAAATGAGAGGTCCGATTACGCGAAGCTGCTTTCAAGTGTTGAGTGCTATGCAAGGCTGGCATATCTGGCAGATATTTTATCTGAATGAACCGAACACACGAATGCAAGGCCGAAATGAACACTTGCTTACAAGCACAGATAAAATAAATGGATTCCGTTCGGTGGTGCAGCTCTGGTAACAGCCATGTGCAAAGTGTCAACCTTGACATGATTCCACTTGCCAAGAAATTGCGAGATGTCGACGCTGCTGCTCTGTGTGATAATAGGTAAACATTTGAAAACTCTTGAGGAGAAGCTGCCTTTTCATTTCTCTTTAGCCTTCACCGAATCCCTTGACTAGGTTAAGGACCCATATAGCTCAGCATCAGTTATTGGGAATGACACGTCTTTACAGGAGCAGGAGGAACTAACTGGACTGAGACAAGATCGTGGTTTAAAGCTAAGCTTTGCTAATCTACCTTTTGGACAGTTTTTGGCTGACTGCTGCAAAGGAGTTTCCCCATTATGGCATTCTGCCATTTAATCATTACTCCCATCTTCCACGACATATCTGTGTGAGCTGAGCTTTTCAAGCCTGACTACTATAAAACTAAAAACTGGGAGAGACTGAGAGCTGTTGAGGGAAGAGCTTTGTGTGTCTGTCTTCAGTTCCTGCCAGATTATCAGCATTGTGTTCATTCAAACAGGCACAGGTTTGACACTTAGTGAGTATAAACTGAGAGACTATTTTTCCATTACTAGGCTTCAGAGTGTCATTTTGGTTGCTGGTGTCCCTGTGGGATTTTTTTTAACCAATCGCCGTGCTGTCCCGGGCTGGTCCTTTTAACCAGTTGCCGTGCTGTCCCGGGCTGGTCCTTTTAACCAATCACCGTGCTGTCCCGGGCTGGTCCTACCAAACCCAAATGGAGGCTGTCCCATGACACTTTAGCTGGCTCTGTTTTTTTCTGCTTCCCTACCCAGCAGCCACATTTCAGTGCATTCCTTTGTGCCTGCATGGTTTCTGCTCATTGCCATGACATGGCGGAACGTTTCGGCAATGAGTGTTTAAAAGAGCAATGTCAAGGCCAGTACATTTACTGCTGAAATATCAGGAAGAGGTTGGCGTCCAAAGTTGAGATCTTCTGGCCAGGAGCTTCTCAACCTGGAGTTATTCAGGAAATATCCAGCTCCTTAAAGGAGTCAACGTGTGAATGTCTAAGTGATGTTTAATTAGTTTGCAGTACTTAAAGTTCTCTCAAGTCTCGCTGTCTGTCCGTCTTTCTGAACCCTGCTTAAGGACTTGCTTTCCCTGACTTGGTGTGGCATCGATGAGCTGCCGTCTTTGATTAACCCTGATGTACCGCACTCAGTCACTCTTACTGTCCAGGTCCTCCCACAGCTAGTCAGCCCGCTTTTAGTACTGCTGTGGTTAAACACACAGTTTAACGAGGGTTTTCTGCCTTCGGGTCTTACTGCCTATTTTTGGGCCTGCAGAACTTCTGAGAGCCTTTAGTGTTTCCAGAGGCTGTTGTGTATGTGATGGTAATTTTACACTTAAAGTAACTGGATTTGTTTGCAGTGGTTTGTGGCTCTGTGCCCATCATCAGAAGGTTGCCAGTTCAAACCTCTCTGGTTGGCTGAGTGAAGTCACAGATGGGCCTATGTACAGGGACACTGGCTGGTCCTGCTCCCTGATCCTCACTTGTACGGTGTACTTGTTCTTGTAATGGATGTACATTTGCTCAGTAAATGTACTATTAAACAAGTCGCCTGTAAGGATGATGTATTTGCGTCTGTTGCAGCTTATTCTGACTTCATACACACTGCACAAGCTCCATCGTGAAAACGGACCTGAAATTAAGTCCGACATTTACTGAACAACCTTCTCAAAACTTTAGTGTGCAAATGTCAGCACTTCAGAAATACTAATATTAAATGTCAGTAGAATCAGACAGTGGTGTGATTATTCCACATGTAAATAACACCCTTTATATGCTACCATGTCGCAGTCGCTTCCCTCTATTGTCTGCTTCCGTATACGTGTGAGAGCCTGTGCAGGTAAGAAAATAAACCAATAAAAGACACACTATTATCTCCCTTTTTTCTGTTTTAGTTTAAAGGTCTGTTCCAAAATGCAAAGAATGTAAGATTTCAGCTGTTTTTGTTGTTGTAATTTGAATGGATTTAATCAGGGCGATTTATTCATAACGTCTTTCAAACAACAACAACAATAATTCATCTTATTTATATAGTGCTTCTCAAGACCTCAAAGATCCTGACATAGAAATATCTATTGATGGGGTCTTAGTAAATTATCCTAATTTCCCCCCCCCCCCCCAATTGTCATAGATTTCTGATGAAATAATATGGTGGTCCAAAAGTCTAAAATGGCTTTTTTCCCAAAAGCACTTTTTAAAATGTCTGAGACCAAGAGATAAACCTGCTTCTGAAAGTGCTTTGAATTTTGAGCATTTCAGCGACTCACCAGATCATCATTATTCTCTGTTTTTTAGCTCATTTTTTCAGGCACGTCTCTTGAAAAACAATAATTCATCACAACTCCAGCTAGCTAACACTCATTGAATTGTACGTAGAGAAGGATGGGGGTGAGAGTTTTAATGCCAAAGGCTGGCATTGATTTTCTGATTGCTCTCATTCTTACTTGGTTTTTGAATGTGAATTGAGCTAACGTATTGGGTCATTTTTACAGCCCTGAAGAGAGATGAAGTTTTTATTGAACTTGTTTTGTGGGTGATGAATGGACAGTCCTCATCGTGCCTGTAACAGAACTGCTTTCATGCCAGGCCTCTGCAGAAATATAGACTGTATTTGTAATGTTCGGCTTTAAGTAACATCTGAGATGTCTGAACAAGGGCGTTCCCAGGAGCCCGTGGTCAGTATTCCAGCGGGCCGAGTTAGGATGGGGTTTTTGCGGAGAGGTTGTTTAATTTCCGGAAATAAACGATGTATTTTCATTTGTGCCCCCTGTTCACATGTCATCTGGAAAAATGGAAATGGTTAAACGTACGAACGCGCCAGTCAATCCACCCACAACCCACCCCCCCCCCCCCTCCCCCGGTTGTTTCACGGGTGCCTGAAATCGTAGTAGAACTTAAACCAGTCCGTGGAAATCAAAAGGCAAGGAGCCCGCATTGAAAACCATAGTGGCAAGGTGCGTGTCCTTGGGTTCGAGTGGAAGCTGCCCCCTGACCTGCACTGTCTGCTTGTGGCCTAGGTATCTCCACCTTTGTGAGGCAGCCCTCACCTGCCGTGCTCATGGAGGGCTCCGTGGCCAGGTTCAGCTGTAAGGTCACTGCCCACCCGCCAGCCGCCATCACCTGGGAGCTGAATGAGGCCCTCATGCCCCTGCTCACAGACAGGTATCCATATCCAAGCCCATGCATATGATTTAGCTTCTCATTTTTCCAGAAAATCATTGTTTTTTTTTTTTTATTAAGGTGTGTCAGTATGTATATCCTTAAGAAATATGCTCTTAATTACAACCCCCATAGTCAGTCAGCTTTCATCTCGTCGTCTTCAGGATTACAGTATTGCCCAGTGGAGTTCTGCAGATTCATGGAGTAGAAGCAGGGGATTCTGGGAAGTACCGCTGCATGGCTACCAACATTGCGAGTCGCCACTGGAGCACGGAGGCAATGCTCACAGTTAAGCCAGGTGCGCAAGAAACGGGTTGAATGTTTCCGTCGTGTCCTCTGATGAATCCCATGACATGAATCTAGCATCTTCCCACAGCCCTGCCTTCCAGGCTTGTAGTGGGGCCCCACATCATAGCCGGGCCCCAGAACCTGACGCTCTCCCTGCACGCCACTGCTGTGCTCGAGTGCCTGGCCACTGGGCAGCCGCGCCCCATTGTCTCCTGGAGCCGGGCAGACCACAAGCCCATGGATGTGTTCAGCACTCGGGTGCTGGGCGCTGGGAACCTCATCATCACGGACGTGAGGCCCCAGCACGCCGGTGTGTACGTGTGCAGAGCCACCACCCCAGGCACCCGCAACTACACCGTTGCTATGGCAAACCTCACTGTTCTTGGTAAGACCCGTAAGCCCTGTGTACAGTATGTATGTATGTATGTATGTATGCATGCATGCATGCAGCCGTGTACAGTATGTATGCATCCATGCATCCGTGTACAGCATGCGTGCATGCTTGTTTGGTTGGTTGTATTACGAGTCATATTACTTGTTAGCTCATAGGTGAAAGGTAAAGGGAAATGCTAGCTGTTAATCAGACTGACTGAAATTGCCCCCGCCCCACATTTTCAGCGCCCCCCTCTCTGGTGGAGTGGCCGGAGAGCCTGACCCGGCCACGGGCCGGCACAGCGCGCTTCAGCTGCCAGGCGGAGGGGATGCCTCAGCCCAATATCACCTGGCTGAAGAACGGGGCGGAGATCCACTCCAACGGCCGGATTAAGATGTATAGCAGGTGAGAGCCTGGTCCTGTTGGGGTCTCTCTTCAAATAGGCTGACCCAGAAATGAATCCCCTGCTCCTGAAAAGTCTATCCCGTGGGAGTGAGAAGGATTATCAGGAGTCTTGACGTGGAGCTGAAGGAGTCTTTGTCTCGGGGTACAGCAAGCTGGTCATCAACCAGATCACCCCGGAGGACGACGCCATTTACCAGTGCCTGGCGGAGAATGAGCAGGGCTCAGTGCTGGCCACGGCCAGGCTCATCGTGGTCATGTCCGAGGACCGGCCCAGCGCCCCCAGGAACGTGCGAGCCGACACCGTGTCCAGCTCGGCCATCCTGCTGGCCTGGGACCAGCCGCTGTACAATGCTGACCGCGTCATCGCCTACTCCGTGCACTACATGAATTCTGAAGGTGAGCCAAAGACAAAGGTGGAGGACGCGAGATTGGCTCAGAGCCTGACATTCTGTCAAGGTGGCAGTGAAATCATATCTGTCCTCGGGGGCGTAGATAAAACATCTGGGCTCTCTGATAAAATAACACCTTGAACCACTGATCGGTCCTTCCAGTCTGGGTCCCTCATGGTCGAATTTGCAGAGTGGAGGTATAATGTGTAATTTTTGTGCTCAGGGCCCTCTATAAAGTTCCAGGCCCCCTGAATCTGCCAGGGTGTCCATGCCCCCTGACATCCCTGTCTGTCATATGCAATATTTGTAGTAAAACCAATATTAAGTATTTATATTATCTGGATTATGTGGTTTGGAGTCCATGGCTTCTAAAAAGCCCGGTTTGGGATGCTGAGGTGGTGTGAAAGTGTGACCGTCTGTCTCTGGTCTATATCTTGCTCAGATTCCTTATTTCCACGGAATGTTTTTAAAGTCTGTTGTTGCTTTTGTCAATTCTGTGACCCCTGCGGATTCGGCAGTTAGCGACGCAGCACTGTGACATGCCGTCAGCTAACCCTTCAACCTCCCGAATGCTCGATGTTAAGAGTCGGGGGGGAATAAAGCAAGAGTGAGTCACCGAGGGCACACCTGCTGGCCCGTGCGGGTCTGCCTCCCTCGTGAAGAGGCTCCCGGAAACAAAGAAGGAGCCTGCAGCTGAGAGATCCTGCCTTTTGCTGCCTGAATAACTTCCATCCTTCTGGGTTAAGATGGCAGTGACTCTCTCTGGGCGATTTCCTTGAATAGCTGGTCGTGTGAGATTGACAGCACCGACGCGATGTTACATCCTGGGCCCAAGGGTCATGAATGCAGAAGGATGGAAATTAATGGGAGGCTAAAGAAAGGACAGGCTAATTAGTGTGCATCTTGGAGTGCGCTACTCCAGTGCCGGCAGGCCGTGTGGAGGCTTTGGGGGCCCTGGCGTCCCGGTGGAAGGGGGGCCGTGTCTCCGGTTTTTCCGCCTCTCCTTAGAGACCCCCCTGCAGCCCACTGGTCCTTTCAATCCGGGAACAAGACCTTTTCTGTTTACCCTCAAGGGTCTTGTGTACCAGGTCAGAAATTGGAATCGCCATTCAGTGAACCTGGAAGCAGGTCTTTTGTGTTGCCACCCCCCCTCCCCAGTACGTACTAATTAAAGTGCTATCACACACATTCAGCCATGTGGGAAAGCATCATTCTGGAGACTTGGCTTTAGCGTTCTGGAGCAGTTGGGGGAGGTGCGAGTTTGATTAAGTTGACGTTCCCGTTCTTGGTGCCTCTCCTTGCAAATTGCTCAGAAAACATACGACCGCTGAAGGGTCCCTCAAATTGCCGTGCAGGACTCGGGGCCCTTTGTTGCGCCTTGGTGTTTTAATCGGAGATTAACAGGATGCAGGGCGTTTTGCCAGCTGGACGAAGGAGTTCGGGCCCTTTTCTCGCAGTAAATGCATGTGAATTGGAAATTGTGACTGTGAGGTTTGTTTTTGAGTGAAATTGCAAATCTATCAGCTTAAGAACCGTAGAATTACCCTGGCTGTGACTGGGACTGTCATTCTTCAATCAGTAGTTGTACTTTTGCTCTTTCACAGGCAGACAAATGCCTACTTAATGTTTTTATGGTGACACAAAACAGCTTTCCTGTGAGCTCTGTCTTCCATCGAAACTGACCCGATCCAGTTCTGTAGGTGTAGGTTTGCCCAAATGGTTCTGGACAGTGGCTGTAATGTCATGGTTGTAACGCTAACACACATCGATTTTGTTTCCCTGTCAAACCAGGGATAAACAATGAGGAATACCAGGTTGTCATTGGCAACGACACGACGCGCTACATCATCGATGACCTGGAGGCGGCGTACAACTATACCTTCTACATCGTGGCCTACATGCCGAATGGAGCCAGCCGCATGTCCGACCACGTGGTCCAGTGCACCCTGGAGGACGGTGAGGAGGCTTGACTCCTGCAGCTTCTGTGTCCGTATGTCTCAGGAGGGACCCGATTTAAGGCTCTGGAACTGACAGCTTGATTCAGCTTAATCGTATGAATTTTACTCTTTGAAGTAGTGGCGCACCAATGTGGAAATTTTGACAGATACTGATAACTGATCTTTTTTTGTCTAACACCATCAATACCGACAGCCAGGTAAATGTGGCGAAATGAGCCGGTGAAATCCCTCGTCCTCCGCTACAGAAAATGGTTGATCACCCGATGCATCCATCTTTCCATCTATCCATCACTCATCTGTACCCACTTGTCCAATTCAGGGACTTTCCCAGAGCCTACACACGCAAGACAAGGAACTATGATTGGGTGCCATCCCATCACAGGGCACACCATTCACTCACTGCAATGCAATCATCTCCATTATTTTATTACTTGTGTCTTTAGCGCCAGTGAATATCTACTAAACTTCATTGGATTTTTAACAAATATTGGCAGATACTGATATGTTAATTGATATATCAAGCGTCCCTGCTTTGAGGACATTATACCAAAAGTACGGTACATCAAGGTGTTGGTTTTCCACTGGCGTAAAAACTGGTACCAGTGGCGAATGACATCACAACGCGAGGCCGGGTTTCAGCGGCAGGCTATTTGCATAACCAATAGATGAAGACAGTGTTTTAAGTCCCACCCCAAAGTACCAAAGAAGAACCCCAGCTGGTTTTTGGTATTGGAACTTTTGGTACTGGTACTCGACCGGAGGTCAATGGAGGAATGAAAGTACCAAAAGTACCGTCCTTGGTGCGGTGGAAAAGCGCCCCTTAGTGACCTAGCTGCCTTCAGAGGCTGCAGTGCGCTTTCTGCAATACGGTTGACCAAGGTCGAAACCTTACCGATGGGATCCCGCGGCAAGCAAAAGAGCGAAACGCAGGGATGTAACGGAGAAAAGACGGGATCCTTTTCTGCTGACTGGAAGCCCAGTCGATGGTCATCACTGTGAGACCCCAGCAAAGCGCAGGGAGCCGCCTGTGGTTGGCGAAGGTCCCTTCGGCTTCTTCTGGGGCTTTTGATCCTTATTTGTTTGGCAGCCTTGTTGAGTGACAGTGATACCTGATCGGTGTGCATGTTGTTATGTCGAATTGCAGCTACGCTATCCGTTAAATCATTATTTTAACCGAATTATTTAACCCCTCCCTGCTGCTCTGTGCCTCTCCCGCGGTTCCGCTCCCCTCCCTGCTGCTCTGTGCCTCTCCCGCGGTTCCGCTCCCCTCCCTGCTGCTCTGTGCCTCTCCCGCGGTTCCGCTCCCCTCCCTGCTGCTCTGTGCCTCTCCCGCGGTTCTGCTCCCCTCACTGTGGCCCCGTGCCTCTCCCGCGGTTCCGCTCCCCTCACCGTGGCCCTGTGCTTCCCCTGCAGTGCCTCTCCATGCTCCGGAGCTCAACCTGCTCAGCCGCAGTCCCACAGATATCCAGGTGTCCTGGCAGCCTCTCACAGCCAAGTTCAGCCGCGGTCGTGTCTCAGCCTACCGGTTGTCCCTACGCACGGCTGCCGACGGCACCATCACCCAGCTGGATCTGCCCGGTGACTGCACCCAGCACCTCCTGGAGGGGCTTCGACCTGACACCCTCTACCTCCTTCGGGTGGCCGCCGCCACCAGTGTGGGTTGGGGTGAGCCCTCTGCCTGGACCTCACACCGCACCCCTCCAGCATCCAGCACTAACGGTATGTCCAGTCATGTCTCTGAAAATCCTGCATCTTCTGCTGCTCATGTGACCCCACCCCCAACTCTGGGTCCCAACGAGAACCGACCAGAAATTTCTGATCCAACCAAAAACTTACTTTCTAGTGTGTGGTGTTTTCAGATATGGTATGTGGGCCATTGTAGTCTGTGATGGTGGAAAATGGTTTTGAAGAAAAGAGATTTATTATTATTTTTTTTTTATAAAAACATGATTTTGATTAAACAGAGGGGTTGGAAACCCCTCATAGTCTACAAATTTGGAGGGGCAAGTCTAGCCCTATTAGAAGAGGTGGTTCTGATCATTTGAACATTTGTCTACTACATTTGCTAGACTGCAGCATTTGCCTTGTGTTGTCAGTAACATCAGGCTGCCCTCTGTAATGGGTCATGGAGAAGGGCCCCTGAGCGGCTGGGGGAGGTCCCTGGGCGGGTGAGGGGGCGCAGTGCAGCGGGGGAGGGGAAGGCCTTATGGCTGCCCGGTGAGTCCCGAAGGCCGCGTGGGTGGGCTCTGGGCCTTCCAGCCAGGCGGGGAATCCTATTGGCCGCCTTGACCCCCCCACCCTCTTCCCTCACCTCCAAAGTCTGCTTATTCCATCAGGACCTGGCAGAAAGCACAGCTTTGTTTCAACTTGGGGGAACGCTACGGGTACATGTGTGTCTCTTCCCAGGAGCACGAGATTATGCCTCGTGAAAAATGTAGAATAATTCTCAATTCTCAGCTTGAAAGTATATATATATATATGTGTGTGTGTGTCTCAGCTGAAGGCCCTACGCCCTGTACTTGCTGCCATTGGATCCAGGCCCCCCGCCACCCTGACCAGCAGAAGTGGCTATAAGTACATTAGTAAGATAGTTACGCTGATCAGCCACCAAAGAAACCTTGATTTGTGCTTTAACAGACGACAGACATAATGTACGATGACGTTTATCTTTCTGAGGTTTGATAAGGGGGCCCCTGGTCCTGGGTCCCCGCAATGTCCCCGTCATTTTTCCCTCCAGTCGTTCTTTGATCTGACGGATTTTATGGGTTTCAATGGCTTGATTAGTGTCTTTGTAATCCCATTCTAAAGCAGAATGATAAAAAAGCTGATGTAACCACAATGTATCGGTAATGTAAGTCTAACCGTGAGCCTCACTGCCCCCCAGTGCCCCTGGCCCCCCTGCTGCAGTTGGAGCCGCTGAACTGCACCACTATGCTTCTGCGCTGGCGGCCGCACGCCGGGGACGCGGCCCGTGTGCTGGGCTACTGGCTCTCATACCGCCAGGAGGGCCAGACCGCCGGCCCCCCCATCCAGCTGCCGGCCCAGGACTCCCAGTTCACCATCCAGGGTCTGGGTGAGTCACTGCGTCGGTCACCCCTGAATGGCCGCTGGCATCGCACAGTCACTAAGCCCGTTCCGTAAAGCAGTATACGTATGTTACGATGTTACTCATATAAGTTATAATGCTCGAGGGATTACAGAACACAGACTTTCTAAGATGTATAAGTAGCTGGGTGATAGTCGCATGTCCGTTTGCTGACATTACGCTTTCGTGATGAATCGAGTTTACGTGGTGAAGAAGAGAGAGAAGGAGAGAGAAGGAAAGAGAAGGAGAGAATTGTGCGAAGAAGGAAAGATTCCGTTTGAAATGTTAATGTCTGCGCAGCAACGGCTGATGGCCGACATCACGTTTGGGTTTAGGAAGGAACTCATCACCCGGAGATCGTTTGTGTTTCACAGACAAAGAGCTCAGCCACGTCCACACAGGACAGGCCGGTCCCAGACAAAGGGCAGCCATCGACAGAGAGTCCGTGCCGTGATTGAGTGTGTCAGTCGGGTGTTCACCGTTCCTGGGGCCTCGGTCTCAGTAAACAGGGCTTCCCTGCCCCTCCCTGGTGCTCCGAGATCGCGACCTTTGCACCACCATTAGAATCCAGCCCCAACTGCCTGAGAACGAGACCTTGGATGAAATGGGCGGGGGGTCCCATGTGACTGATGCATTTTTGGTGGCTGTGGAGTGGAAGATGGTCATGCAGCCCCAGATCCTGGCCTCCAAAAGCCAGTCAGATCTTGTTGATTTCTTTCCCAGTTTTTTTTTTTTTTTTTTTTTTCCTTGGGGGGGGCGGTCATGGACGCTAATCAACATGTTTTATTGTGTCTGACATTGTGAGGTATATTCTTGCTTTTTGTAGGATTTTATTTTAAGGCTTTAGAAATGTTGTTGTTGTTGTTGTTTTGGCCCCAGCTACAAACACTCTAAAAATGGGGGTTGGGGGGGGGGTAGAGATGCCAGTCTGCTGCTGGCAAAATTTTAAAAGAATGGTAGCTGACGTGTGTGATTGTTGGTGCTGAGTTGCTGGCTGAGGGAATGCGATGCGAGGCATTTTCCCTGGGCCCCCAGCCCCATGGGCACGATAGAGCCCAAGCTCGTGTTACATAAAGGAAAGGGAGGGACAAAGACAGGCCCCCGCTTTTGGAAGACGGGACAGTCGAGCCTTACGGCTTGTTTCACATCCGCGGGCGATTCGGCCCGTTCCAGATCCTACTGCATCAAAGGCATTTGTATGGGACCCTAGGGGGAATAGTAGAATAGGAAAACGGTGGTACGCCGCTCCCCACACATTTGTCCGTGACTTTGTGGATGTTTTCTAATGTTCTGCCGTTTCATGAATTGTGGGCACAGGAGAACGTGGATGGCTAGTCGTGAGTCTTGGGAGTCCCCTTCGGGCAGTCCCCCGGGACATT
Organism: Brienomyrus brachyistius; assembly: GCF_023856365.1. Taxonomy (NCBI): domain Eukaryota; kingdom Metazoa; phylum Chordata; class Actinopteri; order Osteoglossiformes; family Mormyridae; genus Brienomyrus; species Brienomyrus brachyistius. The sequence continues at coordinate 16,443,433 of NC_064545.1, forward strand.
TACCTGTATCCTTCAGACTGATCAGCCCTGGTGCCCACTGACATCACAGCGGGGCTGCTCACCATACCTGAGCCAGGGAGGGAGAAGCATCCAGGCTCTGCTGTTTCCCCTCTCTTCTGTTCTGTGGCACGGAAGCGGACCAGGATCGCTTTGCTCTGTGGCACGGAAGTGTCGTGCTATGTGGTCTATCCAGTTATTTATTATCTCTGGTCTGCTGCCGGATTAGAGGAGGATTCGTGTCAGTAAAGTGAACGACAAGCAACGGACCTGAAACAAACACGGACCTTTTACTGAGCTGCATTGGTAAACAGACTGAGATGTTTATTTCTCGGGTGCCTGAGGTGATGTTACATTTCAGTATTTGACTTGGCTGTCAGGCTTGTACTTGGGGCTGTAGCGTGGCTGACTCAGAGCTGAGAATCACTGGTGTGTCCTCACTCTCATACACAAAGCCTGTCTATGTGCTCCTACGTAAGTGGCACGTAAATCAGGTGACCACAACCAGCTGTCCCCTCGGATACATGCAGGACACACTGATTTATGGCCAAAACCAAAGCGTTTTATTTCATTCATCTGGGTTTGTTTTTTTTTTTTATGGGTTTTAACAATGTGTGTGTGCGTGAGAAAATATAATATTAGTGTGTGCGTGTGATATATGACGGTATGTGTGTGTAAATTATATATTTTTTTCAGGGGTGTAACCATACAGTTTTCCTACGGTTTGTATGTATTATGATTGTTGGACCGTGGTAACGGTATGGTTTCGGTATCTTTATATTCAAGAAACAAATAAAAACGGTGATCAGAATTAACTTGATAATATACCGTGTACCGCTGCACCTCTGATAAATATATGGACAATTCTAGCATTATTTTGGCAAAATAATGCATGAATAAGCTTAGTGTCAGTGAGTCCATTTGCATATCTATCCATGTAACCTTTTGGATTGAATATAAGCAGATCCTCAGAATTCATATATTTACATTAGAATGACATAGCATTTTATCGGCGTTTTGATGTGACATGAAACGGAATTTGCAAGGGATGTCATTGATGTTAGATGTTCTCCCCTTGTTCCCCGTCAGAGTTCACTGTTTTAAGATCTCATGAATGCTTTGAGATGATGTCCCTGAAAGCTGTAGGTTTGGTGAGTCCGGTGCCTCTTGTGCAGATGAGCAGAGACAGAGTGACCGTGATGTTGCTCAATGTTGTATCTCCTGTTGTTGAGTATTTTTCTGCCGCAGTTTTTCTGCTGCCCCCCCCAAGGCCAGGAGCCTGCTCTGGGTGCAGCACGCAGCCTGCATGGATTCCATGTCAAATGTCACGTCCCAGATGTCAACCCCCCCCACTCTAACCCCCCTTCCTGCTTAATTACCCTAGGCTATTGTGCTTTGGGCTGGGCTGCAGCGGAGGTTGTGGGACCGTCTTCAGTGCTATTCAGATGAACACTATGGGTGGGGGGGAGGCAGCCAACCAAAGCTGGATAGACTGAAAACTGAAATGCCGTAATTAGCCTGGCAACCGGACGCTTCACCTTCAACAGGAGACTGCAGATAGATCGCAGCGCCGGTTCTGTTTGTTTCTGAAGGCATTTTTTAAATGATTTACAAATCAGTTATCAGTCCATCTGATCTTTTAGCCCTGGGGAGCAATGTGCCCTGTGCTGCATGTGTTGTTCTCATAGCTAACCTGAGGGTGCCGGTAGGGGTGGGGAGTAGAGGGGTAGGGTGCTGTGTGCGGGTAGGAGCTGTGGGTTCGGTTCCGCTGTCCTTATCTCATGTCTATCCCTGACCTCCGCTCCTTTCTCGGCCCGACCTCATGTCCTCCATCTGGCTCCACCGGATCCTGCCCTCCCCAGCCCCTCCTTAAAAATCACCCCCTGCCCCCTTCTCATCCTCCTTTATATTTGTGACCCTTTTCTCACGTTTTAGACTTTAGTAGCCGGCACTGGCTTGGAGGCCATTGAGAGAGATGCTTCTCTGAAAATCATTGTTGTTCTTGCGTTTGTGACCCTCCTGTCTGGCCGTTCTCCTCTGATCGCTCGCATTAAAAGGGCGTTTTCATCCACATGACTGCTGCTGACTGAATGCTGGCACAGTGAGGGCTGTTTCTGAGCTGCTGGAACCACCAGCCTCTCACACCACGTTAAAAATCCCTCATCGTGCATCTTAGCCATCGGAACGCTAAGCTGCAGTGTAACCACAGCTCTCCAACCTGTCTGTCTGCACTCATGACTCAGTGTCTGTATGAGTGGACTGTGTGCATTAGCGAGGAGGCACATATGATGAACATGAGCCAATGTAGCACCCAAGCCATGCGATGCCCTGGCTGGTATCACTGCAGGCCCCCCATTAGTGGAAAGGTAGCTGGCGAGTCGGCAGCTGCCTGTGTCGCCTATAGGATTGGCCTTGTTCACCTGACAGGAGATCCAAGACATGGATGTTCGTTCCATGAATCTATTCCATTGAATTTGTCTTTGTCAGAATGCATTCAGTAGATCGTTAGAGAGAGGTGCCTGGAAAATGTTTGTCGTCTGAACTGAGGGCTTCTTTTCAGTATCATACTGATGTTCCGTGTGCATCCGGGCCATTCACCGAAGTCACTCTTCATCTGTGGTCAATTCATTCCACCTACGGCTGAAATTGTTCAGTGTTTTTTTTTTTTTTTTCTTGTGGAACCTTGTAAGATTCCTCAAGCTTCATGTTGAACACTGACGCTTTTGTTTCTCCGTAATGCTTGTGGGATTATAGGCATTAATAATAGCTCAGAGGCGCCTTTCTGTACTGAACACACCTGTGGTAATGTTCAAGTTGCTTCACACTGAACGCAGTCCTGGCTGTGAGTTTGCTGCGCCTGGTGGGTTTGGGTTCTAACCCCGCTTCTCAAAGACTGGGCAGGTGGTCTTTGTTCCCTCTTCTCCGGCTGCTTGTGGCTCTCAGGTCAGTGCCTCTAGTCAGTTTGCCCCGACCCCTTGCTCGCTCTCTCTCTCTCCGACCCCTTGCTCTCTCTCTCTCTCTTTCAGGGAGCCCTTTGTCCACTTCCAAACCCCCCCCCCCCCCCCTCATTTGACCGTTTCCTGCACAGCCGAGCACCCTTCTTTTTGTGCTACCAAAAAGCAGAATGACAGTATGATGGATGGAGAGGCTCTCTTTGTCAGGCGAGCATCCCAGGGCAGGGCCCGGAGTCTTGCCACTTCGCATCTGTCACGCCACCCATTGACCACCCTCACCTAACCTCCGCTCTACCCCACTAAGCACAGTAAAGGCAACAGAAAATCTGTTCTGCTTTTAAACACTAGGTGGAAGTCTTGAGCCAAATTCGCGCTCACAAGGGACTTGGCTATAAAATAAACGGTGTGATTAAGTCCTGAGACAGGCGCTTTTCTGCAATTGGATGGGAAAATACGGAGCTGTTTAAATAAGCATTTCATGAAATTCCCGCTAACGCAATCGTCCTATATAAGCTAATCTGATCGATTCTGCATAACAAGGAAAAAAAAGTGATTCAAAATGCATTTTCCGAAGTTGACTTTGCTGCGAAATTGAATACATAGAAATATGCTTTTTGATTTGATTTTCCTTACAGATCCAAGGAGGAAGTACCACATTAAGCTGCTTGCCTACAGTATCGCGGGGGCCGGCTACCAGGCTGACCAGACAGCCAGCACGCCTGGATGTGTCTGTAAGCTCACCCTCATATCCAGCCTGATTTCACTAATGATGCATGTTTAATTAAAATCCACTCTAACCTATTAGCAGATGCAGAAAGACAGGTTCAGGTCCAAAAAAGTACAAATCCAGACCAAGGTTTTGTTTCAACCGACCAGTTGAATACTCTGACTGTGACTCCATATGCTCAGCCAGTTGGCTGAAACCAAACCTTGGCCTGGATTTGTACTTTTCTGGACCTGAACTTTTCACCTCTGCTTATAAGGACAGACATCAGATGAATTCTAATTTATGCTGCACCTTCATTGATATGCACTGCCTGTTTTCCTGGTGTAGGTCTTGATCGATTTTTACTATTCATTTAAGTAATGCTCTCTTTGTTTTATTAGCGGTCCGCGATCGCATGGTACCTCCCCCTCCGCCCCCCCATCGCCTGCATGCCACGGCCAACAGCTCGACAGCGGTATATCTGCGGTGGGACCCCCCCGCCTTCACCGTCGGACAGGCCGTAAGCTACACGGTTCGCTGTCACCCCGTCGGCTTGCAGAACGCCTCGCTGGTGCTCTACCTGCAGACGTGAGTGTGATGCCCCTGTCACCAGCATAGACCCATGTAGAGCCCGGCAGAATCGCTGCTTACGGCCAGGTCAAACAGCATTGCTCTAGTTGTTTTCCGTCTAGCTAATCTACGGATCTATACAGGAAGTAGAGTGATGTAATAATGGTAGAGAAACAGGAATTGGAACCGGCAGCTTGAAGGTTTACTACCAAGAGTGCATTGGCGGTCTGTGCGTGTGTGTGTGTGTGGTCTGCAGGCTGTGTTGCAGTGTTAAATGCAGCAGTCTCCCTGCAAAATGCATGAGCGTGAGGTTACTGCGTATCACTAATTCTTTACCCCCCCCCCCCCCCCCCCCCCACCCCCAAACAGTAAAGAGCAGGCTCTGCTCATCCGTGGGTTAGAGCCCAACACAAAGTATGAGTTTGCTGTGCGGCTCCACGTAGACCAGCTGGCCAGCCCGTGGAGTGCCGTGGCGTTCCAGACTACGCTTCCCGAAGGTCAGCACCTCCTCCCTGGAGTCTCCAGCCCAAAAAGTGCTAACATAGGATCAGCTGTGTGGCTTGGGGGTGGGGGGGGAAGTACCTTTTGAGGGTTCAATTGCATGTCTTAGTGCTGTGCCAATTGTACCCCAGCTGTGAATAAATGCACCTTTTAAGGTACAGAAATGGACTCGGGAGCATTTTATAGCATTGGGGGGGGGCTTCAGTGCCATTTGTCCCTTGGAGAACAAAACTGTACCAGGGCTGCACCTTTTAGGAAAGACCAAACCTGACAAGAACCCAGGCTCATTTACTGTGGCCACTTCGAACTTGACGGAAGAGCAATAGTCTGTGCACTGGATTATCCGAGGCACCAACTAAGTGCTTGGTGTCGCGCCGCATCCTGCTGACGGCGAGCGTGTCCCGTGTCTCTGTGCAGCCCCCACTCTGCCGCCGTCCAGCGTGAAGGTCACCCTGATTGAGAGTGACACGGCTCTGGTCTCCTGGAAGCAGCCGGAGGAGCCCAACCTTGCAGTGACTCGGTACACCATCCTGTACGCCTCGCGCCAGGCCTGGGTGGCCGGTGAGTGGCAGGTGTTGCAGAGGGAAGGTGAGAGCAAAAGCGGACGGGCTGTGACCAGTGGCTCACTGGCAATCCACGGGCTATTTCTGTTTAGAAAATGGAGGATCTGATGGAGATCCCTGTTACCCCTTATTATGTTGAGTCTCTTCAGTCCTGCATTGTGATTGTAATGCTTTTCTCACTAACCCCTGCTAACTGTTCACTACCTGTTTTTGGTTTTCTCCAACCGTGTGGTATATCTGGTGACCGGTGAGGTTCTTTTGGTGTCGGCCCTGTAAATACTGGTTTCGGAGAGCCCCGCCCTGAAAGAGCTGCTGCAGAAAAGCACTCCCCAAAGGGAAAATGGTTTCCGCAGCCCAGGTGTAGATGGGGGCGTCACTGATCCCACCTCCTGCCTGCAGGGACCAACACCATGGCCCTGCTGGAGAACCTGCTGCCCGGAAACGTCTACCTGGTGCGGATCTCTGCCTCGAACCAGGTGGGAGACGGACCCTTCTCCAGAGAGGTGGAGTTGGCTGTGCTTCCGATGGGCTCGCAGGCGAAGCAGAACTCCGGCCGCTACGATGCCACGGCTCTAGCTAAAGGTCAGCCGGCCGCGTCCTGCATGCTGGTCTCTGGCTGTACCTGTATGGCATGTGCTACTTAAACCCTCATTGGATTTGAATGTCATGGCGGTTCCATGCATCACATATATCATTGACCTAGAATGCAAACTTGTGCAATTGGTGCTCATTTAATACATTTGGTGTTCATTGTAATACGATGATTAAAATGTTAATCTAGGAGTAAAACCTCTCAGATTGTGTCTGGAGAAGTGGTAGACCATTGTTGCGGGTCCAGAGTATAACACTGGTTACCAGTCAGTGTGTTGACAGGAGACCTCTGTCTTGCAGCCTTTTCCGATGGCTTCTTCTACATGGACCAGAAGTCCATGATGGGCATCGTGGTGGGAGTGTCCATCGCGTTGGGCTGCATCCTCCTCTGTGCTCTCATCCTCTTATACAAGAGCAAATCCCGGTATGGTGGCACATGGCAGAGCTGGCAGTTTATGGCTGCAGTGCTGTGGGCTGGGGATGTGGGGGAGATAGGAAGGCCTGCCATGTGACATGTGAATGTGTAACCAACTCGATGCAGCCCTTGACGACTGGCTTAGAAAATCCTACTCCAAGTACCCGCTAGCCAAACTTCAATCTTCTATACTGTCAGAAATATAAGTATCAAATGATACCTTTGAGGGTACAATTACTTGTCACTGGGGCTGTACCCTCAAGGTAGTTGTACCTGCCAGTTGTACCTTTATCTGTAGGTAAATGTACCTTTTTTGAGGAACATTTCTGTACTATTCGGGGTATAATGTTTGTACCTTGAGTGCTTTTGCTTTTTACTGACATTGTACAGTAGATATTTTGTAGCAATGCACATGTACAATATTTATTGCTTATGAGTTTTATATGATTGCTTCTCTCCAGGAAATTCTTTGCCCCTAAGACGGCCAGGCAAGGGAGCTCACTCCAGAATGCACCCCCCCCGAGGGCTGAAGAACAGACAGACAGTGCGGAGGCCCTGGTGCTGGCGACGGCCCACCATTTCATCGACGCTAAAGTAAGCGGCGCCGCTGGGGGGGAGCAGGAGGCCCCCGCACAGCGGCACTCTCCGCATTCGCTAGGTTATCGCGTGGGTCTGTGTGAGACCGAAGCTGACAGAATGACACTGTGTGCTTCAGGGGGGAACGGACATGATGGTGAACGGCTCCGGTCCCGTGAAGCCCAGCAGGCTGAGGAGGAACATGTGGTGGTTTGTCAGTAATGAGGGGAAGCAGAAGTCCACGAAGGAGCCGGTAAGGAGCTCTGGGCCCGGGCCCGGGTGGGGGGCGCGTTCTGTTGTTGACGGGCCTCTTCTCATTCTGATTTTCGGTGTGTCCCCCCTCCCCCATGGAAGACCCAGAAGAGAAGCTACAGCAGGTGCTCCTATCAGCTGGCTACTACAGTCTTGAGGTATGAGCAGGGGTCTCCCTCGTACCTAGGCAGGAACACCCCCACAGGACCTGGGTTTGGGCGACCGGGAGAGACGGAGGGGTCCCAAGGCAGCGAGGGCACAGGCGACTCGGGGCACTACTCGCACGACGAGGCTGACTTGGGCAACATGGCCGACACACCGCCGCTGTCGCTCGGCGTGAAAGAGGCCGGAGCCTGCAGTGAAGGAGAGCAGCCCCACCTAGTGGTGGAGATGGAAAACCTCACCAAGATGGCCTCTCAGCCCTCGCAGCAGAGTCTGCATGCAACCGACCAAGTACATCCTCTGTGATGTAGAAACTGACACCCCCCCCCCACGTCATGCACTCCAACCCCCCAAACAGCTGTTCTAATGGACAACGAGCAGGAACCCCAAGAGAAGGAAAAATATTCTGCAGCATTGGGGGGCCCAGTCTGTCAGAGGATCGTTCTCTGAGATGAAGTCCTTTAGTCTTTGTCTATCTTTGTCTTTGTTCTAAATGTTTGTATGTCTTAATCTCACCCACCATGAATGTTACCAAAGATGTGAGAACTGCCTACAGAGAGTGTATCACTGGACTGCCGGGGACTGACTGCCTTAGTCCCGTTCGCTCACCTTCTACCTCAGTTTACTGCATGGTAAACGCTACTTTTAGTATATTTAAAAACCCCTTTTACCCGAATTATGTGATTTTTATATATATATGTATATGTGTGTGTATATATATATATATATATATATATATATATATATATATATATATATGTATATATGTATATATGTATATATATATATATATATATATGTATATATGTATATATGTATATATGTATATATGTATATATATATATATGTATATATGTATATATATATATATGTATATATGTATATATGTATATATATGTATATATGTATATATATGTATATATGTATATGTATATGTGTATGTATGTATGTATGTATGTGTGTGTATATATATATATATATATATATATATATATATATATATATATATATATATATATATATATATATATATATATATATATATATATATATATATAGACATTTTTTGTTCTGAAGTGAGAAATTGTCATATTTGTTTTTACTGATCTATAATAATGGCTACCTCAGGTGTTTAAGATGTCTTGCTCCTAGCTAAGCTCTTTGGTTGGTGAATATGAAGGTGTTTTGGTTCGTTCTTCGTCTGAGCCTTCAGAATCAGCTGGGCTGAAAGCAATGCCAGGCAGTCACAAGGGTGCTGGATGTGAACCCTGCTCGCGTTCGATTGGAGCCGCATGTCAGCAAACGTCAGCAATCCATCATAACCACCGTGCGTTCCGAGGATGTGAATATGACTGCAGACCAAGGCCCGGCGGCGAGCATGGTCTACAGGGACGCATTCCGGTGGTACGCCTTGCCTTGTTAGAGCAATGCTGTCATCTCCGGCTATTTAAATGCACCAACAGGAACCTTATGAGGAATCCAGCTTGAGCAAAAGGATTCTGTCCATACAATGTGGCTGCATTTTTTCTAATATGGTTATGCTACCTCTACTTCAGTGTTATTTTCTTAACCTCAGGGAGCAAGGTTGTTGCTGTACTTAGGTATGTACTACAATATACTGCTCGTGTTTGTTGGCCTTGTGCCTATAATGAAGTTAGAACCTGCGGGTTCCACGTTCTCCTGTGCAAAACACACCTTTTTGAGTTGATTAATAGCCATTTTTGTTTGTCTTTTGGTTATTTTTCTTCACCCCTTAAATACCTTAAGAAGTAACCAAAAACAGGCTGTTCCGACATGTTCGGCACAGCAGACCTTAAAAGCTTTAAAAATGGCCTTATTTGGAAAGGCTCCTTCGGGTATCACAGAATCCACAATGCAGGTGAGCGGGGGGAGAGGGAAGATTTTGATACCAAAGTGTGATTGCTCTGGAGAAGACCTTTCCGATGTGTTAATAGGAGAAATGTACAGAATGTTTGTCGAAAATCAAAAGTGTGTTTGGGTGTATAATTCAACTAATGAAACCTAACAGTTAATAGAACTATCAAAAGTCCTCCAAAGACAGATGTCTATATATTTTGTCTCCTTTGTACTACTTTGTGCGCAATGTGTAGGAATTCGTGTCTTGAAATTTCCGATTCTTTAACGTAGAGTACTTAATTCTCACGGTAGTGTTACGTTTCCGTTTGTAGCGACAGCTAGCGTGCTGCAGAGACAGAATGCTATCCTCCAAAGAACGTTTGCCTCCTACCTTTGGTTTGGCTTGTTGTGGTTTTTATGTTGGCTTGGGGAGACTCGCACCGAAAGCTCCACTCGCCAAACCAAAGAATGAACTACAGTTGAGCTGCAGTACGACACCAAGAGCAGAACGATGCCCTGTGCGTGTCCTGTCACGTGACCCAGCACGCCGGCAGGAATCTATCATGCAGCTAAACCCAAATAACCAAATGCCTTCAAGAACTGGGTCATTACAATAATGGTGATTTTTATGCTTTGGTCCGGATTTATATTGAACATTATCTCTGTATTTTGTACATATTTTCCTCATTCTCTGTTTTTCCCACTTTCTGAAGGTTTCACCTTTGCATGGAGAGCAAAACAATCAGTTTATTTCTTTTGAGAAGCAAACAATGTAAACCAAAGATTTTTGTCACTGTCACATGTTAGTTTGTAGGCATATATCTTTATCAGATGTTTTGTCGGTTCGTGATGATTAAAATTCCCTGTCAAACCAATAGATATACGTCTTGACCATGATGCAACAAACTGAAAACGGAAGGTTCACTTGTGTTCGTTGTTGACCCATCGACGCACTTCACCCGGCTGTCACTATTGTACTCATGTCAAACTGGAGAAAGTGAGAAGTGGTGCCCAGTAGTCGGAGTCCTCTAATGCTGTTCATGTTTGTCTGGGTTTCATTGTGGATTTTACGGTTTTCACTGTATTTACAGTGAATCATTGCTGTGCAGATACCCTGCCTGCATACACTGACCTATTACTACATATTTTATCCATCCGAAGATTTAAAAATATGTGCACTTCAGAGCTTAGGTGTAATTTTAGAAAAATGCAGGTTGGTCAGCTCTGCGTAGGATCCCTGCTTACGAAAATGAGCAAACAGCCTTAAAGTTCGAGACAAAGCAAATGGCTGTACCTATTCAGGTTTTATTTTTATTTCAAAAGGAATTTTATGTTTTTCGTGTGTCGTTTGCTTTTCAAATTTTGTGAATTGGAAGGGATTTGAATATGTGACTGGCTGTTGGTGTGGGGTGGAGCCACAAACTCAGCCACGCCCATAGCGAGTCTGTGCCCGCCGTTTCCAAATGGCAGAGAGGTGTCTGTGTGTATGGGGCAGTTCGAGTCCAACATCTTTTATGCCAGCGTTTCCCAACCCAGTCTTCGGGGAACCCCGGACAGTCCACGTTTTGGCTCCCTCCCAGCTAATCAGGAACACCGAATACCTGGTATAGGTACGCTGGGAGCTGACAGGAAGCAAAACCGTGGACTTTCCGCGGTTCCCCGAGGACTGGGTTGGGAAACGTTCTCTGCTGCCACCGAAAAACAGCCACCAGTCTCTACTTCTGAATGTAACTCTGCTTATGCGATTATTTTATGCTTTTGTTTATTAGTTTCTTTAATTTTGGTCAAGTGTTGAAGTAAGCGTTGTCTTTCCTTACAATTGTTAATTGCGGTATATAATATTTTTGCTTTAAGTCTTGCTCTAATTAAAGCCAAAAGGATATTAACTGATTGTTATGGTTAAATGCACAATTTAAATAAAGCTTTTCATTAAAAACGGTGCAGAGGTTTTCGTCCTGCATGATTGTTTAAATACGCCCCCTTGCATGGGGTGAGCTTTTGCAAAAAATCAATATGAAAATTAACCCTAGGTAACAAGTATGCATCCATAATGCAGATCAATAATATCGATCTGTTTCTGAGAGGTGATCAATAGAAAGTGTATGCCATCCATATATTAAATCAAGCCCCCCCCCCTCCTCATCCTTATTTACAATGAATTTTCTCTGACGGGAGAAGGGTGTCCGACGCAGCCTTTTCATGAACCACTTTGTCAGCTTCTCGTGAATCGTGTTGCTCGGCCTCCACATCTGTTACCGCCCTCACTTAACGCTGAACCTTTCCTTAGGTCTAAGCTGCTAAAATCAGATTAGGGACAGTGACGCTCCAGAGCACATGCGGCGTACGATCTGGCATATAACCTATTTATATTTGTAGGGTTAAAACGTGCTTTAAAGTAGACGCTATCTTCTCTCTTTAGGGGCATTATATAAATATATAAATAGATTCCCCGTTTCATTACTTATATTGAAATTAGTCATGTATTCAGTCCTATACTTACGTACATTACTAAGCAAAGCAGCACTAGACTGGACAAACTGCGTTTCCAGATGAGGAACAGAAAATGTGTGGAAGGTAATATTAAAGTATCAGCTCTTAACCAAGGGTGTAATGTCCGGCTGCTTATGTGACTTTCCATCTCTAACTTGTATGTTTCTCTCTGGTTATTTCACGTCATAATGGACGGTATATAACGTCTGTTTTTGATATAACGGAGTATGTATTTTCATTATTTTAAATTAAGTCTGCCTGTGTAAATGTTTATTTGATTATTTTTCAACTTACGGATCACCCTGAACTCCATTGCAAGGAGGCCTTATTGAGTAAATGCTTTTCCCTTATTGGTTTGATCACTTGGCCCTTGATTACTGACCGTGACATTCTCAGGTTACTGCGCCGCAGAAGCAGTTTCTCTGAACTTGCCTGTCACTAAGGTGATTTGGCACAGATGATGACAAGATATAATTTGATGAAAGTCAGACTCACTAAAAGTCACGGAAGAAAAACACGAGAACAGAAGGTGGTTTATCAAGCGCGCAAGAACTCCGAAGTAAATACCAAATTAAAATTAGTACCCGGAATTCATATTGCTGGCTGATGTTATTTTGAACAGGGTTTCAGAAGAAATTCTCAAATAATTCAGAGTTACGGATGCTTGTCATGTGCAGGAATCAAAAACTGATCACCTGCAAAACGCTAATTAAAAACTCGGTATGGAATTTTGTATTTTATATCGGAAATGGAAATAAACTGTTTTCGAATAATAAACAGATGCGTGAAACTATCCTTCCTTAGTCCATATTCAATGTTAGACTGAAATGACAATACACTGGGTATCTATCCGCGATCTTGGGTAGGTTCAGTTAATACATTGTGGATTGTGTAGCCTGATGTTTGGCAGTGTTTATTTACTATAATAATATAGCGCTAAGACCAAGTATAACTTTATCCTAAGTAGGCCAACTTATAAAAATTTAAAAAATAATAATAAAAGCACGTAACTATGGAAAGCATGTCTTTTTGTCTCTTAGTACTATTTCTTGGTTGTCAATATCATGCTATAAAACACGTTATAATAAAGAAATAACGCCGCAGCTCAGCGTGAGTCGGAGCAGCGCACTTTGAGCGACAGCAGCGCCTGTCCCACACGCGGATCGTTTTCACATCTGTAAAAGCTGTAAAGTTACACAGAAAATCGCATGAGTATTACAGTTCCCTGCAAACACTCTTTAGCGACTCACTTCTGCTTTGATGGCACCAAAATGAGTATCTGGTCCGCTTCGTTATTATTGACGGTGACAATCAGGGCGGCGCTGCAGTGAGGACTCGGATTATTTCATGGAACTGATTTCAGAACAGATTACTCACTCCATACGCAGGAGCTCAAGGTAACTGTACGAAATAATTATTTGCATGAAAGTAATGAATCATTGAGACTTAAAGCTTACAGCGTGGGTCAAGAATATATTCAGAAAACCCGGCGATTTCGATTAATTTAATTGTGGTAAACATGCATTTTTTATATTAAACACGAAGTTTGAGTTTTTTAAATTTTATTTTATTTAGTTCCAAGGCCTCTATCGTAGATAGTCATATATGAATAGGCAGCATACACACTGCGCTGAGAAACGCATCAAACCTGATTATTAAAACTGTCGGCAATGACCTGGTCATTTCATACTTGGTTCTTGGTTGCATCAGCTTGGATTTTTTTCTATCAAAACAAGGCTCAAGCACGTCTATGTAGCTGTAAGTCTATAAAAGCTGTCAGATAAGGGGGGCGTCCCCCAAGTAGAGCCGGCATAGCCCCTTGACAGTGGACTGCACCTTGCCTTCACAGTGGGTGTAAAGATGTCCGATAGCTCGAGTGAATCGGAGTCCTCCGAAGGATGGACCTTCATCGGCAGCGAGGTACGCCGTTGTTTCCCGTCATTATTCGGGCAGATGCAGAGGAATAGGATTGAATGGTAACGACGACAGACTCTAAGCTGGACATGGTAGTCACATCACTGCTTTGACATCTAATGGCATTTTTTACTCTCTAAACTCAGTTGGCTTAGTCATGAATATAATTTCTTTAACCCATTCAAACAAATACGCATACAACCAAATCTAACCCGTGATCGCTCACTGACTGCACACCGAGCATGACAGAAAGCATTATGCTCGTGTACTGGACGGTTGTTTCTCGTCTTCAATGCTGCTAAATTATCATTCGTCGGTGGCTGAATATTATATACGTCTTAAAAATCGGTTAAGAATAATGCCGCATGTTGAATGTGCAGAATTGCAATGTTTGTGACAGAGGGGGCATTATGGTCCTGCCAGATCTGGGAATTCAGTCCCGTTTCCTCTCTGTGTGGAGTTTGCGTGTTCTCCATTAGTCACGTGGGTGTCCTCTTGCAGTCCAAAGACGTGCTTTATTTTTTTAAATATTTTTTTATTTAGCGTCTGATCTAAGGTGACCCCAGCCTGTGCTGGAACAGGCTGTAGGTCACCCTGACCAGTATGACTGGTTAGAAGATGTGTGTTTATGAATCTTTTTAATATGCTGATGGTTGACAAGAAACATCGCAGTGACTTCCTTTCTGCTGAAATGCGTTCAATAGCACCTTCTGTACATAGGCCAATGTCGACTTCCTGTGTTATACAAACAACCGCAGTGAGTGGTTTTGGTGTCTGTCTGAAGGCTGAGATGTCGGTGTGGAATGAGGTGAGAGGGGCCAAGGTCCCCGTTCTTTTGGCAGACGAGCTCAGGTGAGGATGAAGAGGCCCTGTACTGTGTGCTGTGATTGTCAGGGCTTGGATGTCGAGGCGCTCGATGGAGAGGGTGAGGACGAGAGTCACAGTGCGGACCGTCCCACGACGCAGGAGAGGCACGAGGAAGCAGGGGTCACAGCTGGTCAGTGTCCTTAGCAGTTATATTCCTGGCTCTTAGGAGAAGTAATTCTCCTACTGTTAATTTAAATATTATAGTTGTAATAAATAGGAACGTATGTGATTTAAGTAAACGACAAGTACTAGAGAACTGGTAGTAAGTGTCTGTAGTAGCTTTTCCGTAATGCTGGCAGACTGAAGTATTCATAGATATCTGATTTCAGCTGATGCAGCTCCCGATGACTGCCAGAGGGAAGAAAGGCTCTCTGTTGTACAGGTTAAGTCATCGTTCCGACCAGGCCCATAATGACATGTCAGTGGTTTGTACTATTACTTATGCAACAGTTCCAGATGAACCGGTTACCATTAAGAATACGTCTTACTTGTTTTCCTCAGGCTCTGGGAAATGTGGAGACGGGTGAGGCCACGATGTTGTGCTCAAGGACTGACGAGCCGGACGTCATCGAGCAAGAGCCGGGGGGGCTGGCAGGCCATGAGGCGTGGGGGGGGTCAGAGGAGCTTTGGGCGGAGCCAGACAGCGAGGAACTCCTGGGCGGCTCCATCAGCTGTTACTTCAGTACTGTGGAGACCCGTAGGTGATATCTTGTCTTATCCCCCAACTCCAACCCCCCCCCCCACCCCGGCAACATACCAGGGTACGCAGCAGTGTTTGTCACAGGAAGTATTTGAAGTGACCAATTACTTGTGGCAGTTTGCCTACACATTACGAAAAAACTGGCATGGCATGTAGTTTCCTTTGTTATGGGGGGGTGCATATTACTTATTAAGGTAACCCCCCCAGACACCCCTTTTTTTTAACGATAACTGATGGCCAATTGAAATACGACTGTTGATGTACGTTCAGTTCAGTACACAGATGAAACGACTGTCTGTGGTGTGGTCATGTAAGTGCAGCCGCGTTATGCAGTCCGTGGAACTTTCCAGAAGGCCTGAGCAACTTGGGCAGCTGATTGCGTCCGAAAGGGCACCTGCTTGACACCCGCTCAGGTCGACATGGTCAGCGTAGACCCGCAGTGAATCTGACACCGTGCTGAACTCGCCCAGACGATCTCATGTGACACGCCTTCAGTGGGATGATTCACCGCGACATTAATGTGTTGTCAAAAATCCAGTCCTTTGCGACAGTGACTCTATTAACGCCCTTGGGCAGATGAGCTGAGCGACGCGTAAAACGGGCTTTTTACTCTCTAACATAATCATGCAAATCGTAAGGCCTCAAGCACTGGGCCAAACCAGAGCAGTGCTGCTCCACTGCTTTTCCGGCTCAAAGTTTACTTGCTTCATATTCACTGTAAACTCAGTTAGGGCCAGTGGGAGGCCTGTCCTTAAACTTGCCCCTCCCCCATAACATCCAAGTTCGCCTGCATTTCATATGGGCTTAATAAAAACCCAATTTGTTGCTTTTCCTTTTCCTAAGTCGGATGTGAAATGCAGAGTTTCAGTAGGATACAGGGAGCTTGTTTTAATCATTGTGAACCTCGAAGCATCCAGCATGTGACTCAGTCAGGGTGAAGACAGCCTCTCTCCAGTGGCAGGGGTTTCACAACCGTGGTGTGACCCAGCCAGTCTCCCATCCAGATAGCAACATGAGCTCGCTTTAGCACGGGCCGCTGCCTCGCCTCCATTGGTCAGCCACGGCGCTCTTCCCGCTGTAGTATTTTTGGCACTTTATCTCGGATTTCCCAGAGAGTTTCCTTTGGAAGAGCCTGTAAATGAAAATAGTCCCCTGAAAAAGGGGAGTTGAAAAGCATTTATTTATATGTGGCTGCCATAAGATGTATAATATGAAAACATTTTAGAATGACGCATGTAAAATATTACATACTGTGTAGGGCTGTTGCATAGAATACCTTTTTTCACTTGTCTTTCCATGTTTCTCTGATTGTGTGTGTGTGTACGCGTGTCCCTGCACCAGTATCCCCGTCGGTGCCTCCTACTGGAGACTCCAGTGGCAGCGAGAATGAGTCAGGAGGGCAGCTATCCAGCGCGGCAATGGAAGTGGGCAGGGTAAGGACAGGAGGGAGCGCTGGGCCTGCAGGAGGAGGCATGAAAATGCTGGAGCGGCAGGCGGTGGAGGAGCAGCCGTCAAAGGAGCCGCATGCGGCGGCGCAGACCCAGGAGCGCGTCCGCCACGCACTCAACATCTGCATCTCCCTGCTCATCATCCTGGCCATCAGCCTGGGCTTAGGGCAAATATATGGTAAGTCTGAGTGGCCCCTTGCCGCCATCATCATTACCATGGTAACATGAACTACATATACCAGGGGTTAAATCAGAATCAGAGAGGCAAGGTATAGGGGGGGGGGTGAAGGTGCCGCTCTGTTCATTAGTTTACTAATTATTATATGTATATTATATGTATCGTTTGCCGGTATCTGTGTCTGGCCTGGCGGAGCCCTCGTTTGCCAGTTTCTGTGTCTGGCCTGACGGAGCCCTCGTTTGCCGGTTTCTGTGCCTGGCCTGACGGAGCCCTCGTTTGCTGTTTTCTGTGCCTGGCCTGACGGAGCCCTCGTTTGCCAGTTTCTGTGTCTGGCCTGACGGAGCCCTCGTTTGCCGGTTTCTGTGCCTGGCCTGACGGAGCCCTCGTTTGCCGGCTTCTGTGCCTGGCCTGACGGAGCCCTCGTTTGCCTTTTCTGTGCCTGGCCTGACGGAGCCCTCGTTTGCCTTTTCTGTGCCTGGCCTGACGGAGCCCTCGTTTGCCTTTTCTGTGCCTGGCCTGACGGAGCCCTCGTTTGCCGGTTTCTGTGCCTGGCCTGACGGAGCCCTCGTTTGCCTTTTCTGTGCCTGGCCTGACGGAGCCCTCGTTTGCCTTTTCTGTGCCTGGCCTGACGGAGCCCTCGTTTGCCGGTTTCTGTGCCTGGCCTGACGGAGCCCTCGTTTGCCGGTTTCTGTGCCTGGCCTGATGGAGCCCTCGTTTGCCGGTTTCTGTGCCTGGCCTGACGGAGCCCTCGTTTGCCGGTTTCTGTGCCTGGCCTGACGGAGCCCTCGTTTGCTGTTTTCTGTGCCTGGCCTGACGGAGCCCTCGTTTGCCGGTTTCTGTGCCTGGCCTGACGGAGCCCTCGTTTGCCGGTTTCTGTGCCTGGCCTGGCGGAGCCCGCGTTTGCCGGTTTCTGTGCCTGGCCTGGCGGAGCCCTCGTTTGCCGGCTTCTGTGTCTGGCCTGACGGAGCCCTCGTTTGCCTTTTCTGTGCCTGGCCTGACGGAGCCTCGTTTGCCTTTTCTGTGCCTGGCCTGACGGAGCCCTTGTTTGCCTTTTCTGTGTCTGGCCTGTGTTTGGTGGGGGTGGGGAGGGGCACTTCTGATGTAATTTGCTGCACTACCCACCTTTGGCAACCTCTACTCCACTCACAGATGAGCCAGGGCTGGAGCTGGCGGAGATGGTCCCGGGGGAAGATCTGAGCGGTGTGAGAGGAGCGTTGTCCTGGCACCAGCAGGGAGGAGGCAGTATCATGGCGAGCAAGGTCACCAGCCTTGGCTGAAGAAACATTTTCTAATTCATTAAATTATATTCTTATGAATGATATCTTTCCTTTTGCAGTCCATAACAATATAGTTGGGCCAACTGGTGTCTCTAAATTGCATTAGAGTATGATTGTGATGGCAAGTGTGTGTTTCTCCAATGATGGACTGGCGTCCTATTCAGGGTGTACCCCAGCCTCGTACCCTGTGCTGCTTTTGATAGGCAGCCCATAACCCTGACCCAGATAAGTGGACATCAGAAATTCCTCCGTTACAGGAAGTGCATGAGTATCTAACGGGTGATCCAAAGCAGAAGTGCACCTGGACCCCACCCAGCACTGAGAGCACAGACAGGAAAAAGAAGGACAGCCCTCAGCTCACACTCCAGCAGGGGGCGTTTCAGGTAAAGAGCGCAGACAGACGCGTCACTGCAGCTGAAATCTGCACTTCAGCTTTCTGATTTAAATTACATGGTAGCACTGTAGGAGGCACAAATAGTATACTAGTATAATAGTATAGTAGTATGCTATTACTTATGTATTCCTTGAAATTGGTCAGGTGGGCCCAAGGCGGCATTTTGTCAAGGAGCCCAGAATTGTAATATATGCTCCTTAACTATCACAAAACATAAGGTAACCATGTCATGGTACTTGGAGAAAGAGAAGAACTGAGAAAGAGTTCAAATTTTAACACCTATTTATTAAAAAACTAAAGCATGAAGCTGAGGAGAGGCACACCTCATCACATCCGGATCACCTGTCTGTGGAGAACCGGCAGCTGAAGAGCCTGCTGGTCTGCGAGGAGAAGTCGGTGTCCACCTTGCAGGAAGAGCTGCGTAACCTGCGCATGCAGATCCGGAACCTGGAATGGAAGGGCGTGGAGGTCCGCTCGGTCCCGCCCAAGGAGAACCAGGACAGGCGCCGGTTCCGCGGACTGCGGGATGTGCTGATTGCAGAGGCCCAGGTGCTGCATAGGGAGCTGGACAGGGAGAGGCGTGTGACAGGCCTCCTGAAGGAGGAGCTGGGGCAGCTGAGGGGGCACATCGAGGGCCCCTGGGGGACAGGTGACCTAGAAACAGAGATGCTGCAAGCGCGGCTAGTGGGGCTGGAGAAGAGGCTGAGCTTCGAGCAGCGGCGTTCCGACCTGTGGCAGAGGCTGTATGTTCAGGACATGGACAAGAGGACAAGGGGGGACAAGAGGCTCAGAGTCAAGGTCCCCAAGGGTGGCGTGGTAGGGAAAGTCAAGCATGTTTTCCAGCTTGTGAAGAACATCTCTGGGGAGCTGGAATACCATCACAGGGAGGAGGTCAAGAGGGAAAAAGAAGATATCAAGGAAAACCAAAAGTTCTTGGATTATGTCATGACTACTTTCTACAACTTAAAGGAAATGACACAGAGTTTCTTGAGGAAGAAAGAACTTCCTGGACTCAGCAAATCTTTGGAAAGGAGAGACGTCAAAGGGAAACACTGCACCCAAAGGCACGTGTGCTCAGTGGACCATGCCGAGGGAGTCTCCTGGACGCACAAACGTCGCCACCTGCAGCAGAGCTTTCAGGCAGGCAGGGAAACACTGATTCCAGGGATCAGAGTTCATGTGTACGCAGAAGGGACAGCTCACACAAGAACTAAGGGATGCTCAGGGGTGTTTGACTGTGCAAGCCAAGAGTTCACAAGCCTCTTCAATAAAGCACTCAACCCCATCCAACTGAGTGAGTTCAGCCAGCTTATTTACACATATCTTCAGCAAGAGGTGGATCACTTCCACTACTGGGAGGAGCTGGAGAGCTTCATCAGCAGCTTCTTCCACAATGGTGTCTTCATCCATGATCAGATGCTGTTCACAGACTTTGTCAGTGGGGTGGAGGACTACCTGAAAGACATAGATGAGTATAAGTGTTTGAACAAGAATGTGTTTGAAGATCTTGACAGGTCTGTCTACAGGTACTTCTTTGGAGATGACAATTCCCAGTGGTATGCCCAGAGGTAAGTTTTGTTTTTCATGTGAGTAGCAAGTTATAGTCTTACACATGCTGTACACCCCTGTCGAAATGATAGGGGAGTAACTAACCATGGTTTTCATAGTATCTATAAAAACATAATGAGACCTCTAATGTACAGTGAATTTACATGTAATTTATCCATTGATTTGTCAGTGCATCGATAACACTTACGTTATGATGAAAGTAACAAAGATGTTAGTCAGTGCTTAAGATCATGAATTCTATTGTTACATCAATGACTGTCATTTGCACAGTGCCTCTGCGTGACAGACATCTGTTTAGACGCACACCATCTGAAATCTTAAAAGAGAAACGAATATCTGACTCACGTCCCACACCCAAGAGGAGACGGGAGGCAGACGGTGCCCGGACCGCTCCGTGGGAGACGCGGCTAACGTTAACACTGGACTGGAGTAAAAAAGAGAAACGTAGAAATGTTAGCTTTAGCATTTAGCTTTATGCTAAACTGATTTATCCTTGTATGTTCTCTTAATTGTATGAAAGTTATTATGGATATTCCGTTCTTTTAACTCCGGTTTTAATAAATTTATTCTGATAAATAAAATGGGTGTATACATTAAAGATACAGAAACTGTTAATTAGAAGATGTAATTTGCTGCCACGAAATGTTTAGGTTTTAAACAATGTTCTGTTTTCTATTAATGTAGGATTTTTGTAACTAATAACTTTTTGCCGTGTAAATATTCCATTCATCTTTGTGACAATAAGACATTAACGGTAAAATTTGTTGTGTGAAGTTATTTTACGGATTTTAATACATATCGTGCAAATGATTAATTTCCATATTCTGTAAATGGGGGCGGCATGGTGGTGCAGTGGTTAGCACTGTTGCCTCGCACCTCTGGGACCTGGGTTCGAGACTTCGCCTGGGTTACATGTGTGCGGAGTTTTCATGTTCTTCCCATGTCGTTGTGTAGTTTCCTTCAGGTACTCCGGTTTCTCCCCACAGTCCAAAAACATGCTGAGGCTAATTGGAGTTGCTAAATTGCCGTAGGAGTAAGTGTGTCCTGCGATGGGCTGCCCCCCCCATCCTGCGTTGTTCCCTGCCTCGTGCCCATCGCTTCCGGGATAGGCTCCGGACCCAGTAGGATAACCGGTTTGGAAAATGGATGGATGGATTATGTAAATGATGATGCATAAACGTTTTGGAATAGCTGTAATATTATTTAAAACATCTAGTGCTTGAAAGTAAACTGATAAATATGTACTTATAAAATGGACGAAGTATCCACCAGTCTCCAAAATAACTAGAGCGATGTGGTTCTTAATCTTACTTGAAAATAAGCCTTCGGTGTGAGCTTGGACATACTGCACTCCGGAGTGTAAAATGGGGGTGTACCTAGCATTAGCTCCGAGCTGTACCAACAAAATATTACCGTTCAGAATGATTAAATTCAGATTGCATATTATAAATGTAGCAATTTCTTTCCAATGATAATTTAACATAATTAAAAAGTTTATGTCTCATTCGACGTGGCGTAACTAAAGCCCAAAACTGCTCTTCACTTATGTACACACGCTTAGTAAACGACTGCAGAACACACTTCTCATAGATACTTGTTGCATTATATCTGTAAGAGCGCTTAAAGTGGCGCATGTAAAGAGGGCGGCGCTCCAGGCTGAGGCTCCGATCGCTACGTCCTCGGTGTGCGTGGAAAGAGAGGAGGACCTATGCTCAGCAAAACGGGAAGTGATGTTCAGTAGAGGAAGAGAGTACAGCAACTTTATCCAGGAAAAGTATAGAAGTACATTGAGCTTAACCACAAGCAAGCAGTAGAAAGCGCTG
This sequence comes from Brienomyrus brachyistius, assembly GCF_023856365.1. Lineage (NCBI taxonomy): Eukaryota > Metazoa > Chordata > Actinopteri > Osteoglossiformes > Mormyridae > Brienomyrus > Brienomyrus brachyistius. The sequence goes on from NC_064545.1 coordinate 16,465,237, forward strand.
CTTTTCTCACGCTTCGTAGCATCTCATGCGCGTCTGCTGACTTTCAGATTGACGGATCTGGTAAGACTACTTTTAATAGCGTCCTCACTAATAGGCTAAACACTATTTGCATGTCTATATTTGACTGTATATATTGAAGTTTCGGCTTTTATCGTTGGTATATGGTGTCAGATATCCTCTACAGCTGATGGCATCGCGCACTTTAGTGTCCTCGAGTAAAAGCTTGATGTAAACTAGTTAAAATCCGCTTTGTTGGTTGTAAGTCGCTGTCCGGGCAGCGCAGCCTCCATGGTCTGATGTAAGGAGCCCCGATGCTCGCGCTCCTCCGCCTCTCACGCCTCGGGCGACCCCTATAATTACACACGCGGCTTTATTGCTGCCATCTGACCTGCTGCTGCACGTCTTTTCAGCCTGATGGTTATGCATCGCAGCCTGGCGTCGGCGTTTCGGCCCTCTTGCCAGTACGGAGCACATTTTCGCTATTTTTCAGCTGTCTCGGTTCAGCTATAGAAGAACGATTGTAAAATTCCCGCACCGTTTAAGTCAGGCACGTAACTTGAAAACCCTCATTATCCAGCTTTTGAGTACCTACATTTTTAATACATAGAGTCGCTTCATATCCATTTACTTTATATCATAATCTTTTTCATGAAAACATCTTTACCTGCTTTATTTAAGAGTAATTTATGGATCCATGTTTTTACTTGTATAGTGTGTATAACTGTCACTGTAAAGCACCACACATTTTTCAAACTTTACAGTAGGAGACTTTGTCTTGGGGTCTTATTTGTGCTTCTAAAAGGACAGGATGACAGCAGGCCACAGCTGGTCGCTTGTCCCATCAGTGTTCAGTCAATCTCTCTGTCAGAGGGGTATATTGATGTGTCAGTGTGTGTGTGTGGTGGTGTGGGGTGTTTAATAAAGATGTCCCTTGCTGTAGTTGTCTTTGAATCTCTTAACCAGTTATGGCAAGTACATAAGCTAATGGTTTTCATCTGGGCATGTCGTCCATGACAACTCCAGTTTGAGTCAAATGAAATCAGTGTCGTTGGTACTCAGAACAATGAAAGGCTGGGCTCATCCTGGCAGTTGGACCAGTTTCTACCCATTAGACAATAATGTCAAGCATGGTGTAAATGAAATGTCACACCTCTGTCCGTGCAAACTTGGGGTCCCTTAGGGAGCCGTTTATAGGGTTGTCTGTCTCGATGGTACGTGCTTTTGAAGAGCAGTAGACGCACGAAGGTGAAAATACCAGCAGGGAGTGTATCGCTGTGATAGAGCCTGTCAGCAATTATCGTACAAAAGAAAGGACATGTAATCTGACGTGGCTCTTTGTAATGCGGAGCCTCTTGTTGTCTGCAGATGTTGTAATAAGTGCCTGTAAGCAGCTGCTCAGGCACCCTGGAGAGACCAGTTTATTAACTCGGGATTAAAAGTACTACAGTTTCTTGTAAGATATTTGGCAGAATTACGTGCCATCGTGTTTAGTCATTGACATGCAAATGTTTTGTTTCGTAAACGTAGGATCTTTATAACAAGAACACAAGGATTCTGGAAAAGGCTGGAAGAGAACCCAAAAGGGAAGTTGGATAGGCAGCCGTCAATCTGCAGCAAAACTATATTTACTGGATAATGAATTGGTAATGAGTGAAATATATATGCGGTGTAATTTCTCCAAATCCCAGAGTACAGAGGACTTCATGTAAAACAGGAGCAGAACATGAGCCCTGCGTCAGGCAGCCCTGCGTCAGGCAGCCCTGTGTGCGACCACTGCCACCGTTAGCCTGGTGCTAGGCCTCGCGTCCGGCCTTAGGCCCTTTCAATGACCCTGTCGCCGTAGTTCCACAGAAGGAAATCTCACATTTTTTGGGTAGATTCTCATCTGTAGCTGTCTGCTTGGTTGCTAGTGACCTGCGAAGCATGTCGCTCTTTCTGTAGCTACGTCCATCTGCAGCAGTGCATACATTTGTCTGAGACTGAGCGATCTTTATGTCTGCTTTCTACACCGGCCCTGGGCCTCTGTCCACGGAGGCCACTTCATCTCCATTTTTATTTTTTTTTAAGGCCACAGGGACTGGAGAGGACTTTATTGTCATGATGCTTGGTGATCATTGACCTGGGCATTTGTTAAAATCAAAAGTTTTGTCGAAGCGCTGCGGAATTGCAAGTTGGGTCTCAGGTAGCACTGGCAAATTATTGGCAGGTATAGGCTGGCTTCCGGAATGTTCTCAAAGTACGAAGTCAGCCATTATCTTGATGTTGTGGCCCCTCCGTGAATGAATGGAAAATTCTGGCCTCTGCCAGAACGGTCCCCAGACTAGGAAATGGAAAACTGTGGTCTACCATTTATAAGGCCCTGACAAGGTTTTAAACCGTAATAACTTCCCAGTCTCTCATCCCAGAGACAGTGAACTGGGACTTTTTGTTCTTAATGTTCCTTCTGCAGAATAACATGTATGATCAGGAAATCTGCTAATCTGACTGAAAAGGGGTGTATTGGGAATGTAAGAATGGCTTCTTTCACAGCCTGGCAGACTCGCAGATGGCTGTCTGTCCTTTAACAAACAGTTAAGTCAGTCTTTCTCACATTGCTCCTTGGGAGGGAGCAAAAATGGGACTGACTGCTGCTTCTTGAGGAGCGATTTGAGAAGCACTGGATTCACCGAATTGTCATTTTTTATGAGGGTTGGGGGTGCAGCAGGTCTGCATGAGATGATTTCCTAGCCCCCCCCCCTCACAGCCCTGGCTTAGCAAGGCTTCTCTGTCCCTCCCTCAGATGGGGGCACCCAGGGCCTCTCCAGGGGGAATATCTTGGTCTAGGGGGGGGGGCTGCAGGCCTCCTAGATCCCAGGGTGCCTGGTGGAGTGAACCCAGCCTCTCAGTGGGTCACCTGCAGCCTCCTCAGCCCCCCCCAGCCGCTACGTCAGCCTGACCTGTAGGCTCCGCTGCCCCCTTCCTGAGGGTGGTGCTGTGCTTCAGGCAGTCCCAGACATAAGGCTCTGTAGTTCCCTTTGGCATGACAGAGTATTTAAATATACACACACAAATATATAAATACACACACACACACACACATCTCGCTCTCAATCTCTTATGTTCTTTTCATCCTTCTTGATGTATCGTACCGTCGATTCATTCAAGCCATTCCTGAAGCATATCCAGGAGGTTTACCTTCTTCTGAATGGTCAAGGTCTTCCTCTGGCGCTTAGGCTCACTACTACCAGAAAGTTTAGAAGATGCAGGACGCTGGGGAGCCACCGTAGGGCTTAGATCTATGATGCAGCAAGTCACAGTTCTTCCTGCTGGAGATACTTTGTATTTATTCAATCATTTAAAAAGTTTATGTGTTTTAAGGCCAAATTTGCCATAAAATACCTTGCAACAACCCTTCAGCTGCACGGTCAGCTTCAGGATGTTGTCTAGGCACATGTGTGTGTGCAGATTTAGCTCCAAAGTCTTCAATTTAAGTAAATTTCTGCATGTTCTGTTTACCATGCGTGACACTGTATTTTGAATCTTTGGCCCTTGAATTTCTTTTCTTGTCACACTTTCGATGATAATGTTTCGTAACACCCTGCGTGACTAATGCTGTCACCGGGTGTGAGATTGGTGACGAGAGGCGACGCACGCTTTAAATCCTCCTTGGGTCTGCGTCTCCACCTCGCTGCTTTGCACGCAGACGTGCATGCCGATCTGCAGACTGCCTCTCCCTCTTCCTTTCTTGGATGTCATTTGTCTGAGGAAGGGATTCCTTCCCAGAGGCTCTGGGTGCTCTTTGCTTTAAAGTGAGAGTTTCACAGTGTGTTTACACGGTCGCATTCTCGCCCCCTCCTGAATGGGGGGGGGGGTGGTTTGAACGGTCAGACGCACTGCGGAGGAGCCCAGAGCACATGACACGTGCCGCCACCGCTGCTCCCTAGCGGGCCGATTACCCAGGGACCCTCAGCATTACCCAGAGGCCGCGGGCTGGGAGCCTGGCTTTGTGCCAAAGCGGCTCATCGCTCTGGATGCTGTTGGGATGATGATGCAAGCAGCAGTGTTACTGGGCCGTTCCCCTGCAGGTAGCAGCATGGCTGCCGTGCCCCGGCTGGGCGAAGCCTGTGTGACGAAAGCTAAACAGCGGGGATCTAGTCGCGCCCGAGCAGCTGCTCGTAGGAACCAGTGAATTTCCTTTGGTTTGTTTATATTCTGAAGTGCCGCAGATTGCTGAGGAATGCAGGGCCTGTCTGAGCACTGTGCAGAGCGTCTGCTGGCCCCTGGGCGATGCTCCAAGCTCTTACCCTGCTCCGTAGACCATAGACCACTGTGTGCTGGACACACACACACACACACACACACACATTCATGTCTTGGTGGGGGTTCCCCATTCATTTCTATGGGCAAAACCCTAATCCCAGCAATTCACCGCGGGTGTTAACATCTCTACGCAGCCCCTGTAATTTCCAACGTGAATAGTTTTGCAAGAGAATTCTGCCCCGGCTTGTCTTGCTCAAGGCGTGTGACTCTCTAAATATTCCTCTGTCCTTCAGGACAAAATCGCCCCCATTAAATATGAACACTAGTTCCTGTTTGCTGCCCCAGTGGCTGCGCTTGAACCCTCGGTGTCACGTCGTGTGCTTTTTTACACCTCATCTCCCAGTGTCCCGCGCTCACGGCCTGCTGTTTACCGTCATGCTCTTTCTCTGGCTTACAGCTCTGAAATAGGCGCTCACTATGTCTGATGGGGACTATGATTACCTCATCAAATTCCTAGCCCTCGGTGACTCCGGCGTGGGCAAGACCAGCTTCCTGTATCAGTACACGGACGGCAAGTTCAACACCAAGTTTATTACCACAGTGGGCATAGACTTCAGAGAGAAACGGGTGGTAAGTTTTATCATGCAACTTGTAATAACAAGAATCTGAGAGCCTTTGTTTTCTGGACTGATGTGTAGGCTTGTAATTATGTGCTAATATAATCACAGGCGCTTCAGTGCTTTATGATTGAAGGTCCTGGTGTTCTAGAAGGTGAAATTCTCTTGAACACATTCACTGTTCTTCAGAAATGTCTAGCTGCCACTATGATGAAGTATGGAAACTGGAGAAAGTGATAACATGGTGGTGAGAATGTCCAGTAAAAATGGCAGAAGTCTTGCATTTTGTTTGGTTACTTATGGTTAAGGCAGGGTCAGGGTTATGGGTGTTGTAAGTATCAGGGTTTCTCCCATAGAAATGAATGGAAGGCCCCCATTTAGATAGGTACACCAATGTGTGTGTGTGTATTGCAAGAAAAATCATACAGAACAAAGGTTTTTCTCCCCAGAAGCACCTCCAGAGGTTTTAACCCTCCCAGTCTGCAGCGCAGATATGAGCGAGCAGCTCTATGCTACAAAGAGTGCGGAAGTAAAGGCTGAGAAGCCAAAGATTGGGATGTGCGGGACGTGCTGTTGACCTTAGAGCTTTACTCCTGCAAAATAAACACGGGAGGAGACGTAAGCAAACAGCAGCGTGGCCCGACACACATGCGGCTCCTTGGTGACAGTGCGGATGTTCAGAGGAATACGAGTGCAGCCTCGAGCTGGGGGGGCGATGCCTATACTAACCAGACCCCTAGCCTCAGATTGATATACAGGCCTCTCTGGACACAAGCACTGCCTAAGCTACTAAGTAGCGTCGTTTTGTTTTTCCATCCTCGGGGCAGCCCTTGTGCACCCAGGGCTTGGCCTCCGATCCTAACACCTGTCCCGCCCGCATCCCACAGGTGTACAGGCGCGACGGTCCTGATGGGATGCCTGGCAAGGGTCAGCGGATTCACCTCCAGCTGTGGGACACAGCAGGACAAGAGAGGTGGGGGGCCCGGCTGGGGGGACTGCGTCGTCTCTGTGACGTGACAGCTGTGCAATTTCTTGGGGGGTGTAACCATACCTAAGGTGTAGGTGTTGTGTATGTTAAAAGTAAATATAGATAAAGTATATTAAAAAAAGAAAAAAACAAAAATCTGTGCATGCAGCCTTAACCCTAAGAGGGTAAGTGGGCCTCTTTTCACCAGAAAATCCTTTATCACAAATGACTTCTTTTCCTGACATTCTCCTTTCCCGTTTCCAGGTTTCGAAGTTTGACGACGGCTTTCTTCCGGGATGCCATGGGATTCCTTCTCGTGTTCGATCTGACGAGCGAGCAGAGTTTCCTCAACGTCCGGAACTGGATGAGTTGGGTTCATTACGTCGAGCCGTGAGTCTGGGTGACATGTGGGGCGCACCTGTCGTCAACCGGCTCTGAAAACATGCCTTCCCTCCTTCTGCCTGATCCAGGCCAGTTACAGATGCACGCCTACTGCGAAAGCCCGGACATCGTTCTGTGCGGGAACAAGAGCGACCAGGACGAGCACAGGGAGGTCAAAGAGGAGGAGGCCAAGAAGCTGGCAGAAAAATTTGGGTACGAGACTGTCGACCTTTGCCTGGCTGCTCGGAAAACATTTGCACAGAGGGTAGAGTCCTGTGGGTGTGGGTTCTCGGTAATGCCCGTGAATACTTGCACAGTAGGTATGGTTCCGGGCCGCCCCTGTTAGAAAGCCTGTCTCTAGTAAATATTTAGTTGTCTTATCTACTTTGCAAGGACGTGGAGTTTTGATGGACAGAATTCCGTCAGTAAATATTCAGTAGATATTAATTTGTAAGTAATATACTGTATTTTTAAAAGACAAATCTTGACAGCAGAGGGGATCTTTCTGTGCTGAGGGAGCATGTTCTTGAGTTTAAGACAATAAGTAACATTTTGGGTAAAAAAGCTTGCTTTCTGTTACCATTATTGGTTGGCAGTAAGGGTAGCAAGCTAGGATATAACCAAAGTATCTGTAGGACTGTTGAATACATAAATAAGAAATAAAAACTGGGTCCCCCACCCCCGTGATGACTCGCCTGCAGAATCCCGTACTTCGAGACGAGCGCTGCCAGTGGGCACAATGTGAGCCAAGCAGTGGAGGCTTTGCTGGACCTCATCATGAAGCGAATGGAGCGCTCTGTGGACAGGTCCTGGGTGCCAGCGAGTGTCACGCAGCCCAACGGGCACAGCGGCACGGAGAAGGTCAAGGAGGAGTCAGAGGCGAGTGCGGGAAAGTGTGCCTGCTAGCTTAACCGTCCACCCCCGCCACCCACGCTGCCCACAGCCCACGTCTGTCTTTCACTCGCCTTGAATTTGGGTGGGGAAGGGTTTGAAAACTGGAGGGGGAGGGGGGGACAAGAGCTATATTCTGTTAACCAAAAAAGACACTGGAGTTGTCAGTCTTTTACTGACTTTGTCAGCAAAGCACACAAAATGGCCCTATATCTGGAGACCCACTGAGTCGCCATGGCGACAGGCTCTGTCTGTGCAGGTGCATCATGGGATTCTGGACTTAGTCTCGGTTTAACTGCTGGTCTTTAGTTTTCTACCGCTGTGCCATTAAATCTCTGACAGCAGCCTTAATTGAGGAAAAGACATCAAATTTAAACAAAGACAAGAGTGACAATAAGTGATCATATGATGCATTTTAATACAAATATTTTTATACAGCAAACTGATGCTACATAAACATATAAACAGATACTATAGTACCTGCTTATATACTGCACAAGTGCAAATGTGACACGTGTTACATACTGTTGCATTAAATAATATTGTATAACATAACAGTATAGAACACTGTGGAAGTTTGGTATCTGATAGAGCCGTGCCATTGAAGCAAGTTTAATCAGAGCTGCAGCCACACTTTGGCAGGTACCATGATAAGGGGTCATCCTAAAGTTCCCTGGCTCTCTCTTTTTTTTTTTTTTTTAAATAAAGGAAAAAAGGTTTTGAAGTTGTGCTTGCATGCCATGAATGAATGTCAGCTGCTGTCCTGTTGGGTTCTGGGTGTGGTTTCTGTTGCTCAGTCTCTGCATGGGTTTCCATGGTTACGACAGACCCACAGCTCGGTGCCCTGACACTGGGCTCTGTCTCATTACGGGGAATGTTGGTAAATGTGTGGGGTGATCATTATCTGTAATGCAATTCAAATCTGTTGTATCATCATGTTTTAAACACTGTATTAATTCCAAAACACTGTCCCGATGCCAAATATATAAACTGTATTCTTTAATAAAAATCATTTATTTTATTTATTAAAGTTACGTGATAAGGTTTAAATGTATTCCAGTTGTTTGTTTTAGTCATACAAGGTTGCATATTTTCCCAGCTGGTGCTGAGCTTGAACACATTTTGTTAAAGTTATTTTTGTAGCAGGACTTTCCTTGTGTTCACTGTCACCGAGCATCTTCAGGCTTGTGGAGCTGAATCCTCCCCCACTCTGTGTGGGCTTTGCATGTTCTTCTGTCTTATTTGTTTCCTCCTGCAGCCCAAAGAGCCTTCAGGTTAAATGCCATCTCTGATTTGTCCACATGGTTGCGTACTGTGCATGGCTGAGCCCTATGCCGAACTGGCCGCCCATTCTGGATGTCCCTGGCCCTGTACCCTATGTTACCTAGGATACGCCCCTGCATTTGATAAATGACCAGCGGATGGAATATAGAAAATCTCACATCTGAAACCCTTCGTGAAAAAGAGCACTAACCATCTATTTAAAAAATGCACACACACACACACACACACAAGTTTGTAATTATATCTTTGTGGGGACTCTCCATGTATTTCTATGGGGAAAACTCTAAACCCAACATGACAACCTTGACCCCAACTCAGCCGTAAGTAACCAAACAAAGTACAAGAATTTTGGCATTTTTGTTTTTTGATTGCATTCACAGATCTTTGTGGGGACCTGAAAAAATGCCCACACAACATCAAAATGACAGGTTTTTATTACATTGTGGGGGACATTTGTTCTCCACAAAATAATATAAACCTAATCGGTCACGGTCACAGGTATGGGGCCTGCAGCCAAGGGCAGCCGCCCACACATACAAACACAAAAGGCAATTTGGAGATGCCAGTTCACCGCAATCACATCTCAGGTGAAAGCTCACATAAACACAGGAGGAGTCTGGGTCATTCAGAAATGGACTGAGAAGTTGGGTGTGAGTCAAACCACTGTAGGTGTGAAAATAATAATACCCACTGAGTCACTTCTCAAGCCCTTAATAAAAAATTTTATATGAATTTTATTCTATGGCTTTGGAACTAAGAAAACACATTGCATCAGTCAAACGATGGATGTTGGCTGTTTGATTATAGAATAAAACGAATAATTAATATTTAAACTTAGAAAAAATGGATAAATGGCGTAATGTATGCCTTTTTCTTACAAAACGGCTGACATTACCTCTGTTGCTCTACTTTAAATGTTTTTCCATATATCCTATTAAAAAAACAAACCTAAGACTTAATAGGCGGAGTTGCATTCAAATTACATGTAAAAAGCGATTTCATCGCGAGCCCTCCCACCAGCCTTACGTAATGCTGATTGCGTAATCTTGGTGTCTCTTCTGCTGATGAGGTAACTGGTCGCTAGGGGGCAGCCGTGATGCGGCTCATTGACCGGAAGCTTAGTGTATCTACTTCCTTTTGGAGGCCATTACCGTGTGTGTGGTTGAAAACACACGCGTGTGCCGTAAATTATACACAAGAAGGTGTAAAATGAGGATTGAAAAGTGTTACTTTTGCTCCGGGCCGGTTTATCCGGGTCACGGGATGATGTTTGTGCGCAATGATTGCAAGGTAGGTCTTATTTTTTTGTTCGATATAGCGTGTTTTTTGGAGGCTAACCGACTGCTTGCGTTATTAGCGCTGGGCCTTTAACCGTGACAGCTGACTGGTGTATAATAAAGAAGAAATAGCTCACTGTTTTAATATAATCACCTAATATTTAGGTTTTTTTCTTACTTTTAAACAGCATTGCGATCTAAGCGTGGACTGTTAATCTCCTCCTGTGTTGTTGCCGAAGCAGTTATGGCTGCTATCAAAGCCTGTTGGGCTGCAGTGTTGCTCGGCGTGCCCACCCCTTTAAACTGTGATCTCTATTATAGGTATTTAGGTTCTGCAAGTCAAAATGTCACAAAAACTTTAAGAAGAAGCGCAACCCAAGAAAGACTAGGTGGACAAAGGCTTTCAGGAAATCCGCCGGCAAAGAGCTGACTGTGGTACGTGTTTGATGTATCAGTATGACGTGTGATGTTATTACGCACGCCTGTGCTAATTAAGGTACATTTGCATTTTTTTGTAGGATAATTCGCTTGAGTTCGAGAAGCGCCGAAGTATTCCAGTTAAATACCAGAGGCAGCTGTGGAATAAGACAGGTATTTAAGACCAAATCATGATCTCCATTAAAACCAGTCCCAGTGTTTTATTATAATTGTACAGATTTAATATTTATAAGTTGAACCTTGTGCTTTATATCTATTTAATGAAGATCTGCAAAAATGTGTATTTGTAAGAGCTGCCCTGCATTAGCATCACTATTCTAAGGCTGCTCGTTATTTAGATCATGCAGCTGATTCAACTGGTAACTTTCTCCCCTACAGTGGAAGCAATGAAGAGGGTGGAGGAAATCAAGCAGAAACGACAGGCGCAGTTCATCGTCAACAGGTTGGCTCTTGCATTGCAGCTCAGGAGCAGGGCCTGCATGATCAGATGCATTCTGCCCATTTTACGTTGTGTGCTGAATTTTTAAACCGACGCCCCTTAAGCAAGACATTCTCTTATCCACACTGGCACGTGCCTAAAACTGCAGGGTAGTTTGCTTTAGGTAGAATAAAATCAGATTGTTTCCATTTGAATGTCAGTCTGCATGTTTGGTCTGAAAATTTTGCTAAAACAATTTCCTTAAAATGCATGAATTACAAAGAAATTCTTAATTATCTACATTAACCCTAATCCTAACCGTAACCAATCCCAATGAAAGACGTACACGCGATACTCTTTCTGTACTGTTCAGTGTTTTGTTCAGTGTTTTTTTTTCCCTTGGATTTAAATGAACACAAGCTGTAAAGTGAATCTCGGTGACCGATGAACGCTTGCTCTGAGTCGACTTAAGCAGTCGACGGGCACTTTCCCATTTATCATCTGAGTGTAGCTGAAGTTACACTCCTGACCCTCCAGTTGGATGGAAACTTTGCCCTGATGTGACACAGAGGCTCAGCATTGCTCATGTACTGGATCTGACACATCGCTGTCCTCGACTTTCACAGGCTGAAGAAGGGAAGGGAGTTGGAGAAATCGGAGGCCATCAGTGAAGTAAAGAAGAACATTCATCTGATCAGAGCCCCCCACGCCGGTGAGCTTCTGTCTCTCTGTCTCTCTCTCTCACACACACACTCTCTCTCACACACACACACACACACATCTTTCACAGTGAAACCTGAACTTCAATTTCTCTCTGTTTTTCTGCGATGTTTTAGTTGCATTGTAATGAAATCAGAGTGCAAACTCATGCTTCCACTTACGGATTGTGAGAAGAATTCAGTATAATACCTCATTTGTTTAGTATATGGTGGTATGTGCTGGTTGTGTAAATTAAAAATTAAAATGCTCCCTGGTTCCAAACCTCCAGCAGGTGGCAGCATGGAGCGTGCTTCATGTGTCTATAGTAGGGCTTCCCAAACTTCGGTGCTCGTAGACTGACTTGCATTGTGCCGCTAAAATGTCGCACGCTGGTAAAACGGCCGCGAGACTGGAACCAGCAGATCGATTAGTGATTTCACATGTTTTATCGTATCCATTTTTTCAAGTGCAGAGTGCAAAAAAATGTGGGATTGTAAAATATGGGGGGAAAAAAAGTTTTTGTACTAATGAACCAACCCCTTCGCAAAACCCCCAGCGTTCTGTGGTGCAGTGGAATACAGACTGGGGACCGGGGGTTGGGAACTAGTCATCTTTAGGATCTGTAAGGATGAAAAGCAGGCTGCGCATGCAGTCGCTCAGTGAGCGTAATGCTAGTGAGCCGTCTGCTTTGTTTTAGTGAAAGCGAAGAAGATGGAAGAAAAGATGGTGCAGAAATTACAGGAAGATGTGGAGATGGGAGAAGATTAAACCAAGATGTGGCTCCGCCCCCCCGACAAACAGGGGCGACCCTGAAGTGGCTTCTGGAAGCTGTTTATAATGGACTTATTTGGGGTGCGATGTCTCCTTGGCCACTGCCGCCTGCGTTAGTTCTGCATTGGAAGAGCCCCGTCACCCATGTCCCGTAAGGCACAAAAAGCAACCCTGACCCTGTGATGGACACAGAACTGCAGCCTCTGCAACCGCGCATGTCCTGTCTTTGTGGAAAGGTTACAAATAACTAATAAATTTTATACCTGGTCAAAGTGGCTTGTTTCCTCATTGTTAACATTTGTTTGCAAAGTGATACTGTTATTCTGGGAGTTCCAGTGGGTGATATAAATGATTGAAAAAAAAATGATAGGTTCTCTCTCTCAACCAATCAGATTGTATGTCTGTGCATTTTGATCAATCGGCTGGTTGTGATGCAAGCAGCGCGGTTTAGGAACTCGGGTACTTTGCGATGGGAAAGGCGCCAGTTCATGGTACGGATTGGATACGACTGCTCTTGGTGGCACTGGAAAAGCGATGATAGTTGCTGATAGTTAAATGTTTAAAACTGTACGAGTTTCACAGAACAAACTCTGTTTTATTGTCGTCTGGGTGGAGGGCACTGTACCGTTGCCCCTTATTTTCTGAGGTGGGGGTTCAAATGACACCTGCGTTCTCTGCTTGTGGAGTTTACTTGTTCTCCAGTTTCCTTCCAAGAATCGAAGAGACAATTACGCTTTTCAAGGTTTTATTTGTCATATGCCGATATACTGGTACAAAAGGAAACTGATGTGGAAAGTCGACATGATGCAGATAACAGACGCTCGGCATGTCCAGGCTGAGAAGCCTGATGGCCTGTGGACAGGAGCTGCCCTTAAACCTGTTTTGACCATCAGACTGTGGAGGTGTTCACCTGCTTGCAGCAGACTAACCAGGCAGTTACCGGCATGCATGAAGTCCTTGACAATTTTTAATGGCTCTGGTCCTGTGATGACTGGTGTCGGAGTCCTGTAGGGAGGGTCGGCTTGACCTGGAGGAGCGCTCGGATGAGCTGGTCATTCTCTGCAGGGCTGAACTGGAGGAGCGCTCGGATGAGCTGGTCACTCTCTGCAGGGCTCTGCAGTCCTGTGTGCAGCAGGCATATTGCCAGCATGTGATGCATACTGCCAGGAGACAGCACCAGTAAGGAAGGTTTTTAGATCACTGGGGAGACCTTGAATTTCCTCTGCAGCCTCAGATCATGAGCTGGTCTTTGATATGTGGGGCCCAGGACAGGTCCTAGTAGAGGTGCACGCCGAGAGACCATGAGGTGTTCACCCTCTGCACCGGTGCCCCGCTGATGCTACTTGGGGTGTAGATCCTTGTTACTGAAAACTTTGTATTGCACATGTTTTGCACGATGCTTCTGGAGGTGCAGTGACACACTTTCACCACTTGGGGTCTGCAGCACCTCATGTGCTGATTAGCATATATATGCGTTTAATTCTGTCTCATTTTTCTTCTGGGATCCAAAATAATTCCTGTGGCTCTCTTGAGGGGTGTCCTGGGCATGTGAGCCTAGGATCCTCAGAGACATTGCCTCTTCCAAGGGTGAGTTATTCAGTCCAAGGTCCCTGAGCTTGGAGGCAATGTGTGTATGTGCCCTGTGGTTGACTGGCATGCTGGCATGTGTGTAACCCCAGTCTGTGTTGCCTTGGATACACTGTTAGAAGATCGAGGTATCCTGTGGTGTAATATCAGGGAATTAATTATTCCAGGCAGTGCATTGTATTTCTGTGAATAAGAAATTTGAAACCTTTTTTTTTTTGCAAGCGGGCATGTTTATTTTAATACAAAATGAAAGGCTGCATTTTCAGCGCAGAATATGGCAAAAAAATGATTATTCGTGCAAATATATGTAACACTTCTGACCATTGAAATATCACCAGCGTTGTTATGGGAGGCGTGTCTCAGTCAGGATTACAGCACACAAGTAACAGTCACGTCCTTCCAAGGCTGCTGTAAAATGCTTGCGGAGGGTGATTATCAGAGCAGATTCGTATATAAATATGAAGCCATGGATTGTGGGATAATTCCACCCTGGATAAGCAGCAGAAAATGGGTGGACAGAATTCTGGGATACTGAGAAACATGGAACTGTGTGTCAAAAGACGTCAGTGTAAGTGCTGGTGCCAAACCATGTGCCCCCCTCTGATGTCAGGCATGGTTAAACGATGCCTTTTGGTCTCTGACACCCCCAGGACTTCCATAGTTTGATAATGAATATATTTGAGATCCTAGAAATTTTAAATGGGATGTGGCCCCTACACTCCAGGCCCACCCCCTTCCCCTAGTCAGGATACCCGATCAGGGGGGCATTAGTCATAAATAGGCAGGTATATTTTTCTTTGGATTGGAGCTGAATTGGGATTTTGAGATTGTTAACCTCTTTGCTGGGGCATCAGACTGGGAAGTTTACATGCTTCGAGAAAAATCTAGTTTGGTTAATTTTGTGGCAGTGAGGGTAACCTCCCCAGCAGAGTCTGAGGAACCTGTACTCCAGTTTTGAGTTGCTCTTCAGGTTCCCAGAAGACCGTTTGTCAAAGACTATAACTCAGCGACCTTTGGATCAATCAGGCTTAGTGAAATTACTGCAGAAGAGTGAATCTTCAAAAAAACAAAAATCTAAAAGGAAAAAAAAAAATCAATGCACTCATTTGTAAGCTGATCTTCACAGGAACCAGTTTGCAGATTTTTTGGTTTGGAATTTTGTGTAGCAAGATAAAAGCCAAAACGATCAGAGCCTTTACCGCAGTGTGGCCTTCGATAGACTGCCGATGAGTAGCTTAGTGTGCGTTCTGCAATATTGGGGACTGAATTTTTCCAGCGTTTAAAAGAATATTTAACTTAGAAAGTAAGACTGACATGCTTGTCAAGTTTTTTATAGGAAAAAAATTAGTTTGTCTGGTATTCTTATGTCCAATTAGCACATAAGAATAGTTACATGCAAACACTGCTCACTTTGCATGCTGCTTGGCCAGGACAGTTATACAGGCACCTAGCATCATTTCCAAGGGCGCTGGCATCCAGGCCTCAACCGCCACATGGACTGGTAGGGGCAGAAACCGGACCGGGCCGATGAACACATGAAGCTGAATGAAGCCCGGTGATTAGGAGACTAAAACCCGGATACCTGGTTATTAATTCATGTATTAACACGGACCGTAGTGTGTTTAAAGCCATCACTGCAGGATGCAGGGTGAAAGCCGGCCACATCAGCAGCATTGAGGGCTGGTGTTAGCAGGGACTGAACCACAAAAACGAGAGAATGGCGCCAAGGTCTCCGAAATGACGAACGCAGAAGGATCTGCGACTGAAAAATCACTGGGCGCAAATCTAACCACAGCCTACCACCAGCACAGAACCACAAGCCACGCCCCCAAGGCATTAAAATTCTCTATCAACTTAGCTGATCTTAATTAACTCTAACAAGGAAGCCAATCCAATCACTCGCGGTTGGATTTCATTGCCGGTGGACATGGGGCTCATGGCCGGTCGTCATAGTAGCACGAGACCTTATGCAGACCCAGCTGTGTGTCCCTCGAAGGTCCTGCCAGTTTATAAGCTTTATAACAAACAATTACTGGACCCCTGCGGTCCTAGAAGATCCCCCCCCCCCCCCCGAGGAAGGAAAGCCTGAGTAATATGATGGTAATACTTGCTCAGAATGGTAAAATAACTGGATGAACACGATCTGCTAGGGGAATGTTTGTGCTGTAATGATGCACCTATTAGGGTGGTTGTTGTTTTACCTCCGTTTGTAAAGCACACAATGGAAGATAATGAGACTTTTAATGACAATGAGGGCCTGACTGAGATCCATCCATCCATCCATCCATCAATCAGCCAGTCCGATTTCATAAACTACCACTGAATCAGACTCACGATGCCCAGATGCGTATAGTACAAAGAGATTCACCCTGGATGAGACGCTGGCTGCCCAAGCAGACCATGCTATCTCTAAATGGTATTTTTATTTCCATAGAAAGAGAATATGCTTGGCCCTCTGTATCCACTGGGAATCGGCTCAACATGTCAACAACCGCCAGCAGATTGAAAAATCCATGGAAGCTCAAGTCACAAATGCTTTGTAACTGGTTGTTAAATGGTTGTATTGTTTAGGGAATAATAAGAAAAATGTCTGTAGATGTTCAGTACAGAAGCAGCCATTGTAGTTCATATAGAAAATATAATTATACACAGAGAAAATATTTTATTAACGCCAGAGGGAAAATAATGTCCACCACTGCTTACTGTCATCATGCTGAAGCACATTTTGTTTCATGGAAGAAACAGTATCTAGAGAGGGGAGGCCAATATTAGTCATGGTGTACTAATCACGAGCATGGTGTTAATTAATCTTGCCATCAATAAATACACACTTAGTAATGCATACGCTACAAGTGAGAGATCTCTTCCCGCAAAGTCACCATATGATCGTTTACTGCAAGATAACATATCTATGGCTTGTATTCAGTATAACTGAACCCCACACGCCAGACAGGAAATGGGCGATTAAGAGCCGAAAGCAACGAGGATGGAACTCGGTTTGTCGCGGCCATTTGGGGAATGATCTGTCCAAGATGAAATGTGTCACAAATACCATTATGGTGTCGGAGGGAGACACCGGGCGCACTGGCTGTGTGTGTTTCTCTACACCTCACTTCACCCTGATGGGGCC
The DNA here is from genome assembly GCF_023856365.1 of Brienomyrus brachyistius. Taxonomy (NCBI): domain Eukaryota; kingdom Metazoa; phylum Chordata; class Actinopteri; order Osteoglossiformes; family Mormyridae; genus Brienomyrus; species Brienomyrus brachyistius. Next base: position 16,481,936 of record NC_064545.1, read on the forward strand.
ACTTTGGCTGCATACCAATGAGTCGGTACCAGAGATGTTCTGCGGACTGAGACCCATCTGAGTTGCTTCGCTTTTCTCACATGCAGATGTTTAGCTTCCATATCAGGACGATTGTAAATAGTTTTTTTTTTCTCTATTTACTTTTTTTGTAAATGTAGATTCTAGCACCTTCCTTTTGGACCATGATCTTGCTTATTAATGAGTCTTGGCGTCGCTATTATCTGGGTCCTTTTCAACATGCATCTTTCAAGAAATGTTGCATTCCACTGCATGGTCTGAAGTGGACAGAGACTGGTGGTACTGGGAACTGGGAGGGGTTGAAAAGTACCAGTGTCCATCTGATCTGCGGTATGTTTCCCAAAAACTTAGTCGCTAACCAGATTAGCAACTTACATAGTTGGAACCATGCAAATGAACAGTTCCAGCTATGCAAGTGGCTAACGGGAGCTACTGGGAGACCTACCCCAGGATAGTTACGATGTTATAGAGCTAAAACAGTGATATCTGGCTCTTGCATCGTGCTCCCTGGCTCCACTGCTGGCAGAAGACAGATGAAGCACGGTGTGACAAGGTACGGCCGGCGGCCGTGAGCATCGCTGAGATATGAGAAAAGGGCTGACCTTCAGTGAATGCCCAGCTAAATGTAAACATGCAAATACCAGTGATACCATGTGGTGTTTCTTAAAAGGAAGCCTTGGCATAGACTTATACACATCTATGACAAGTAGGGGTCTGCAGAACAAGGGAGCGTGATTGGTTAGATTAAAAAAAGAACATTAAAAAAAAACAGAAAATATAACCTGTTGCTCTGCGGATGTGGCGTGATGATGCTTTTCACTGCAACACATTTTTCACAAGAGAACAATGAACTTCAGTGCACTTCTGCTCATGACTCATTCTGTCCGACATTTCTGCGGCTCCACACTTCTGGCAATAATAATTTATAGGGAGCAACGTGCTGAGGTGACAGCACATTTGTAATGGCTTGTAAGTGTGTACACCTGACCTACTAGCTGCATTGTCTATACGCCGAAACTGGTACTAAAATAAGCGCCACCGTTCGATGGTGAACTAGATCCATTCTCTTGTCTTCCACCTTTACTACAGCAGGAAGTATTATAATACTTCGGAGAAAATGTCACTGTGAAGGTTGAGGACAAAAAAAAAGGATGGAGAATAGAGGAGGAGTCTGAAATTATATATTTATTCAGTGACAGAATTGTCTATTTTTTGCCTTTAGTTCTACAACTACTAATTGTAGTAGACAATTAGTTCCATTTCCACGTGATGGGCATTGTTTTATAATGGCATAATAAAAAGTAGACTATTTCTTGTGGTACAAATTTTGAGCTTTGTAAGATTCCAATATAGCTATTTCCTTGACCCAAAATTAGGTACTTTGCATGTGGGTCTGCATATATGGAATTAAGTGCTGGCAAGCTGGAGCAAAGAAATTTAAACGACCAAACCTTAGAGATCTTGGTACACATAGACTCGGCTATGGTTTTTTTTTGTTGGGGGATTTTTCTCCTTGAGCTGCTTCATGTTTACAGAACAACAACAGAGTTATGTAATCCAAACACTGTAAACCTGTCACGTTGCAAGGGACCAAGGACTCGAGGGCAGGCATCAGGAGAACAAAAGGGGCTTTATTATCAAAACAGGAGCAGGGAAACAAACAGGACTGTGACGGGTCAAAATGAGAAGACTGACTATGGGATGGGCACAGGCAACAGGTGGGCTGACACTAATGACTGTACCGGGGAACCCAGGACTGGGAAGCACGTATATACAGGATGAAAAAGAGACTGTCCCAGAATGAAGGTGCTGAGAGCGAGAAGGTGAAGGTGCTGACAGTTACCATATTAGGATTACAAACAGGACACTGGGAAGAAAGGAGGATTCCGGAGGACCAGTGACCCCTGCTGGTCTTACTGGGGGTGCACTCCAGGCACGGGAGACACCGGCACGATCTGGGCAGGACAGGACATGGACGGACCATCACAATTAATGGAATAAACACCAAATGGAGTCAGGAACCAGACAGAAGAGACCAAAGAAAACAAACGCAAGATGCAGGACCAGACTGGTAACATGGAGTAAAACTGACCACAGAGTGGATGCCAGGCAAAACGCGAGGGGCAGTGCACAGAACAGGACACACAGTCGGACTAGGGGCACAGAACAAGACACACGGTCGGACTAGGGGCACAGAACAGGACACACAGTCGGACTAGGGGCACACAACAGGACACACAGTCGGACTAGGGGCACAAAAGGGCAGCAGGAGGGACAAGCACTGCGACACCTTCCAGCACAGGATGAGCAAGTCAAGAAGCAACAGAAACGGAGAGCAGAAATATGAGAGGGAGACACAGACCAGGGGAAAGCAGAGGCTGGACAGGGTAAAGGGGACTAGAGGAAGTGGGGAACGGCCGGGGAGGCCTCCGGATCCTGGGGAGCCGGGCAGCGACCCTGGGACACCAACCCTCTTGGGCCTGAACACAGCCGGAAGGAAGGACCCTGTCCAGTGGGACTGGGTGGCACTGAGGAGACAGTGGGGCTGGAGCAGGAGTGTGCCCCCATCTCCCACCCCTTGGCTGCCCCGGGACCTGAGACTAGATTGACCTAAGCCTCGGGCTCAGGCAGGGGTCAACGGAGCAGGACTCAGAGCAGAGCCCAGACGGTCCCACTCGTCTTACAAAAGCACATCTTCCAGATCATTCCCATTCCCGGGCGTCGGGCTGCTGGTGGTCGTGGAGTCAGGCGTTGGGCTGGTATCAGCTGTGGAGTCGGGCGTCACCCTGAAGGCGACGGGAAGGGGATTAAGGCGGCAGTGAAAAGGCCCCCAGGTGACGTAGGGACATGATGCGGCTGTCGGTGGGACACCAAGACAGGATAAAACCTCCGTAAATTAATTTCAAAATGCATTTGGTCAAATAATTATATTAGACGGGTATATTAGGCCGAGCTACAAAAATGTTCTAAATGTGTTAGTTTGTAATTACCCATGAAAATTAACTATATTCTCGTTTTCTCTTTTGTGAAAGAAGCGGAAAATGATACATTGAATACGGATTAGTTTTACCGCAACGCCTACCATCCCTTTATAGACCACTAGGGGGCAGTGAATCGCTTTAGTATATAAAAGTGCTTTGTGGTAGCTGGAGATGCTCGGCGTCCACATGGAGAGAGCCGCGCCCACGGAGGCAGCCGGCGGGAGCGACTCCTATTCGGCGTCGCAACGCACTGCGCCGTGCCCGCGGTGCAGCCTGCTGATTCACTTCATGAATACAAATTACCCGCTAAAACCTATGTATCTGGAGAGATTAGTCTTTTATGTCTTGTTTAATCTTTCCGGTTGATGTTCATTACCAATTAAATCGGATTATATAGCCTACCCAATTATTTGTTGCTTGTTTCTTTACCAACTTACATCCCAACCGACATGATTTTAAGTAAAACTAGTGTTTGTATGTTCTTATAAATCCACATGGGCACACACCATTTGTAATTTCGTCATTTGTTCACATTTTCTTAAATGCAGCGTGGTTCATTTGCTTTTAAGCTTGTACACCTTTCGCAGACGTGAACTGTGACTTTATGGGTGCCCGAGGCTTCAGTGTCATATTCGCTTATATCCTATAAAGATGCTGACTATAATGAAAAATCTGGCCGTTTGAAACACTGGACAATGCCCTTGTTGGTCCGTCTCTGAATCTTTAATTCTTCACATTTCCCTGTTGGCACGTGGTATAATCGATTACTGGCGCTGCATTTTCATTCACTAAAAAGCTATATTTTTGTTTATTTGATGAAGTGGTTTCATATGCCGTTCTCTGTTTGGTGGGGGTGGGGTTGGCTTTGAATTTAATGAATTTAAATCAGAGTCGGCTGTTTGCTGGGAAAGGTGTACCATGACGCTCAAGGGCGAGCGAAAGGCAGATCAGATTAAAAAGCAGTTTCTGGGCACTTTGAGGGGGACAGCGAGCCCCGTAGGACGGAGACACCTGCGCTGGCACAGCGCCTCATTACCGCCTCCGTAACGTCTAACTTCGCGCATGCTGCACGTCTCATCCACCTACAAGTAACTGCGTCCCCCTATAATTGAGCCGATGGAGTACGATTTACACCGTGTTAAAGGTCTACGTGCGTTTTATATGTACTGAATGATATGATAATGCGTTGAATCGGCTCCAAGCGGTAGTATTTCTTTCCCTTTGTGGAGTGTCGCCCAGAATACGCACAGAAATATCTCATCTGCTGAAACATCAGATCACGCGGGCGTATGTATTAGAAAGGAGAGATACCCTTTGGGGAGGTAGAGGAATGTGGTCTGGGTACAGTAATAGGGGGTAATACCGCCTTTGGGGAAGCTCTGAAGCAGGGTTGCATTTATAATGAAATGGACACTCAGTCTGGATACAGTTGCTATGTTTATCCTGTTGAATCTTCTTGCCCAGCTGTGGCTGAGATTGTGCATACGTTTGCAGGCAGACAGAAGGTGGCATGGTGGCTGAGTGGGTCGCCTCATGCCTCCAGGGTAAGACTGCAGTCCTTCTGCAGTTGGCATGCAGCTCCTGGATTCTCCACGTCCCTCCTGTCCATACTGTGTATGCGTACGTGCCCCTTCCTCCTCAAAGGCGCCCCCCCTGCCTTGTACTCTGTGCCTCCTGGGACAAGCTGTAAGAGCCCCAGTGCTGGGGACAGAAAGTGCCTCCACAGGTGGTCCAGGTGGGCGGTCTGACTGGTACCGGGAGACACCCTGGTTCAATAGACCCTCTCCTGTCTTATGTAACCGTCGAGTTGAGTAAAGCGGACTTTACTCTCGTGCCAGCTGCACACAAGTGTACAGTGATATGAGACATCATTCCCCCTGGACCATGGTGCAACATAAGACACATGGTGGGGGGGGGGGGGGTGCTGTATTTACACAGTTACAGGGGTAAAGTGCAGATTAACTGCACGAGTGCAAATATAGGGGTTGGACATGGACCACACATAGTGCACAGGACACAAAAGGAGGGAAAATACAGTACATACATGCATAGGGTGAATGGAATGCAGTATGTGGATTATCTGCACATAATATTGAATATAAAATTTCAGTGCATAATATGCAGTATGTATGATAATGTAGCAGCCGGAAATGTGCCAGTAGCTAAAAAGGGTAAAGATGCCAGTAAAGAAAGTTAGAGTGAAGTGGCCGGTGAAGTGAGGGCCTGGTGCTGCTCAATTAGTGAGAAAATGTGAGGAGTTCAGGAGTCTGACAGCTTGTGGGACCAAGCCAGTCTGGTTAAGCTTGTGCAGGGCGGAGCGGTGGCTCTGAGGCTGGGGATCTGTGCCGGCAATCGGAAGGCTGCTGGTTTGAATCCCGTGAATGCCTGGAGTGATTCTACTCCATTGGGCCATTTACCTGCACTGCTCCATCCTGGGAGTGACCTCAATCTACAGCCAGCCCTGCAAGCCCGTCCTCCAGCTTAGAGGGAGAATTCCGGGCCTGGTGGCAGGATCAGCTTCTGGAAAAAATCTCTAGTGCGTTCCTTAGGTGCCACATGGTTGCACTTGGGCTCTGGAGCCTGAGGTGGTTTGTCATGGGCTGGGTGCTGTAATCAGCACATGCCCCTTACCACATGTTGAGCTTGTCAGGGGACCCATGTTAGGCTGTCACCCCTCAACACTGCAGATCAAGCATCTGAGTAGCGTTTCAGACCCTTACTACCATCCATACATTTTCCATACCTATCCTATGCTGGAAGCTATGGGCACAAGGCAGGGATAACCCAGGATGGGGTACCAACCCATCGCGGGAACCATGATGTATCTTACCACCAAGTATCTAGGTTTTGAAAGATCCACCTGCCTCTGGTTCAGGTAGTTGAGGAGGGAGGAGTCTCTCTTTTTGACCAATCAGCAGCTTGGCCCAATTGCATAAGGGAGTCAGACCTTCCCCTTTGGCAGTCCCTCCATTAAACCCACAGAGATCACTGATGATTGGTTCACTGGAGACCCCTGAACAGCCCAATAGCACAGTCACATGCACAACTTCCTGTTCAGACGTGGATAATTGCTTTTTTACTTGACATAGTCTGATAGATGTGTAATAATTTGACTGGTGCCATGATATTTCATGCTGTAGCTATGCATGGATGCTTCATAGGGGTGACTGGACAAGGTAGGATCATGTGAATCACACAGTCAGACACGCCCCCCCCCCTTTACTTCAGCACAGGGAAAAATGCTTTAAATACACTGCTTTTAATTCAGCAGAGCTGGATTATGGTTCGCCTTTAAAAAAAGAGAGAGAGCTACCCTGAGCATCCAGTCGTAAGACCACTTCTCCATCGCCTCCAGGTGATAGCCACAGATTGCGAATGCGGCCTGTTTATTTTTTTTAACCAGCCTGTTCGCAAACAAGCCGGCTGTGCAGAACACAATACAGGCGACCGGCAGAAGCAGGAAGGAAGACAGGAGCAGCGAGAGAAGAGCCGGACTGGAATTATTCCTGTGTGATACCAGCGGTGATACCGGTGGTGATACTGGTGGTGATACCGGTTGTGATTTGCACCCACGCCTGAGGGAGCGATTTGCGTACTTGGTTATAATGACATGCAGCCGAACATGGTGGGTGGCCCCAGACTGGCGTTCGGCTGAGGAAAGCCAAGCAAACAGCGACGGCAACGTGCTCCGAGCTAAAGCTGAACCCCGGCAAGCGCCCGCATTTCCATTCGGCTGATGGCATCAGAATTCTGGCACCGTCGGGCCCTGGGTGCCGGGTGGGGATGGTGCAGGTGGCGGCTGTGTGCCAGGGACGACCTGAGACTCACAGACCGTGCTTGTAGTCGCCTGGGGATGGAAAGAGCTCCTGCTGAACAACAGCCAAGCCGCTCCGTTCACTGCAGGTTATTGTGCCTTATGTGAAGCAATACTTGTGGTAAATTCATTCTGCCAATTTGCTTTAAGCTTTCCCAGGGTTAGACTAAAATTGAGTTTTCATAGCGCCGTGCACCAATTAATAGAGATGATAGCTGTGGGCTCTCTGGAGAGCGCGCAGATTGGTTTTGGATTATTTTGGCTTGGTGCTGCCCTCTTCTGGGTGTAATTGGAATCCATCCAAACTCTGCTATTGAAGATTGTGTAATAAACCACCCCTCCTGGGGAGGACAGGCCCCCTTCCCTCCTGATGTCTTCGTCTGCTGTGAGTGCTTGGCGCCAGCCAGTGCTGCAGTAGTTAGGGTGTATAACTGTAATTTGAAGGTTGCTGGTTTGCCTCCAGGGGGCGGTGCAGCTTTTCTAATTTTGGGAAAGGTAATTAATCTCAGCTGCCCCAGAATGACATCCAGCTGTGTAAACAGATTAAATATATAGAAATTATTTTGGATTCCTGGTTTATTACTGGCCCTGCAGTGGACTGCTGTCTCATTCAGGGTGCACCCCAGCCTCGTGCTCTGTGCTGCCTGGGACAGTCTACTGACCGAGGTAGGTGGTAAGAAGATGGATGGATGAATGGATGGTTCATTACTCTGAGCTGTTAGAGGAAGCCAAATGGTGCTGGAATTTGCTTGTGTCCTTGCCTGCATTCGTGAAATTATGTTGTAGAAAAGAGCTGTATTGGATTGTAACATCTAAAGTTTAGACTGAAAGCCATTCATATTTTTCCCACAAATTCAATCCTCTTTCTAGTCAGACTGTTGGGTGTAAAGCCCAGTGTTACTGAAAGTCCTGAATAAGCCTTTGTGTCCCAATGACATGCTTACTCTGCTCCTTATGCACTACTGCAGGTCCTGTGAACACAGCCCTTCAGTAAATCCCCGGGGGAGGGGCGGAGGGAGATGTGGGTTTTATGGCCTCCAGTGGTATGAATTTCATTGAACAACAAGAGCTACAGCAGTGATGACTAAACCAGTGAGCCCCTGATTGATCGCTGACCTTATTATAGATGTATACTATAGCAAAAGCGGGCTGATTTATATGTATAACACAACTCGGCGAACATTCGCAGCTTTATGACCTGACAAGATGGAGCGGCACTGTCTCACCGGACTTTAGCAGCCTTCGTCGGGCAGCGGGGATCAAAGACTTCAGCTGCTTGACATAATCACAGAAAGTGGTGTAAATGTGCCATGCAGGACGTTGGGCGCTGGGTAATACGCTTTAAGACCACACTCCAGTGAAGGTGGGGACTCCTGATCAGCGCCGGGTCCAATGCGATGCTGGTTGCTGTGGTAAGGCCACCGTACTTGGGAGGGCTGTCCGCATCCTGGCTAACCAATGGGATTCAGCTAGACTGCTTCCTTGTAATGACTGCGGCCCAGAACCTTTGAGATGTACCTGTGTAGACTCCCCCTCCCCCCCCCCCCGCCCGCACTAAGGCCCAATCCTGGGGGCCTTTCTCCTGTTCTTAGGTCATAGGTCAATTGATGCTTCTTGTTCATACGGTGGCTGCAGAATCGTGTAACTGTGACCGGCTGTTTCTGCCTTGATGTATTTTGGTGGAAGATGGGAGGTGAGAGGGCGGGGCTCTGACCCAGCCCACATTCCGAGACCGGCTTGGTGTGGATGCGAGGCAGCACTGGGCTCCGCTTTCACTCACAGCCGGGGGGACTGGTGCAGACTCGGGGGGGGGGAATCCCGCCGTGCAGTTGTGCACCTCATAGCCCCCACCCCACTCCGCTCTACGCCCCCATCGCTAATTTTAACACAGATCGTTTGTAGGCCGGCTTGACCAGAAGTTAACGGGCCTGGTGGCTCATATGTGGCAGCAGATGGCTGGGCGGCACGGCCGAAACTGGGGAGGGGCTGGCGGAGAGTCCACAGCCAGTAATACCCCATGGCAGATGGAGGGGCGAGAGGCACCGAGATTGATAGTGGCTGCGATTTGTTTGTCATTGGTGTCACGGATTCAGCGGCCAGAAATCTGGCTCCGAACGGCTCCGGAACAGGATTTGGTTGGAACTCCCCGCCAGTGACCAGTGTCTCTTCCAGAGGGCCTCTCTTCTTTCTCCTCCACACAGACTCTCTGCCCTGTTTCTGAGTCTGTCAGCTGCTGCCGGACACCGGTGGGCTCATCAGACCCGCCTGACCGCACAGCGACAGCCTCACTTTGACTCCCCCGTACCTCCCTCCCACCTCCGGAATGGGAGGTGTCTGAAACCGACACCCGGTCAGGTTGTGAGGTCGGCCGTCTGCGAGCCCCATTTGTTACCACTTCTGAAGTCCCCCCCCCAGCATTTTCAGATGACTGTGACCTATTAATGGGTTGGCAGGTACCCCCCAGGGGTGGGTGGAGAGGGGTAACTAATTTCTGAGCGACGTGGTGAGTGTATTCTGAAAGCATGGGCACACCGTGGCCAAACCTCGGATACCGCCATCGAGAACGAGCCCCAAGCCCCCCTCAGGGTGAGAGATTTCCTGTCAGCAGAAGAGCCACAAACAAAATGAATTTTCCGGGGATGACCTCCCACACTGCCGGCTATCCTGTGTCCAATGGCCCCTTTTTTGGGGGGTGGGCGGGGGGCTGGAGCAGTGTGGGTTTATTAATCACTGTTAAAGCACAGTGCACAGTGCCCAAAAAGCAATGCAGTGCATTGCAGGGCCTCTCCTGTTGTTGTCACAGAGTGGCAGCGACTTTCCAGTTGTTATATCCTCTTCTGCTAAGAGTGTATTATTCCTCACTGTTGAGGCAGGAGGTGACATTCAGGATGTAAATTCAGATCATTTCAGGGCTCTCGGTCTTACTCCAGGCCTGGCTGCATCATCTGCCTGCGTCTGTCAGTCTGTCCATTAGTCTTCCCTGCTTGAGCAGTTGTGTGATGTGATTATAATTGTGCTATTTTCCCAATGACAAGCCGAAATACTCAGTATGTTAACTCTTGTAGGAGTGATCTTTTACAGGCTGGTTGGAGTTATTTGTCTGGTATAACAGCTACTGGTATTCGGCTGTCAGGTTGTGATACACCTGGCTGTTTTGATAACTGTAATTACAGCGTAACCTTTTATCACAGACCTCTTGTTTTCTTGTTCCAGTTTGAAATTGCCGGCCATTTTGCACTCAGTCAGTCCTCTATGTGTGTGTGTGTGTGTGTGTTTGGGTTCAGGCCTTACTGCCTTTAGGCCCCACCCCCTTCTTTCCAGCCAGCCAATTAAACGATAAGAGCTGATGAGTGCGCAGTACTACCAAGAGAGGGATGATGTCGCACAGAAATGACTCTGAGTGTGGGGGGTAGAAAGCAGGCCACAGACTTTGCTACTTTCTATTTTTATCATTCTGATATGCTGGGGGGGGGTCCCATACTCATTAACCAATACAAGACGCTTGGCTTGGGTCTGATTGGTTTTAATATCAACCATTGCCGGATGATCTGTGCTCACAACTCACCCTCCATGGGGGCTGAAATGGCACTATCGTCAGTGGGGGGGGGGGGGTTCATCGGTTCCATCTTTCAAATTAGTTTCCTGCTGAGTCTGCATTTCATAACTCCTCCCTGTCTTCAGTGTGGTTTTTCCACTTTAAAGTGAGACCACCACCAAAATGAACTTTTTTTCTTGTGTGTCAGCAGGATCTTTTGAAGCACCTTTGAGGGCGGGGGTGTCTTCTCTGCACAGCACTATCAGAGCACAGCTCAGGAGAGGGTGCAGGTCCTTCCTGCCAGAATGTTATGGGCTTTGCTTGGTGATTGTCCTCCTGCATTTCACGCTGATGTTTTCCAGCAGGGGTGGACAATGCAAGATGAAGCACATTGCAGGTGTTAAGTCTCTGGCACAAAGGCAAGTCTAGTCTTTGGTGTGCGATGTGACATTGCTTTTGATTGCATCATTGAAAGGGCGTCTGATTGGATTCCTCTATCGTTTTTTTCTTTTGCTGTCATTCTGCACATTAAGGTCTGTCTTGATCAAAGGCCTGGGGGAAGTCAGGTGCCAAAATCAGCTTCTGAGGGTTAAGGTCCGCAGAGACCCATGCGCTGTAGCACAATTAATTCAGAAAGACTTTAATTATCATCTTTCAGTCTAGTAAAACAATGAAGTCATTTATACCACGGCAGTGTTGAATTCTCGAATCTGAATTGTGTTGATTAATTTCTTATAACTGACAGCGTAATAGCAGGCAGGCGAACTGCAGCAGTAAATCAATACGCGATTATAATATTTAATTCTAGCGAATGTTATTTAACGGAAACTGCAAAAACAGAGACCTGGACAATAACAATGCTTCAGGCTGAGGACCAGGACTTGTGGTCAGTAATTAAATACCGAAATGATTAAGTCATGTAACGCACTTCTAGCGCAGTCTAACCTGCGTAACCAGAGACTATGTCAAGGCCGTCCGTAACACTAAATAAATCGGCTTTTACCCATAACTGAATACCGGGAAGTACATTAAGCTAAATTAATAAAACAATGGCGGTATATATACGGTACACATATTTGCCTCCGAACCTGTGCGTTTAAAAACGTATAATCATATTACTGCCCGACTTCGCATTTGGCACATGTTTGTAATTAAAGTTTGACTTTTGGTCTTAGTAGCAGGTAAATTCAAACTAACGACTGATTTATGGCATTAGCAACAGACTAATTTTAATTAAAAACGATGGTTTGGGTCGTATATAACCAAAATGTTTAATAGCAGTAGGTTTAGGCGGTACCTGATCCACACATTGCATTACACGGTATATTAATAATTAAGTAACGCTATTCCGCTATTTTAAAATGTTCCCTCAAGACGCAGTTTAGCCGGAAGAAAATACATTGGTACACTAGGCCTAGTTTTACTAATGAATGCTTTTTTGGTTCCTAAACGTGAAAATAATTTCTTCGAGTACAAACGTTTGATAACTGCGGAACAGGCGGTTCTGTGCCTCTGTAGTCCTTCCTTTAAAATGTATAATGCAGGACTCATCGTGCAGTAACCCTTACCTTGTAAATGTATACATATAAAGACTGAAAGATCACTTTATCTGATTCACCATAATGACTTTCAGAGGCAACATTCCTGTAAGAGGATTATAAATGGCTACACAAACCTTTCCGGGAGTTTCCATGGCCACCTCGGGAGGCCAGTAGCAGGAGAGGAGTCCAGCCTGTTCTGCATGGGGGGCTGGGGGGGGTCAGTGGCATATACAGGGGTAGAGTGTCTGGCTGTGTCCTATTTCAGGTGCTGCATCCTTCTAAGCCTGCATTGAAAGACTGACAGTGCTGTCCCATTTCAAAGGTTCCTTCAAATGTAGTCTAGAAATATGTCCCCCTTTTGGCGAGTAGTGAAGGATCCACCCAACGGACCCCAAGATTCATTGCACAGAGGTAAAGTGGCTGGATCCCGGTTAGGCGATAGGAGTGACGCTTCGTGACTCGAGAAATGGCAGGAACAGCCTGGGGTTCAAATAGGAGATTATCCGTAGGCCACGGCATCCCATTTGACAGTGCTTTCTGTTTGACCTTCAAAGTCCGCAGCCGACAGAGACCACAACTTCGTAGACCGCGTCCTTCGAAGGATGCAGCCCTGGTATTTGGACACAGCTGCTGACTGCGTTCGGCTCTTTCTCGCCTTGATGTGAACAGTGAGTTGAGTGGCAGCCTCGCATGTATTTCCTCAGTACACACAATGTTATGGCTGAACATTGACTGAAACGCCTTGGAGGTTTTCCTTCATTAAGGGGTACAGCAATAATGCTGAGATGTTCAGCCTCTGACCTTCAAGTTACCGGTTGAGTTTCGGCGTGCCCCTGCTGTCGTTACGAATAGTGTGGAAAAGCTTACAGGCTGAACAAACCAGTTCTCCAAGAGACTTTTCATCTTCTGTGCTGGGGTCCCAGTTACAAAGAGGTCTGTAGAGATGGCATGTCAGCGAACATTTACCATTGGCAAGAAGTTGCATTATTTTTAACTACAGTTTTTTAACCCTGTAGTTTGTGTTAGTCAGAGCTACATTCATTTGCTGTTCATTGTTTGACTGACTTTGTATGAAATTGCAAACAGAGAATGTGATGCTGCTGTCTTCACATAGATGTCATTCTGTGTAGAGGATTAATATGCAAGTTAGACTTCGAAGACTTATTGACTTTCATAGTCAGACTTGTCAGTTTTTTTCCTCTCAGTGCTTTTGCTTGCTGAATAGAATAAGCTGCACTGATTAAGCTGGTTGTTTTGCTGACCAGAGTTTATAAAGTTATATTGAAATTCCTGTACAATTTGCTGGATGATCTCAATTCTTCTTGCAGCCAAAGTATTGTTTTTTCGCTCTCGCCGCCCTCCAGGGCACCATTGTAACAGAAATTAAGGTTTATGGAGTGAAATCTAACAGCTATGTGGACTGTGAGTTTTTCTTGATACTTAGCCGTGTGAAATCAAGCCGAACCATGTTATAGTGCTAAGAAAAAACAAAGATGGATTGTTCCACGTGCTCTGAAAAACGATCCCTGAGATGCCTGCAACAAAGAACCGACTTCTGTGTTCAGTTTGGATGAATGTTATGATCAACACTGTCTAGAAACGGCTAAATCAGCAGCCAGATTTCAGGAGCAGTTGAAGTTCAAGGAATCCCAGGTCAGGGGAAGCCTGGTTTGTTTCGTTTGCCTTAAGCTTTCCTTTCGAGGATGCCTTTTTGTTTCAAATTTTTTGTTTGGTGACTCCTGCAGGAAATTGTCACTGCAGTGGGCATTAGGGACAGTCATATATAAGGGGGTGGTCACACTGTACCTTCTATTTTCTGTGGTTCTGCTTAGAAAATAAAATAATCCATATTTCCCTTTTTTTGATGTGGGTTGACAACAGGGGTGGCCACATATTTATTGCCATGACCACCCCTGGTCACTCCTTATACACCCCCCCCCCAAGGTCAGCATAGCAAATTTCTCTTTTTGCTGGTACTATGGTTTTTCCCTCATGCTGCAATAGTGCATAAAATCTGTGCATTGAAAAACTTAGTAGTTTGGGAGATATGAGTTCTTCCTCAGAGGGGCTAACATGATCCTATATGAGGACGCGTGAGAATATATTTCCATTGTTTTGATGGGCATTAAGTTTTTTATTGTAAGGCATTTATGCTTTGTGTCCATTAAAAATATCACTGTAATAAGGGCCAGTATATACAGGAGATGGACACTGAAACACCTGGTTTTACACCACAATAATGTGTTAGTATGGTGTAGGACCAGTACAGCATCAGTTTGTCTTGGGAATGACAGATACAGGTCCTGTATGGTGGCCAGAGGGATTCTGAGCCGTTCCTCTTGCAGAATATTGGCCAGGTCACGATGTGATGCTGGTGGAGGAAAACGTTTCCTGACTCGCTCCTCCTAAATACCCCAAAGTGGCTCATTAATATTCAAATGTGGTGACTGTACAGGCCGTGGGAGATGTTCAGCTTCACTTTCATGTTCTTCAAACCACTCAGTCACCAGTCTTGCTGGGTATATTGGTGCATTATCATCCTGACACACAGCACCACCTTCAGGGTGCAATGTTTGAACCGTTGGGTGAACATGGTCCTCCAGAATGGTTTGATGGTCCTTGGCAGTGACATGCTCATCCAGAACAAGAAGTGGGCCTAGGGAATGCTATGATATTGCATCCCAAACCATCACTGATCCATCCCTGGGTACACAACAGTCTGGGCGATAAGCCTCTTTGAGGCTTCTCCACACCGTAACTCTTCTGGGTGTGGGAATGACAGTGAAGGTGGACTCAACAGAGAACAAAACATCTCATCTTGTCCACTGTCCAAGATTTGCAGTGCTGACACCATTGAAACTGACATTCGCTATTTATATTACTCCATTATAAACCTAAAATTCGCTACATCAAAAGTGTTAGGGTAGTTTGCAAATTCTACAGACAATTTGCAAGTTAATAAAACTGTCACATACGCGTAAATGAATGTGCAGACATCTCTCAAATTGAAAATCTCACGCTAGCCAGCTGACCAAAGACGAAACTCAGGGCGGGGTCGAGCAATGATTGGCGAAGCTGTAAAGGAAAGTCTGCCCCCAAAACCTTACAGCACGTGACACCACCAAAACGTATGGCACGTAATACCCCCTCACACAAGTGTGAAACCCTACGGTGTTCATCACATACCTTAGGCACGAGAGAGGGCGTCAGCTACTAGATTACTTGAACCATTCTTGTGAATTATCTGGAGATAAAACCCTGAACAATTAGGGACCAGCGCATCAGCCCCTGGTTCGTATTATATATCTGACTTAGAAATGCTACGGGCTTGTGATCAGTGAGTACATCAATGGTTTAGGCACTATCACCCACATAAACCTCGAAATGCTGCAGAGCTAGTAAGAGGATGAGGGCTTCCTTCTCCATGATGCTGTGATGCTAATGAAACGTATCACAATTTTCGAGGTTGAAGATCAGTGAAGCCTGCCATAAATGTAAGAATACCAGTTCAAGCATAGTCACGTGTTGTTCCCAAGTAACGGAATAGACAACCACGTTATCAGAGTTATCATAGTTTCTCAAATCCCCTAAAACCTTTTTCATCAACTGCTGGAAGGTGGCCGGGGCGTTGTGTAACCCGAAGGGCATAACAGTATACTAGAAGAAAGAATCAGGTGTAATGAAAGCAGATATCTCAGAAGCATGAGGGGTTTGGGGTACCTGCCAGTAAACCTTTAAAAGATCAAGTTTGGTGACCTACTTAACGGGCCCAAAGTCGTCAACGCAATCTTCTGTCCTAGGTAAAGGCATCAGGTTTGGTTACAGTGGTCACCTTTCTATAGTCGGTGCAAAAACGAACAGTGACATCAGGCTTCGGAACAAACAATCAGTGTGAACTCCAGGGACTGCAACTGAGGATAGCAAGACTGTTTTCAAGTAAATAGGTAGTCTACACACCTGTTTGCTCTGCAAAAACAACGGCCATAAATGTTTTGGCCTTTCTAAAGCAGTAGCAATGTGCTCAAATATCGGGAAGTAGGTGTCTACCGTATTTTCCAGAAACACAGGCATGAAAGCCATTTCTGGGTTCGGGTGTGGCTGCTGAAGACTGGGGCTGAGGAGCATCCTCGGGCAAACCAGTAGCGCAAGCAGGTAGCGCCACGGTAGGGCCTGGCTAAAGACCGGGAAGGTACAACCGGAGAGCTTACCTTACCGAGAGAGAGGCTTGGGCCTCTGCTGTTCAATGCACAACCACTTCAGGGCTATCTCTTTGTCGGACTCCATCTACAAAGCCTGTAACCGCAGCAGCCCGGCTTGGTGTTCCTGCTTCTTGATCTCTAGCTCCACTTCCCAAAGCTGGATCATAAGGAGAATGTCCTTTCTGGGCGAGTCAAGTTGAGGGGGATCCCTTCACAATCCCTGTTCCATCGAGCTGTCACCGGTGCCACGCCAGTCAAAACAAGCGCAGAGTTCTGGACCTCTCGCACCCAAAGCGAGACGATCCCAGACGAGCCCCCAAATTCTGTTACAATCCCATGTCTAGGGGTTTGGGGAGTAACAGAATGGGTGTGTGGATTAAAGGAAAAGGATGGTATTCACAAGGGATTTGTATAAATGGCTGTGTATTTGCAAGGACTGACAGCACCGAACATGTATGTATAAAGCTTCAGCGTGGTGACTCAAAATAACGAACAAAACAACCTAACAGAAGGATCCCAAAGTAACTTCCCTGTACAAACAGAACAAAATAATGACCTCCCACCCTAACTCCCCGTCTGAGCACACACAAACACTTCAAAAGGAAAACGGTAGTCACTCCTTACGACATACACATGTTATATACAGAAGTATCTGAGGCATCAGAACCGAAGTTCGGACTGAATTGTAGCCAATACACGCCCGCAAAGAGATCGATAACCAGACAAACACGTACAACGAATTAGCGACAGTTTGAGGGCAAAGTAAGGAGCAAAAAGACCGGGAACGAACCAAAATCCCACACAAATAAGCAAAACCAGAATAATCACAAAGCACAAAGATCAATAGAGAGAGTCATGGTCCTGCTTCGGCTTTGGCGGTCTATTTCATATTGGAGGCTGGAAGTGTGATGTTTGTCGAGGAGATCTAGGCTGGAATCTTGAGGTGAGCCATCGAAAGGGTGAGGTCGATCAATGATCGGCGAAGCTGATAAGGAATGTGTGCCCCCAAAACTTTACGGTACATAAAACTGGTAAAACTTATGGTACATAACAGTGACAGGTGGTTCCCAGTGGTGCTAAACTGTCAGTTTGTGAAGAGAATTGTGAATTGTGTGATTTGAAAGCCATCAGGCTTCAGCCAACAAGTCTAAGGAGAAGCCAGTATTTCAGGTCTCACCTTTTGTAATTTTTTTAAAATTCATTACTACTTGAATGTATAAACTTTGAACTGCAGGCTGTCTTGGCAAAACTGAGATGAAGGTGATGCTGAAGTGTTACGGTTTGTTACCAGATACTGTATGGTTAATCTTGCATTATACTGGTAATCATATTTTGATTAGCATCATTAATCATCCTTAATTTTATGTGAGGATAGCCTATATGGGGGTGACCATACTTTAGAAAATGAACATTTTTCATAAGGCATTGCAGTCTGTTCATGATTAGTAGGTGATTAATGATCAACCTGTTTGTATATTCAGAATGTACTGCGCTATCCTAATTCTTACATAAATGAGGAAAAACGAACATTAAATGTTTTGCTAAAGTGTTATTAGCCTATAATCCACAGTTTTTCTCTGTCCTGCACACTTGAGATTGGGTTGGGTCCAATGTGGCCCTTAAACTGGAATGAGTTTGACACTGGTGTTCACCCCTGTTCTCATTTGCCATGGAGAGAAAAAACCTGAATTCTTTTCACTGTTTGTAAGTGAGGTACGTAAAGAATGGTGCAAGCGAGTGGACAAGCTTGATGATTCTTCACTTGTAACTGAGGTCACCGAATCATTAAGAATCTGGTTTTTGGTGAGGTGGGGGCTTTGGGGGTGGGCGTGAACGCAATGCTGTCCACTTTTACGTTTAAAACATTTGGACTCTGATTGCAGAAGAGCCAGTCTCTGCGGGGGTGTCTGTGAGGAGAAAGGAAGGCTGTTGATGTGATGCGGTATTTTTTATTTTTTTTTTGTGGTCATCCTCCTGGAACAATTGTAATCTGTCTCTGTCTTGGAGCGTCACTGGGGAAGGTCCTCACACGCAGCCTCCCCAGGAACGTTCTTGCAAGTGTTTATCGATCGCATACAAATAAAACCGTGTCGTTTTTTTAATTGCTGACAGTGTCCTTGGCTGTTCCTTTGTCTGTCTGTCTGTCTGCTTGACCATATCTCAGTTTTGACGTAGAATTTCACGTTTATTTCTGACTCGCGTGTGCAGTGGCTTGCTGGGACTTGTTGTAGGCGTGGCATCACTTTTCCCAATCTGTGCCGACTGGCCCTTCAGCTGTGTGTCCACTGGTTTGGCCTTGTGGGTTTATTGTGCTGTAAGTAACAGTATGCGCTGTGCCTCACTGATAGCTAAAGGAAGCAGCCTGTGCACAGAGGATTCCTTACTTCCTTTCATGATAACCTTGAGTCTGGCTCAATGAAATTCAATTTTTATCCATTGAACAAGCTCGCCAAAAGATGCCAGTTCTGATTGGGACAAACAGTGGACCAGTACTCTAGAACCACAGGACAGTTTGTGGACTGGAGTAGCATTGCAGATACCCAACCACCTAGGTTTTTTAGTATAAGGGACCAGCTAAGCCCCAAACTGGTTCTCTGTTTGTCTTCCCTGCAAATAGGTGCTTAAACCATGAGGAGAGTGGTTACTGCATGAGATGCTGTTCCCTTAGGGCCTTGGCACAGTCGTTGCTTATAGAGTTAGCTAGCAGAATACTACACAACAACATGCAGTGCTTCACTCTCTTTTGGCCTGTGGTCAGGCTTAGCAGAAGTACTGTATCATATCAATATGGCTTACTGTGATTTACAAGGATGTGAATCAGCCAAATGAGCATGTGTATTAGATTAGCCATTGTCTGTGTGGGTGTGTTTGTGTGCATGCCTGATTTGCTGAGCGCGGGAATATCCTGAAGCTTATTACAATATTTCATTTCTCAGCTCACCTCTGATGGTGGTACGTAACCTTGGTAGCGATTGTCAGGCAGTACATGCATGACAGGAGCGTTTCAAAGCCAGGCTGGGGCGTACTAAATCAGGACTCTGCAAAGGAACACACAGACTTTAGCAGGAAACTATGCAGATTCACGTTCACTCTCCAATAATGCGATTGTCTCATATATCTAATTTAAATAGCTCAGTGTGACCAGGAGAAAATTCTAGCTTTCCAGCATATTTCCAGTGAATATGATTTAAATAGACAAGGAGTACAAAGAGTATATTTTTTTATATGTTCACTAGCATAATAAGCTGTCTTAACTACGTATTTTATTTGATTAAAAATGCTTTCTCCCTTTGATGCGCACAGGCTTATCTTCACAAATAGCTGGTTTATGTAACACTCCAAGTAATGGTCTTCTTGAAAAGCTTTCTTGGGGTGTCACTTGAAATTACATACCTGCTTGTCTTTTTCATATGAAATTTCTGCCCCCCTGCCACCTGCCATTCTGGAGAGACAGATTACAGCGCGTGTCACAGCAGATGGATCACCAGCTGCTTTGCGCGGCTCGTTCGGCAGGGACCCATTGGCACGCTCTCTCAAGTGAGAGGTCAGTGGGCGTGCACGAGGCAGTGCGACACCCAGTGGCCGGTCTGAGGATTACCACTGGGTTCTTATGATGTGAGAACTTACTGGTGTCCCTTTATTTTTATTTTAATTTTTTTATTATTATGTCCTGAGTGCCCACTTCCTGCAGTCCCTGTGTCCTCTATGCCCAATTCCCGCATGTCTTATGTCCTGAGTGCCCACTTCCTGCTGTCCCTGTGTCCTCTGTGCCCACTTCCCGCATATCTTATGTCCTGAGTGCCCACTTCCTGCTGTCCCTGTGTCCTCTGTGCCCACTTCCCGCATGTCTTATGTCCTGAGTGCCCACTTCCTGCAGTCCCTGTGTCCTCTGTGCCCACTTCCCGCATGTCTTATGTCCTGAGTGCCCACTTCCTGCAGTCCCTGTGTCCTCTGTGCCCACTTCCCACATGTCTTATGTCCTGAGTGCCCACTTCCTGCAGTCCCTGTGTCCTCTATGCCCAATTCCCGCATGTCTTATGTCCTGAGTGCCCACTTCCTGCAGTCCCTGTGTCCACTCCCCGCATGTCTTATGTCCTGAGTGCCCACTTCCTGCAGTCCCTGTGTCCTCTATGCCCAATTCCCGCATGTCTTATGTCCTGAGTGCTCACTTCCTGCTGTCCCTGTGTCCTCTGTGCCCACTTCCCGCATGTCTTATGTCCTGAGTGCCCACTTCCTGCTGTCCCTGTGTCCCCTGTGCCCACTTCCCGCATGTCTTATGTCCTGAGTGCCCACTTCCCACATGTCCTGAGTGCCCACTTCTCATACGTCCTCTATGCCCACTTCCCGCATGTCTTATGTCCTGAGTGCCCACTTCCCACATGTCCTGAGTGCCCACTTCTCATATGTCCTGTGTGCCCATTTCCAGCATGTTTTGTGCCCTTTTTGTCCAATTCCTGCATATTATTTTCTTCTTATCCATTTTGTATGTTTCTTTATCCTTCTTGTCCGCTTCCTACATGTCTTGTTTCCATATGCCCACATTTCTAAAAGAGGTAGCAGGTAATTTGTTGGCAGATGATGAGGAGGGTGTTTGTTGTCGCGTATCTCGCAGAGCATTGTCCGCTTGGCACCCAGCTGCTCCACTACTGTGCTGCAGTGAGAAGTTCTAAGTCTGGCAGCATGTCGCTGCACAGAGGATTCTCCGGCACCCCCACTTATTCGGTCCTGTGGTAGTGCCGTCACTCGAAGGACTAAATATAAAGTGCTAAGTGTCTGTCATGTGAGAGCTGGAACTCAGTGAATCCTGAAAACTATAAATAAAAAAGCTAATACATAAAAATCCTCACGAGAGACCATGATGCTTGTAAGGTTGGCAGGGTGCACTGACGACAGCAGATGATATGGAGGGAGAGGGTTAGCACAGTACATTTAAGGTACCTCACCTGGAAATATGTGCATATCTTAATATTGTAGCTGTGGTTACCCACAGGCATATTTTCTGCATGTGCTGTCATAAATTGGCCTGATGGTGCTTATGACTTAGTAACTTGTCACTGCTTTCAGTTCTAAAAAATGTGTTGCAGCCGTTAGAAAATCGTGCCTCCGTGGGTTTATTTGGTTTGTGCGAACTCGCGTCCTTGCTGTTTAAATACAGTGTTTATGACAAGCTTGGTTGCCCCGTCTGAGCAAATTGGTCTATTTTTAGATGTGCTGGGAGTCACATGACAGTTGCCGCAGACGAGTGGAGCATCTCCGTCTCCTTGGAGACCCTCTCGCAAAGCCGAAATGCATAAGGTGCGGGTTAGGGCTTGGCGGGTCATGGGGAGTAACCCTGAGTGAGGGACGGCTTATTGGAGGCACTTGCTTGTACCCGCCCGCCCCCCCCCCCACCACTAACACCAAATGGCCCAAAACCTGCCCACTATGAAGCAGGTTTCCCTGGGGGTTTCTGCTTCACTGCCTTAGAGGTCGAGTGGCGTGAGTGTCTGTTAGCGGCCTGTCAGCTTCTGCTGTAATGAACAGTAGTACAGGCTCCCCCAGGATTCTGATGCTGATCTTTGGTGATCCTCAAAATCAAGAAAACAGCCAGTGTAGGTAAAACTCCTACAGTATTTGCTAAAGAAATGTGCACAAAAATGTGCAGGAAATGTGTGTTAAACTTCTGTATATATTATAAATTTAAGTGACATAAATGTCATCTTCCTTACTTCAGACATGAGACTCAATGACCTCTTGCCTCCGGTGATACGTAGATAAAGTATTGAATGCCCCCCGTAATCCGCATGACAGAAAACTCCCAAATGGTCTTTTTCCATTATTTCCCGATAACATCATTGTTAGACCAAAATGGAGCTTGAGAGGCGATTTATTCTGGACACTGTGCCTCGCCCAAGTCTCAGAGGATCTGCTGGATGCAGAGTGAACGCATGCAAGCAAAATCTTCCCATCTCGCAAGTTTGCAAAGTTCCTAAGCTCTCAGTACAGCCTCCTCACCCAGCCTCTGATCCACGACGTTACCCCGCTGCGCTCAAAGCAGGATCTGCATGCACAAAGACAGGTGCCTTTAAATCCCATATTCCCACTGATTTATATGCTCATAGACTAACAGACATATTCCTACATAGCTTACATTTTTCTGCCGTGAAATTGTCTCTTGCACAAAAATCCTCTGTTTGCATAATGCCGTAGGTACAGTGCAGTGTCTCAGTGGATAGTACCGTGACTTCACAGCTCCCAGGATGGGGGGGTTCAAATCCCTCCACTGCTCTGTGTGCGTAGGGTCTGCATGTTCCCCCTGTGACATGTGGGTGTCCTGCTACAGTCTCAAGGCATGCTGGTGGGATTAACTAGTGTTGCTAAAAATTGCCCCTAAAGTGCGATTATGTATGCATGTGCCCTGTGACAGACTGGCATCGCTGAATAAGCAGCAAAGCAATGGATGTATGTACGTTATATGCAAATGCAATTACTGCTATGATGCTATTTCTATATTCAATAATATTAATGTAAAGATAGACTATAAAGAAATTAATATGAAGATAGACTAGCTAGTTTTCTGCATTTCTTGGTATTAGAGGTCTATGCATATTTTCGTTTCGTATCTATGACATGCTGCCCATTTCTGTGGGCTCCCTTACTCACATTCCCTTCTCATACCCTTGGCCAAAATTAGCATTCTGCAGGCAGGGGTGTTTTACTATCAGGCATGAGATGGAGGTGGGATGTGGGGAAGCGGGGGGGGGCGTCCTGTAGAAACTGTGTGTCTGTATCTATGTGTGTGTGTGTGTGTAATAGGCTGCCTGCTTAGTCACTGAATATTAATTTCGTAGCATCACCTCACTTTAAATGTGGGCATGTCTGCATTAATGAGCGCAGAAGTGCAGCTTGTTTACCTGACTTTCTGGGATAAAGTGTAACTGGTGGGACGTGGGGGGGTACGGGGCGGGGGGGGGGGGGGGGCGGGGTAAGGCATTTAATAATTAATCAAAAGCAAAACACGGAGAAGGACGTTTCAAAATTGGCAAAGTAATTATACACTTACCTGCCCGGGTTGATTTGTAGGTGGCATGGCGGCTCAGTGTCGGTGTTGTGGGGCGACCTTTCACCCCCAGAAACAGCCACTCCTTCCTCCCCAGCTTTTACTGTCAAGGGAAGGAGCATTCCGCTGTTAGCCTGTGCCCTCCGATGGCCTGGCATCCCACCTAGCGGGTTCCAGGAACAGGCCAGAGACTCCCCATGTCCTTGGAACCACAGTGGGCCGTCGGATGCTGGGGGGCCGGCTCCCTGTCTCTGGCTGCGGGGGGTGGGGTGACTCAGTGCCAATCTGCATCTGGCTTTAACAGGGAAACACTATTTATACTGTTTAGCGAGAGGCATTTGCCTAACAATGAGCTCAATGAGGCACAGGATCCAGGGGGGGCATGGGGGTGATGTCTACCTCCGGTATTATTACCTCATACATCCAAAACAACAGACCTTTTACATTAAATTTTTACATTTACATTTAAGTTATCTGGAAAGTCTTGGAGAGAAGGACAAGCAGTTGACAGGTTAATTTGCAAAGGAGTCGGGGTGTATAGTGGCCGGCAGAGATGCCCTGTGTCTACCCCCCACGTGAACGCGGCCCCCACTTCGTAGGGCTTTCTGGCCGATTGCTGAAGCTGAATGAGAACTGAGAGGTAGACCGGCCGAAGCGAGTGAGACTAATAACTCCATGCTGCTGAATTCTGGGGAGATGCTCCGCTGTAAACGAAAGCTTGGCTGGGAGAAGCAAACCTAGAGGGAGCATCCGGGAGCGTGTGATTAGGGGGAGCGACACGGCAGCGCCGGCAGACAGGGAGGCCGGCTCCCAGGGGGGTTTGCGGATCGCGGTGGAGGGGAGATTGAGCTGCAAAGCCCTCTGGGTTTGCTGCCTCACACAGCTGGGATTTCAGCACTGGCTCAGAGCGCAGGGGCATCTCGATGTACACACTGCAGCCAGAGTAGACATGAGGCCTGAAGTCTGGGCCAGCTCATCCATTTTGGTCGTCACCGTCAGCTAATTCAGTCCATATTCCGCCCAGCTGCCTCTGCGGAGCTTTTCACTCCTTCCTCCATGATATGTGGCACTTGGGCTTCCTGAAGCTCCTGGCAGGATGCACTGGGTATCGAGAGGGGGGGCCCTCGCCACTAACCACCGGCCGAGAGAAAAGGTAGGCTGTCTGGCGCCCCCTACTGTATGTGCCTCCCTGGCATGCTGGCTTATGTGGTCATCATCCCCTGGAGGGTGAAAGGTCATTACGTCCCTGGAAATCCCATAATAGAGCTGAAACAGGAAAGTTGCTGAACGAGATTTAATGTCTGCTGGGGCCAGGAGGGTCTTCAGGCAGCAGGTGAAGTGGGAGCCTTTGTACAAGGTGGTAAGAAGTGGAGCGACCTCACTCCTGCAGCTCAGAAGATGATGGGAACTCCAGGCAGGGTGTGAAACACTCCCCTGACATGAATGTTTTAACAGCCTATCGACGCTAAGCATTTGAAGTGTAATATCTCACTTTCGGCTCCAACTGTGAAAGAGGCTCGGTGCCTCACGTTAAGCACGTAGAATATACAATATGTGGTGCGCTCACAGGTAGAAGCAGCTGCCCCTGCCAGTGGGCACTGCGCTCTGTAAGCTTGTTAGTGCCTGTTAGGAATAGCTTGTTCAAACCATCAGCAGAAAAAGGCCAGTTGCATTTCGTTGGCCGGTCAGCTGTAGACTGAGAGTGCAGATTGCGGGGTTCGCACACCCCACCGGGGCCAACAACCCATAGTTGAGTTTAAGCTTGTAATTAGAGGTTCCTGTGATGGCAGCCCCCCTTTCGATTTAACGATAAGCTATGGGGATGTGGAGGTTGGGAGGAAAGGGGGTAAGGAAGACCCAATACAAAGAGGAAGGAGTGAGAAAAAGGAACATTTAAAAATGCAGAGAAAATAAGGCTGGTTGTCGGATTACATGCTGCAGCTGATAGAGTTGAAGATGAATGATGCCAGCTGGTGAGAGAAGTCCCACGCCAAGGGTGTTTAGGTTCCAACGATAGTGCCAGCTAATGGTGCAGACGTGGGTTAGGGGCTGCCGAGGCTGCAGGCCACGTTCTAACCTCTGCTCTTTGACCTACATGCATCCTCTGTGCGTGTCACCTGTCAAATGTGCTCCCTTGAATTTTCGGAGCCCCCACAAAATCATAGCTCTTTAATAGCTCTTTCTTGTGCCTTCTATCCTGGCAGGGGTTAAGTAATGAAGGAGACTGATATCTCTCTCCTCCCCCCGCTCCTCTTTGGAGACATTTGAGCCCCCCAGCGGGACGAGGCAGCATTAAATCGCTCCCCATCTCCTTGTCTGTGTTTAATGGCTCGGAAGACCATTGTCTAAAGCCTTTGCCAATAAGCGCAGCCCCAGGGTGACTATAGAGGGTCTCCTAGGTTTGGAATCGACGGTGTGGCCTGGTGCGGAGAGGACCTGTCACAGAACAGTGCATCCAGCTGCGTAAACGGATAAGAGAGGAGAAATGATGGCATGCTATGCAGCCCGGGCACCTCTGTGCAAATGAATAACATCAGCCTGATTTACCTAAGCTCGCTCATCACTGCAGTGCGAATGGCGGCCAGAGGAAACGTCCCACGAATGCAGTTCAGGGTTAGAGGAGCTTGGTGTGATATCAGTCGATTACTGGTTTACATCTTGGGGAGGAAAACTGTAGTTTCATCGATGGACAAGGTACTTAATATTAAGTACCTTTGTTACATGAAGCCCGTAGCCTATCGCAGGAAGCTCAGGGCACAAGGCTGGACATCTCTGGGGGACTTGCAGCATTTGCTAGGTAGCAGAGGGCACAGATCAGCTCTTCATGGGGCACATGTGCGCAGATCACATGCTATGGGCAGTTCAAACATCTCTCCTGCCCGCCCTGCTGCCTGTAACGTCTCTCCTGCCCTCCCTGCTGCCTGTGACGTCTCTCTTACCCGCCCTGTTGCTTATGACGTCTCCTGCCCGCCCTGCTGCCTGTGACGTCTCTCCTGCCTGCCTTGCTGCTTCACCACTGTTCGTCATGCCATCTGAAGCATCACCAGCACCTGCCTTCCCCCCCGCTTTGAGACTCAAATCTTAAGATTAACTTCCTCTGCCAGCCCCTAGTGGATGGGCTCCCCCTTTGAGTCTAGGTCCTGCTTTGGGCAGGGGAGAGCGTAAAGCAGTTTGAGACAATGTAATGTGAAAATGTATTATGCAAATTGAATTGAACTCTACTGAACACTATAGGTGCGAGGCTATGGTGCTGGCCACTGTGTAGGGAACCCTAATAACTCAAAGGAGCTCCACTCTACTCACCTAAGTGTAGCCCATTGAATGCCCCAGATAATTACACACTGTTTATGCAGCAGTCTTAGTTTGTTGTAAGAGACGATCACCATCTTCTTTTGTAAGTTTATTTATATAATTTAAGCATGCTGCCAGAAAGAGCTGCCATCATCCTTGCAGTACTGGTTGACTGTGAAACATGATGGTGAATCTGCAGTACCTCACCACGGCCCACCTTTCAAAACCTGGTGTTCTGAATGACATTTTTATGGTTAACAGTGTCTTTGGCCTCTGTGGAAAATGGCTGCCCATACATGTGCCGATAAACTCTGAAGCTCCAGTTTATTTTACATTCAGCAGTAAATTTCATGGATGACCTGCTGACCTTTCCAATTTTTGTACGGAGGCATGGGATGCGATTGCTTTGAAGGCACGCTGGGAGCCGCGTTGCCCTACCCCCGAGTTCGAAGCGGCCTCACTTCCAGGCAGTCAGAGGCATACCTCTGAGGCAGGTCAGAGGTTTCGGCACCCAGCGTGGGTGTGAGCTGCTTGGGCGCGCTGTGCTGCTGTGCGGGGCAGAGAGAGTGCCCAGTGGCGTCACTTCACAGCAAAGCGTGTCCTGCTGAATGAGATTTGCCTTGTAGTGTACGTTTTATGCCATCCTGATTCATCGTTACGCAGCAGCGTTTGCCGTGGGCTTTGAGTAAGAGCGAGATGAACTAATATCTGAAATGTTGCTGGAGCATTGCGAAATCCGAAAGGTAAAGTCTTGTATTGCATAAAGCAGTTAGGAGTGATCCTCTGACTCCTCATTCCTACACTTGATCCCTGTGTGCATTTATTCAGTTTTTTCACTTGAGATGCACCTTATTCTTACAGTAGACATTCATTTACTGATGGGGAAACTGTATTACATTTAACCATGGTTACTTAACCCTGTCATTATTAACCCTGATCATGCATGTCCCACGGGTGCTATACTGTGTTTTCACAATCCAAAAAGGTGCAGTCAGGATAATATCTGGTTATAGTGTATAATTGCGTGTGTATGTGTGGGTGTGTGTATGTTTATGTGTATGCTACATGTATGTGTTGTGGTGTTGATGTGGATTAAGCTGCCACCACACTTTAAAAAATGTGAATTTTCGCTGCGCTTGAGCCTGCGCGCTCTCTGATATTCATTTTGTGATTTGATGTACGCCCTTCTATTCAGCTTTTCAGTGTATCATGTTTGCTCAGTGTTCGGATGATGGTATTGCTTGTTCCCTTACTTGGTCTTGTTTGCCCTAGTATCTGTTTGTAAATTAAATATTATTTTTGTCGCTTCAGTTGTCATCTTCCGTTCCGACTGTAGCTGGGTAAATGTCTGTCACCAGTAACTGTAAATCAAACATATCAAAAGTACATTTATTGTAATAGGTTTAATCTTTCCCCCTTCACAGCAGATACATTCTTTGTTATGGTATCCCCCTAGACCGTACCGAAACAGAAACTGGGGGCTCGTCCTCTGCTCTTTTCCTTTGTTTTCCTTTTTGTCTGCCAGTTTCTCTTCGGTGTGGGGTGAGGTTGGAGTACTTGATAATGCCTCGGTTTGGCTTCGAACGTTTTACTACTTCTCCTTTGTTGGAACAGTTTGAACTTTGCTGGAAAAATGAGTTGTTTTTGTTGGCTGAATTTTACGATGTTTCTGTTCCGTGGCTGTGTGCCGCGCCCGTTATCCAAAATATCTGCTTTTGCCACGCCTAACTGCTTTATGCAATACAAGGCTTTACCTTTCGGATTTCGCAATGCTCCAGCAACATTTCAGATATTAGTTACTCAGGTTTTGGATGGGGCTGATGATTATGGTGCAATCTTCGATGATATCGTGATTTTTTTCACCTACTTGGTCACAGCACATACACTATACTTTCTAGTTCTATCTTGGTTGCATAAGGCTTCTCCTACTCTTAATATGAAGATATGTGAATTTGGTTGTGCTCCTGTTACATATCTGGGCAAAACAGGCAAGGACAAGTTCACCCAATGGAAGCTAAGGTCTTAGAAAGATGTTTTAGGCATAGCTGGTTATTATTGCTGTATTTCTTGAATTTTTTCAGAAGTTCCATTACGCCTCAGTAAACGTCTGTGGGCGCAAAATGAATTTGCATGGACAGAAAACTGTCAAAGTGCATTCGAAGCTTTAAAGGACTTATTGTGTTGCTCTTCTGTTGTGTCAGCTCCTAATTACAGTCGTGCTTTGAAGCTTGAGGTTGACGTGAGTGGCACCGGAGTGGAGGCTGTCCTCATACAAAAGGATGAAGATGGCATCGACCATCCACTGGGCTGCTTTTCCAAGACGTTTCTGCGTCACCTGATGCATTATAACATGATTGAGAAGAGACTTTGGCATTGCTCTGGGCTTACAACATTTCAAAGTTTGTCTGGGACCTAGTAATGTGCATATTGGCTAATGTGCTGGTTTCTTGTGGTTCATATCATCCATAAAAAAAGGTACTGACAGTATGATTGCTGATTCCCTATCTAGGATTTGGTTTTTGGTCATGAGACACTTTGTGTCTTATTCTTATTTTTGGGTGTTCTACTGTAAATACATCATATCACAAGTGCATTTATTGTAATAGGATTTATCTTTCTCCCTTCACAACATATGGATTATTTTTCTGTTATGGAATACCGCTGGACCATACTGTAACATACAGGATGGGCCAGCATCCTGTTCAGGGCATAATTATTGCTCTTCCTCTTGGAACTGAGACTGAGCCGAATGTGTCAGCCTGTCTCTGATTCGTCGTCTCCCTGTATATCATTCTCCTTTGGCTTTGACAGTGACCCTGGGCTGCAGCCTTCTGTTATGACAGCAGTACCACGAGGGGTTGAGTGTGAAGTCTGCACATTGTTGGGTTTAGTGTACAGTCTGTACAGTGTGGGGCTGAGTGTGCAGTCTGCAAGGTGTAGGATTGAGTGTGCAGCCTGTGGAGTGTCGGGTTTAGTGTGCAGTCTGTATAGTATGGAGTTTAGTGTGCAGTCTGTACAGTGTGGGGCTGAGTGTGCAGTCTGCAAGGTGTAGGATTGAGTGTGCAGCCTGTGGAGTGTCGGGTTTAGTGTGCAGTCTGTATAGTATGGAGTTTAGTGTGCAGCCTGTACAGTGTGGGGTTCAGTGTGCAGTCTGCAAGGTGTAGGATTGAGTGTGCAGCCTGTGGAGTGTCGGGTTTAGTGTGCTGTCTATATAGTATGGAGTTTAGTGTGCAGCCTGTACAGTGTGGGGTTCAGTGTGCAGTGTGGAAGGTGTAGGATTGAGTGTGCAGCCTGTGGAGTGTCGGGTTTAGTGTGCAGTCTATATAGTATGGAGTTTAGTGTGCAGCCTGTACAGTGTGGGGTTCAGTGTGCAGTGTGGAAGGTGGAGGATTGAGTGTGCAGCCTGTGGAGTGTCGGGTTTAGTGTGCAGTCTGTATAGTATGGAGTTTAGTGTGCAGCCTGTACAGTGTGGGGTTCAGTGTGCAGTGTGGAAGGTGTAGGATTGAGTGTGCAGCCTGTGGAGTGTCGGGTTTAGTGTGCAGTCTGTATAGTATGGAGTTTAGTGTGCAGCCTGTACAGTGTGGGGTTCAGTGTGCAGTGTGGAAGGTGGAGGATTGAGTGTGCAGCCTGTGGAGTGTCGGGTTTAGTGTGCAGTCTGTATAATATGGAGTTTAGTGTGCAGCCTGTACAGTGTGGGGTTCAGTGTGCAGTATGGAAGGTGTAGGATTGAGTGTGCAGCCTGTGGAGTGTCGGGTTTAGTGTGCAGTCTATATAGTATGGAGTTTAGTGTGCAGCCTGTACAGTGTGGGGTTCAGTGTGCAGTGTGGAAGGTGGAGGATTGAGTGTGCAGTCTGTATAGTATGGAGTTTAGTGTGCAGCCTGTACAGTGTGAGGTTGAGTGTGCAGCCTGTACAGTGTAAGGTTCAGTGTGCAGTGTGGAAGGTGTAGGATTGAGTGTGCAGCCTGAGGAGTGTCGGGTTTAGTGTGCAGTCTGTATAGTATGGAGTTTAGTGTGCAGCCTGTACAGTGTTGGGTTCAGTGTGCAGCCTGTACAGTGTAGGGTTCAGTGTGCAGCCTGAATAATGAATCTTGTTTGCTGTAAATGCTCTTTTATGTTTTTAAGAGTTTAACTGAAGTAAAATTGCACAAGGTTTGTTGACTGCATGTTACTTACAAATATGAGGCTGCCTTACGTCAGTCCCAGTTTTAAACCAGCAACTCTCTGGATAGCTCTGTAAATTATCCACAAACCCGCCCATGTGACCTTTTCTATCGATTTACGTTGGATCTAGTGCTGCACGGCCATCATGGCGATCCATTAATAATCGAATCACGCCCATGCATATTAACTGGCCTTGGAGTTCTGTAGTTGTTACGTCAGAATAACTCGCTGAGTGGCCGTTTGCTAAACTTGTGCTTTGAGGCGTGTACTTATTAAAGGAGAGAAAATTGTTGTCCAGAGACATTGTCCTTGGCTTTCTGGGTGTAGGCCACTGGAAGACCTAAAAAAAAAAGCACATTCTCCCCAAAAATATACAAAATACCTCAGAGGCCCTGTTCTACTCCGTCATATAGACCATTTACACAGATTGTATTTTTGTGTAATTGTGATTTTATTTTAATTTAGGGTAGAAACTGAGTACGTTTCCTGAGTATGTTAAAAACTACTTGAAAACAATCACTCTGCTCATTTGTGGTTGTTTGTCTAAAAATCCCCAGTCAGCAGTTTGAGGCACAAATATTTATTAGTGATGCAAATTGGGAGGAAGGAGCTAATTACCATGTTGCAAAGCCTGCGTACGTGTCACACCGTCGCCTGTGTGCTTTGCTGCTAATTGTGTGAAGTACCTCAGTCCTCCGTGGCATGCAGCAGCAGGCTCTGACTCTGCACTGGCCCCTCAATGCAAGCCGTCAATCAGCCAGCACACTTCCCCATTACGATTTCAGTCGCCCAGTTCGTCTCACTTAAATATCGCTGACCTGTGTGTGTCTGTACGGATCTATACAGTGCCTCATCTTTTTGACTGAAATTATTTCCATTGGCTCAGATGATTAGATGCTTTGCTAGCGACCTCCTGGGGATGTGACTCTCTAGGCTTTGAGCAGCAATGTGCTATTGTTCATTCCAGCTTAAAAAAAATCTTCTAGATCGAGCTGCTAATTGAATGAATCAAACGTGATGCTAATCTAATGTATTAGTGGGTAATTTGCTTTCTCTTCAGGTTAGCAAATTTGTGTGAATGAAGAAATGGCTGACATCTTTTTCCAAAAATGTATTTAATGGGTAAATTAATCTATATCCCTTTAACAAATAAACAGGTAAAGATCTAATTAATGCTAGTATGATAAAAATAATTACATCTATTTTTTTTCCAAATAATTTATAATTATTACAGCTCTCTCCCTATTTGTTGACGTGAATAGGGTGGGCTGGAGCGTACCACCGCAGACATTTTGGGGGGAATATGCACTTATGTTTAATAATGAGTCCTGTGCCCTGGGCCTAATGTGATTTGAATTACGTGATTCACTCAATCGACAGCTCAATCAGGGCTGCGTAATCAGGGCTTCGGTGAGAATCGCCAGGCAGTGTGGTGCATGTCTCCTTCCCCGGCGGGGGTGAAAATCACTGCTTTAAGGTCCTGCCAGCCACCATTCTGCTAATGCCTGGCATCTCCTGTGATGTCTGGGTCTGTGCAGAGGGAGCCAGATGGGGAGTGCGCGGGCAGATAGAGGGAGGTGCTGTCACCGGTCAGGCCGTGACTGGTCCGACAGGTGGGTCCGGGCATTGCCCGGTGTGCCCGCTTCGTGCCGACACGCGCGGGCAGATGGCCCTGACGGAGGCTGATTAATTTAAGGCTCAGGTAGGGACATGTGAACCAGGCTGGCTGGCATGATTTCAGTGCAGAAGAATTATCTGCTGCACTACATAGATCCTTGTCTTCTAATATCTGCAATAATGTGCAGGAACAAAGAATCTAGCCAACACAGAAAAACAAACACTGTCCTCAGTGTAAGATAGGGTCTTTGCCCAGTTCATTCTGGGGAAGATCTATGCCCATTTTAACCTGGGGAGAGTCTATGCTCATTCCAGTTTGGGGAGGGACCATGCACAGTTTGGTCTGCAGCAGGTATACACACACTGGTAGGGCGTTCACTGCAGGCAGAGCTGGACTATCTGATGCAGGAGCTTCTCCATCCAGGGTGCTGGAGCTGCCCTCCTCTAAGTCACACAGACCATGCCTGCTGGCTGCGGGGGGCAGGCAGCAGCTTGATGGCTTTGCCTCTGTGAAATTCAGCTGACGGTCACACGCACTTCAAAGCTTGCCGAATTAACAAGTGCAGACATATCATTTGAGGTTAATTTTTATCGTCTGTAACTCATGTATATTCTGCCCCCTTGCTTCCATTCTGCCTAGAATCATGCTCGGATATTTGCCACTTACTTTTGTACATATGTAACATTTGTAGAATCTTTGCCGTTCGCTCCTCTTCTATGCTTCAGTGATTCCTTGATTCTTTTGCTGCAGATCTCATTGCTGACCCTATGCCCATTGATGCATCTCTCTCTCTCTCTCTCTCTCTCTCTCTCTCTCTTTTCTCCACACTCCTACCTTCCTCTTCAGCTGCCACATTCTCAAGTTCCCGAGTATATAAACCCTTGTTTACTGTGATTAAGGTGGTGTAGTGGTGCAGGTGTAGCCTAAAGTGGTGTAGGCTGGGCACGGTGAGTTTCTGTGTAAGAGATGGTGCACGGTCAAGTTAATTGTGCAGGAATGTGTTTGTCACTTTCAAATTGCATTTGCGGATTTGGGTTTCTAAGGCCAGTTTTTGCTGTCCGCAGGAGTTAATTTACACAGGGGTGGGTGTGCAGTAGGTCTCCATAGACTGCTGTATCGAATAATTCTCACAAAACACGCGGGCCCAAAAATACAAGTCACGGCCGCCGGAATCCATGATGCGAACACGACGACGTGTGACGGCTTCATAAACGGAACGTTGTTTCATGTGCTGAAGCAAAACAAAAGCAGATTCATTTTGACACTGAAAGCTACATTTCACGGTGAGGAAACAGTGGCAACTGAAAGACTTGCCAGGCCACTGTACGCCTGTGTTCTGCCGTTCGAATCCCTGCACAAGTAAGTAGCTAATTTACTGTGACAGAAATGGAAACAGGCACTAACAATGCAGTGGAATCCAGATGTTATGGGGAAGATGTCTGCAGTCTGTCATTGTAGCCACGCAGCATTGTAACAGAAGGTATAATGGCCAGTCTCACATATTACTTTAGCCATTTATTGACCATAAGACTAAAGCCATTGTGATTACATAGGGAATAGACTAATATGGATGAGTATCTGGTTTTCACTGTAATCCCCACTGACTCTTATTATCCTCATTTTCTATTATGGTTTTTATTTAAGGGGGCTGTTAATGACTGATGGCTGACAGCATTAAGTAGGGGAGGCCCAGAAGCATGGTAGAGCGCCTCTTACTGGCACAGCTGTTAAACTGCAGCCGATTTTTCTGCATAATCTGAGGGTTTTCCTTATTCCTCTGAACCGTGTTTGTATTCTATCATTTCAAGTCTTCTGCCGCAGATCTCAAGCTGGTCCAGATGGACCATAGCTTAGGCAGCTCTTTGTTCCATCAGCCTCTTAATTAGTCAGCTTTGGCTGCGCTGTTACGAAACAGGACAATTACTGTTCACTTTGATTAGGATAAATTGATCATCCAGCTACTCAAATGTTTCAGCGAAACATTAAGTAATCTGTATGATAATATGGTCTAATAATAGTCATTAGAAAGGACCAGCATGGTAATGTTATGATAGATGCCAAACCTGCTGTGGAATTTGTAGAAATTGTCCCCCCCAAAAAAAAAATCACAAATCTTAAGTCACTGCTACAATTCAGCCCAGAGCAATCAAGCTAAATTAGGAGTTCAGCTGCATCAAAAGCCAGCATGACCCCCATGATCGGCTTTGACAAGAATTGTTCTATAGTTATCTTATTTCTTTATTATAGTAATTTAGGATGTCATGCTTTGAAAAGGACTATTAGTCTGTGTGCGATGGAGAGGATGCCTGCCTGGGGCCTCCAGGGCCCCCTGACCGCACTCTGCTGCTTCCTGTGTTCCTCCGGCTCACCTAATATCTATGCTGTCACCTGCAAGCCGGGTTTTAAGGGCGGCAAGTGCAAACTGTCATCAGTTCAACATTTTCACGGCCTTGAACTGAAAGGAAAGTCCCCTGTTTTTCTCGGAGATGAATAGCTGTACCGTCGCAAAGCGAGGTGTAACAAAAACAGGTAAATCATCAGCACGGATCTGCAGCGGATAAGCAGGGCGACGGTGACAAGAGATTATCTTAAAGAGTATATATTAAACTCCAAAGAATGAAGAATCACATTTCTAAAATAGCGAAAGGAAGAAAAAAAAAACACAAATTCTTTCCAACTGAGAAACTGCCTTGTTTTTCTAGGCTGGGTCGTTTTTCTAGGCATGGAAGACGATCAGCCCAAAAAGATGGTTCAGCCTCCCCTGCTAGGGGTGATGAGCTTCATGATGCACTCACATTGTTTCTGTGTTCCACTGAGGGAGCCTGCGGTGGTCTGTCGGGGCTGAAGGTGATCCTCTCTCGCTCCCGCTTCCTGCGGCCATCCGCATCACCCGCCGTGACGTAACAGTCTCGCATATTCGCTCTGAGGCGGATCGCTCATGCTGTGCTGGGAGGCGATGGCGGCCATGTTGGGCCTCACCGCGTCGGCGCCGCCAACTTGGTTTCCATGGTAACCGGCAGGCCGTCTCGCCGGGTCGTGTTTAAAATCTATTGTGGCAGGTTGATGCATGCAAGGGAGTAAGGGGGGGTAAATGAGGTGCTGAAGGGAGCTCGTACGCTGATGAAAACAAAGGGACCCCCACCATGCTGTTCTTTTATGTTCTCTTGTTTGTCTCATTCCGAGTTTAGACAGAAATGACCATGTGCCGGGCCTGGTGCAGTGAGCCCTGCGAGGCTTATCCTGTGTTTCAGTGCAGGGTGGACATAACGCTGGGGTCTGGGGTAAAGACACAGCAGCTCAAAGAGCAGGAATCATGGGGTGCAGCGTCGTCCCAGGACCCCTATGCCATCCCTACACCTGGGGGCTCACTCAGCAGTTTCTGATCTTTCATTTTCTGGTTGACCTGAGTTGCCCTCTACATTGCCATACCTTTGACAGTCCTAATGGGGGGAGGGGGGTGCTATGAGGGGTTGTGGGTCCAGAGGGCTCCTGGCTGGTGTTGTGAGGGGCTGGAGATCCTGAGTTTTTGCTGTGAGGGGCTGGGGGCTCCTGGGTGGTGCTGTGAGCGGCTGGGGATCGTGGCTGGTGCTGTGAGGGGCTGGGGATTCTGGGTGGTGCTGTGAGCGGCTGGGGATTCTGGGTGGTGCTGTGAGGGGCTGGGGATTCTGGGTGGTGCTGTGAGTGGCTGGGGATTCTGGGTGGTGCTGTGAGGGGCTGGGGATTCTGGGTGGTGCTGTGAGCGGCTGGGGATTCTGGGTGGTGCTGTGAGGGGCTGGGGATTCTGGGTGGTGCTGTGAGCGGCTGGGGATTCTGGCTGGTGCTGTGAGGGGCTGGGGATTCTGGGTGGTGCTGTGAGGGGCCACCGTTTCAACACTGTGCAAGTTACACTGAGTCATCACAACCAGATTTTGATCAGAATCATTTGTTTATTTACTCAATCTGTTTTTCTGTGATAAGTATCTGTTATTGACATTGGCAAGCAACTTGTTACTCTGCCATTGGCTATAACATCTTTCTGTGTAAAATTTATCTGTTGTGCTTTTACTCTTAAATATTAGTCCATTTCCATTTCACTTTCATCCCTGCCCTTCTGATGCTTGACTTAAAAAAGCCTCTTTGTATTTTTCAATACATTTGTGATTAAGTCATTCATTCATCTCCAGTAATAATCTAGTTTATGCCTTGTACTTGGTCCTGTTTATTGACTTTTAAACAGCATTTTTTAAACATTTAGCTCACTTATTTTTTCGTTTTGCGGTACGGTCCTTAATTTTCCACATTTCAGAGTCTACTGGTCATACTGTGTAGACCAAAGCACAAAACCATAATATTTAGCAGTCTGGTGATTTACATTTTTTTTTTCTGATTAAAATGCATTGAGGAATTCTGGTAAAGTAGCAAACAATGTTGATCCGTAAACGTCCATGTGTTATAATAGTCACACAATACACAACTTTCCTTCAGAGCTGAACGTAGGGCTGTTTCTGTCAAAGAGAAATAAAAAAAAAATTCAAAGCTGATATATATTAAATATGTAATAAACTCTCACCGCGTGTGAGGCCTCTACAAAAAGATCAAATTGCCCATCATATCTCCATGGCACAGCATGCTAAAAAAATCCATGCAGACTACCACAGGAAAATATAGATTTTTCATACAGGTAACAAATTGATTTTTATACAACATTTAATATAACTCTGGTAGTTTATCAGAACAGGTTTCTCGTAAATATGAAATATCACTATCAAACCATTGGCAATCTTTCCTCCTGAAACATGGGTTCACAGTGAATCTTCAGAATTTCTGAATGCTGATAAAAGAAACAAACGACTAGAAGAATCGTGACACTTTCCATCCTTGCTGCCTGGACTGACTGGGAGGAGACGGAGTTTACTGTGTCCCACAGTCAGGGCGACACGCATCCATGGAGAATTACACAGCAGTGGTAGCTGGGGAGTCGCGTTATGTTGGCACAAATCACACAGGTTATGTCTGCAGGCCCCCAGCCCAACAAGCGGTTGCTGTGAGACGATGGCGGGAAACAGGACACGCACAACAGCGGCTGGCTAACAGTGAGGGGAATCAGGACAACTACACAGTAAGAACACTTTGCCTTTCAGGGAGTAACACTGGACCAAATCATTAAGCAGAGTAAACTGATACCAAATCCACCATTTTTTAATATATATATATATTTTTTTTTGTTTAGTATTTTTACCCCGTTTTGGCACTTACCTGAACAAAATCTGTTCAAAAAGACTAAATTTGGTACAAAATGGTATTTAATATCTCATTGACATAACCTGTTGAGTATAGTACTTCATAATAAGCATAGGTACACACTTGTACATACTGCAGTTTGAAACGAACATTCCAACAGATGTTTCACACACATGCACAAAGACGTACCGTCGGACTCATCACCTGAGGCTCACCTAAACCTCTGGGGGGGGGGGGGGGGGGGTCACTAAATGTTTTTAATTTTTCTTCAAGATGGTTCCTCGGCTGACCGCGTGTCCGATTTGAGCCGCACAAACTCCTTAGCCACCTCGTCGTTTGTCCTCTGGGACAGTATCCTCATGATGGTGAGTCCAGTCTCATCCATGGAGATGTTCTTAACCAGGGGGTGCCAGGCAAGGTAGCTGCCTTTGTCTTCCAGGTCACGTAGCGGGATGACGGCCATGCCGATGGTGCGGTCCTCCCTGGCGAAGCAGTAGTCCTTCACAGCCAGGTGCAGCTCATAGGACTCGGGGCCGTGCTCGTTGCTGAGGATGCTGGGAAAATAAGGCACACGATGAAAAGGGCCACCTCGTCGTGTTTGTGCATTGCTGGATTTCTGACCCAGAGGTGTCACAATGAAATGTCAGGGCAGAAGCTTTTGCTGTACCGTTGTGATCGTTACCTAACCCTGCCCCTTCTTGTCAAAATGAAGCCACATGAAAAAGGTCACAGAGGAAATCTGTGAAATCTCGTCTCAGCCGAGAAAATACGGTGCCTGGTGGTGTCACATGTTTCAGGCAGCCATGACGCCCTCGTTATGTGTGGGATTACCAAGTCGCTTCAGACCTCAGTTCAAGTCATTTATTCTGTTTTTTAATGAAAAAAGTGCTGTTACTCACAACTGGAATGTCTCATTGTACTTAGGAGACCAGGTGTTGTTCTTGGTCTTGGTGCCGAACTTGCGCTTCTTATCACCGAGGTGAGGCCCGAGGGCGTATATCTCCACGAATGGCCGGAACATGGCGTTGGTCTGCCAGCTGAGGTTGTTCACAGCCACGACTTGGAAGGAAGGGGGGGAGCACACAGGCAGAGTGACTCCTAGTAATGTGGCATTCCATTGACTCACTGTCCTCTCCTCATTCCATTGACTCACTGTCCTCTCCTCATTCCATTGACTCACTGTCCTCTCCTCATTCCATTGACTCACTGTCCTCTCCTCATTCCATTGACTCACTGTCCTCTCCTCATTCCATTCACTCACTGTCCTCTCCTCATTCCATTCACTCACTGTCCTCTCCTCATTCCATTCACTCACTGTCCTCTCCTCATTCCATTCACTCACTGTCCTCTCCTCACACCATTCACTCACTGTCCTCTCCTCACACCATTCACTCACTGTCCTCTCCTCATTCCATTCACTCACTGTCCTCTCCTCATTCCATTCACTCACTGTCCTCTCCTCATTCCATTCACTCACTGTCCTCTCCTCATTCCATTCACTCACTGTCCTCTCCTCATTCCATTCACTCATGGTCCATTCATTCACAGTGCTCTCCTCACTCTGTTCACTCACGGTACTCTGCTCGCTCCATTCATTCATGGCCCTCCTCACTTCGTTCACGCATGGTGCTCTCCTCAATCCGTTTATTCACGGCGCTCTCCTCATTCCATTCACTCATAGTGCTCTCCTCATTTTCAAGCTGCGCTTGCATGTGTGAGTGACAGTGGAACGGTATTGTTAGCTGGAACCTGTCAAATTTGGATTTCATATATATATTCTTTTCAGAAACTGAGCCAAAAAGGCCTGCTGTCAAAGTGAGACTCTACAGTTCACCACACCAAAGTAGCATTAGGTGAATCAAAAGATTCAGCATGCCTGTGGTGAATGACTTCCCAGCTCAATGAAATGACTGTCTGGAAATGATTTTATGTTGAGAGTTAATTGGAAAGCCATTTTCCAACCGAAAAGAACAATATGTTTTGAGAAAGCCGTCTTCACGGCAGCAAAACCTACCCTTGACGTTGACCTTGTGCTCGCCGCTGCCGGGATGGGAGATGAGATCGACCTGAACAGAAACCTCCCCCACCGTTCCGTTGGACAAGTCCCCTGAAGTTTTCAAAAGAGCACAAGAATTAAATGAATTAATAATGCAGGGAAATCTGAGCTGGAGAGAAAATGCAACCAGTACGTGGAACTCAGGAAGATGAATCACTGGGTCTGACACAGCGGAGTGAGCTGGGAGGTCATCCCTCTGATTATGAGGTTCAACATTCATTTAGTTTGAGTCTGATGACTGATCATCATAGTGACCCACAGCCAAGAGTTCTCCATGCCAAGCCTTCTCCAACAGCAAACCAAAACACAGGTCCTAGGTGATGTTAGAGTGCTCTCAGTTCAGTTGGATTCCAATATCTCCACACAACTGCTATTAAAGTGAAGAAATTCACAGGCAATTTGTGCAGATATCTCCTACATCATAACAATGTTTTACTACAATGCAGTGAACGATAAAATCGCTTAATAATGGCCAAAGGTCTTAGCTCTCTAGGGGATGGGCAAGTAAAAAGGAACAACACTACAATATTCCTCACAGAAGCTATTAAGATTTATTTCTACATCTACATCTCTAGTAGTATGATTCTAGTTACAGAAATATACTAAAATACATGGTATGACTAGACTTTCAGCATTTTTAAACATCACCTTCTAGAGAAGATGACCAAATTGCAGTCCGCCCCAACTCCGCCCCAACCAGTCTGCCACATGGAAGCAACATGGAGAACTGAAACACCGAGCCGACTGAGCAACTCCAGCAGCTTGTGCCAAAGAAAAATTTTGGCTTTAGTGAAGATGACACCGAACAAGAAGAGGTGAAATGTAAACAGCGCAGAAAAACTGTGTCAGCTACCAAAGATAATACCACCAATCGGATTCAACAGTAGCAGAATCAGGACACAGACTCAATCCGTTTGGTGTTTTTTAGTTCATTTGAAACCCTGCTTAGGCCACAGCCCCCGAGTACTAGGAACGAGTACTGCTGCTCTTCAAATTATGGTATGTGAGTGACTTTGGGAGCACAACAAATCTAAGACTTCCAGCTCCATGGCAATAGAAGGACCTTCTCCTGCTCTGTCTACCAAGCAGTGGTGGGCAGGGTTCCACTAACTGCTAATTAGTGTTAGCGGATTAGCATTTCCACTACCTTTGAAAATCGATAGCGGACCAATTAGCTTCCGCAAAATTTAGTTCCACTAACTGTAAATCTGATAACATGTTTTCACAGGTAACGTAAATAAATTTTTACAGTCAGAAACATTTGTAAATTCTAAAATCATACATATTTGTTCCTGTCTGTTGTGAACATTTCTACAGTAGACTATCTGGCATGCTGTTGCCTGACTACGGTACCCTAGTTTAAATGGATTTCATCTTTGTTCACTTTAGCTCAGACTAACTTAAATCTGACAAGTTATCCGGCTAAGCAAGAAGCTTTTGTGATACAGCCCCCTGGTTGTATTTGCGGGTTCTGATTGACAGCACTTTAGATTAATAAAGAGGTGAGACCCTCCTTCCTCGTTCTGCATAAATGCCACCATGTTTGTAGTCTCCAGTCGGCTTCACTGAGGGCAAAATGTCAGCATGGGCCAGTTGCAAAACTGGGCTTCTCTTACAAAAACGCTTATATCTTGCAGACAGAATATCGTACACAGAAAACTGCAACGCTAATTTATTCCGGAGACTCAACAGAATCCAACAATATCCAACTGGGTAAGTCCTAAGTATCCTCTGGCAATCACTCTAGTCCGACAGATGGGTTTAGAGTGTTAAATGGGTTAAATTTTAGCTCTCTAGGTAAGGTTATTAGCTTTTTTTTAGTAAGCTTGGTTTAGCGTTATTTAATTAAATTTTGGAGTATGCCGATTACCCATTATCGAAGCTAACTTTTTGGTTAGCTGTGCCCACCACTGCAACCCAGACCATCCCCGTTTCTGAACCACCCGCCATGATTTGGAGATGCATATTATCTAGCCTGACCTTCCCAAAACCTGCTGTAAAAACCCTTTTCCAGGTAGCCATCTGTCATGTTTTGTAATGGCCAATGGTCATATGGTGTTTGTGTTGCCGTGATGCTGAGCGTCCTCTGACCGCCATTCTGGCCGGTAAGACCGTGCAGACGCTCTGCATTTGCACCCCGGTGTGTAAAGTGGTGCTCAGTGCTATCTGGTTAGTGTATGTTTAAAGCTGTGGCCTGGGTCAGTGCTGGAGGACATGAAAGCTCATCTGTTATGTGGATAAACACAAGAAGCTTCAGACAGAAAAATATAATTCAGTCATTATGGGTTAAAAAACGAAAAAAAAAAAAAAAACAAGACCCAAAGTCACACAACTGCGGTCAGAATTAATTGGAGCTCATGCGCCTGCAGAATGATAACAGACAGGCAGCTCAGCACCGCTGGCCCTGTGGATCCCAGCGAGTGACTGATGGGGATCAGATAACGTGGGAGATGCCGGGAGAGGGATGCCTGGTCATGCTTTAATCTTCCATCATCAGCCGGGTCAGACATGGGAGTCGTGGGCACTGTGCTGGAAAAGCGGTGACAGCAGATCAAAGTGACCCACGCGGCTCCGAAGCACGGGGAGAATGCAAGAGCGGCCGCTGAGAATAGGATTCTTTTTTTTCTTTTACGTCTTTCAGTACCTTCTTCCTTACAGCTGCATGTGTATTTACTCAGTATTTCTGCTGTGTACTTGTGGAAGCAGCTTCGCCGTTCAGCCTTGTTTCTCACCATCCTCACGTCTCACGATGCATCTTACCTACATACATTGGATGGGAGATATGAGCTCACGGTGAAATTTAATTTTCCCAGCCTTATCTCTGAGTTAATTACCTCGCAGCGAAACACATTTCATTAGATTGTATTAATTAATCTCCATTTTTTTGGGGGGTGGGACTACCTGCTGTGTGCGGTACTTTTGTGCAATGCA
Source organism: Brienomyrus brachyistius (assembly GCF_023856365.1). Taxonomy (NCBI): domain Eukaryota; kingdom Metazoa; phylum Chordata; class Actinopteri; order Osteoglossiformes; family Mormyridae; genus Brienomyrus; species Brienomyrus brachyistius. The sequence continues at coordinate 16,524,341 of NC_064545.1, forward strand.
GATGAGGGGGGATGTTAAAGGAGACTGATGAGAATTAAACCATATAGTTGTCTCCCTTTTGGCACTGATAACCGATATCTTAAGAAGACTATTAGAGCAAAACCTGATTAGCAATATTCACTGCAGTTGGAGGGCATTATGTGTGTTCATCTCATATCCTCCCTGATGTCCTGACACACTCAGAAGTTGGCCTGTAGCAGCAAGCTGGCGGATGAGGGCGTCTGCGTGCCAAGCTTCATCCTCCGACACGTTTCAGCCATCACAGCAAGACCAAAATAGATGCCAAATATGAAACGTTTTACAGAGCATATTCATAATCCAGCCAGAAAATGATTAAGTGAAAGGCCATTTAACTCACTGTAATGCAAAGGAAATACTTAGGTTGCCTTATTGAATAGCCCTGCTGTCTTAGTGCTCGGCGCTTTGTAGATGAGTCGCGTGGAGACTGTGGGCCTGGAAGACCCAGTGCATGCTGGGACGTCATGCTGAACCGAAGGAGAGGAGCCTCAGTACACAACCACCGGTAACCAGAGGCTTGCAGAAAAGAAGCAGACTGGTTTGGCTTTGAGTGGGCAAAGAAGCTGGGAATAATAGATATAGAAATTGGGGCTCCTGACTGAAGTAGGAGCAAATCTGATGAAACAAGCCTCAGTGCATGGACACTGCTGCTCTTCTACCAGACATTAACCCCAGTGGTCAGAATCGCCCCAACTGTAGCCCCAACAACTTGACACCTTTACTTAATGTTTAGATGCATGGCAGCAGTAAGTAGGAGTTGGTGTCTGTTGTTAACAAATAATCTGTTGCTGGGATCCTCTAATTCACTGCTCACATTGGCTTTGCCCAAACAGTTGGCCAGATGCAGAAAGCCACAGCTGGAATAGCCTGGATGGTGCCTCTGGATTCTGATCTGAGTACAGTCTGCATCCATCAGTATGGAGCAGTACAGATTGACACCCTGCTGATTTTACTTCATGGCTTTTCACCCGGGCTTCCCGAGACTAACTGGATGCCTCCAAGCATCACAGCTGAGCAGGGAATACAGATACTGACCCCTCTGTTCTCGCTGGATGGGCTGGACGTACCGAAAGCCTGAGGTTCTCGTCCACACCATCCATATCCTCACCTTCCAAATAAGCTTTTGCTCTTTCACACGGAAGGCCTTTTCTCCACCTTCGATACAGCAATGTGGGGGATTTGACATTTTCAAACTACCCTCCCCCAGATAAGCAGACATACATCACTAATGCTGGAGTTTCAGGTAAACCCGACCTTCTTCAGTGGCGTATATGAAGGCCTACCTTGGGAGGTCTGGGTGCATATATATTTCTTGATCAAGGCATCTGTAGTTTGTGTGTAAAGGCTGAGTGCATATTTCAGAGACTTCAGATCTGGACTCTTCTCCAGGAATGTCTTCTTCAGGCCGTTCCCACCCGCGTGGAAGTATTGCTACAAACAGTGAAACAGACAGCCTCCATTCAAACTCAGCATTATGTGTCTGAAACAAGTGGGTGAGAGACCGTGACACCTACTCTCCGGCCGACAAGCCTCAGCATGGATTGACTCCATGACAGCAGAAGAGAACTGGCAATGATGACAACGAACACTCTTAAAACTCGTATATTACACACATATTGTAATGACAGAAATATTCAAGTGTGATGCAGATAATGGCAGAAAAAATTGTTTATTATGGAGCTGGATGCTCTGAGTGGATCAAATCGAATCAAACGTTTACTTCTCAAATGTACAAGCGTACAGTGATAGTTACAGGTAATTAAATGAGTTTTGTCCACGGCATTTTGCTGTACTTCGCTCCAGTGCTTAGTCCTTAATGTCTCCGTCTCACTTTTCCATCCATGGGATGGTGGAGATCGAGCCGAGCTTCCCCACAGATCTCATTTGTCTTTCCTCCGGCTGGGCCTCAGTATAAAAAGTCTCGGGATTTGACAGTATGGGTAAGGGGTGCTGGGCAGGGAGGAAAGCGTCTCTTGATGTTGCATTCTGGGAATTCTTATAGCTGGGTGTGCCCTGTGGTAACATGGTTTCCACATTAAAGATGTTTCCAGGGCTGTTTTTTGGCTGCAGGTGGGACTTATACCTTACTTTGACATCTAAGGTGTCATCCAGTGCAGTAAAACTAAGCACCCAGTGAAGTGTACACCGCGATTCAGGAGAGTGTTCACCGGAGTCTTCTCTCCCAGGTTCCAAAAAGGCTGCGTGCCCAGGAGCGAAGTGCCTTAGTGCTTATGATATTAAATCTGAAACCGGCAGGTTACAAGTTCACATCTCTGAAAAGGATGTCCCTGGTGTTTATCTGAATTGATTCTGAACATATCGTGGCCTCAGTATAAACAGATTAAAAACTCGAATCCAAAAAGAGGTCACCTTCATGGTATTTATGTGATAGTGGCTGTCAGGCCCGCACGACTGTGTGCAGGCTCTGTCGTTCCCTGTTGTTACGGCGTCTTACTGTTTAAACTAAATTCTTAGGATTTCTCAGTATGTAGCAGGTAGTGCCTTTCCGTCTGGCACGTTTTCATTAACTTTCCTGCTTCGGAACACTGATGAAGAAGGTCTTGTCACAAAGGCTTCATCTCAGTGATCGTAGGAGTATCGAGGTAGCATTCGTTGGCTTTAATCAAGGTGATATTTGAAGACAATCTGTTTTCAGTTCCTAATTACAGATCTGCTAGAGTGGCAAGCCTGCAAAACACAGTAAATAAGAGTTGTCCCGAAATTCACAGAGGTGACCCTCTCCACAAAAGGCAGATCTGTGTGATTAGCCACAATGCCTATGTCAGCATGTACAAAGTAATGCCCAACTATGGGCCTGGGAGCTATGAAGGTTAATAAGAAATCCCTGTCTTTCGCTCAATTCTGGTAAACTGATTTTCTGAACTCCATTAATGTGGTTTAGAAAAACGTCACATAAAGTCTGGGCTGCGTGCGGGAATGACGGCACGATAAGATCAACGACACAGAAGCCAGAGAAAAGACAGCTTACCAATGCTACCTATTGGCGTGAGGGTGAATGACAATGGTGGGTGTGAGCAGCAGAGGTGAGAGGGGAGGGCGGTGACGGAGGTGAGAGGGGAGGGCGGTGACGGAGGTGAGAGGGGAGGGCAGTGATGGAGGTGAGAGGGGAGGGCGGTGACGGAGGTGAGAGGGGAGGGCGGTGACGGAGGTGAGAGGGGAGGGCGGTGACGGAGGTGAGAGGGGAGGGCAGTGATGGAGGTGAGAGGGGAGGGCGGTGACGGAGGTGAGAGGGGAGGGCGGTGACGGAGGTGAGGGGGAGGGCGGTGACGGAGGTGAGAGGGGAGGGCGGTGATGGAGGTGAGAGGGGAGGGCGGTGACGGAGGTGAGAGGGGAGGGCGGTGACGGAGGTGAGGGGGAGGGCGGTGACGGAGGTGAGAGGGGAGGGCGGTGACGGAGGTGAGGGGGAGGGCGGTGACGGAGGTGAGGGGGGTTGCGGTGACGGAGGTGAGAGGGGAGGGCGGTGACGGAGGTGAGAGGGGAGGGCGGTGACGGAGGTGAGGGGGGGGCGGTGACGGAGGTGAGAGAGGAGGTTGGTGACGGAGGTGAGAGGAGAGGTTGGTGATGGAGGTGAGGGGAGGGGGTGGAGGTGACGGGAAGGGGGGGGCGTTTGTTTCTGTACCTTGATGGTTGGCAGCACCAGGTCCATGGCGGCACACTGGCGGGCATTTAAGGTCCGTGCATCGTCTCGGATCACGTGCTCCTATACAGACAGCCAACCAAACACAGTCACACCTTCCTATTCAGGCCTCATGTTCATGTGTTGAATCATGATTTGTCTCATTGCTCGGAAGGGCTGCTGTGTTGGCTAATGAAAGTGACCGGCCTAAATGCTCTACTATACTTCCGTGCTGAGCCTACGCCATGACCTACGCGCGTGCCCTACACCGTCGTGTGCATTTATACTTCTGCGCTGGTGTGTCCGTGTCACTTGTGCGCTGGGTGATATACAGCTTTGGATGTTACATTTATTGTCTTCCCACTCTGTTGAATTGTTGAGTCACGCAATTGAAACTGAATAAAAACAAACATCTAAGAAATAGAAGACCAAAATCTCTGTATGTACCAATCTGCTGTATGGTTCTTCCAGTGCCCTGCCCTCCTCAAACACCCACACCTTCTCACTGTCAGACCCAGAATGCTGTTTTGCTTGCGGGGGTAGTACATCCATATTCTTAAACTCAAAATTATGATTAAAAATTCAGAAAGGTACTTCGCAAATCCAGAACTAAAGAATTCACAACGCACTTCTGTTTAAAGTGTCTCAAACAGACGGTCTAATGTCAGCAAATCTGTAATACACACAGATATTCAAGAAATACCACATTTTTACTGTGTTGATGATTACTAATGTGTTAGATTAGTTGAGAGGGAAAATCAGGGAATGTAGGTTTCTAAGAATGAATTTTCCTCCCCAGCTCTGCAACATGTCAGGTCCTAAGTGTCTGTGATTCTCTTCACCTGCCAGCAACAGACTGGCTTCAGCTGTGGGAAAAATCAGCCCCCTGATTGGATGGGTCAGTGTCTTATAAGAAAGGCTCTTCGGGACTCCATGCCCTGGCTGGCTGATTCCTGCAAGGAGTCAGTACTTTGCCTTCATGCTATTCATGGTTAATTTTAGAGTTTTAGAAATGATCTCGCTCTTTATTTAATGTAGTGACTTTTCTTTCATTAGTTTTCTTTCATTTCATTGGTAGGCAAATGAATCTATCGGTTATTTGTGAGCTTAGTTGGATTCACTTTCTTTTTTGCCCCCTTTATTTTGTTTCCTAGTCTTGGCCTCTGTATCGGTAGGAGCTCTGCTCCCCTCTGCTGTCAGACCATTCTCTCAGTCAATTCCACAGATGGGCATTTTTAGCTAGCGTGATGGTGCCATTTAAACTGTGGCTTTCATTAATGTGCCTCGGTTACCTCTGGGAGTGAATACATTACAGGAAGCGCGTGTGGTAACAAAGTGCGCCAACACCCAGATGTTTGAGCTGCAAGCCTCATCGTCCTGTATGCTGAGTTGGCCCTGTGATATTTTTACAAGCATCATGGCCACTAATAGGTTATATTTCCTTATGAAGTTTTACTGGTAGTTTGCACACGAACAAGTGCACAAAAGCCAGGTGTGTTTCAAGTGCACAGTGTGAAGTAGATCTTGTGTGTGGAGATGAACGGGGGGGGGGGCACATGTTGGAGTAGCTTTTCTGAACCTGAAAGCCACAAGTTCCCCAAGGGGGTGTGAGGAGGTACAGAACTAATGCCCTCAGCAACCACTGTAAATGTGCGCAGCATGTTATCTGATGGCAGAGGCTAAATGAGCACAGAGATCGAAGATGATTTAGAACCGGCATTTATATGGATTCCCTTTTCCTACTCTGTCATGGGCTTTGCGCCTGATCCTCTCAGATTGAGAATTTCCCTACTTGATATTCACAGCTTTGCCTGCTCCTTGCAGTTCCCCTCGCAAAACAATCTATAGAAACACACGGCTCTTAGATCGGGAAAATTATTAAATGGGAAATGCATGTGATTCCCTGTGACGTGGCTCCTCCCCTCCCCAGATTGTGGGCTCAGATCAGGGGCTGGCTCCAGACTGATCGCATCATGCGAAAGGGCCGTCCTTTGATGAAGTGCACCGGCTGCGTAAATCCCAGAATGCCGTGCACTTTCGCTCAGATGCAGTAACTGCTTCCCACACCTATGGGACAATGGTTGCAATTCTCAATTTAATCGGGGGGGGGGGGGGGGTGATGTCAGATTGCAGCTGTGGACGAAGGATGCTGTCCATCGATTCCTCTCTTTTAAAGGGCACTTTTTATAGATCAGGCCCAATACAACAGTTTTACCACTTTGTCAAAAGCACCATCGATCGGGCGCTAGAGTGTGCCGTATGTCTGGACTGAGATTAGTAAGGGCAAAGCTGCCTATTGCTCTCTATTAAAGTCAGGGCGGGATCGCGGGAGGTGTAAATATACGTGCCAATCGTTCTGCATCTGGACCAGCACCCATGGCGTACTAAATAGAATAGATCGTTTAAATTGTTTCACCGGAAGGTTCAACCACTTTTGGAAAATAGCCTTTATGCCGGCTACTTAAACATGATGTGCAATAATTTTGAAATGAGTTCCATGTGGAATAAAAATGTCTCCGACCTGTCAAGGCCACTCCAGATAGCAGCTGATGCGATGGTTTTATTTGTGCAAGCTGTTAAACTTTATGACTTCAGCTGTGGGACGAATCTGCTCAACAGCTCAAACGACAGAATGAAGTGGCCGACTTCAGCGAAGCGGGCAGCCTTCATTGCGGCAAACGCGAACTAAGGTGACGTCGGAAGAACAAAGCAGGGACAATAGATGGGGAAAATATATTCTCTCCGTCAAATAGATGCTGGAGTAGATTAGCAATTTTGGTACAGTAAGTGCATGGGTGCGCGTTGTAAATTGTACTTGTAATATTCGAAAGTAGCACTGAACCGGTTAATGGTGCCCAACCTACATAGTCCTCACCAGGATGAGTCCAGACTCGGTGAGCTACGGCTTACGCTCACTCACACGAAGAATTCACTTCCCTACATTAATATCAGCACATTTTCAGTTTAAATATAACTTTATATGAAACAGACCTTTTCTTGCTCCATCCTTTAGTTCATTTTGTGTTCCCATTTCTAAAATAAACAGGAGTTCTGACACACACCTTTAAGTGTTTATTAATAAAGTGTGCTTGGGAGGCTGCATTGAGATGGGCCCCCACCGACGGCCTGTAGCCACCCAGCTGGATGGCTGTCATTTATGCATCTAGCACAGATTACACTGCTCAGTGTAAAAGCTGTTCTTTTAAATGCCTTTAAATGTTTTTATTACGTTCTTTTTTCGGAACAAGAAATATTGCTATGTTATGATTAGCTGTAACAGCGCAGTCAGCTGCTAAACAGCGTTCTCCCACTTAGCAGTGGCTTAGACTGTCGTGTTTGTGATATGATAACCTTCTAAATGTCAGGATGGGTTGTTATGGAAACTCAGACAGTTTTGGTTTGAATTATTAGCTTCTCATTATAATACATTTTCCATTTTATATAAACATTTTTTTTTTTCCATTCAGTTCTATCCTGTGAAAAGCAGTGACCTAGACTGTACACAGACATGCATCGTTCTTGGGGGAGGGGAGGCTATTGATCATCTGTACCTTCAGTTTGGACAGCTGCCCCAAGTCCTTCGCTGCGCTGAAGATCATCTGAGCTCCTTGCTGTTGAACAGAGAGAGAAACAAGTTTTTTTGCTGCTAAAAATCTATCCATCTAGTCTGTCTGTTAGCAGCACAGTGTTGGCTAGAACCTAGCCCAGACAGCATGGATACACGGCAGAGGCAAAGCGCCGATGGCATTCGACTCAATGTCATCACGTACAGCTGCAGCTATGTTGGTGTGCTGTGTGCTGTTGTCATGTTCTGATGACAATCAGCTTCACACGTCTACTGCGTGCGTGTGAGTGCGTGTGTGTGCGTGTGTGTGTGAGGGAACATCTGCCAGAGCCAGATAAAGACGTGTGCCTCATTTCCCAAAGACAAACTGCGTGGTTTCCATGCAAGTGCTATCACCAAGGTCTGTATGCTGGAGCGGGCACCTCCTCAGTGTTCATGCTGGGGACCCTGAAGCGTGACTGAGTGCTGTCTGTGGGGTGGGGTGGGGTGGGGTGGGGGGGGGGGGGGTCGGGCGTGGAGCTTGCCACTCACGCTTTGGTCCGTCAGCGGGGGCAGTACAATCTGCCTCTCCATGGCGTTCAGCACTGTCTTCCACAGTTCCTTCAGCACCCTCTTCAGCACTGTCTTCTCGCAGATCTTGGCGAACAGGATCAGGCTGCGCAGAGACCGCGGTTAGAGACGCCGCCAGGCGCACTGAGCGGAGGGAGGGATGACCGTGTAAGGTGACGGTCACAGCCTGGCTCGGGGGTAAAGCCGCATCCGGTAGCCAGTGGGGGTCAGTACCGTAAGGTATCACTAGCTGAGTATTCAGGCTGCAAAACGTACACCTCTTAATGGGAATTAGTCCATCTCACACACCTGTGTGGTATGAGCATTATCTGTGTGGCATGTCTGAATATTCCTGAGTAAAACTTGGCATAAAGCGGTTTTGATTTAGGAGGCTGTCGTGATATCCCACCGGATTCAGTGCTGCTGTGAGGACCAGATGGTCTGGATATTTATGTTCTGAAAGAATGTGGGAAGAGCTGAAAATGCTGGATTTAGGGGTGCGTTCTGCCCGTGGCACCACGGCCGCCCGCGGTGTCTTACTTCTTATCCAGGAGGTCCATCAGGGGCCGGAGCACGGTCTCGGCGTCCAGGGCTGCGTTGCTCTTGCCTTCCGCTCCAGTTGCCTTCATCTGCACCAGCTCCTGGTTCATCTGCTTCACACAGTCTTCAATGACGGCTTTGAAGCTGGTACAGGGAGAGCCGGAGCCCAGGAGGGATATCAGACACTGGGCGTCAGTTACACAGAGTGCTGAGCCGCTGTCTGAGCAATAGCTCCTATCTCCTGCCTGCCAGCCTCTGGAATTCCTCCCCTTTCTCATCCCTGGGATTCCTATCTGGGATCTCTTATTTGAAAAGGAATATAGAATGTATGTGATATAATATATATATATATAATAATGTGAAAATACTGACTATACCACTTTTTAAAATTAGATTTTATCTTGTAATTAGTACACTATAGTTTATTATGCTCATTCTTTCACTTGAGTAAATATGAGACGGTAGATCTGCCTCTGAAGGTGTAGATGTTAGAGGTGATTCACCTGGCCCCAAACACGCTGCTCAGCTCATCCAGGACTGTGTTGAGCTTGTTCTGTAGCTCCTTCAGGAGGTCACTGGCCTCGGCGTCGAGCTGGGAGAAGGGGGGACACCGATTTCAGAGAAGTGGGTGTTGTGGTGACTGGGTGGGAGACGTGCACCGCTGTTCTCAGGCTGGCTCTCGTGCAAAGGCTGATGGCCGTGTAAGCAGGACCAACATGGGGGGGTGCTCCTCCGCATGGGGTAGTTCAAGCGAGAGCCTTACTGAGTTGCTTTTTCCTTTGTTCAGTAAAAGCTTTGACTGCTCACTTGGTTTTTGCTGTGAGAATGAGTTCAATTTCAAATGCATGTCACAGGTCAATGGAAAAAATGTACGGATTATTAGTCAGAAAGCGGCTTGGATGGGGCAAATAGTTTAATCCACAGGATGCCAGTCCTTAGCGATGAGGAGAAGGCAGCCACATGTGCACCTGGTCTGTATCTTGCTGTTTGACACTCACCCCCTCACTACCCTGTGTGCTCAGTGAGCGAGGAGTGCGCAGTGAGACTATATGCCTCGTCCTGTGTGTGCGTGAGTCACATGTGTGAGCTCAGTGCGGGAGCTGCATGTTAATGAAGCAGCCCCACCCCCTCCGCAATCAGGTGTTAATGAGAGTCATTCCTCTCTCTAAAGGGAGTCCAGTGGTGTTCAGCAATGAACCTACAGTTCCAGTGCACTGAACACTTCTTTTCATCCAGTTTGTTCACCTCCTGGCTTGAACCTAATTATACTTCTTTACCGATCCTTCATTAAAATCACATGGAGGCCAGTCTATTACCATTCATGCAAATTTCTTCCATGTAAAGTCCCACCGAGCATGGGGCGCCCCCCACTGTCTCGGAGGTGTTCAGAGACACTTCCGAAAACCACCTTTCTGCTTGAGGATGGAGAATGTCGGGAACCAGCACTGCCCATGCGGGCCCATATCAATCACAAATATCTGCCCTTAACACCGTGACACTGTTATAAATCACGGAGAACGGCTGTTCCAGGGTGTCTACGCTTTAGAGAAACACAGAGTATACTTCTGAGTACTCATAAGTAATTATACCTTCCTGGCATGAACAAAACAGTACTGTGATATGCAGTAACAGTGACGTGACGGCAGTATCAATTTCTGATGGCTTTGTCAATTTTTGGCCGATTTCCTTCTAAATTTGACCCGGATTGGGGGTTTTGAATCGATCCAGCTGTAACTCAGACACTTTGGTCAGATTTCCGATTCTAAGCGGTTTTTCGTTACAGCCCTAGTTTTGAGGCCTCCGCGCCTTATTGATTTAAGTCATAAAGTGTGATTGTTTCCACACGGAGTCTACTTAAATTAATTATGGTAAGCCATGGATATTCTGGCAAACAATCAATGCAAAGTTTACAAGCTGTTCAAGTTCTTCATTAAAACGTGAGTGATGGTGAAGCCTGGTTTTACTTCAGGGCCCCTCAGCTTATTTCCAGAGCAGCGTTTTTAATAGGTTGTGTGGTGGGAATGTGATGCAGTCCTGAAGGACTAATGCCCAGGGAGACCCCTAAGGAATCCTTCTGTGCCCCCACATCTGGCATTGTTATTGGCTGTTTGAGGTGAGCTCAGGGTGACGACTTCTGGAATCTGTTGAGCATTCTGGTGCCGCAATTCCTACGACTGAGTTTAAGGGGCAGCTCCTGGCTGGATCACAGCCTGCTTGGCCCAAAGCCATCACGCTATAAGCCCTTAAAAACAAGTGGGGTTTTTAAAATTTATCACCTGCATTCATGAATATATTAATGACTGAAAGGCAGTGCTCAGTCATCGTTTTTTTGTGTATCGCTGGCGGGCCATTGTAAATGCTTCCGACTTCTGCAAATATGTTTTGGCATGAAGATCATGATCTGACCCTGTAACTAAGAGGTCACAGAGGTCAAAGGACCATGTATCCTGGAGCTAAGAAGACCTTGATGGAGTCCTGGCTCCCGGCTAATTCTGGCCTCCATGCCGTAAGCAGGTGAGGATGTTCGGAAGCAGTTGGAGATCTCGTGGGGCTGGAGGAGCCCACATCTCCTGGTCACCGTCTCTTAAGGGGAGCTGCGGAGAGGATGATTGTGGGTAGCAAGGTGCTGCCCTGGCAACTGCAGAACAGGGTCCCTGGGTGGGCTAACAGCAGCCTTGTCAGCTCCTCTTAAAGAATCCATCTGCAGCTGGGAGTGGTGGAATGGGGCCCAGCCGTGGGAGCTCAGCGAAAGGAACTAGCTGCATGTCCCAAACCTAATGACAACCAGGAACCCCCCAACAGAAGCCATCTCAGCACATGCTGGGGAAAAGATGAAGAGGGTTTGTGTTATGGTGGGGGTTAGTGGGGTTACGTGCGCGCAGCATTATTGGTAACGGCGACAGGGTAACGGCGAGAGGGTAACGGTGACAGGGTAACCCCGCGGGGTCCTTGGAACAGACCTTAGAGAAGGACACTGTCCCTTCCTCCTGGAGCACGAGGGAGACAAATGAACACAAGACACATCACACCACAACAGCTCAGAGACACATAAAGAGAGTCTGCCTGCGGCAGTAGGGACACCCTGAATGCGGTCAAGAAAATGAACTGTGTTCGGGACAGGCGAAAGGTGCCAAAAGTGCAGTTATAACTACAGTGTACAGAAGGGGACAGCCATTTACAAAAGGGCAGGCGAGCACGGCCGGGATCCCTGACCTGTTTTCCTCCCATGGACTCGAACATCTTCTCCAGCTGGATGCGCAGTTGCTGGATGTTGTTGAGGAGGATGCAGGGCTGGGGAAGACGGGACACGGCTGTGAGATCTCTGGGCCGCAGCCAAGTCGGCTCTGTTCCGAACCTGGCACTGCAGCCAGGTGGCTCCGCCTCCAGCTGCCACTGCTACCTGTCGCCCTTGGGGACCGAGTCTGCCTAAATGGTTATACCAGCGACGACCAGCAGGAGGCAGAGGAGGTGCCTCTCTGACAAATTGCTGCATGTGAACTTGTATTGTTTTACATTACATATTAAATTCATTCACTGCACCTTCTAAATCGATGAAAAAAAAAAAACATTGAATAATAAAGCTTAAATCTTGCAGGGGAGTTTCTAGCAAATGAATTTTCACCTGGAGTGGAGTTTTGCACCCACCAAACCGTCCTATCGATTCCACCAGTAAAATAAACCTTTAGTATATTGCTGATTTTAGAGAAACAACCTGCCAAATCTCACCTCGTCAAAATGATAGCAGGAGAGAACTTTTGCGGGAGTTACACATTCCTGTGTGCACAGCAGTATGAGTATAACTGCGTCATAACTGCATATTAAGGGTAGCTGACGTGACATTATAGGTCATTATAGGTCTGCCACCAGTTTTTCCCAGCCTGGTCCTCGGGGATGCATAGATGGTCCATGTTTTTGCTCCCTGTCAGACAGTCCACTACTGGGAGCTGGGAGGGAGCACGATTGGGAAACACTGATCTACACTATCCAGGTATTCCCTGCTCTGTGGGGTTCAAACACCTGACCTGACATCTGTCTGCAGGTGTGAAGCACACTTACCACCTTCTCCTTGTCCAAATAGTTGCTGAAGTCCTTTGATATGATTGCCGCATATTGTAATAAAACTCTGTTGATGGTCTGCATGCAAAAAAAAGAACAGAAAAAGAAGGTAAAGAACCTTGAAATGGCCAGTCTTCCTGGCCAATTGGATGGTATTGATGAAATAATGAGGACTGTAGAGCCATCAGTGGAAAATGGTCAGAGATCGTAAATCGCTAACCTGCAAAAAAAACAGAACAGCATCTTGTGGCATGATATATAATGTGTAATATGAAGAAGGACACAAATGGACTTTAATGAATATAACATTATTCCCTCCAGCCTAATGCTTTGTCATAAAGATTGGACATTCCTCTTCGACGCGTCTTAGAATCTGAAGTCTTAGCGATATATGACAGTATCCCCACCATCGGGAAAATGCATTAAACACTATTGATCCCTAACCTCGCTGAGAGACCTTTTGACCTTACCGCTCCATATATTGTCATTCATTGTTGTCGGGCGCAGGCCCAGCTTGGGGGAGGGTAAGAACATTTCTATCCAGGAAATTGGGATTTTTCTCCCCCCCTCCCCCCACACTGCAGCGGAGGAATCAGGTCACCTGGGAAATGCTTCCGGAACAGTGCAGGGTGACTGATCTTTGGTGATTCCTGCAGAACTGCAGTCGGATATGCCGGCTGCGGGCCAAAGTGTGGGAGTGTGCTAATGGACCCTTTCCATGCCCGTATATCTGCACTGCTTGTGAATGCAGTGCTTTCATTGACAGAAATTAGCTTTTTTTTTCCCTTATTTGAAACGTGATATTGAAGCTTCACACGATGATCTGCTCTTCTCTCTGCATCCTTTTAGAATCTCCCCCCTCCCTAATCTGTTCCACATCTGACGGCCACGCTCACAGACCTTGGCGAATCGGCACATGAAGTGCGCCAGGGCCTGAGGGTTCGGACACTCCAGCTTCTTGATGATCTCGAAGCTCTGGTTCAGCTGCGCAAAGACATCTACCACGGAGCAGGAGAAGAGCGCGTGCTCCGACGTCTGCTGGAACTGCAGAGAGAGGCAGGGCAGGGAGACGCACGTCATCAGAGCAGCAGACACGCATCTCCAACAGAAACCATTAATTCCGCACGTTGTAATTTTAATTGAAATGTCAAAATATTTTGCAGACAGGCGGGTGCCGCGTGCTGTATTGTAAGGTGAAATCTAAAATATGGTTAAACTAAGACATGGCTGGTAATTAGCAGATCTTAGTGGCTGCTTGTGTTCTGATTGCATCACTTAGGGAGTTTCCTTTTCACGTTGCTCTGTTGAATTTGCAGACCTGCAACAGCGACTTCATAAATATGTATGGCACAGCGGGATTCCAAGGTTGTTAGTCTAGGCCTCTGGATGCATCACTCGTGCCCCAGCTAGCCCCCCCCAATGCTGCCAAATACAGTTTTTGGGTAAATGGTTACTCACGCCATCCTTTTTGTCTCTCTCGAGAGCCCCATGCAAAAACTCCATGGAAACTTCCTCATTCTCATCCAGCCACTGAATGACAAAGGGCTCAAACCATCTGGAGGAGAAGAAATGGCAGCCATATTGGTTCTATGCAGCCGGCAGAAACTCGCGCACGCCTGTCAGCTGCCTCTTTAAGCGCTTTGTAAAGAGGCGATTTGCCATTGTCTAAGAGGCAGTGACAAGGAGAAGCAAGCCAAGGAGAAGACCATCCAGGGCCTACATTCCTGCAGCTCTGCCTGCCTACGTATTCCATCCTTTCTTAGGTCTTAGCCCCACCACACCAGTATTAAGTCCCCCCCCCGACAAATTTTAACTGCAGGTGGATTTCAGTAGCTAGCTGGATGCCATGTCTTGACCCCTGTGTGAGGGAGGGGTGAGGTACCTGTACACCGATGCTGGATTGAGCTGCCGAGTACTGAGCACATTTCAGTACTGGCACTTTCATAATTAAGGAGCCTTTCTCTGTCTCAAAGAATAACTATATTCATCTGCAAGTGATTTTCGCTTTATGCAGTTCAGTAGTTCAGAGTAGTTCAGAGTTTCTTAAGAAGGTGTGGAATAATATCTTACTGCAATGGGTTGATAAAATGTCAAAAAATATGAATAAACAAAATCCTAAATCAATTGCTCTATAAACATCACCTGGAACGAGGATGTGACAGAACCAAGACCATTTTAATTAATAAAACTGCCGTAAATCTGTTCAACTGTTTGGAATTTACAGGGCGTTTGGCTGTGAGCATGCAAGTGTTACAGTCTTCCTGGAATGTACAGCCTTGGGTGGAGCTTTTGCACAGATATCAGCTGTAGATTTACAGAACTTTCAGCGTGTTAAGGTAAATGTCACCAAACAGACAAACACGTATGGGCATTATGCTATGTGTGGAGGGTTGGAGGATACCTACAGAGAATATTCCGGCACGGACTCTTTGAAGGCAGGCAGGTCCCGTACATACTCATTATAGAACCATTTCACCTTGAAGTGCAAATTCATGTAGTCCGTACTTTTGCATAAACGATGCTTCTCGTGTTCTGTAAAGGAAATGGAGACACAAACAGAGTCAGTGTGGTTGAGGGCTGAAGGTGACAGTAACCACACAGTAAATAAAATCTTGTACTGTGCATGTTGACATTAATGATGACTGATTTAGGGAAGTTTCATTTAATGCTTTTGCCGACTGACCACCTGCCCAGTTTGTATACTGTACACAATAAAAATAGTAAAAATAACTACAATTCTCATTCTACTTCTTCTTCTTCTTCTTATTATTAGTAGTAGTACCATAGATGTGGTGGTGATAATAATAATAATAATAATATCACTTGAATGCCGCTGGATATCAGTCCACCATAATCTCCACAATGAACTGTAATGGGAATCACGTGTGATCGTGCTTCTTCGATAGCCATGCAGATGGCGCAATGGAGAGCTGGACTGCTCTCACATCATAGGCCTGCCTGGCTGTCCCCTGTCCCTGGGACCCCCTACTCCTCATCCTACCGTTGTCATTCCCCCAGAGCTCTACATGGCTAATTTTCTGACACCAAACTCCTGTAGCTATCAGGAGTAGGCTTTCGGGAAGTTATGTGACAGACAGCGGGGACCTGCAGGACAGCGGGGATGTGCAGGACAGCGAGGACCTAAAAGACAGCAGGGACCTGCAGGACAGCGGGGATGCACAGGACAGTGGGGACCTAAAAGACAGCAGGGACCTGCAGGACAGCGGGGATGCACAGGACAGCGGAGACCTAAAAGACAGTAGGGACCTGCAGGACAGCGGGGACCTAAAAGACAGTAGGGACCTGCAGGACAGCGGGGACCTAAAAGACAGCAGGGACCTGCAGGACAGCGGGGACCTGCAGGACAGCGGGGACCTAAAAGACAGTAGGGACCCACAGGAAAGCGGGGACCCACAGGACAGCTCTAGATGTAATTTTATTCCAGATTGTTTTCCTGTTTATAAATATGTGCTCTAGACATGGGTAACTAATCACATTAGCACTGTAAATGTCTGTAAATTCAGGTCACTGTAGCCTATTCTCCTTGCCTATTCGGTTTATTTTTACCTGAATTGCTGTTTGCAGATGCTCTATTTGCAGAACATCTTAAGTGAATTTCATGAGATTTGCATTTGATGAATTTACATTATGAGCTCTTAGGTCAGATTTAAAAACCGAGGCACAGATGTTCTGGTTACACAGCTTCTTCTAGTCAGGAGGACCAAGGGTACCATCATGAGCCCAGTGTTTGTAAAAGTGATTAATGGGATGGTACTTTAGTCAGTGATGGGCGAGTCTCTGTTTGTGAGTCATGAAGACATAAGTCCTAGTACAGATACTCCCAGACAATACATCAATTTGCATGTCATCTGGTAAAGGGGCAGTTTGATGCCGCTCACTGCCTGTCGGAAACGTGGAAGGGTGGACTAATGAGCCATGGTGAATTAAATCAAGTGGCACTTGCTCAACAGTGAAAGCCTGGCGTTCAGCTAATAAGAAAGGAGTCGATTTACAGAGGATGCCTTCCAATTAAACGCAAGGCAGGGGGGGGGGGGGCGTGTTGTGCCTTTATGCCGGTTGCACATCCGGCCTCAAAGCTGTACTAAGATTTGCACTGACAACCAGCTTTAGATACTGCGGTGGAACCAGCATCACACTCCTAATGACGTCCTAATGATGCCCAGAGGGTGACAACAATGCTGAGGGGAGCATTCGGCGACAAGCTCTGGGCCTCTCCTGTTAATGTGGCCCATGTACTTTCTGTCTTCATCAGAAAGATTGTACAATATTGCTTTGGAATCATACCACTACAACAGACGCTTTCAAAACTGCCAACTTGATTTATAGCAATAGAAATGCAGGCCGATCGCTCGCAGTACCACAAAAATGTCAAACCTTGACGGTCATCGGATGTGATGGTGATTAATCTTGAAACATCTTCCGAAACTTTTGTCATCGGGCATCAGTGGCAACTCATCTCATTAAAAGTAAAACAAGAAGTCAAAATAGGAATAATGGACCTGAATAACAAGAAAACTGCCCGGCTGTTTGTTACTGGAGCAGCAGTGACTGAAGGCACATTTGTGTAAATATTTAGCTAACAGTCACAGGCCCCTGATGGAAGCGGCCGCTATTTGCCCCTTGCCAAGCCCAGTGTTCCCAAGCGGATGACGCCATAACGGCAAGATGCCCTCGCCTGACAGGCCTGCACTTTCAGAAACAGTGACATCTCCCACATATTTCAGCATCAATAGCCTTCTCAGAATGTGCAGTGCATCTGACCTCCAGATTTTCAAAAGTTCAAAGGCTCCTGGTGAGGATGAATAGAACTTTTCCCACGTGTTTCTATCAGATGTTTCCACTAATAACACTTGGCTCTCTCAGTCTCAGAGTAACCCTCGGTGCACGGCTTTGTGATCTCCCCCATGTTGCATGTTTGCTACCTGCTTTGTACCTGTAGCACTGAACAGTGTGACGGCATCTGTGCTCTCACCAGCCCCAAGCGCAACCCTAACCCGCCAAAAGGCCAAGGAAACATTCCTCTTCATGGCCGCTTCTAGCTCCCCATAGGTCATGCTAGCTCACTATGCTGATGACTGCAGGGGTAGGGTTAGGGTGGTGGCTATCGCAGAAGGCTTCCTTGGTCATACACCATGGGGTCTCGGACTAATGCAGCTGCCTCACTCTTTGCTGTTCCCAATGACAGCCTCAGACAGTAGGTGTATTACCTCACAGGGCTCCTCTGGGGCTCATCCTTGGGACAACTGACTTTATATAGCATTCAGCAGAGCCACTGTAGGTGTGTTACTCGAAATTGTTCGCTCTTTTCCAGCTGATCTCGCACTACAGTACATATAACTCTAGTATCTAATAGGGGGTAAAATGAGCAGATTAAGTACTTGCTGAGGAGCAATCGTTGAATTTCCTTTCAATGTTATTAGTAGGCTCTTCTATCTATTCTATTAATGTTTAAGATGAGTTGGATATATTTACAGCTGAGATGTCTGTAATGTTTACCCAGTCTATGAACCCAGTATTCAGAACATAGCCAATCCAGATAACTACAGAAGGAAACAGCCTCCTCTCTGATCACTGTGAAACCACCCTGACGAGTCTGTGGCTTTAGTAGTGTAGCTCATGATAACTGCAATTAGGCTTCGTAGGATAATTGCTTTTTGCGGTGTCCTTTCTTATTCCATTGACATGAACTGCTGTTGCCTCCATCCTCCTCTGGACGACATTTGAGTTGATAGAGATGAGATGTGGACTGTGGGGACTCCCAAGATTACCATCCAACAGAGACTTAATCATTTATTACTCGGGAGCCTGGTGACATTTGCAGTGCCATAACGTCCCATACAGCAGGGTCTCCCTAAAGTGATTGATGGCACCTTTTCCTCTCTTCATTCAGCTGTCATACTTGTTAAACTGACTCGCACAAAGGTTGTCGTCAGCACAGGGGTCATGTTCCCTCAAGCCTCTCGGCCTCTTACAACAACAAAGGTCTCTGGATGCTTATGCATGCCGGTGCCTCCCCATCACCCACTGGAGGGAGTACAGTTCGTCAGACACCGAGCCAGCAGCCCAGCGGACCACATCAACTCCTAAGCACTCAACCATCAGAGCCGTAATAAGTCAGATGGAATCATCACGTAGTGTCATATACAATGGGTGAGCAACTGTTTTATTGTTGTATCTTGTTTTTAACCACAACTGTGTGAAAGCTGGTATGCATGAGAATGTCTGACTCTGTTGGGAATCCCATGCTAAAACATCACACAAAATGTTGCCTGAGAGACTGATCAGGTCACCCAACCCAGCCTTGTTCAATAGGTTCCAAAAAAGCTGAATTTACTTCTTTTTTTTAAGCTCCCCAATGACACCTTAAGAGTTGAGGTGCACCATGAATGGAAGGGCTTCATCGAGCAGGACAGCCTGTGGGCTGCAGTGAGGGCTTTCAGCTGCCAGGCTAACGTTCACATCAGCTCAGGGACGGTCCTGTTTCTTCTCCTGGTCCAGGTCATCAACAGTTGCACTGTGCATGTGGAAAGGATTGCCTTCCTGGACAGGAAGTATTCTAATAAAATCCCAAGAGAACGTTCCTGTTTCTTTAGAGACAAAAAAAAATAATCTCCACAATTCCAGCAACTTCAGTTATCGCTTCACACTGCAGCCAGTTACATCCCTATGAGAATACGGCACGTTACTCCTGCCTTCAGTGCAGACAGAAAGCAGACAGATGCTCACTGCGATGATGCGAGCCAGGGGCTGTAGGCAGAGCAACTTTGCCAAGCAGAAGTTCCTGTGATGAAATAGTATTTTTTTTCTGGGACCCTTTGTGATATTTCAATCTGCAAAGAAGAATATTCTCTACATTTATCCAGTAACAGCTGTAGCGATACTTCCTATCCAACCATCTGTCAAACAAAAGATAATTCTTCCTCAGTTCTATATTTATCTTTTACTAAGCAGATATCAGCGAGTCTACAGAAAGCTTGCTTTTGAAAAATCTTTATTCCAGGTGTCCAAAGCCCATGTTTGAAACAATGGCCTTGGCAAGGAGATGTGTGAATCTCAGCTGTCCACCAACAGATCATGTGACAACTCACTGTCATTTAGGCGTTAATCTTCACTCAATGTCTGTCATAATGTCATAATGACATAATTCTGTATGTAGAATGAGCAGCATTTGGTTTGCATAAAATTAATGGATTACAAGAATCAAGACGGCAATGACCCTCAGCATAAATTGTTGTATGTCCATACCGATGAGGATGTGTGACTCGACTTAATACAACTTCCATGTCATGCATGAAACAGATCTGCTTTGCTGAGAGGATGTGGCATTGCTATGATGTTCAGGACCATTGCTCAGTACCCGTTACCGGGTAAATCACAGCATATCTGTAGGATTCACCATGTGCTGATATTAGGGCATAGATATTACTTTTAGCTTGTGTACATTCCAGTCCCAGCGAGTATATATGTGTGTAAGTTCCTTGTTGAACAACGCAAGTGCAATGAACACATTCATGTTGCTTGAGCAGCACTTCTCTGCCCCTCCACTACCTCTCTGCAAGAAGAGTACCAAATGAATTGTTTTACACTGATAACTTACAATTAGTGCCTAATAATATTACTAATGGATGTGTGTCTCTGCTGATAACGGGCAGAAGGATGACTGGAGGAAACATTTTAAGGTGGTCTGACAGCCAGCAGGGAAGTGGGGGAGAAATATTCCAGCCAGCAGCTATTTGATAACTCCTAATGCCAGACTTCCTTAAATGGGGCAAGCTCAGGTCCTGGCCCTACTTTCGGTGTCTGTTGAACTGTGCAGCTTAAGGTGTGTGTGATACATTAAAGGTCTGATTACTGATGCCACACACATTTGTGTGGAGATGGATAAAAGCAGCTGGTACCCTTCTTTATTAATAATAAACAGCTTGGCCGATTGTATAATGAGACAGACGCTCCAATGACCGGCATGAAGCAAAGGTTAAGCTACGATTTCACATGGGGAGAAAATGGGGATTAAGCCAGAGACACAGAAACACCATTACGGTTAATTCACATGCAGTGGATATTGTGCAATTAGCACCAGAGATACTGTAATACGCAGTGATATTAAACTTACAGTCTACTAAGGATGATGGATTTTAACAGCCTTGTCTGAGCAAAGCATGAATGGCACAGGGAAATCAAAACAAACCTTTTAAGCTGAAAAGGTTTAGTGAGCTGGTGCAGCAGAAGTATACCTTAATTGCAGGTCTTTTTGAAGGCCTCATACTTTTGAGGGTTTGCATTATAATAAGGAAGAAGTTTTTAGAGCTCTTTAATTTTAGTACATCTGCCACCACTGCAGTGTGATAATTCTCTGCTTGCAGTCTTTGGCCCAGATCTATTGGGGCACTGCAGGTGAAATAAATGTCAGGGATTCTCAGAAATCTGCATGCCAGCAGTAATGCATGCTAGTATGTTTCCGTAGGCAGTGAGAGGCAGGGGCAGCCTCTGCATCACGTGCAGTGCGACAGTGCCGTACGTCGCTCTCCCGCCTCCCATAAATGAATTCACACTGGGTAAAAAACGATGGGTAATTGTTCCTTGAGTCAAGCGCTCAAATGAAATGGATCAGCAAGGCCTTCTGTGCGTGATTGACGCGCCCCTGATTTGCAGCCCCTGTGGAACAGTGTGGCTTGCGAATGACATGTTGTCACGGCGAGACACGCCGGCTGGCACCGGGGCGGCAGCCTCCCGGGGGGCTGGAGAACAGGGCACACGCTGTGTCACATCTGTCCCGTCGGTGCTGGGATGCTAAGCCCCAACCTGCTACAATGCCCACGTTTACCACCATCCGTTACATCCAGGAGGACATGCAGTGCACCAGTATGGACTAAGAACCTTCTATTCATCTCTCTGCACCAGCAGCAGAGAATCCCAGATGAATGCAAAGTCAGGCTTAGATGCTAACGTACACACTGTACCTATCGGATACGTTGGCACCCACGTACGTTCAAAGCACATGAAGATACCCAAAATACTATATTTTTAACAGAATAAGAATATCCCGGTATCAGAAAAAAGGAGACCTCAAGTAATGAAGCCCGACTGACCCTGACTGGACCTGCTCCCTCTTTAGGGATTAAACGGGGTCACTGGCTGGATTAGACAGACTGCAGGGAGTGGCTGCAGGCTCCCCGGCTCTGCACACTCACACCAGGGTTAAATACCCTTCACTGAATCAATTTGCTGGTTTCCGTAGTGCTTTGGCTTTTGGGCTTTCTGCTCGTTTTTCCACGATCTCCACAGCCTTCCTTAAAGTGGCCTTGTTCACATTTTGCTCACTAACTTTGTTTGGTGGTAGAAATAACACATACCTGCATATATACCTGTACCAGATACATTATGCAGTTAATTAATATTCACATGTAATATGTCATTTCTGCAAAAATGATGGGTTAATGTTAGCAGAAATTATACGAGAGGGGGAGAGAGAGAGAATGCGTGTGTGTGTGACAGAGAGAGAGAGAGAGAGAGAGAGAGAGAGAGAGAGAACTGGAGTGTATGATATAAATCAAAGCTCATCTGCACCCAGGCCTTTGTGCAGAGATTGTCCCAGTCCCAGCTTCTTATGGGAGACAAAGAAAAAGCACGTATGGAGCAGGAGGCTCCATCCAGTCCCCTGACCTGTCCTGCAAGCAGCAAACCATTACTCACATGTCTTATGTGGGCCAATTAGCAGAGCTGCCAAGAAGAGCCTGTTTCCCTTGTCATTTCAGAGGAGCTCGCATTCGGTCGGCATAGTGAAGCCATGGGAGCTGAGATGCGTACGGATATGATGAATTCATAAAGATGGAATTACTGCCTTTCTACAGCACAAACATGAATCGTACTGAAAAAGGTCATTTTCATTCAACAGACTAGAGCTTGCTGTTGTCTTTTTGTCTAAGGATTCGCTCCGGTCCATTTCCATGCGCACAATTGTACTGCATTCCTGTGCGACACAATGGAAGATTTCCTTTTGTCGCCTGTGCGCGTTTAGCCCAGGAGTGGAACTGATTGTAAATGCGGAATCAGGTATCACCGGCCCAGTTTCTCAGGAGCCTCTGGCTGCTCCTCTGGCAATCACCAAATCCACACATTACCATGGTGACGAGGTTCTGTTCGAGCATCATTTGTCAGCAGCAAACAACCACAGGAAGTGTCCCACTGCCTTAAGCGCTTCAGCGTTTCAGGTCTTCAATTTCTCTTGGAGTATCTGGACTGTAAGAACATTGGCTAAAACTGAAACTGAATAATAGATAACCTTAAGGATCCTTTATTCCTGACAACATAATATTCAGTTTCCGCCTAAATTCTAGCCAGCTAGGAAAGTGTTTAGACAGGTAAGATGATTGGATGTGGGCCCAGTTCGATCAGAAGGAGATGGCCCGGGGTGTCTTCTGGCTGGGGCGACCACGGCACAAACAGACAATTCCTGACAGCATCTGGCTGTTCTTTCTGCTGCCCAGGGAACGGACGCGATTCCGAGACCGAAGCCGGGCCATGGGGTGTGAAATTCGAGATTCTTAAATACGTGGCCCCTCCCCATGGCCCCTAGACCCCTCGACAAAAAAAGATGACATAATGAAATTCCATTTCAATAAATGTCCAAAGCCATATATTCAAGAAGAAACCCACATTCATAAAATCATTCTGAGATGTAATCGCATTAGCGGGGTGAAGGACAACAGTGGCGTTATACTCCATACTGTATGAGCATAAATATGTAAATAGTGTAGAGAGAGCGATGGCATGTTAAAATTAGACCATTCTGGTGGCTGGTGTGATTTTTCTTCAGGTTAACTCTGTAATCCTGCAGGAAAATGACTTTGAATAAGGAAAATCCTCTGGCAGCAAGGATGTCACTTATCCGGTAAAATTCAGGGAATTCTCATTTCAGGGAATTCTCATTAATTTCCGTAACGGAGGAAGCTATTCCGTAGTTTCCGCAAAGCTAATTTGCACCCAGGAGTTAACGGGTCTCCTTTAATATTATTCAAACTATTATATGAACTATTCAACCTTAACAAGAGCAACAGTAATAAAAAACGATGCGTGACCTCGGACTGGATAAGCGACCTTGCACGGCTCAGTGGGCAGTACCAACATCTCAGCCCTCCAGGGTGGGGGGTGTGAATGGCACCCCGGTCTGCGTACGGAGCTTACATGGCCTTCCTTCGCGGGTTTCCCATTTCCCACTGTCTGTGCCGCATCCAGGGGGTTTCCCCGCCCAAAACCCAGTACTGAGCGGGGATGTGGTTGGGTGATACAATAGTTTACTATAAAAATGACATGTATAGAAAATGATATGTGTGGAGCACACGTCAGAACACGTCATTTACAAATCCTCTTTTGCAACGTCTTCCCATTAAGTGAGAAGTCTAACTGTTATAAATGTTCCCCCCCCACCACCACCTCCAGGGAACGCGATTCTTTTTTCTCTCTACGGATTACTGTATATTTAACTTTACAGCCGCGGGGATGTTCTTGTTAAGGAACTGGATTTGTCAGCAGAAGGTTCCAGTTTGAGGTCCCTGGAGGACCTTAATCTGGAGTTATTTAATCTAAAGTGCACGGGAATTTTACCCAGTTTATCACTGTCCTCACAGTCACAGGTGAGAGCTGATAATTTGGGTAAATTGTGTGAGCTTCATTTCAGATGTACGACTGCCTGGAGTGAGCGATGCCGTGGCGTTGTGCTGACTCGGCAGTCTGCTCTGCCGAGTGGCACTTTCGGTGAACGCGTGGTGCGGAACGCGACTGGATTCCGCGGTGACTTCTATGTGCTGCCAGAGTTCGGCCTGCACTGTGCAGTCAGGATGGGGAGGAGTGATATTTTAGCAAGGAACTTGCCGCCGCTCTGTCTGAGCCAACTGCCGCTGAGGGGCATTTGCGGAAAATCTGCCGTACATCAGCTCACAGATTTGAATCTGACCCTGAGCTGCCCCAGAACATCCATGTCATCCCCTTAAAATCAATGTGTCTCCATGTGTCTCCATGCACCCCCGCTGCCATTACCAGGCCGTTCTTCAAAAGGCAAACTGCCACCAGCATCACGCACATGTGAGCCTGAAGATTCATCCCAGTCCCTGAGTGGTGCAGATTTCAGCAAAGCTCTTCACCCGTCAGCCCAGGACTTCACACGGCCTGACCTTTCCTACCTGCTTTATCCGCTCTCTTTTTGATAAATAGATTTACCCTTAAATGTATGTAACATACAATACTTCTGATTTTCACTTTTATGTATGTTTACTGGAGCCATGTTAGTCATGGTGTGTAGATGTAACGCTAATTTTTGTATCTCATGGTTTCTTTCTTTTTTGTAACAATCAAGTTCCTCAGTCAAGGGTACAGCTGCAATATCTGATGTTTTACTGGCTCTATGACCTTCTGGAAATTTGACAACCAGGCTAATTAGGGCCCTTGTACAATAACCCAACGCCACATCTAGCTTTTAGTTTATTAAGATGTCAACGGTAGGATTCATGTTTTATCTTGATTAAAATAGCAAATTCTGACTTGTCCTGTTAGTGATCGATAGTATCCTGTAATCCAGACAGATTCCTGAACTATGACAGGAATGCGGTGATTAAGGCAACAAGCCAACGAGCCTTTGCTAAACAGAACACGCCTCACATGGATCTTAGCTGTGGGACCGACCCAGATAGGCTTTGGGGGAACCACAGAGCGGACACACACATGCATAAAGTACTGTTTGCATGCACACACACACAGGTTTGTAATTATATCTTTGTGGGGACTCTCCATTCATCCCTTTGGAGAAAACTGTAATCCCAACATAACAACCTTAACCCCTACCCAGCCCTAACCTTAACCATAAATAACCAAACAAAATACAAGACTTTTGGCACCTGGAAAATGATCCCCATAATGTCAAAAAACAGGTTTTTATTACACTGTGGGGGATATTTGACAATATAACCCTATTCCACCCACCCACATACACACACACACAAACACACACAGCTTTTCCACAGCTCATAGCTGACCTTCCATGGCGTACTTCATGTCCATGGCGAAGAGAGTCCATGTGACCTCTGCACTGATCTTTCCAATGTTCAGCTCTTGTGGAAACCTGAAATTAGATTTCAGATGACAGATAGGTGTTTACATACGGAGGGACACTGAGATTTAAAGCTACACTCTCACACTCCCATAATGCAGTTGGCTCAGAGTTAGACAACGACCTTCAAGGCAGTAATTTTGCAGGCTATTATACAAATATATACATGAACTTTTTTGCCATGTGTATTTGAGGTCAAAACCCTTATCGCTGAAGATCTTAGAAGTGGGAAGTGTATCCTTTTCCTAGATAACGTCATTTTCTCATTAAATATCAACTGAGTGTCGTTCTGTTTCCATAGCAACGTGTTGTCATGCGCAGCTGCAAAGCTCCTTAGGCAGGCGAGGAAAGGCATGATGTCATTTATGTCGAGAGTAATGGTCCCAATATGAAACAGGAAGTGCCCTCCTCCCCCCAAAAATGGAAGAGATGCCACTGAGGCATGCTAGTTCCTTATGTACAACTCTCTTGTGATTCATTCTCTCTCTTAGAATCGCCCTGATCATTGTGATCATTATATCGGACCCCCCCCCCTCCAGCCTGTGCCTCACTTAAAGGAGCACCGCTCTCTTCCAGACTGGTATCACATTGCTATTTCCCTGAGGCAGATAGCCTGACAGCTTTGCAGCCTGATAGCAAGCCTGGGGGTGGGGTGGAGGAGAGGGGGGGGGGGGGGGGGACACTTCACCGCCCAAAACGGATCGTAGGTTGATGGGGTGATGGCCATGAAAAACGATTCGGAAGTTTCTTACAAATGACTCTATAAACATTTCAGGTGTCCACGAATTTCTCCGAAAGATCCTCCAAAATATAGCAGCTGTCTACCAAATAGGCCTCGTGAACTCGAACATCAACTTAGGCATGAAGATTTCAGGTGAGCTGGGCTCACCATGGCACATAGAGAGTGACATATATTAGGTACTAGAAGTGCATGGTGATAGCATGACCTAGACAATAAAGCCACGGATAAAATTAAGAGACCACTCTATATTTTTAAACAAATCTGCCTTTTTAAATCGTGGTTTAACTGGCGCTTTTGCTGCCAGAAGGTTATGCTGAGCAGTAGGATACTTCAGGTTCAAAGTTTCTAAGACAACAGTAGACAGAATAAGGTGAAGCAGGAGACACTGGGAATGACGAGAAACCAGCCAGGTAAAAGGCGGAAGCGACATTCTAATGCCAGAGATGACCGTTAACTTATCCGACAGTTTCTCATGAATCGGAGGTTGACATCAAATGAACTTCAAAAGGAATGGGAAACATTAAGTGCAGGTGTGAGATGCACGGCTAGGATAGTTTGTATCAGGCTCCTAGAAGCAGGACTGAGGTCCCATAAAGGAAGGAAGAAGCCCTTCATTAACGAGACACAGGGAAGAACCAGACTGCAGTTTGCAGAAAAATATATATTATTCACAGACGCACACCCGAGTTATACTTTTGTAAACAACGGTCCACTACAAACATATCTTCATCTGAATTCCACCTATTCCAAAAAAAAGATCACAGATATAAGCAATTAACCGCTTGAGAGCATCCTTGCCATCGCCTTCCATC
Organism: Brienomyrus brachyistius; assembly: GCF_023856365.1. Lineage (NCBI taxonomy): Eukaryota > Metazoa > Chordata > Actinopteri > Osteoglossiformes > Mormyridae > Brienomyrus > Brienomyrus brachyistius. The sequence goes on from NC_064545.1 coordinate 16,551,383, forward strand.
CTCGCCATTATTACCTGACTTGGGCGTGGTTTTCTCACCTTGTTAAATGTAAACAAACTCTGTCGCTCTATGATGAGGGACTCTATGTAGCAGTCAGCGTTTCTCCCACCTCAGCTTCTGCCTAAATAGGCCAGGGAGCTGGAATTTCTCACAGAAGACGCCCAAATACTCTATTGACTGCAAGGCACATATTGACACACCTCTGTGTCGATAAGGTCAAACTAAAAATACTGAGTAGGGGGGAAAATGTCCAAAGGATATTTGATAATGAAGCTAATGACCTAAATCACATCTGACAGCAAATTAGGAAAAGTTTCAAATCTATGCCCCTTATTTAGTTGCAGTAGTATTTATCGTTTCAGCTTATTCACATAATGGAGATATTTTCCAAAAACAGAATTACATCATCCAGCATCATGGAGGCTCACAGGAAGTAGCACCGGTGGTTCAGTGCAGAACATGGAACGGGAGAACCCAGTTTTCTGCTGAGCCTGGAGTTTTAGTGCAGAACATGGAACGGGAGAACCCAGTTTTCTGCTGAGCCTGGAGTTTCAGTGCAGAACACGAGCCTGTTCACTGAGGTTAAAAAGGTTACTTTCTCCTAAACCAGCGGGACCATTAGCGTGTGGTATGGATACTACTCGCATAGTAACAGTGCAGTAAATCTCAGAGGAAGCACAACGCTGTCTCCATCTTGGTACCCCTTGGGAGTGCTGTAAGAGAACCCCGTGCCCCCCAACTGCAGTAGAACTGCTGCTCTTCCCCGCTTGTTCATAATTTATTAGGAAAACAGATCTCTCATTTGGATCTTAGAAGTGGTGCTTCATTCTCCGGTGAATGTGATGATATTTCTGCTTCAGCACAATGGATACACATCAATGACTGCGGCCTTCCTGGCCCCGTAGCCTCCTCTACTGCTGTTAAATACTAGGCTGCGCTGTCTGCCCACTGACACATTTTCATCAGTTCTACTGAACCCTATGACCCTCAGCCAATCTTTCTCTGTCTTAATGCCACACAAAACAACACAACTCCAACCAAATTGCAATATCAAATGCTTATATAACATTGTTGTATGAGGCCTGTAAAGTCTCACATACCCGTATCGGCTGTGACGCCCACAATATGAACCTTCATCTCAAAATCTTGCGTAGACAAAATTACATCTCACACTAGCAGGCTCACACTCCCAAATAATGTTCGTACTTATGCTGGTCACCCAATGTGTGATTTAACCGGGTGATGTTCACCACCTTTCCTACAGCTACACAAGGCTGAGATTCATATGGGACCAGTTAATATACTGGGAGCTATGCTGTCTGGGGGGTAGTTCTGTCGATCATTCGTATGTTATATGCTATCAGGGTGACAGAACGTTCCAGTCATTTGTAAAAGAAAAGGCCTTTAAGTAGCCATAGCAAAGAGCAAGAACAAGTGCGATGAACATCTTAGACAAGGGGCTGAAGCCGTGTGGTAAAGGACCGGGACTCACTGGTTGAGCACGGGGGTGTAGGCCGTCCTGTCCTCATCGATGACCGTCACCATCAGGGTGATGAGCTTCGGCCAGAAGTCCAGGTTCTTGATGGAAGGTCCTTGCTCCTCTCGTGGAGCATCCTGTTTCTTAGCCTGACGGAGAGAGGTGCGGTGCGGGGGAGTCGACAGGCGTGAGGTCAAGATGAATAATTCAGTATGAGAAAATGACCCCAAGTGATGTCCCTGAGAGTGATTTTTATAGACACCTTTGCTGGCTTCATCACATCTTGAGGGGGGGGGAGGGGGGCAATTGCTTGGTAGCACCATAAAAAAACAGTTTAATATTTAATAAAACTCAAACATTTATGAACTCACAATATCTCCCAATTTTAAGATGAAATTCTTAAATTCTCTGCACCGCGCACGTTCTCTTGAGTTCAGTTCTTTCACATTCTGCTTCCACATGATTGCACTCTTGTGTTTGTGTGTGTTTGTGTGTGTTTATGTGTGTGTTTGTGTGCATATTTGTGGCAGTGACTCCAGTTTAAAGTTTAAATAAGGCATAGACACAGTGCTGTCCCCAGGGTACAATGGCCGCCTGGCATTAGGGCCCGAGAGCAGTACCACTTCATATAAAACCGATGTACAGCAAAATAAAACACAAGAGAATCAGGGCAATATCTTTTAAAGGCTGTCTTATTTCAGTTTAAAGAGCAGAGTAGCATCACCAACAACAAATGTGCCCCTGCTGAATTAAATCACCACAATAATCCTTGTACCGAAATAAAATGAAATACGTTTGATGTAAGCCGTTCTTTAAACAATATGGATTAAAACATAGCAATAAAATGTCAACACGAAACAGACACCACACAATAAAACACATTATAAGTAAAAGCTGAAACTGAAACGTAAAGTGTTGCTCTTGGACCTTTTACCAGAACTCTGTTCCAGGTTTCACTTTTCATAGGCTTAAGTAAGACCCAAAAGATATAATTACAGCGAAGTGTCCCAGCGGGGTGGTGCTGGCCGTTATAATTAAAGACACACTAAGCAAATTACCACTTGACTACACGCACACAGCCGTCCATCTGTAATATTTATTTCTCTTTTTGAAAGCAGAAAGGTAACACATCATGAATACTGCTGGTTTACTGCCGTGCCGCAGCTGGGTTCATATCAGACGCCATTTGAGTCATGGGGTATGTCTGAATTCAGGGGCTGCACTTTCTAAGATGGCATTCAAAGCCCGAATGCGACGAGGCTGTCGCATTTCGAAAGCCCCGTCAAAGGCAGCCCAGACTTGGCTCCTTTTTTTGCAGAGTCCGTCTGATGGATCCTTCACAGCCCAACATATCCCGCTCGCCCTCCCTAAACCAACCTGGCTGCCATGTTTTCCCTGATATTGCATCCAAGAAATGTTTGCAGACACGGACATGGACACACGTGGCCCCAGTCACACGCTCGGCATCCGCCTGTTGGGAGGTCGGCACGCATGCTGCTGTGTCCTGCTGTTTTGAGCGAGGCCTGTCTTTGATTTGGCTCATGCCACACATCCCTTTTATTTACATTTTCCTGGAGCAGTGCAGTATGGGGGGGGGAGACATGGGGGACGCAATGTCTCAAATGTCAATGCGCACCAATCACTCATTATTCTTTAGCCCAAAGGCTAAACGAAAGGGCAGGGCGGATCATAGATGCATATATTCCACACCTCTCCGGCAAGCTGTTCGCTAGAGCATATCTTATTTTCATTGGACAGCTAAGTCTGTATTAAGCTGTAGGAGGGATTGAGGAGCATTGATATTGAGGAACATTGATGAGGGAATTATCAGTGCGACTTGCATGGATGTCTTTGCCTGGACACTGTTCCTTCAGACATGTGCTGTTTTCTTGATTTGATGTAACTGCTTCCTTTGTGGGCGGGGAGGGGTAGGGGTGGGGCTGCGAGGGGGCGGGGTTGTTTTTTTTTTTTTTTAAACCGTCTTGATAGATCCTGTCAGTGCCATCCATGCTATCCGGAAAAACATTTATTTGGAATTTCACCGTTTATTAAATGCTACAAATGTTTGTAGACTCTTCCTCGTGTGTGTAGCAGGCGAGAGACATGGCGGATTTGATTCGATTTGATCCCCTCTGCACTGCCAATTGCTACTTCCAATAATTTCACAACCGGGGGCTCTAGCAAAAATTGAAGTACACCTTGAGTATTGAGGATCATATTAAAAGTAAAGACAAAGTACAATGAAACAAACAAACAGAGAAGTATAGAAAAACATAGCAAAGTCTTCCTGTACACAAAGAAAACTGTCTGTACGCTAAAATTATCCTGCACAAACACAAACACAAAAAGCAAGGAACGGAAGTCCTTCGATTTCTCCTGCTACCTGACACCCAAGTCAGAAACAGCATCGCGCTACGAAATTACCTTCGACAGTGCAGGTGAGCCAAGTAAACAAATCAATTATCGGTAATAGGCAGGTCTCCGAAGCGTTTTTCCCCTAAAGACAGGAAGCCGGTGGACAGGCTGACCTTCACAGAGAGACAGCTGTCAGACTGGGGTGGTCTTCTGCATGTCCTCTTCATGTAAACAGAGACAATCTTTGGAGTTCATTAATGGTCATTAGCTGCTAATATGAGAGCTGCTATGGCAGAAGCGCTTAGCCTCAGATGAGAGCCTCAAGCCGGCCGCCTCCACACTACAGTCTCATTAGAGGCTTGAGGCAGCGGGACCTTGGACTGTCTGGGTGGATGTTTAGTACGGTCTATAGTTTTGCAGCAGATGGGATGTCACAGACAATGAGGAGGCATGCATAATTAAACGCCACTGTGGGAGGCTAATCTGCTGTGCAGAATATTTTGGAGTTTGTTGAGTGCGTTCGAAGTTTTTACGCCATGCTGATTCCACACCAAATTGGTTCTGCATTAGGAATGTTGACCCAAGTCCAGACTGCTGATCCACATCCAAGCACAGCATGCAAAAAGACAAAACCATCGGAGGTCTAACATTTATCACACATTGAATTCCCATGGCCCACGGTGCACCAGACCGTTTCTGATTGGCCGTTTCTGCCATAAAAGGGCATACAGGCAGCCATAAAAGGTGCCAGTGATTTCACTCAGTCTAGCAAAGCCAGGAGTTCACTGGTCCTATGGCCCAGTCGTCGTAGCCACTCCTCCCTGTCCCAGTTGCTGCTTTTAACTGGCTTGCATTCTTTCTAAAAGACTCACACATTACAAACTTCCATCACAGAACCTCCGATGGAGAGTGAGGATTTTCAGCATGAGCTCGATGCTACAATGATTTGCACAGAATTCACATCTGAATGTATGTTTGCGAGCATGATGACATGCAATTTCTAGCTATTGACTTACAGGTGTGCATGATAAATGGTATTTATACATGTATATTTAGTCTAAGCACACTTCGCTGCTGCACTGAAGTTGCCAGAATGGAAACCTACATATTCCGGGTAATCAGATCATATTTATTAATGGACTTTAATGGACTGTGAGTACATTCTAAATAGCTGTAGCTCTACCACATTCCATCTGTTTTTTAACCAGCAGCTTTTTGCTCCTTGACACAAAGGTTTTATAACAGCATTTTTACTGCGACCGTCATGCGTGGCTGTGAACTGAGAGCCTTTGTAAAGAGCACGGACCATTTAATTGCAGGTCTTCTCCTCCCTGTCTGTGTGATGTGGGCGCCATTCCTGTTTCAGTGTTTACAATGGACTGGTGCGGATGGGGTGGAACAAACAGCCCAGGGCAGCGTTAGCCAGACAGTCACGGTGCACATCGGCTCCATTCTGCTCCTTTATAAAAACCTTCCCTTCTTTCTCCCCAAACACCTATTATCACCAACTTTGCTGCTTGCTCAGTATTGTTTTTACATAATTTCACACTAGTACAGAACTTCCCTCATGATTTTGCAGGATGAGGTTTTAGATTTGAAAGCAAGGGCGAGGTGCGGAGTGATGACAATAATACACTGTCACTCAAGGGTTGTAATGTGTGTTTCTCAGCATTGTGGACCAACAATAAGAGGATTCAAGACACTTTCTAGAGAGACCTTGGTTTTGGTCTGGAATGATCCAACATGTAAATATTGTGAAGAATCACAGCAGTAGTGACTTTTCCTTGTCAGTCACACTGACATCTTGTTCCCTTCTATCTCAAGACTGAATGATCTTCATTTTGTGTAGCTATTTCATCACTCTGTTCATGTGTCATGATCATATTTCAAGTGGATAATGAAGTAAAGCAATTTAATGTCAATTTAAAATACTTGAGCAATGATTTTATGAGTATTACACACTTATTTTATGTGCTAATAATCCATGCAAAACTGTGCTTGGGAAATTTGGAAGAGATGTTTGCATTTACTGGACGGAATGAGTCTTGGTCAAAGTCCTTCCTTCTGAGATCATGCCTCTTGATATTGTTCTCTTACCTGATCCAGTAGCTGGTTGTAGAGGTCATGGCAGTTGTCAAAGATGTACTTGTACGTGGAGTCCAGGCAGGCTCGGACACAGTCCTTCACCACCATGCTGGCCCGTGGAGGGTTCTGCAGCTCCTGCACCTGCACAGCACAAGCAGAACCACGCCCAGCCAGTTTACATGACCTGCATCTGCTGTTCCTACTGCATAACACATGCTCCAGTCGGAACGGTGAATAGATCCAAGTGGCACGAGGAAGGGAGGAGGGAACAAAGACTTTACTTGGGTTTGACAGAATGGGTCAAACTCACAAAGAGTCTGACACACCTGAAAAACATTCCGGAAAAACAAGGCCGACACTGAGCCCACAGATGTGGCAGCCAAGCCTAAGCATCGGGCCGTTGAGACAAAACAGAAGATTATTTAGTGTTTTTGGTGATTAGACCCCAATAATTAAACGGGCTTGTCAGCTGAGTTTCTCCTACACTGAAACATCCATCCTTCGTCATGCTTACTGACAGCTCCTTTTTATCTAATAACACACTACAGTAGACATGAATGCCATGTCTGCTTCTTTGAGGATGAGGCCAGTCCCACCCCACCATGGCACCCCTGACATCTGCTACGCTGGCTTGTGCCAATCCTCAGGAAAGTCTTGACCTCAATTAACAATGGAATATGATACGTCTGCTAATTCTGAAGCCGTCAAGGAGAATCGGTTAAGGTTGTAGGTATGTAACGTACTGGAGCACATTACTGTATCTCCCTACCTTCATTCTGAAGAAGGTGATGCTTGTCAGCAGGTCCACTGTGGACTTCAGGTCCTGAAGCCTCTCTGGGTTGCTGGCTGGGAAATTATCCTGATAACCAGAACGTAGCATTAGCCACTTGGTCGACAATTTTTCTCAATCAGTCTGAGTGCTAGAGGAAGAGTGTTTTTTTCCTGTTGCTGCAGGGAAGCACTAGCCTTTCTTGGGAGATAAGTTGTTAAAATTAAGCCATGAGGGGGACCGTAAAATGTCCCATTTGTAGATAATTCACTGTCAAAACATTTCTCGGCCATCTTTGTGATAAAATAAAAATCCCATTAAAGTGAAGTCCATAAAAGTTTCTTTGGGTAGAATGTGGATCATAGCTTTGTTCTGTCCGTGCCTCTAGTCACTGGGAACGCTGATGAGTGCCACCAATCCTTTGGCTCTATCCTTAAAAAAGTTACAGGCTATAGCTGTAAGTGCTATTACATTATGAATTGGGCCGAGTGAATGATGAGGGCTGGCGTCGCCTTCTACAAAGATATAGGATGATGGATTGATCGCTGTGGAATTCCCAGCTGCGGTGAGGTTCCATGCAAACATTCCTGATATCGTACATATGTACGCAAGATATGAGCGCGGACAGTGACTACATGGGTTTCTTTTACCTGCGATTTGCGAAAGCTGTCAGCTGTCATTCCACAGCATGATTTTACATCAATGAATTTTGCATTTTGACATCACTTGTCATATATTGGCCAACGCCCTGAAACAGCTGTGTTTTGCGGGTAATCCTTACGGAATTCCCATCAGTGAGAAGAAGTGAGAGATGTTCAAGGCCAAACGCGCAGTCTTTCCAGCAGACAGCATGGCTTTCAACTGGGAATTCTCACTTGCTTTCAATACCTCCCTGGAGTGCTTATCAAACTAGAATTACAGGTCTGAAGGGTCCCTGTGAAGACTGAATTGAAGTTTCCTGTGTTCAAAAACTACGGCATGGCTGTGGGAGTAGGCGATGGGTAAAGCTGTGCTCACTTCAGACAACTATTTTGAGCAAAGTAAATCCAATTGAGCCCAGAATTACAGAAAGGGTGAAATCCATACTTGCAGTGTCATTATGCTTGTCTGTCTCGTGTTTTTTCACATGTGGAAAAGAGGCAAATGGGCACGACGGTACATATATGCCTTTGGTCAACGTGGCCAAGCAGAGAAGAAGAGGAAAATTCAGAGCAGAAGGATATACTGTCATCTGGAAACTCGAGCACCTGATCCCTGCAATTTGAGTACATATACTATAATGCATGTAAGAATGTGATAATAGGAGATCTTCAGAATAGAAAAATACCTTCTACCCTTCTTACATGGTTTTTGTTCATCACCTTTGAATGGGATACTTGAAGTGGAACTGCCTTTAATATAGGATGCGTTTTTGCAGGAGATAAAGAGGACTTTAACGTTGTCGGCATGAAGGACTTAAAATCACCCAATGTGATTCATAATTCCTCAGCGTGAAACTCCAGGACACGTGGATCTCTGCAAGTTATCATTTCCATATAAACTGACCGACAAACACTATGAAGGATTTCATAAAGGGAAGAGAAAATAAAATGGTGGTGTTTACTGCTTGCTACATTTCAATAAGGTCCTGATTTTAAGGTAATTTGTAATATTAAATTTTGACTATAATATTGAGAAAATGTGTTTTTTAATGACATTGAAATTGTAGTTAATGAGTTATTTCAAAGTTGCTTGCTTCATGATTTAACCTTTATGGACCAACTGAATCTGGCATTCACATTTATTTGGGAAACAGGTTCCTGTAAGACTGGCATGAGGGACAGTCTAAACTGGAATACTCCCCCCCCCCCCTCTGCCTCACTTAGCTCCCCTCGTCTGCATACATACCCGGTACTTGGAAAGGTCAATCCTCAGGGAGTTGTGGAGCTGATCCAAGAGCTTCACGAACTTCTCCCTCTGTGGGGAACCATGAAATAGATGTGCACAGGTGAGGCTGAGTTCTGTCTGTCCCAGCCATCCAATAGTGAGGACGGCTGTGGACTCACCCCGAAGTTGGAGGCGGCGAAGCGGTCGGAGGCAGAGATGTTGGTGCTGGTGGTGTTGGTGGTGTGAGCGAAGTAGGCGTTGATGTTGGCCAGCAGGTTACTCATGACTGCTGGGACGCCGGGGCACATGTACTTGGATGACAGGCAGGAGAAATGGCTGTGAAGAGAGGAAGCAGAAAAGGGAAACGGTGACGGAGAGCGATGTCGAAGACCGGGAGAGGGCCGTGCTCCAGGCACTGCGCAGTGACATCCTGCTCACAGATAGTCTCTGAGAGGCCAGCAAGGTGACAGCACTTAGAGAGGAAAAACTCTGCAGCTGACACATCTGGTGAATTCAGCCCAAGTTCTTCCTTAAAGCGTGCAACGACAAGACCTGCAAAACCATGCAGACTATCACAGCACTGTACTGTGCAATTACATTTCTGTGAAATTAAACATACTTAACGATATTAAAACAAATCACTAAGACTCTGATGAAATACAACTGGATATTTCTAGAAACAGCTGTAGATTAACAGGTATTATTCCATCCACACAAACATTCGTAAATGTTATATAACTACATATATACACATAACGTGAGATTAATGTACATAACTTCTCAGTTGTAAATTTATGATTCTTTTTCCCAGCAGGTCAAACGTATCATTTTAAAACATAGTTGATATTATGATAAGCCATCATGTAGCACGAACCAGCAGTGATGAGCCAGTGACAAAGATCAGTTCAAATCCCCGCATAGTGCTGCATCTGCAGACACCAAGGTGCTCAACCTGAACTGATCCAGTGAAATGGCCATCTCTGTGGACTCGATGAATAAAATTATACACTACTGGTGCAAAGCTCTTTTCTCGTGGCCTAAGTTTCCCATGCTGTCTCGTGGTGAGAGCGCATGTCTCCTTCGTTGCTGAGCTCCTCACACTGTCGCTCCCACTGCGTGATGCCTCCTGAATTGATCAGCACTTCCCAATTCCAGCTAACCGCAGCCTAAGATAGGTCCCACCTCCCTCTGCAGAGGCATCAAATGGCTTTTTAAAAAAAATTTTGGGGTCACCTAGTCTCTCTCCATACAGGAGCTTTTGCCACTACAACTGTATTCAGGGCTCTCGGTACCTGTCAGGTGACTTAGAAGACCCTCATGCAAACACTGCCCTGAAGACTACCTTCTTCAGTTTAACAACTTCCCTGACCACAGAAATCCACCAGCAAGTTATCCGGTTACCACTACGACAGTCGCTAGCTTCTGACCACGGCTCTCTCCAACAAAGTTTCAGACAGACGTTCCAAAGCAAACCTCCATGGCTTGTCTGGGTCACTTGTCTTGGTCCATCTGATCTCCTCCCCATGCACCAAATCCAGTCCAAGTGCAGATCAGTTTATAGCTCTCAAACCGTGTGTCCAAAAAACATGACCTCACGTCAGAAGACATTTCTATCTTTGAACTTTGGCCTTGGCTGCTCCCATACCATAAATATTTATGAACGTCTTTGTGATCAGACATGTTCAAACTACAGCTTGCACAGAGGTAGAACAATTCACTCCTCAGGTTTAGATCCAGGGGGCCATTCTTTCCAGTTACTTATTAATGTCTCCCAGTAGGACCACAGAGCCTATAAGTGGTTTGCACATGCACAAACAGTCAAAGTTAGAGGCAATCTTCAGGCAGAACTCAAGTCACTATGTGCCAGTTGAACTCAATCCATCCATTTCACAACCATTCATACAGTACAGGGTCTGGGGGGCCGCGGGGAGGGGGGGGGGGGTTGGAAAACATCTCAGGTAGCATTGCTGTCCATTGTTCTGCTGCCTTATATTAAAAATATACACAATACACAGAGGGGGGTTGCAGAGATCCAGAGCCCATCACGGAAGCTATGAACACAAGGAAAAGCAGGAGTAGGAAGTAGATGGATGGACAGTATACAGAGTTTTTGTCCTTAACAATGGTATGAACCACACCTTTCGCTTTGGTTCAATAATTCAATAAGAAACTTGCTTGTCGCACACACTACTGTGCACTGTGTGTGCCGTTATTGTGCTCGCTTTCTGCGGGGGTTTGTGTGGCTGGGTATCAGCAAGTCAGGGCAACAGCTGGCTACAAGCGAGGTGCAGGTAAGAAGCCGACCTTGTCACAGGACTGCTGCAAGGTCACAGCCCAGATGCGGAGAGGCTCTTGCGGCGTTAAACATGAATCCTCGGTTCTTGTCGAGTGCTATGGGAGTGTTACTGCAAAGTCAATTTCTGTTACCATCTTTGCGTGACAAATCCATGGAGGCTTTGCCCTGCGCCAGGTGCCAATAGGGCCAGTGACCCTTTTAACAGGCTGCAATGTGCTCCATGGCTGGTAACAGGCTGTAAAATCATAACATTTCTGGAAGATTCTTTCAGGCCGAACCTATTAATAGACCATTAAGTTCACATGTCTTGTCATTTATCAAATATTCAGGGGGTCGGGATGCTTCTGTGTTTACGTGACGGTGTCTGCGTGCTGCTCTGTTTACGTGACGGTGTCTGCATGCTGCTCTGTTTACGTGACGGTGTCTGCATGCTGCTCTGTTTACGCCACGGTGTCTGCATGCTGCTCTGTTTACGCCACGGTGTCTGTATGCTGCTCTGTTTACGCCACGGTTTCTGCATGCTGCTCTGTTTACGTGACGGTTTCTGCATGCTGCTCTGTTTACGTCACGGTGTCTGCATGCTGCTCTGTTTACGTTACGGTGTCTGCGTGCTGCTCTGTTTACACGACGATGTCTGTGTGCTGCTCTGTTTACGTCACGGTGTCTGCGTGCTGCTCTGTTTACGCCACGGTGTCTGCGTGCTGCTCTATTTACGTTACGGTGTCTGCGTGCTGCTCTGTTTACGTGACGGTGTCTGCGTGCTGCTCTGTTTACGTCACGGTGTCTGCATGCTGCTCTGTTTACGTCACGGTGTCTGCGTGCTGCTCTGTTTACGCCACGGTGTCTGCGTGCTGCTCTGTTTACGTTACGGTGTCTGCGTGCTGCTCTGTTTACGCGACGGTGTCTGCGTGCTGCTCTGTTTACGTGACGGTGTCTGCGTGCTGCTCTGTTTACATCACGGTGTCTGCGTGCTGCTCTGTTTACGTCACGGTGTCTGCGTGCTGCTCTGTTTACGCCACGGTGTCTGCGTGCTGCTCTGTTTGCGTTACGGTTTCTGCATGCTGATCTGTTTACGCGACGTGACAGTGTCTGCGTGCTGCTCTGTTCTTTATACTTGTTCTTGCATCATATGATAATGGGACAATGGCAGAGACATTGCAGTTTGGCATGCTTGGTAAAAAGTGGATTTCAAATAATAGACAGATTAACTTGTTGACATTAATATGGATTTTTAGGGTTTCAAAACGTTTTATTGTGTCCTGACATCTGCAACGGCTCCAGTTCTGGTTTGTAGACAAGGTTTCTGATGTATCTGGACATTTTTTGAGAATTTTAATGTCAGGCAAGTTCTGGAGCTCCTCCTTTTGACGGGCACCTCAAAGGGACTCAGAAACAAGTCTTATATTTGTAGGGTGTAAGGAATACAAGACTCTGCCATCTTCCTGGCACCTTGGAGCTGTGATGGAGGGGTAGATCAGTAGGCCGTGAAAAAACGGATTGGCAGGAGGACAAGAGTCCCTGGCTCCACACCTTCTCTATTCACCTGACAGCTACAGCTGTGCAGGTTCCTTCAGCCTATGCTACAGTTCCCTATGGAGATGCCATGCCTTTGGCACTCTTGAAGGCTTCTGAAGGAGGAGCTATCCCTGCATCTAGGGCATGAAGACTCTGCCAGACACAGATTTTAGGGTCTTTGGTTCTGTCAGTGACTGTGCAACGAAATGGATGAACAAACGGCAACATGCATTCTGGTACAGTGCAGCGTGGAGTCATTTCTGCTGGTTCTCCAGCACTGCAAAGAAACCCATCAGGAAGGCTAATTAACTACTGAGGTGTCCTGAACCTCCCAATTGCCCAAAACCACTTCGGAAGTAGAAAAGGGAACAGAAGTGGCAATGGGCAGCACTCTGAGAGCAATAAGCTACATATAATTCAGCCGTACGCTTCCCATGGATGTGTTTTAAGAGCCGAGGAATGCTTTCTACCAGCAGCTGCCTTTCCAACAGGAGCAGACGTACTGCTGCTTCTTAATGTCAAGGCCCAGCAGTGGCCTTTTAAGCTGAAGATTTGAGACATGTCCTTAAAAAGACGTCATTTGCAACACTGCAATCTGAAGTGCTGCATGAGGCGTAAGATCTGTGGAGTCAGATCCAGGCTGCTTTACCGGTAAGGTACTATATATGGGAGGGAAAACGAAGGAACATGTTGCTTTAATTAGCTTTAATAAGTGTCTCTAGGTAAAAAAAAATATCCTTCAACTACAACATTCGTCATAGATTTACTGGTTGTTTCTGTCATATACCTCTGGGACGTCCTATAAAAATGCTTAATATGGTCACCAAGCTAAAAGATTTTTGTTTTGCACCCTAATGGCTGGGCGATACCGACCAAAAACCGGAAATTTATGAACATTACCGGCGGTATAATAATTGTAAGGTGTTTCCACAATTTTGGTCACTAGTGTACTGCCCAGTCCTATCCAATCTATTTTGATACAGAGGAAATGTATTTGGTGAATTATTTGAATTATATTCAAATATTAAATCTAGCTGCTCACGTCATTGCCTGGTAGATGGACTCGACTCCGAAGCGCATGGCAAACTCGTCGACGATTTCCTGGGAAATGTCGTCAAAGTAAACTTTCCATGCTTCATCGCCCCTGACCTCGGGGATCTTCACCGCCCCGCTGTTCTGCACTTCCGTCAGGTGATGGAAAAGGTTCTGGAAAGCAAGGTTCACAAGAGGAGGTTCTCAACTCCAACACGGAATTAGCTAACAATGTGAAAGTCCCGTGGCCTTGAGCGGTTTGACCTTGCTTAGAGACAATTCTCCCAAGGCCTTGTTAAAAAGAGAGAGGACGTGTTGACTGGGTTTCCCACACTCACACGCTCTGCATCTCAGCACTCCTCCATCTCCTCCTCCTCTAGGGTGCTAGATGATACATCAGCTTTTATTACAAAATCTGAGGCTTAGAGTGTAGGACTGAAGGACCTCCACATATTACTGCAGAGACGGGAGACCGGCAGGAGAGCTACCATTACATTCCTGAACACGGATGGATTTCCAGTCACATTGAGCAGAAGCAGTAAATTATGTTAAACTGTGCATACGGGAGAAAATAACCGTCTGCGTAAATAAACTAAACAACGGAAGCTAACTTAGCGGTAGCAAATTAGTGTGACTAGAGAATAAAGACTGCAGCTTGAAGAGCTTCTATGCCCTGAACAGTCCTCCGGTCCATAAAGGATGGCTTGTATCCTCCATGGGTACCTCGTGCAGACAGGTGTACTGGCCATGTGGTGGAGCTGCTTTCTCCTGTCCTTCCATCTCCACGTTGATCTTCAGCCTGATGGCCCCAGACACAGCAGACTTGTCCGTCCTCTTTTCTGCAGAGTTAGTGCACAAGGGGAGCGCAGGTTAGTAAGGAAGTTAGCGTACGTGCTGGCTATTTTACCCCTTAAAACAGCTCCTGCCTCTCCTTGTCTCTCACTTATTTGCAGGGTATCTTTGCTTATCACATTCACTCTGCTACCCAGTTCTTTATTAATATTTGCAGTTTCATTTTTGCTCAAACTTTACTATTTTCACAGAACGACTCACAGCTCCCAGAGTCCCCTGGATAGTGCCCTTCCTCTCTGCATTAAGTCTGAGTGTGACACAGAAATGTCTGGGAAAAAATGAGGGATATTACTCTTCTCAGCTATAGCTAGCTATTGCTTTCCATTCAGCAGTCAAGGTCTGGCACTGGAGCCGGGCCATTTATTAGGAATGCTGCCGATAGCCACATTTGTTTGAGGGAATCACTTTCCGCTGTCAAATTAGCAGGACGGCAGCACAATAACTAGCGGCCCTTAAGCGGAATGCTGGACAGTCACGACTGACAAGCCAATTTGTCTAAATTGTATCTCTAACTCCAGTGCTCTTTGACCTGAAAATTGCATTCGCCATCCAGGTGACACATAATTCTTAACTGCGCAGATGGAAGAGAAGAGCATGTCACATGGTTCCTGCCCAAATGACAAAATGACATTCGGGCAAGTAAACAGAATCAAATAAGATGTGTTCACTGCGGCAGACACATATTGCATTTTATAGTGGGTCACACACTGTTGCGATCATTATAATATTATGTAATATTTATCTGTAACTACTTTCAAAATGCCAGCAGGATTTATTTAAGTATCCTATAATATTTATTGCATTTTATGATCATCGTAACAGCTATTCACACATGGTGGTTACCAAGGCAGCGGTCTACAGCGTTGTTACCAGGCATGGTTACCAATGCATATGTCGGCTAACGCACCCAGGTTATACCAAACATCCATCTCGCCGCTCAGTGTCCGGACTTCGATGATGGTCTGCCCGAGGAAGTCGTCCGACTCCTTTTTGAAGTGCTGCTTCACCCGGGACTTGATGTCGTCATCCTCATCCCACACCCTCACCTTTATCCTGTCCGTAGCGTTGTGACACTCGCTGGATTGAACAGAAGAGCAGAGGTCACATAGTCAATGTCCTTCTGCTGTTTAGCTACAATGAAGGACATTTTCCTACTCTTTGCGGAGGTAATGGAAATCATAGGTGGGGGCGGAGTGAATCTCAAAGTAGAAGCTACGTTACTCTGTTGCATGTTTTAGCATAGATCATGTGGAAACATGTGCGCCTACAGTGTAAGGGTAAGATTGTCAATCGACTATAGGCCCCTCCATTAATTCAGCTCTGAGATCTTGCTGTGTCAATCCTGACCTTTAAGGGGTAATGACACATACTATTGCTCTTAAAGAATCTTCTGTGAACAGCAAAGACTTCAGGAGAACTTGCGGAATGTTCTAACATTCTCTGACAATGGGGAAAAAATTTAAAAAGCAGAGACAGCATCACTTACACCAGAGAATCCCATTTAGGAATAGTCTGGCCATGGGCACAAAATGGTCTTAAGGGTTAATATGCAGCCTGATTACCTGACTTTGGTAAATGACCAGCCAGGCATTTTCTGATTCATTGGCTGTCATGTGGAGGCAGCATTTCTGTTGAATATAATCACTGAATGATTATTTCCTAAAAATGGCTTCCAATGGACCACAGAGTATGATTTGTAGGTTATTCACAGAGGATGCTTGCCGTAAATCTGTTAATCAGCCAGCGGAAACAGGGACTAAACACACCAGCTGTGCTACTGTCCACAAACAGACACTTAGGCTGATCTCCTTCTTCTTAGAAGAAGTATGATGCACACATGTGCCATGAGAAGCAGCAAATTCACTTTTTCATTCAGCTCTGTCAGGTAGTTTTAATGCCACACCACCCTCGCCCCCAGCAATTCTGCGCAAGTTCCTGAATGTGGTCCCTCTCCCTTCCTTCATCCTACACCCCCAGACCTCCTCCTGTCTCTGTGCCAACAAAACACAGCACAGTGGTGTGGGTGGATGCCAGCCTGAACATGGTACAGTGGTGTGGGTGGATGCCAGCCTGAACACGGCACAGTGGTGTGTCTGGATGCCAGCCTGAACACGGCACAGTGGTGTGTCTGGATGCCAGCCTGAACACGGCACAGTGGTGTGGGTGGATGCCAGCCTGAACACGGCACAGTGGTGTGTCTGGATGCCAGCCTGAACATGGCACAGTGGTGTGGGTGGATGCTAGCATGAACATGGCACAGTGGTGTGTCTGGATGCCAGCCTGAACACGGCACAGTGGTGTGTCTGGATGCCAGCCTGAACACGGCACAGTGGTGTGGGTGGATGCCAGCCTGAACACGGCACAGTGGTGTGGGTGGATGCCAGCCTGAACACGGCACAGTGGTGTGGGTGGATGCCAGCCTGAACACGGCACAGTGGTGCATCTGGATGCCAGCCTGAACACGGCACAGTGGTGCGTCTGGATGCCAGCCTGAACACGGCACAGTGGTGTGTCCTGGATGCCAGCCTGAGAGGAGGGGCGTGAATGGACCCCACGAAGTCGGCACCTCTCTTACAGACAGCCGAAACAAAACTAAATCACAACCCCATTAGTTATACGTAACGTAACTGTCACGTTACCAAAACCCATGCAAAAATGAATGCTGAGTGTCTCACCGACCGAGGGTGGACAATGGAGTGTGACAGGCAGGGAAGGGGGTTGAAAATGGAGCCCAGGTTCCCGGGGGGGGGGCTGGAAGTGGGGGCTCTCATCACCGCCGTCCCTGCCTTCTGCAGTGTTGTGGTGGTTCATCACTACGTTCACGACAAGTGATGCTCCCAGTTCCGATAACACAGTATCTAATGATTTTAGTGTAAAATCTTGTATGTATTAAAAGATTCAAAAAAATGTGTCAACTGCCTACCAATAAATAAACAGTTAAAGAAAAATATGGAGCACATATCCTGCTTGGCTGAACCCCATAATGCTCCTGATTGCTGGCGTTTTCTTCTCAAAACAGCTGAGTTGTCACTGTTTATCATCAATGTGCAAAGCAGAATTGGGGAAGCACATTAACAGGGAAATTCAGTCACCACGCTCCATCGCTGGGCATCTCACTGGTGCTATAACCATCCACAGTGCTACCGCTGCCACTTTGAGGCTTTGGCTGCCCGGTGTCCTGGATGCGGCCAATAGCATTCGGCACCTGAGTCAACACAGGACCACTCTTTCAACACTGGATTATCGCCACTGCCGTTTGGCACCGGCTGCAGCCGGAATGAACTGGATCAGGATGCACCGTAAGCCTGTATATCTGACTGCGCCTTGCTCTCCGTTCTATGTCTTATCCATGGGTCTCCCCCCCACATCCCAATGTCCAAATAACACCCAGATAAAACTGATTTGGGGTTAAATTCCAGAGCCCGTCTAGAGGTAATGTGGCAGAGTCGTGAAGCGGCGGTCGAATCACAGCAGTGAGACGTGTGCTGGTGCTCCTCCACATCACCTCGCTAGGAACTCTGCGTGATCCGCCGCTTCCAGAAGGAAATCAGCTTGACAGGCAGTGGTTTGAAGGAGAGCCATCCGCTTAAGTGGCGGAAAAGTCTGCCTCCTAAATTAAAGCCCCCCCTCCAGTCTCCCGAAGGATGGATATATCCGTCCAAAAGGCTGCGAGATGAATCCTGCCACGGGGGGGATGGGGCTCGACAGCTGCCTCTTGGTCCCCAGAGCCTGTGGTGGCCTTACATTCTGCCATAGTCTCCCAAACGGAGACGGCGTGGCGTCAGACTGCTGGCCAGACCTCAGGTGGAGATCAATGAGCTTCTCAGGCGTCAGGCCCACAGCTGGCCTTTTGCGACCCACCCCCCCACTCTCACACATCCCCTAAAACTTACCCCCCCACACACACACACACATACAATGGAGCATATGTGAGAGGCCTGTGCCTTTCTGCGCGGGGGCTTCTGATTTAATGAAGGAGATGTAGCACAGAGGAGCCATTCACAGAAAATAAGAAGAGAGAAATCATCGGTGGGCTGGAGACAGGAGCATGCGGGGGGGGGGCGCTTCTTTAAGGAAGTCCGCTTAATTAATGGAGCCCTGCAACTTTTGTCTGGACCTTCCGATTTACTGGTAAGCAGCACCAGTGGGAGTCACCAGAGTTTTTTTTATCTGGTGCGGAGATGGGGAAAGGGATTCCTCAATTGCTGTGTGATGGTACAGAAACGCTTCTGTCAGGCGGCCCACTGGCTGCGTGCTTACTGCAGCGCGCGGTGATCAAGTCTCCAAAAAGCAGAGATCAGAGATCTGAAGGTTCTGGCATCCAGACATGTGATAATGATTAGTAAGATGCTCCCCAACCGCCATACTGTATAGCCATTGTCAGGTCTCACCTGCTATCACAGGTACTTGTGGATTATGTCAGTGGTGGATAAATACCAACGTGACGATGATTTTGGCTGAATTAAACTGCCACAGGCCTTTAACAGGCCTCTCACAAAGTCAGCTACGGCTTTGATTGGCCACACGATGGTACAAAAACAACATTTATATGCGTATATTTTCCTACTGGAAAAAGACAGGCAAGGTTGCCCATAAATCTCCAGATATGACGGGGCTCAGCTATAATATCAGAGAGTGGCCTCAATGACTTGGACACCTGCTCTTATAAAAGATGGCGTATTTTTCCTTTGTGGAGCTTTAAACTATATAGAAGTGAAAGCAGGGCCAGGCCTGTCAGGCCACATTAACCTGACGTTTCCATCGCTTAAGCAAACCCAAAGATGCGGAGCAAACAACACTGACAGCTCTGCCACTGCTGCCAGGGAGCAGGCGGATACCCAGATTGACCCATATTGTTTTTCAGCGCACGATTATTTTGGTCTTAATGAGATAATTCTGAGGATTTCAAAGTGGGTTTTGAGTGACAGTTGCCCCAATCACATCGCTCATTTGGAAATGTCAGGAGCTTTTAATGCAGATAATTATGAAGGGAGGGTAATTTAGTCAAAGGCTCCCCACTGATTTGACGGTTCCGTCAACATACTCACAAGGAAAAGTTTTCGTCCCAGACGGGGTTGAGGTTCCCGAAGATGGTTTTGGTTCTGCGCTTGGTCTTTCCCACCTGGACGGTGACATACGGATCACTGGATCCGGTCTTATCCTTGGCTTGCAGGCCCTGAGCACACAGAACTGCCCAGAACAGAACAGAAAGCGTGTCTGACGTCAGAACAAAGTGCGGCGTGTAGAATGAAGAGCAGGAGGAGGCGCCGCTAAGACAGAATGCACGGTTTCCCATATTGTCCTGTTACCTGGTACTTGTTTGAAGCATAACTCAGTACAAGTTTGCAGGTATTGAATTGAGGGGCGACGTGTAAATAAATAATAATCCAAGGTGTGTGAAAACTCAATAAGGCCGGAGAAATAAGAATGGTTTCCTGTAAGCTGCCTCTCCTGCATACTGATGAGCTGGCGGGGCATCACAGATGGGCAGATGGAAGAGGACTGACTGGGCAATGCCTGCTACATTTAACCCCTGCCCGGGCAATCTCTGTTTCCATAGAAACCATATGGGGGGGGGGGGGTGCAGGCAAGCTTGAATGAATGCATAGTCTCAATGAGGCTGATCTCTGAGAAATGCTATGGTGAACTATGGGTTAGTCAGCCCCGTGGCACAGTCACCTTCAGTGGCTCCTACTGGATTTTACTGGATTACTTATTCGTGAGGATGCTCCGGTGGGGTGTTTTTGCTGTTGGAGAGTCAGTACTCAGATCGTTACTCTGGACGAGGGCTCGCAAACATTTTGATGAAAGGTGCACATCAGATTTTTCTTCAAAGTCAGAGGTCCTGAACAATTTTCAGTAACAACAGCAGCATTTCATGAACTTTGATGAATTAACAATAACTTTTCCATATAGACGTCAATATATACAAAAATGGGAACTTAACACAAAGAAGTTCTACGTGGTATTTCTGCACTTCAGACCTTAAGCCTTTTCACGTTAACCGTTTCGATTCACAAGGTGCAATATCGACTGGGTCTAGATTAACCTGCCGTATTGGTCCGCAGCCGGAGAATGCTTGCCCTAGAAGTACGTAACTTCACATTTATTGTACATCTGCTGAACAGGTGCAGGATTCTCACAGGACTTTATGATAGAGAAGAAAACAAAATAGAGGAATGAATGTGGGCCAGACAAGCATGAGTTGTACCTGTAATGGTGATTCTGGCCGACCACTTGGAGGTGCCCTCCAAAACTGCCTGCTTGGCGGCTTTCAGGTGAGTAGCGAAGTCTTCCTTGGAGATGTGAAAGACCTCCTGGATGAGCAGGAACACCTCCGGCCGGTTCTTCTCTCTGATCTTCATCCTCTCCTTCATGGCCATGATGATGTTCTGCGTTTTGTCTTCTGCCCCATGCTTGGAGCTCTTCTCCACAGCTCCTGTAGAGCAGACAGCCCTGTGTAGGCTTACCGCGTCCATCGAGGGTGGAACGGGGCCAAGACAACGTGCTCTCAAAACAATTTTAGGAAGAAAATATTGAGTGCAAGGCAGTAATGGGATTCGTGATGAGAAACATAAGAGTAAAGGCCCAGGCCCGGCTTCCTGGGAGCGACTAAAAACAGAGACGGGAGCACGACACCAGCAGACACCGTAGCTGGCACATTTTCAGACTCTGCCACCGTGAAGCGTAACGGACCTGCGGATTGAGATGAAACAGCAGCCGTTCACCATGTCTGCTTGTGATTCACGTGCACCCTTCCCTGCGTGTCTCAGCCACATGTGGTGGCTTTGTAGAGCCTCAAGGGATGTTAAGCATTGTAACTTCGAATTTCTGAAAGACCTGGAAGTCTTCCAGAACCTTCCAGTTGTAAAATTTGAGGAAGATCTGGTGGCTCACAATCACAATACAAATGGATGCCATCCAGCCTGTGTGCGTGTGAGCGTGTGTCTGGGCCCCCGCACGGCTCCTGAGGACCTTCCACTCACTCTGCAGACAGTCGGCATTGAGCAGGTCCTGGCATTTCTCGTGGCACTTGACCCCGCACTCAGAGCAGCGCATGCCCTGGCGCGCGATGCCCCACAGGAGGCCCTCACACTCATGGCAGTATGTGGGCGCTGTGGCCGTCCACACCTCGAAGTTGTGCGGGGTGGTGGATGAAATCGGGTAGATGAGGGCCTGCAGAGTCTTCCGGAAGACGTGTAACTTCTGTAATGAGACAGGTTGGCTTTGTGAGGACACCGAGGGCGGGGGAATCTCATTAGGGGAAGCTGAGACATGGGGCATGTTAGCTGAGATGTATGAGAAATAGTTACCAGCCTAATATGTAAAACTGATTACATTACGTTAAATAAGACCGTATTAGCATAGTGGAAAAGTCGGTGCCACAAACCTAAAAGCCCTAATATGATATAATATCATATAATAAGATAAATTTATGAAGATGTCAGCGGGTAGTTGAACTCCAATGGCATGCTAACATGTTCCATACCTGGAGAGAATGTGTGCTATGCTGTTTGTCTGTCTCACACCTTAATCATATTTGCACAGACATGTTTACCATCAATTTACTGTAACACTCAGATTATAAAGCTTATTTATATGTAGAGACTTGCTAAAGGACCCTCAAGCTGACGCAGGCCATATCGCCACCATCACACGCCTCCGATGAGTCCCAGTACTTAGCGAGCCGAGAATGTAACAGGGAGACGCTGTGATTCCATCTGCTGTTTGTTTCATTTCAGCCGCAACATGCAGATCCTCCCAGATTGGGTGTTTGTGTGTGTGTGTGTTTGTGTGTGTGTGCGTGCACGCGTGCGTGTGTGTGTGTGTCCGCTCTGTTTCTGAATGGATAAACAAACAGAGCACACAGACACAGCGTTTCTTTGGAAGGGAAGTGAGAGTCTCGCTGGAGCCAAGCTGCAGGAGAGCAAATCGCGCCTCGCTGCCCCGTGAGACGTCCAGCCATGCAGGGAGGGGGGCGCTGGGTGACGGGGGGGGATGGGGGCGGTGCCGTGGTTCACGCCTCTGCATTTACGCTAAGCAGATGTCAGCGCACCGTCCACACACGCCTCCTCATCATGGCGGCTCGCTTGTGGTGTGAAACTCTCTCCAGAAGATGCAAGAGCTGGAGCCAGAGACTCAGTGCGAGACAAGATGAGCCCCTGGCCACACCCTGCCCACTGAGGGCCTGCTTCACTCACCAGGTCTGCGCTTTCTGAAGGGACTAGTCTAAGCCCAGTCTGAAAACAACATTCCATCCTTCTGGGTTCAAATACTCTGTAAAAGTGAATGAAATCGCTACTTGGCATTGATGCTCCAATGTGTTTGGCCAAATTTTTGACTCGGATGGCTCTGAAAAGGATTTGTTTGAATATGTGACACATTTTCTGTCATGCTGATGGACTGCAGTGTGGAAGTAAGGATCAGGGACAGGATGCGGGTTCAGCAGGGCAGCTTTAACGCACAGGCTCACCCTGGCTGAAGCCTAGGGGCCTCAGCTAGACAGGGGCCTCAGCTAGACAGGAACCACTGCTAGACAGGGGCCTCAGCTGGACAAGGGCCTCAGCTAGACAGGAACCACTGCTAGACAGGGGCCTCAGCTGGACAAGGGCCTCAGCTAGACAGGGGCCTCAGCAAGACAGGAACCACTGCTAGACAGGGGCCTCAGCTGGACAAGGGCCTCAGCTAGACAGGGGCCTCAGCTAGACAGGAACCACTGCTAGACAGGGGCCTCAGCTGGACAAGGGCCTCAGCTAGACAGGAACCACTGCTAGACAGGGGCCTCAGCTGGACAAGGGCCTCAGCTAGACAGGGGCCTCAGCTAGACAGGAACTAAAGGTTGGCCTCATTAATAACGCTTACGCTGACCGCATCAGTCAGCTTATCATGTGATAAGCACATGGTTAGAAAGTGATATTTCAGTGTCTTGATGTTGTACCCCAGGACTGACACAAAATGTGACAACATAACATTGTGCAGGATACACGATTAATGTCAGGGTGTGGATCACTATTGAACACTATTGATCACTATTGAACATTTTCTGATGGAAGTCCTGGGGAAACAGCTGTCACGGGTTACTAAGTAAATCGACCTTCTACAGACATACCAGCTTCTTGCAGAAAAACCCTCCAGGACTTGACACAGTCCTGTCATGCAACATATTACCATTATGCTCCCTGTTTATTTTATTGGTAACACTTTATTTGATGTGGCACAAATAGTAACTTAGTTACAGCTGAAGTACAAATCATGAGCAAATATAGTTGCTACTTGAGATAAAAGATGCATCAAGATTCATTAATGATGAACAAACATGAGATCAGTATGTAACCTATGACTTAGTTTGTGGTTAATTCACACGGGAAAAAGGCATAATAACTCAATTACTTGGTGGCCCCTTGAGTAAAATGTTGCCATTTTATTATCAAATATTTAATATGAATTATTTTAATATTTTATATTTAATATAGCTTTTGAGTGATGAATAATTGGTTGCCGGTATTGGAAGATATGTGATACAAATGTGAGCTATGCTTCGCATTTCCATTCACAATGGCATTGTTATTCTTTAACTTCTCTCTATTCCAAATAAAAGGATCTTTACTGACCCAGCGGGTGACATTAGCTTTGAATGAGCCTAGCTGTACATTTCTATATTTTCTATCCTTCTCAGTAATATATGTTTATCGTTTGCATTTCTGTTTTTTTATTTTATTATTAATTTTGCGCAGCAGCTTCCCTTTTCGATGACGGTCATTTTCCTCTAGACCAAACACAATCAGACTGATTAGCTAAACTCATTAGCTAAGCCACTTCAGCATTCGGCGCTGCTGTTTTTCTCAGATAATCTGCACGTCTTTTGGGCAAATGAGGGACCGCGAGAGCCCTCCGCCCTCCGCCCTCCTCGGCATATTTAACACGCTGCACTCTTTACTGAAGGGGACGTTCCTGCAAATAATGTCCCTGCTGACCCGTGCTGCCCGAATCGTTTTCGTATCACCTGCCACAATCTGCTCCTCTTTACCAAGCCCTGGCACTCGCTCCGCCTGCATGTTCAGCCCCAGCGTGGGTGCGGCGTGGATTTGGTACATCCCAGCTGTCGACACCCAGGGTGGGGCGAGCAGAGGTGGGTAATTCAGGTCCAGAGAGTAGAAGTCCATACCAAAATTTTGTTTCAACCGGCCAGTACTCAACTGATTGGTTATAACAACGTCTTGGTCTGGATTATGACTCTCTGAACCTGGATTACCCACCTCTGGTGGCGGGCAGTCTGCTTCTCGTCAGATTGGACTTGGATGCCACTACAGACCTGAGCAGTGTAGCAGTCTCACTGGATAAAACAAAGACCGCCTACATTTCTGTAGCTTTTTGTGACTGCAGGTGAGTTCTGCGTCTGCTAAGTCGGCCGTAGACACCTAGCGGACAGCCCTGTCGTCCTGCCTGTGTCTGCTTAGGCCTATAGGTACATCTGATTAAATGAGATTAAATACGATTTAATAAGAATGCATGCTCATCAAACACTCCTAGGACACAGCGGGGTGAAACAGGCCTCGGGGAGCGACTGGGAACCTGAAAGCAGGCAGTGAGGCCTTGAGATTCGTACAGCGCAGATGGGTGATGCTCTGCAAGTGACGAGGAGGAAAAGTGCTGCTGGCTTTTATCTGTTGCTCAAAGTTAAAAGGGCGGCTGCGATGCCGTTGGACTGCATCTCCTAATCAATCTCCTTCCATCGATTAAGGTGCTCCTCTATCTGCAGATGGCAGATGTCCACAGGAGGAGCAGACCTGAGAGTAATTCTGGCAGAGGACTGCGCTTTGGGAGCGCACTTCTGAAGCAGGATCAGCCAGCCCGATTCCCTACGGACTATAGGCTGGAGACGGAATTCTCCGCAAGATAAATGAGGCTTTGAGGAACGTCCATTTATTAACTTCCTAATTTGTCGTTCTCGTCTTTTTGCGGCGCTGGGTTTCCTGCAGAATTTCTGGGTTCTTCCAGTAGTATTATCTAAGGACATGAGGCTGTCCTCGTTAATTCCTGCTCAGCCTCGTGCCGCCTACAGGAGCTTGTGTTCTAGCCGTTAGTTACTCTCTGCCGCCTGCTAATAGCGGCACGCTCCCTATCCCTATCTGACCAATAAAAAATACCTAGCATTACACTAACTGCAGTAACATGCAGCCTGTGGATATTGCTTGAGAAACTGGGTCAGAAGGTCTTTGGTTCAAATCTCTCTGGGGGCAGTGAATTCATCAGTGTGAACTGGTTTAACGAAGAGCTTGTAGCTGATTAAAACTCGGGGCCGCTTACATTAGTCCGCCTGGTTGACACTTACCAGGTCTTCATTGCTGAGTGTGGATCTGGTGACCAGAGCGAAGGAGATGCCTGCCTTTCGAGCAGTCAGGGTCTGAAGGAAACAAAGAAGGAGGCCGTTATCTGGACAGGCCAAAAGCTCATCTTCATAAATTAAAAGTGCATGAAAAACCAGCCGTTTTGAAATATGTAGCCAATAAAGATTTGGATGTTGTAATTCTTTTTTTTACTGATTGTATACAGATTGTTTCCTTTTGTTGGCCTGTTTGGGGCGCCTGCGTCGCGTCTCTCCCTGCAAATCCATCATTTATTTGATCTGGTCATTAATGCTAAATCACTTCCTGGGTGCACAGGGGATGCCAGGCTGCCTTGTCTTGGGAGAACTTCAATTTGAGGCAAGAAAAATCAGCAGCGTTCTCAGCCACAGGAGAATCCTGAGCAGCCGCAGTGGTGCAGCCCCTTTACAGACCCCCGGCATTTTTATAGTGTGATCATAAACAGGGTCTCCATGAGTTTAATGGCAGAATAAAAAGCATGGAATGCAGATTTAGTGACGTTACAGCTATGTACAGGACATGATGTAACCATTAAACACAATGCAAATAGATTCATATAAATAATTTTGCAATGTAAGATTTAGGTTAAGACCCATGTTGATGACACCACATAGAAGTGTATAACTAGACCATTTGTTAAGTAATGCTTCATGTTGAATACTGGGTATTTATTTTTAATGCAGTGATAAGATGCTTTCTGTGTGGGTATCAGTTCATATGCATATGATTATTCTCTCTTTAAATATTGAACGGTTGAGTTTAAGTACTAACCCATCTGTTAAATGAGCTGTCAAATCAAAATGGAATATTATTGCACTGAAAATTTAGCACAAGTAACCAAAAAAACTGAAAGAACTGAGCTCCTTTCAAAGAAAGAGGCACTGTGTTTCCCGACCCAGTCCTGGGGGGCTCACAGATCCATGTTTTCTCTCCCTCCCAGCTCCCTGCCAGACTGTCTGCAGATACCCGAGGACCAGATTGGGAAACACTGTTCTTGAAAAAAGCGTGGGGGGGTGGATCCTGGCAAGGGTAATATAAGCAATTGCCCAGGGTGGCACGTACCAAAGGGGCGTAGACTTAACAACACCCAACCTCCACTATGGAAAGGTGCCACCGGTGAAGCCTGCCTTGGACCCCACTTAGACTCTGACCGCATCACATGCCAGTCCGGGCTGCGGTTTCGTCTTTGCATGGGCAAAATCACAATCAGTGCAGTGTGAGCTTGGTGAGGGAAACGGCACTTACCAAGGCCTGAGACACCCAGATGCATGATGGGAAAAAGAGCAATAAACAGATCAGTGTGGGCAGCGATTGCGAGTGGACCTTAGTACACGGGCGGCAACTGTCCAGCACAGACTTGGAGCTGCAGTGCGGAGCGCATGGGCGTTTTGCTGCCATGCGCCAAATTAATGACTATTTAAAGAACGAAATCCGTCAAAATACCTCCTGTTTGTTTCCCAGAATTCACCTTGGGCATGGTACCACTGAGGCACACATTAACTATCCGAATCATAAGCTTAATAACCATGGGAGTAATACTGTAGACTATGTCTATACTGCACAGCTTAATGGCAACAAGACAAGGAGAGACAAACACTGATTTGTTAGTAGGGAGCCAGGGACACGCTGCTGATCCACCATTTAATGTTACGGGGTCAATTTTGCTCTGTCTCTAGGTGGCAAGAGAGAGACCCCCTGTCTGGGGTCCGTACCACAAAGAGGAGAAGCAGGCATTGACGGCTGACAGTGCGAGGCTGGTCTTTACCATCCATACTCCCCTCAGCCACACTATGGTAAAGAACCATGGCAAGCTATGAGCATTTAAAGCAAGGAGATGTATGTGGGGGTGGGGTGGGGGGGGGGGGAAGAGGGTACTGGAGGGTGTTTATATGTGAACCGTGTGTGAACTTCATGTATATATGTCAGGTCAGTGAACATGCACTCAGGGAGCTGAGCTTGCTGCAGGCATTACAGGGCCCAGGCTGAAGTGAGGGGGGGGTCATCTGGGGTCAAAGGTCATACTGTGCAAAACGCCCACCTGCACGTGGACGTTCAATGTCAGGCAGGCTACGTAAACACACACTGCGGTAAAAGCATCGCTTATGGAATATTATTCACCCAAGTTAGCCCAACAGCAACGATAATAAGATTTCTGTTCAGCTGTGCTTTTGTTTCGTAAAGGGGGACACAGGCGACGCACATACTTTCACCTATCATCAGCCAAGAAGCCAGAAAGGTGTGCTGTGTAGCTACGAGTTCTGTCTTGATTATTATCTGCCTCGTTCGTGTGTCACTCTGGATGCCAAATAAATAGATACAAATGTCAATGCGAGATCAGAACAGGAACCCATCAGCTGCTTCCTCCAGATTTCACCGGCAGAACACGGAATGGCTCCAGAGGCAGAAGACGACACCGCAGAGTGGCTGTGTGTGAACGTAGCCTTGCCCCCCTGTATGAGGGCCTCTCCCCTGGATAACCAGCGGAGCCGAGCCCCTGCGCAGAAGCAGTCAGGCAGCCGGATGTGTTCCATTCACACGGGGGGAGAATGAGCTGAGGAGGGTGTGACTCGACCCTGGTATTTAAGGACGTCATCTGGGGGTGTCAAAGGCTTTCACTCGCAATGTTTTACATGATCCAAAAGCCTCGGTAGATTTCAATGAAATCCTCAACATATATTTTTGGGTAGAGTTGTCAACATTTCGTATATTTCGTTCGAGCTGCCCGTCTCACAGGATACATGTCTGGAGAGAAATCTGACAACTCCCTGAAAAATATCACCCATAGCAATTATGGGCCCATGTTGGAATGGTAAATATCTATGCAGCGATCTGAAAACAGAAACATGACCCGTACTTACCAAGGTAACGTCGGTTTTTTAATTTCATGAGAGATATGCACAAATACAACGTCAACTTTTTCCTTATAGTTTTCAAGATCCACTTATCAAGTATCAAATGTATGGCATCAATACGGAATTTTTTATAGTTAACATGGCCAATATTTATATGGCCGTATAGCAATAGGACCCTAATGAAGTGTAAGTTATAAATAGGCCAATGAAATATGGCACGAAATGTTTGTATAATAAGTGAATAAGGTGAAAGAAGACACTATTATAACTTCATACACAAAATTATGCTGGGTGCAAAAATTCTTAGTTTTTTAATTAGCTATTAGCAATGTAGCAGAGTTACAAAAATGATACAATGTAGCATAAACAAACAACACAGACGTTTACACGGCTAGAACATGAACCTCTGCAATATAATATAGAGGGTTCTTCAAATCCTTATTGTGAAAATAATCCAATGGCTGCTTTCGGATGATCGTGAGTGAAATTGTGGCTGAGCCTGGCTCAGAGACAGGGAGACGCCATGGACTACATGTCAGTGGTGCAGTATATCAAGGGAAAACAGAGAAAATGACGAGTGTTCAGCAGAAACGGGTAACTTACCAGGTCTCGGACAATGGGCACTGTCCTCTTCCGGCGCAGATCTGGCATACTGTCGATGCCATAAAGGATGCTCCCTGGCCTAGTAACAGAGGCAGCTTTGTAGTATATTAATGTCACAGCATAGCATACAAGCAGCGAATAGCTAGTCAGATAGCTAGTGTCGCGTATCATTTAACGTTATGCTCCTGCTCAAAGCCCACGTGTTACAGACAAATGAGAAGAAATTACAGTAATTACAGCGGGAGGAATTGGCATTGTTGTGGCAGAAAAAAATGGCACAAGAAAAGGAAAGTGTCGGAGGTTCCAGAGAAGAATGCTTCCAGATATTCCATTTGGTAAGCCGTGGAACATACGGGCCCACGCAGATTGAGCGCCCCAGACACAATAAAAATTGAATTAAAGCCAAAAAGGATGAGACTGGAAAAAACCCCGGACCACAGCCTACGCACACTGCACTGACATGTATTTGCTACCTGACACTGTCCTGGGCTTCCTGATCTCCATATGGTGACTTAACCTTGCCTTGGGCCCCATCCGTCTCAGCAGATCGAGGCGCTTGTTGTCCAGCACAGAGTGGGGTGTCTGCACTGTAGTTTTGGCTTTTCTCTTTGTTCCTGAGGTTGCACTCATTTCTAAGCCCTTTGTCCTGGCCCTGCCCAGACGCAGGACATTGATGTGTCCCCAGCCCCTTCAGCGTCCCTCTTGGTACCCCACAGATGTCCCTGTGCTCAGGTCTCCCATACATCCCTCACGGTCTCTCAGAGCAGGACAGCATGAAACTGTTTATGAGATTAACTGGCTTTTGGGTTTAATAAGCCCCAAAGCCCTGCTGCTTTTCTATTGTAAACCATTGTCAATAACCCTGCCCAACACGTGACACATTTATGGACACATGCTACCCAAATATTTGTTTTTCATATCTGTGAGATTTTATTAATATTATCTAATTATTAACCTGTTGCTACTGGTAGAACATTACTAGGAAAATACTGTATAGATGGTTACATCTCATATTTTAACTTTTAATGAGAATGCAGTTCCACAATAACTTTTAATGCTTTTGAGAAAAAGAGTAACCATTGACTGCTGTAATTAGACTTAATGCATTGTGTTTCAAAAAATCTAGTCAATATATATACTGAAATCCACTGTTCGTGCATTATTGTATGCTGTATATCTGTGATCTGAAAGATCCCTTCTCACCTTGCTATAGAACAGTATTATTCATTGCCGTAAAAAGCTACACGGAGAATGAAATCAGTCTGCGGTATTTTCTACTCACCCTCCAGCACCCTGAAGCCCAAGGCTTGTTGTTGTTTCCAGAACATGCCGGCTGGCGATGCGAGCCTTAGTACAACACAAAGTGAAGCGTTACTTCAGAGAAGCCGGACAAGCAAGTCATATAAGCATCCCTGACACCAATTTCCCATGGAGATGCTACTGTATCTAGCATGCACATACAATAGATCTCTAGGATTATATATAACAAAGGCAAATATTCATAAAATAACAGAATAAATAAGCATTTCTATCATATACCGCTTGGAATTTTTAATTCATAGAAACTAGGGATGGTCTTGGAGATTTTAACCTTTATAGAACAGCAGCAATTTTCATACAGGCAACTTGAATTATCTGATACTGCGCACAAATGCGTTTTTTTTATGCGTAGTACAAAGACGATTTGGATAACATCAGCAAAACGACACCAAACGGGACTGAAACGAAACACAGCACGCAGACAGGAGCAGACGGGACAGGAAGGAGAAATGCTCAGTGCGAAACCTGTGCATCCAAAGCGGCGTGGTCTGAAAGACAACAAGCGGGAGAGAGGTCAGCGTCAGCGATTACAGCGTCGGTGCGGCATTTTGTTACTTTGCCAGGCAGGTTGTAAAGAAATATATGTCAAGTTAAGCATGCCATACAAAATGTAAGGTTATCCATCATCTGCATTCTAAATTCAATAGCAGTTGACAGCAGTCCTGTGCTGTGCTGTGTGATTATTTTTCGGAAACCCCAGAATCTGTATGCTTATGAGGAATACAGAGCACAATAATTGACTGATAACATGATGCAAAGCTACACTCAACAAGTATCACGAGAGAAAAAAAATCAGCAGCAATAAAGACCAAGATCCACCGACGTCTGTCTGGAAAATTAATGTGACCAATATGTAGCTCAGCAGGTCCCAGAGGACTCTGCTCCGTTTAGTCTGAGAACACCTGATATACCATAAAACATTGTGAAATCTCATTGTATTACACAATAATGTACATCTTTCTGTGGTGTCACTTTACCAACCAAAGAGGGGTCATGTAACACTGACCTATTAACAAACAGCTTTCTAATCTCTAATAGCTTAAACTCCGACATGCGTCACTGGAACAGAAATATGCCAAATCGCAGCGGCTCCCTGTGGACCAGAAAGAAGGACCGAGAAATAGGGGAAACCCTGAAGAACGGACTGAACTTGACGCATTGAGCTGGATTAAATTACAGGGGGAAGAGTGGCAATGGGCTAGCAAACCCCCCCCCCAAAGAGACAGATATCATAGTTCTCCATGAGTGCAAAATACATGGAAGCTTTGCACACACAAATCTGGTTCAAGAAGAGGTTCTTCACACAAACTGTGCTCATCACCCAAATCATTCAAGATTCTGTTTTTAAATATTAAACCAGAGCTACAATCTGGGCCACTTGTGTTTCCACCCGCCTGTACGATGGTGTGGCCGGGGGGGTCAGCTGCTCCTGCAGGCCTCAGAACCCAATGACCCGGGGCTCGATGCCTCTCTGTATTCAAACAGGCAATGCCCCCCAACATCTGTGGCCGTGAGCTTCTCTGTACATTAACTGTTAATGTCACGGGATCAGCCTGTGCAGACTGTGCTAGGCAGCAAACAAAGGGTGTCTTCATCTCATTGCCAAGCACAGCTGTTTACTGAGGTGTCTAAGAAGTGTGGGTTTGTCACAATGACAGCACAGTCTACTGGGTCCAATAAAACACTTCAGCGACATTACGTGTGATTTTTGTGAGCATGATTTCAACTTTGGTGAAAAAGTGCCACAATTAAAATGGCAAAAAACGTGATAATCCAGGAATAGAGGGCGAAATTGCACTTAGAATATTGTGTGGCTGGGCCATTGTAGGTGATCGAACACACACACGGACTCCGACACACTCGCATGTAAAAGTGGAAGCGAGATGGGCGCTAAGATACTGGCCACGCCATATAATTTACTTGGTGCTTCCAGAAGTCTGGCCACCTGCGGCGATGACCTCAGCATCCAGTTAAATGATGCATATCCACAATATCTGAATCACCGGTAGCACTACAACACTCCATCATGCTATAGCAATCAGCGATGCCCACGCTAGGAGGAGAGAACAGTCACTTGGAACCTTCACAGCATCCAATCAGATTAATAGAGGGGGAGGACTCTCAAGCTAAGAGTAGGACCTGAATATATAAACATACATTCCACGGGTAGAGGGTGAAAAGCTCACACATGCCAGATACTAACAGCCTCAAGTCATCCTGCTTGTCACCTCAAATCAGATAGAGCGCATGAAAAAAAAAACGGTAGACAACTGTGGCCCTGTTTGTTTGATGTTAGCCTGTAATGGAAGCTTCCATTCTACAGAATCTGGGGTTTCATCTCAGGCAAGAAATATTCCCTCTGAAGTATGATGCATTTAAAATGAAAAACTGAATATGAATTTTCGTCACCGTGTTTGTCTTAAAAACTCACTTCGAGTAAAATGTTCAAAACCTGCTTGCATTGCAACATTTTAAGCATAGTCTACAAATTATTTAGCATGATTTTTGCGATTTATTGTTTCTGAAGGTATTCGGAAACATTACTGTACCGATATATATTGTAAAACCTGTATGTGACCAGTATGTGACCAACATGTGACCAGTATGTGACCAGTATGCGACCAGCTTTTACCTCCTGCCAGAATCTGCTCCTCCAGCTCTGTCATTTGTTTCCTGTAGGCTCTCAGTGCCGCTTCCTTGAATGTTGGTCGTATCCTCCTTTTCGGAGGGGTCTCGACCACGGCTGCTGCCGGCAGGTTTTGGTTTTCATCCTCTCGTGCTGCCGTGTCCTCAGCTTGTTCCGGTTCCTCCATGTAAGCTGTCGCCTCAGATTCTGTGTAGTCTTCCGTTGCTGGGTCATCATCACAGCCCTCACTATATTCATCGTCATACTGCTCATCTAAGCTGCAGTCATATTCCAGAACATAGTTTCCCTCCTGAGAAATGCTGTAGTCTTTATACTCCTCTTCTGGCTCATTTGCATTTGTCCTGTTTTCCAAGTTGGCCAGCACCTGCTCCATCACTTCCACGTAATGCGTCTCGTTGTCCACGGCCTGCTCACCATAGTCCCCCTCGTCTGCCTTGTAGTAGCACGGCTCTGTGTACACGTCTGAGTTTATGGTTGTGCTGGAGCCGTTCGCTGTGGATTGGGACAATGACCTGATCCGCCCCATGAAGGTGGAGTTACTAGGCTCCTCAGGAGCATTCACACTCTGTGAGCTCTTGGTCCACACGACCTCCAGTGCCGATTTAGCCCGTTGAAGGGTTGACCCAAATGTTGGGAAGCTGAACGTTTTATCCGTGAGGTCTATGCTGAGGCGGCTGTGCCATGATTTTGGAACCTGTTCAGTTTTTTCTTGTCTGATCTCAGTCTGGCTGTGATACATAGTTGCGGACTTGCTCGGATTTATGTAAAAGTTATTTGTGTCAATATCTGGAAAAGGATCACTCTGAGCGTCTGGCTGACTCGCAGTTTCACTCTCAAGGCCAGGACACGTAGAAGGGGTGCTGTCGAGAGTCATATAATTTTCTCCTTCAAACTGTAAATCCACTTCTTGGCACTTAGTAATGTTTTTGGGGAATCCTGCGCTGACTCTTAGGTCGAATGGGCTGCTGACCTCTGATACTATGTTCTGTTCAGTTGAGGCATCCAACCCAGAATCCGCCCCTTGTTCCAGATGTGGCCATTCCTTCCAAGGTGACAGATCGCCCTGCAGTGACAGCTGGGAGCCACTGAAGTGGCTTCTGTCAGCCGAGACACACACGAGCCCATTGCTCACGCCGCTGTCGACTGTTTCTGTGGTCTCTGCCCCGTTTGGTTCTGTGTACGCCTGGTTTTCCTGACTCAGGGTTGGATTGGGTGGGCTTGCATACCAGGAGGATGCCATGTCCTCCTGCTTCCTTTGCCAAAGCTCCTGGTCAGAGGAGGAGAGAAGGGAACAGCCGTTGGTCCTGCTGTAGTACTGATTCTCAGAAAAATCTTCCGAGTATGACTGGCACATCTTTGAGCAGTCTGATTCGGAGCGACTTAGTTTTGGGGTTGAGTACTCGCTCTGAGAAAGCCAAATCGGGGTCAAGTCAGAGTAGTACGGTTTTGTTTGTTTGTCCGAGTCTTCATATATAGCTGATTGATAGGTGTCGTCGACATACGGCGCTGGGCCCGAACACGCTGTCCTATCTGCCGACTTGCTGTGGGAATGGTGGGACTTCTTCTTGTCAGATTTACTCTTATGTGATGATTTAGAAACAACTGAGTATTTGTTGCGGTTAAGGTCAGCCTCAAACTCCCTATCACTGTCCATGGAGTCCCAGTCCTCAAGGTTTGTTTTCTCCTTAGTGGAGACCCTGATGTCCATGCTTTCATATGTCTGCGAGGTGCTCATGCCTTTGTCTTTCCTCTCTTTCGTCTCTCGGACGAGGCTGTCGGTGGAGATAGAGATGCCCGTGCCTTTCAGCTTGTAGCATTTTTTTAAAACTAAATCCCTGTCTTGAGGTGTAGAGAATATGACAATGACTGGTCGGGGCTTGGCACTGGGACAGTCTCTTTGATGCCCCAGACGATAGGCCAGGTCAATCCTTATCACTTTCTGTGGGTCACTGAAGCCCATCTTCTCTTTTAAAATCTGGTAAATGAGATTCTCCGTTTTTTCCATTTTATCCTCTGGCACATTGACAAATTTCAAAGTGGCTTTGTTATCTTGGCCAACTTGTTTGACGTAGTCATGTATGTCACGTGTCTCCCGTCTGGACTGCACAAAGCCCGAACGCAACTGTTCGATCTCAGTCTGCACCACCTCCACGCTGCTGGAGATCTCATCAATGGAGCTCTTCAAGGCGTTGACGTGCCCTCGAAGCTCGGAGAGCTCTGTCTCAATCTGACTGATTCCCTGGAGCTCCTTGAAGATCATCTCCATGACGTCCTGGGTCTGGCTGATGCATCCTGTCGAGCTGGAGGCAGGCTCGAAGGAGGCTGCCTTCTGATTTCTTGCAGCTCTATCCAGGGACTTACTCCGGAGGCCTAGTGACTTTCTCCAGTTGCTCACTTCTCCATCAGAAGAAACGCATTCTTGGCTCTTTTTCCATTTCCTTAGTTTGCGTAAGGCTCCTAGTCGAAGCGTCTGCAGGCTGGTTCGTTCCACCCGCTCTCCCTCTGAGCTCCCGTCGGAGGGAGCCAGACTGATCAGGCTCTTCCTGTTCCTCCTTACTGGCATCATAAAAGCTTGGTGCTCATCGGATCTGCGCCGTAGTTTTACGTCACTCAAAGAGTCAGAGAAACTGCTGTCGATTGATAAAACGTCTTGAGGAAAATTTTCATTGTTAAGCGAATGTCGGTTTGTTGGGAGTCCGTTAGCTATCGCTACACGGTAACTAAATGTTGGCGATAGTGACGCAGGGATATTTTTACCTCTCTTGCCTGTCAGGGATATATTCCGCACGGAGGAGCATTTGGAGATTTTTTTGACTTTGCTTTTTAGTGCTGTAGAAAAGTTTGGATTCCGTGCTTGAGAGTCAGTGGCTAATTTTGGCTCTTTTTTGGAATCTGTACTTTCTCTCTTCTTCACTGGATCTGCCAATTTCTTTGTAAACATTCCTTTGCAAATCTTCACAACATAGGATTGCAGGCTCTGGATTAGGGCAGAAACCATGGGGGACAATGTGCAGTCAGAGTTTCTGAGAGCGGGGCAGCTGTACTGGAGCACTTTCCAGCCGTGGTTTTATGTGTGCGGACCCTTCAGTGTCGGGAAAGGCAGCCCTGAGTGGCGTGAGGCGATGTCCTTGCCGGCAGACTGTTAAATGTGATCCTGCCACGCTGCCAATACTATATGTCCCAATGGACTGCGAAGAATACCAGAAAATCAGCAGCTTTCCTCATGGCTAGTCACGTTGCTCTACAAAGGGAAAATGTGGTTTAAATACAAACAAAAAGTATACTTGCAGATGCACAGAAAGAGCCAGAGCAGCAATAATATATACACACTCAGTCTTTCACAGGCTTTAGAGAAACAAAATGACACACAAGGCTGCACACATTCGAGATAAAGTGAAAGAAGACTTATACCCTAATTAGGGTCTGGATCTTATGACTCTTCAATGGCTTTTCACACAACAGCACATGCATAAGTCTGAAAAGGAGCTGAATGAATTGTGCTCCTCCTGCAGTCAACGGCTTCCGGCCAAAGTGTGAACCTCAGCTATGGCACAATGACCCCAGGGGCCTGGTCATAATGATCCCAGGGGCCCGGTCACAATGACCCCAGGGGCCCGGTCACAATGACCCCAGGGGCCTGGTCATAATGATCCCAGGGGCCCGGTCACAATGACCCCAGGGGCCCGGTCATAATGATCCCAGGGGCCCGGTCACAATGACCCCAGGGGCCTGGTCATAATGATCCCAGGGGCCCCGTCATAATTCACCATATGAAATGCAGCACAGTGTCTGAACTGAAACCACCACCTTCAGAAATCAAACTGGACATGGTTTTGCCGCCGTATCGCTTAAGGAGACACGGTTTGCTGTTTGCACTTAACGCAAATCTTGCTGGCTCTCATCCTAGAAGGGGATCCCTAGTGTGAGACACTTAACACGATCACATGAGTAAATATTCAATGTCTGCTCCCTTCCATCATAGCTCCCTCCCTTCTGAACTGCGGTCCAGTAGAGTGGCTTTATAAACGCATAACTAGATACGAGCAGAGCAGCTAGAGACCCTAAGATACCGAGACTCATTAAGTCGGGCGGATGCACTAGTTTACATGCAAACAGCAAATGTGTGTGTATTCTCTCATTTATTTGTTGTCAAATATGTCTTAACAATTTGGCCGTTACAAAACCTTGCATTATGCTACTGTTGCATGCAGGTTAAGTTGAATCAAAGGTCATATTTTCTAAAGAAAATACATTTTGTTTTCTTTAAACTCCTACGTGGAAAAAATGAAAAAGCTTGGAATGGCTGAAACTCTAACTAGCAGAAAAAAACGGAGATTTAACAGTGCTGCTAAAGGATGTATGCTTTATTAGAGTCGGGAAATTGGGCTGGATAGTTAGCTCTTATTTTCCGTGTAATTATCTTTCAGCTGGCATGCAGGATGCAAACCTCGCCCAGCTTGGGCGGCACCTGGCTGCATCCCTTTCCGTGTGAGTTATAAGACCGGTGCCACATTCGTCAGGCGAAGAAAAAAGGCAGCCCCAGGCATAGGAAGGACCCCTCCTCAGAATGCCCGCTTACAGAACAGAGGGCAGCCCCTGGCAAAGGAAGGACCCCTCCTCAGAATGCCCGCTTACAGAGCAGAGGGCAGCCCCTGGCATAGGAAGGACCCCTCCTCAGAATGCCCGCTTACAGAGCAGAGGGCAGCCCCTGGCATAGGAAGGACCCCTCCTCAGAATGCCCGCTTACAGAGCAGAGGGCAGCCCCTAGCAAAGGAAGGACCCCTCCTCAGAATGCCCGCTTACAGAGCAGAGGGCAGCCCCTGGCATAGGAAGGACCCCTCCTCAGAATGCCCGCTTACAGAGCAGAGGGCAGCCCCTGGCATAGGAAGGACCCCTCCTCAGAATGCCCGCTTACAGAGCAGAGGGCAGCCCCTGGCATAGGAAGGACCCCTCCTCAAAATGCCCAATTACAGAGCAGAGGGCAGCCCCTGGCATAGGAAGGACCCCTCCTCAGAATGCCCGCTTACAGCTCAGAGGGCAGCCCCTGGCAAAGGAAGGACCCCTCCTCAGAATGCCCGCTTACAGCTCAGAGGGCAGCCCCTGGCATAGGAAGGACCCCTCCTCAAAATGCCCAATTACAGAGCAGAGGGCAGCCCCTGGCATAAGAAGGACCCCTCCTCAAAATGCCCAATTACAGAGCAGAGGGCAGCCCCTGGCATAGGAAGGACCCCTCCTCAAAATGCCCAATTACAGAGCAGAGGGCAGCCCCTGGCAAAGGAAGGACCCCTCCTCAGAATGCCCGCTTACAGAGCAGAGGGCAGCCCCTAGCAAAGGTAGGACCCCTCCTCAGAATGCCCAATTACAGAGCAGGGGGCAGCCCCTGGCATAGGAAGGACCCCTCCTCAGAATGCCCGCTTACAGAGCAGAGGGCAGCCCCTAGCAAAGGTAGGACCCCTCCTCAGAATGCCCAATTACAGAGCAGGGGGCAGCCCCTGGCATAGGAAGGACCCCTCCTCAAAATGCCCAATTACAGAGCAGAGGGCAGCCCCTGGCATAGGAAGGACCCCTCCTCAAAATGCCCAATTACAGAGCAGGGGGCAGCCCCTGGCATAGGAAGGACCCCTCCTCAGAATGCCCGTTTACAGCTCAGAGGGCAGCCCCTGGCATAGGAAGGACCCCTCCTCAGAATACCCGCTTACAGAGCAGTCAGGGTGGTCTGACAGCAAGCGGTTAGAAAAGGCTATTTTGGGATGTGTGCTAAGCCGGGCATGCTCGATTGCTCGCACAAATTGTGTGATCTACCCGGGGAAGGGGGTGGGATTTAATCAAATCCAGGAGCTGTCAGAAGAAGGACCAAAAAAAATATGTAGCCTTTCCTCGTGTTTGGGGCAAGCCTCAAATTTGTTCCAGTTTTTCAGTCTCTTCACACCTTTGCTCAAACTCATATAATCTCGGGAAAAGACTTCAAAACCAAGTATCTGCAAGGTATCTTGCCAAAAAATTAATAAATACACGAGTGATGACCTGCACTGCATGAGAAATGAATATCAGTGAAGAAGCCATGCAACACAATCAGGCGACTGGGAGCTGGTCGAGGGGCACATTTCCTGAACCGCCACAATGCCAGCATGTTCATTCCGACCGGATGGAGATCACTGAGCTCACACATGCACAGATGGAAAGACAAAGCAACAAGGGGCAGGTGCGAAGCACAGACACAGAACGGAGAAGGATGCCAGCGGAGCACTTACCTGTATCGGTGGTTCCCCACACAATGGCAAACTTATTTATCCAGCAGTAGCGGCAGTGGGAGCCACTCAGGGTCTCATATCGACAGGGAGTGCATGCAGATGGTGAGAGTAAGCAGGTTCCATCCAGTTGTGGATATGGGGACAAGCATCCCACCCCCAGAAGACGGAGCTTGCGAGTAAACGGGGTGCTCAATCAGGCTGTGTGTGAGCAGGCAAATCCCACCACGGTCCCCCGCAGCACTCTCTGGGCGTGAGCAACCTCGCAGGCGGATGCAGATGACAGCTGGCGCGGAGAGCTGCCGGCGAGCCCCGCTCTCTCGCTGTCTCCCTCCCCTGGTCGCCTGGGGGGGGCAAAGGCTAGACCGCACGCGGGACGGCCGAACGCAACTGCTGCTCCGCTCGGCCCCTGCTCCGGCGGCTCCTGTCCGGTGGGGAGTGTCTCTTCTGGGCTGCTGCGGGCGGCAGTGGTGTGGGGGCACTCTCAGGAGGAAGGCGGGGGCACAGCTGCCACGGTGCCGCCCGTCGCGGGGGGCTGGGGTCGGTGGTGGTGGAGGTGGCTGCAGGTGACAGCTGAGGCAGCGTACTGCCGCGCGGTGGTGCTCCGTGTGTGTCTCTGCCGCTCCTCCCCACCTCCTCCCTCCCTCCCACCCTCCCTCTCTCTCCATTTCTCTCACTCGCTCTCCTCCCTTGCTCGACCATCTCCTTTTTCACACACAAAATCATCCAATTAGGCCACTTAGTACCATGTTATGCATTTTCTTTAAGATGACAGTGATGGCGACCTTGTTGATGGTGGGCATTTTAAAAAGCAAGATTTAATGCATGAGCAAAGTACTGATAGGGGAAAATGCAGTTTGATTGAACCAATTTGTTTGTCTTTATGTGAGCACTGAAATGCACAGTAATGTATCAGAATTGTAAATTGTCTTAAAATCTGAGTTGCAAATAAGCATGCATCAGCTGTACATATACAGGGTTACGTTCAGATTCATGCTGTTTACAGCATTTTAATCCACACGATCATTTCTAGAGGCTCAGTGCATGATGAAACTGCCCTTGGACTGAAGGCAAATTTGCTGGTTGTGTGGCCCAAGAGTGTGAATACGCCCCTTAAAAACCTTCCCCGTGTGTTATTTTGGGTGACCCTCTGAGACAACGAAACAGGCGAGGCGTCACGCGAGACAACAAACACGGCAAAAGCAAACGGAAAAAAACGAATTCTCCGGCCCACAAGCGAAATTGCATTTTCTTTAACAATGAAGATAGGTTTCTCGCTCCCTCTCCCTCCTTCTCTCTCTCTCTCTCTCTCTCTCTCTCTCTTTCTCCCTTGTCAGTCCCCCATTTCTATATTTTATCAGTGGGTGAGGCAGGCTGATGCCTGGCCACTGTGCACCACCTACTGGCCAGAAGAGGAATTTTTTTTCATTCTCGGCGGCCACTGAATTGTGGGATCCAGCATAATATGTGCACAAAGCCATGCATAGCTAAGGTGCTGGCTTCACACACAGACCAACAGCTGTCTCTCTGCACGTCTGTTTACATCACAGCCCCTTTCAAGTTGCAGGCAGGGAGAATACAAGTGTCAACACAGCCTTTACCTTCTTCAGAGCCTCTTCTGAATAACACATCGGTCGTGCAAATTAATCTGCATGCGAAGCCAATGGAACATAACGGCGGTCAGACCCAGTTTATATTTGGCCTGAGTGCACTGGGGGGGGGGGGGGTCATGTTGTGCAGGCTACAGCGACAGCCAGAGAACCATCAGGCATAGCTAAACATTCGCCATCCTGCTCCAGCCTCTTTGGAGACGTGCCATTCTGGTGGAGGACTCTTGGTCACGTTCATTTCAGTCATGGGCCTTTGGCACTCAGAATCAGCCCTGCAGACCAGAACGACATGCAATTGGTGGCATTGCAGGACAGCTCCTGGTAGAACGCCTGACAAAGTTAATCAACAGCTTGATGAGCATATAATTAGTTAAATCATGTGTAATTATGGTGGAATAGAATAGATATGTGGGATGAACTGGGGTCCATGCAGTAGTGGGTCAGAAACCCCTAACATGGTGGTTAGGCTCCTGTAGGCCTGCAGTTTAGTGTTCACACTTCCGGGGGAAGCTTTTCAGTTTGAGATCCTTCAGTTCCTATCTGTCCACCCCATTTAAACCAGTTCTGTATTCTAAATTCAATTAAAAAGAAAGAGACTTGTATTTCTGAATGAAGTAATGTACATTAAAATAGCTTCATTAAGTTTTCAGATGTGCAAGCTGGAATGAACTGTGCCCTTTGTAAATGACTTTGGATAAAATGATCTGCTATTAAACTGTCTATCGACAGTGCAGGTAATGCAGGCCGCCTTGATTTGGGAGCCTGAAGAAGCGACAGGCAGCATCAGTGATGCTCCGGGTCACGACAGAGCGCCGCTCGCTTCGAGACGCCTTCCGGTGCGAGAGGAGGATAAATGAGCTCATTTCAGGAATCAATTAGCACAATCAGCCATTTAAGCAAGCCAAGTGGAACAAAAGCTTGCCTTCATTCTTCTCCTGCAGGAAGCGGCGTTAGCGGGCGGGTGATGGGGACCATGGGTGCCGAATCCTACACG
The DNA here is from genome assembly GCF_023856365.1 of Brienomyrus brachyistius. Taxonomy (NCBI): domain Eukaryota; kingdom Metazoa; phylum Chordata; class Actinopteri; order Osteoglossiformes; family Mormyridae; genus Brienomyrus; species Brienomyrus brachyistius. The sequence continues at coordinate 16,593,270 of NC_064545.1, forward strand.
GGCGCTTCTGTACGGACGAGTTGGTAGGAGATTTTCGAGGGACGCTTGCGTGGCTGCGCCAGTGGTCTGTGCTGCGCGCCAGACTCCCTGCTGCAGTGCAGCTAAAAGCCTCCCAGCTTCTACTTTCACTGTCCTCCTTCACAGCCACGCTCTGCACGTCCCAACAACCAGCATGCGATGGGTGAAGAACATGTGATACTTACGAAGACGCTGTTCGGCTCCTTGTACCTCAGCTAAGCCCTCAGTGTTGGAGGAATATCCGGCAGTAAGAGGCTTAGTGATTCAGAATGCCTGGCTACTGGGGGTAAGGGAGGGGGGGGGTCTTGGTGTCCCAGGGTTTTGGGGAATAAGCTTTCGTGGTCTTTGTTTTCAGACCCGAGTTTGCATCGACCAGTGCATCACACCCACCTGCAGCCGCGTGTTAGCTGGATTCCACACTTATGGATGCTGTGTTTATATACATGTGGGACATAGAAAAAATGGGTGTAGGATGGATAGGTGAGCCCGGCACCCCCTAGTGTGGGGGAGTAGTTATAGCACATGAAGTGCCACTGAGTTGGAAAGCAGGATGAGGTAATAGCATGTTTGCGGTGTAAGGAGCTGTGAAAATGTCTGTTTAGAAATGTGAATAGAGGGCTTCCGACTGGCAGGGCTTCCCTTAATCGCCCGGAGCGACACACAAATGGGGCGGGGAAGCGAGGGTGACATAGGGCCCAATTTCTGCCACAGTCACTGACCTGAAGGAGCTGCATTCCTAATCTTCAAGACGCCCTCCCCCATCAAAAAAAAGCCACATGGACACCACATGGAGTGCCGACGGCACCTCACTGGCTCTGAGGGGGATGGACCTTCCCATTCATCCATCAAAGGAAGTCACTTTTATGATAAGTCGGCCTTATCGGGGCCCATTGTATCTGCGGTCTGCGGGGCGGCGTTATCGGTGCGCCTCTGAGAACAGCTCCGCGGCCTTTCCGCCGTCTGTCTGTGCCCAGCTCCTGTTTTCAGGCCCGAGAATGACATGCCGATGGCCTAATAAATGAAGGTGTGGCACATGGGCAACCGCGGCACGGGGCAGCAATGGCACGCCGGGCCAATAGGCGTGACGCCAAGGCTCACCAGCTCGCTATGCCGTCATGTCATAGCTAGTCTCCAGGAGCTAATCTCTGTCTCCACATCTCACCTCCCCCCCTGCATATGGAAAGCTTAGACCTCCCAGGACTACATGAGAGCGGGCATCAGACAGCATCTGTAATTATTTTTGCAGATCTGGTGACAAGAAGCTAAATTGTCCCAATTACCCAAACCCTTAGCCACATAACTTAGCTTTGATTTGCTGTCACTCTTAAGCTGGACGCCATTATTCAAATACATCCCACAGTTGTAACAAGTCACAGACTAACACTGATGAAGTTGCAAGCTACACTAATCACCTGTTTAACTGGCCCGCATGGACTATTGGTGATGTTAACTATCAGTATCTAATGTGAAGGCTAATCCAGCACAGAATGCCGGGCCCCTACATACCGACCGTTTAGCCCGGATAATAACTGCAGGGTGATTTTTAATTAAAAATGACCAAATGTAAGCAAGAACTGAATTCATTATCATTGCAAAACTCTATCCTGCATTGGTTGCTAAAATCAACAATCAGCAGAGGAACAATGAAAATGTGATTAATCATCAGTAAGTGGACAATGCTTACATCTCGCATTTAAAGTAATACCAGATACATAACAGTGGTCGATATAATCAATTTTGTAGTCAAAATTAGTGCCCTGTGTGTGGTCTTAGAGGGGAGGGACAGTGGTGCAATGTTGTCTCACACCTTCGGGACCTGGGTTTGAGTGTCCACCATGATTCTGTGTGTGTTGTCGGGGGGGTTTCCTCTGGGTTTCCCCCCCATGGTCCAAAACCATGCTGAGGTTAATTGGTAAATGACCGGTGTGTCTGCCCTGAGATGGGTTTGCGACCCACCCTGAACTATTCCCTGCCTTGTGCCTGTGGGCTCTACACCCCCATAACCCTGTATACGACAAGTGTTTACAGAAATGTGTGGACGTAGTCTGAGTTGCTATATTACTAGTAGTAATCTAAGGTTGGTAACAGTGAAATTATATACAGGTACTAAGAAGTGAACTTTTCTTAGCCGTAAATTTTTTAAGCAGACATATGTGAAAACACCCACAGAAACAACAGCAAGAACAGCAACATCTACCCTTTTCCGTGGTGCCTCTCGTTCCCACAGCTTGAGCAGAAATCATAGCTTCTGTCCCCTCAGACGCCTCAGCGTGTCGCCATGCAGGATGGGAACCACTTCCTGCCAGTGCGCTCATCCCAGCCGAATAGCACAGGAAGCCAGTCGAACAGCATCATTATCCCCAGGATGCTGCGGAGGAGAGCACTAACATGCTGCTTTGTTGTGGTTTCTATATCCAGATCCCCACGGGGCTTCCTCCGTGCCTGAGCTTGATTCTGTGGTCCACAAATTAGGGGCCAGGAACGAGAGGTGAGCCTTTACGTGTGGATTAAGCAGAGCTGATGAATGACAGTCGCATCACATGCTCATACATGCAAAAACACACAAATAAAAATGAGAGGAAAAGAGCATGACAGCGTGCAATCAATCTATCAGTCTCGTGTTCAGCAAGGTCTAATCATTGCATGAAAAAGCCTGTGACAGCCAACTGAGCATGCTGGACCCTGGGGCCCAGCTGAGCGTACAGAACCCTAAGGCTCAGCTGAGCCTGTAGAACCCTGAGGCTTAGCTGACTGTACAGGACCCTGAGGCCCAACTGAGCGTACAGAACCCTAAGGCTCAGCTAAGCATGTAGAACCCTGAGGCTTAGCTGACTGTACAGGACACTGAGACCCAGCTGAATGTAACCCTAACCCTAAGGCCCAGCTCCACATGTGGCCGCAGCTCAGGAAATGCCAAGCCATATTCCTCCAGAGCAAAGAAAGCTCCAGCTATAAGCATATTGAGATGTGAGACTCCAGCGCAGTTTGATCTGTCATGAGATGAACTGCTTCTGTGCAAACAAAATAGCAGAATCCTTAATGACCATCGAGGAGGTCTAAACACAGGGGTGTAAACCAGTGGACCTGGAGAGAGTTTATTAACACAGGGGTGCAGACCATCTGCAGGGCCCAGGGGTGGTTTATAAACACAGGGGTACAGGCCATCTGCAGGGACCAGGGGTGGTTTATAAACACAGGGGTACAGGCCATCTGCAGGGACCAGGGGTGGTTTATAAACACAGGGGTACAGACCATCTGCAGGGCCCAGGGGTGGTTTATAAACACAGGGGTACAGGCCATCTGCAGGGACCAGCGGTGGTTTATAAACACAGGGGTACAGACCATCTGCAGGGACCAGGAATGGTTTATGAACACAGGGGTGTAAACCAGTGGGTCCTGGACCTGGAGAGAGTTTATTAACACAGGGGTGCAGACCATCTGCAGGGACCAGGGGTGGTTTATAAACACAGGGGTACAGGCCATCTGCAGGGACCAGGGGTGGTTTATAAACACAGGGGTACAGGCCATCTGCAGGGACCAGGGGTGGTTTATAAACACAGGGGTACAGACCATCTGCAGGGCCCAGGGGTGGTTTATAAACACAGGGGTACAGGCCATCTGCAGGGACCAGGGGTGGTTTATAAACACAGGGGTACAGACTGTCTCCAGGGCTTGGAGAAAGTTTATAAAGAAAGGGGTACAGACCATTCCCATGACCCAGAGAGGGCATATACAGTACACACACGGGTTCACTGATGACCCTTTAATAACTATTCTGGGCACTGAGGAGGCATTTAGTACCCAGTTGTTCCTAATTGACTGTTATTCATTTCATGGTTGGTTTCTTCCTACATCTGAGTCTTGAAAAATTCTGGCCACATTTTGGAGGGAAGTAAAATGCTGGTGTGTTAAATAAATGCAAAAAAATTCTGCCAGCGTGCTGCGGGTTTTCATGGTGAAGTTTACTCGCTTTGACAACCACTTGTTTCGTGTTTGTTGTCAAAGAAGGCCAGAGGTCTCATCTTTGAAATTATTACAGTGCCCCAAAATATCCCACCTCTAAAGGCATGATGTGCGAGCTGCTGGCCGTCATCAGCGGTTTGCAGACAAAAAAAAACAGGAACGAAACCAATAAAGGCCCTGTTAAGCAGAAAATTGTGAAAAGAATTTGTGAAAAGATGAAGAATTTTGGAAATAATACATAATGCCTTGTGATCGTGTCAGATATATATATACCCTACAATCCTGCATGACATGAAAGAACCAAGAAAAATATTACAGTTTCAATAGAAGGTCAAATGTTGGGTCAGATGTGCATGAATGACCCTTTGACCTGCAAACTCTTAGGAGGTGCATGATAAGTGTGGGCTGGGCGACTATGATGGCTTTTCGAAGGCTGCCCAGGCCACAAACCCCATGGCTTTTACCTTAATTTACACTTTTAGAAAAGTACACATACAGTCATTGTATTTACGGGTATTTATTTTACAGACTGTAGTCTTGTCAGACTTGTGTTTTTGTTTACCTTTTAGTTTGGCACTAATAAGCAAAGGATGATGGGAGAAAAAAGCTTCTCTGAATCCCACAGCCAGTAAGAACCTTCGCAAGCAGGATGGCAAATAGGGTGGGTGGCAGATATACTGGGCGAAAGAGACTGGGCACCAGTGGAGGCGGGTTTAACTCAATCCGACTGAGTCACGAGGAACGAAAGACGGACTTTTTGGTATCAGCTCTGGCAAAAACACGCAGACAAGAAAAGACAACAGGCTTACAATCAGGTCCAGGCAACGTTCTTTAACAGTTTTGCGATGTTCTGGACTGCTTGGTTTCTTGTGCACTGCCTTAGAAAGGGTGAAGTAGAGATACTTCCCCAGCAGAGATAAAAACGCATGAAGCGGAATGAGCAGCCTGTCCGGGGAACGACGGAACATTGTTTGTCATGGAGGTTTCAGTTCATCCTCGTCGATGGAAGCAGACAAGCCCATTTTTCAAACTGGTTTACATCACACACACGTATGCACAGAACACACAAAAGAAAAGTTACGCTTTAATCCAGTAATCTCTATGTAATTGATTTTGACTAGTAGATGACTTGTATTCACCCATGAGGCAACGCAATTACAGAAAAAAGCATAGTCTTAGTCCTGAAAGAAGAGCAATTTTTTAATGAAATTTGTAGAAAGGGATCCTTAGGAAATTGTGATTAAAAGTGTGACCAGGATGGAGGATGTCAGTTAGGCCATGGCTGGTCCATGGATGAGTGTTTCCCTGTAAGCAGCCCATGTAGCGAGATAATAAGCGGGCCTGGAGACTCGTACATGTGAGACAAAAGAAGCCAGAGAAAGGAAGAGAGCTGCTTATCCTGTGTGCCGGCTGTCGGCCAGAGTTACCGGCCTGCTCTGCCTGCTGCCGTCCAGGATTATTGAAGCGTGTCCAAATCACAGGTCGGCCGCTGAGAGGAGAGTCTCATCGTGCACAAGAGCAGGGTTATTTTTGTGGTGCTGGGGGTTGGGGGACTGGTTTAGCTGTCTGCAGTGGAGTACAGGTCCTGATTTAGTGATGGAAACCATTGGTGACGTTCTGTACACCAGTGACCATATTGTTTCTTTTGGCAAAGGATAGCAACCTTCCCTGGACAGTGAGTACACACTTTCCTGAAAGGAAGATAACACCCTTTCCGTGGACAGTGAGTACACACTATTCTTTCACTGCAGACTAACACTACTGGTATTATCTGTGTTAGCAGTGATAATAGTTTGATTGCAATCTGTCAATGAAAATGCACTGATTTGACCTCAGATAAAAGACGTCCTAACCTACTCTACTGTATTTCTTTCCTAGAAGGCAGGAATGGGGGTTGGACAGGTAGTGAAACAGAATGGTAGTGACCTGAAATCTTCATCTACATCAGCTTGCTGCAGTGAGGCAAAATTGTATCGTAGCGAGAACATCAGCAGAACTTGCAGAAGTTAAGAAAGCTCAGATCTCGGTTGGAAACAGCTGGGAAAGGCAGTCAGATTGAATTGCTTAAGTGTGATAACCAGCAGTTATGCAGCCACACTGAGGACCTGAATCACACAACATATCAGCTCACCACTGCTGCAGTTCCTACAGAGACTTAGTTGTTTAGTCTTCACAGTTCCCAGGAGTCATTTGAGTTCATATTCCAGTTCTTGCACTGTATTTCCATTCCATTCCATCCAAATCCCACAATTTTACAGATGCAAGGGAAGCACTCACATTTGCAGCCTGCTGGGTTCGAGGTTCAAATCCCCAGCTCTTAACACCTGAGCCAGCGCCCCCTCTTGGCCAGTGGTACAAACTTAAGCAGTCTGGTCTGGATGAACAATGTCATGTTTAATGTCAGCACTGTACTCTGGATCCCCTGGACAAGGGAAAATGTGCGAGTTTAGCCAGGTGTAGACAGCTCAGTTCTAGAGTGCACCTCTTGTGACTGGGCTCCACAGAACCCCGCCACCCCCTACCCAAAAAAAAACAATTAACAGTTACCTTTTTCAGTCTGTTTCAACAGAGTGTTTATATACTGTAGATAAGTGTTTATCTATATTGCTTTGTTGGTCCTTAGATATCTATGTTAAATCAGATTGCTGCAGTATTCCTTTCTGTGGCACGTGTATGAGAGATCCATTAAAATGCATTTAATAAGATTAAAATGCATGTCTGCCAAACTAAAGCAGCCTTTAGGTGTCTGGCCCTTGCACCACCTGATATCTGGTCACAGCAAACAAAAAGATTTGGCAAATATGCACAGTCTAATTTTAACTTTGCTCTTTTATTACCCTCTTATCTTTCTGTGCCTGTTGATTATTTTACTGAAAATGCAAATTAATTAACAGTTTGCTTGCAATTGTCCTCTAGATTTCATTTCAGCTTGTAAATAATAACTGTTCTGATTTTTTTAAAACTCTTTTCCTAACTAAAGAGAAAGTAGGCCTAAATCTGTGAGTTTCTACATGTCTGGGTGGGAATCAGGAAATGGCGTTATGGTTGTGTTCTCAACACTGTGTTAAACAAAAAAATCTTAATTTTGTGTTTGTAATCGCATATTGTTCATGGAATACAATTATTTATCTAAATAGTTTCAAGTACCTCTTCTGTAATTCTCCCCCCTTTTTTGAATACAAAGGAAGGAGAATTATAAGCTTATTCATTCATGATTAATCTTGGCAGGACAAAAGTATTTCTTTGCAATTAATTTAGGCTAGCGATGCATGTGGCGAAACTCAAATTAATTGCACTGAACAAATTGCAATCACCATATTCCCACCGAGCAAAGATATGTCCAAAATGCGTCTTTTAACCACTGCCTGGCATTGAAAAGTAGTCCCCAGAGGAACCCAAATGAACGTTTTTATGATATCTTTTTATGATGTCTTCTGAACATCCAATACTGGATCCTCCATCTGTCTGAACCTCCATTGACATCCAAAAAAAAATCTCCTAGCCAGACATTCAAATATTTAACTGTATACATCCAAGAGGGGTCATAGTCAGACGTCCAAACACTAAACCTGATTTACATGTCATGCAGACATACAGATATGGTCCTGGACCGACCAAATAAATAAAGACATAATGTACACGTATAGTCTCAAAAAAAGTCTATGTGTTACCTATTTCTATGCAAATGGTACTGTACTGTACACTTTTTGTCAGATTGCTTTGTCATGTCCTATCTAGCAGTGATGGACAAAATGATGCGTCATGAACCATTTGCTGTATTTTTTGACACCACTAGATGGTGCTCTTGGTTTGCTTGGGACATGCTTTGTGCCCTTTTTTGAACAGAGAGTGGGGCAAATAGTTCATGGAGTGTCATTTTGTCCATCACTAATATCTAGACCTTGTTGTATAATACGCAAACCTTCTGAATTATGCTTATTATGTATGCATGCACTGGAAGCACTACATTTTGGACCCATTATTAGAAATAGAAAATTAATGGCAAAGGAAAAATTAAGATGGTGTGCGAAACGTGCCAATGTAGTGATAGACAAAATGATGCTTGATGAACCATTTGATGTACTTTTTGACCCCACTAGATGATGCTCCCTGTTCAAAAAGGACACAAAGCATGCCCAGCCTACGTAGGCCAAGACTTTTAATATCTATGCACATACACACTAACAATAATTAACTAACAAATATCATGAATCAGTAATATTTATATATTAAATAATTATATGTGATCTGAATCATTTTCTGTATTGTTTTTGGTTTATGCGTCGAGTTTCTGCAATCTTTCAGCAAGCTCCAAAAATATTCCTATTCAGCTGTCCACCACCGACTCACGAATAGCCGGTACCGCAAATTTCAAATTCGTGAATATGAAGGCATTACCGTATAGGGTTCTAAGAAACGTCTTTGCGTGAAAGTTTCTTCTGGGGAAAAAAATAATGCAGGAACAAGCGTAAGTATTTGTGGGATTTCACTGGTACGCCTTCCTGTCAAGTTATAAAACCATAACATCTAGATGACATGATGAAAGCATTAATTAATTAGATATTAATGGATTACTATGCGACCTAGATAAACTCATAATGGGGTGATGAGATTACCATCAAAAAGTTGGATCTCCTTTTTAAAACCTGCAAACTAATTTTCCAGTTCATAATATGACTGAGAAAATTTACTATTTCATAATTAAATATTTCACCTGTGGGGCTCTAAAAAACTTTTTAAGTATTTTACCGAAACATTTTCAAATCTAAGCAATCAATGGCTGTTTCAGGCAAGTTTCACGACTGAAGAATTAAAAGTTTATGATCAATGACTATGGAGGTATAAAGTAAATTAATCTGGAAACAGATGAAGTATAAAAGTTTGTATAAAGGCATGACTGGGGCAATGATTAATAACTGGCATCAGGCCCCTGAAAAAACAAAAACCAAGATCAATATTAAAAGCGGAGGACCAGTTTTCTCAAATGTCAACACACTGTGACTCTGTACTGGATGAATAGTATAGATAATGGATGGATGGATGGATGGCGACAGTTGTGGTTGAATGCCGAGTGTTTTTCCTATCCTTGTTATGTGGCTATTAAGGGTGCAGGAGTCAGATACCTGCCTCGCAAGTAATAAACTGACTTATCTGAATGTGGCCGGTTGTTGCAGTGAGACTGTAAGCAGCAAACCTCCCGGCAGAGAGAGAGATTTTCTAGAAAACAGCCATCGGCGTATTATGTATTTGTTTTCTCCTGAGGGTGACCAGACAAGCCTGTACACTACATGTAAACAAGAACCTTTTGGGTTTTTTTTCTATACTTAAGAATAATTAACAAAATTAGACCAAGAGCACCTCAGCTTGCAGATGTGTGAATCACAATGGGGACATGCTATGGTGATATATGGGTGTCTGTATATCTTGAAGTAAATTTTGCTGCATGGTTCCCTATTTGAGTGAATAGCATTAATATGTGTTTCCTGCGTTATTATTAAATGTAAAGGTTGAATTGAGTTAACATTTGTATAATTACTGTTTTATTTTTGTTGCACTGTTTACTTGCACTGTTTACTCATGTCTATATGTTAATGTATATAATTTCTCAAATAAATCCCTGCATCATCCATCCACCTTCCATGACAATTTACACGGCACTGGATGATGGAGTGACTGGAACCTGTGCCGGGAAGCACATGGTTGGAGGCAGGGGGACGTCCTGGACAGGATGCCGTCCATCACAGGGCAGACGCTCACGCGCTATGGGCCATGTAATATTACCGTTTTTACCTAACTGGAGGAAGGAAACCAGAGCATGCAGGAGGAGAACAAGCAAAACCCAACATGATTCTTCATTCAAAAATAATTCACAAATACATCGTGGCAACAAAGTTGAGCCATAGATATTTCTTTTAAGCAGCATGTGGGATTTTAGTAATTCTGTAGGTACCTGTTGCTGATCTACCTTGCGGGTCATATGTGGTTCAGAGATTGATTCTCATCACGTCACCGATAATTCTGCCAGTAAACATAATTCCTCCCGGCTGTGAAAACGCCCAAGATGTTCCACAGGATTTTATGTGTTGAAAGCCCCCTGATTCAATCACTGCTGGGGTAATATATGAGTCTCAGACAAAAGCTTAATGCTATTGCAGACAATCAGGGAAGCGAATGATCTCAGGGAACAGGAATCCCACAACCCACAAGGAACATCCGCAGAAATGACCTTGTTAATTCCAGGTTTCATTGTTGGAAGGAGTGATAGTCCACGAGAAATGACAGCGGCACCAGGAACCAGAGATAATCACGAGAAAAGACAGCAGCACCACGAACCAGAGATAATCACGAGAAAGAACAGCGGCACCAGGAACCAGAGATAATCACGAGAAAGGACAGCGGCACCACAAACCAGAGATAATCACGAGAAAGGACAGCGGCACCAGGAACCAGAGATAATCACGAGAAAGAACAGCGGCATCACGAACCAGAGATAATCACGAGAAAGGACAGCGGCACCAGGAACCAGAGATAATCACGAGAAAGAACAGCGGCATCACGAACCAGAGATAATCACGAGAAAGGACAGCGGCACAACGAACCAGAAATAATCACGAGAAAGGACATGGGCACCACGAACCAGAGATAATCACGAGAAAGGACAGCGGCACCACGACCCAGAGATAATCACAAACCAATGTAAGCACAATGACAAGATACATCTCTACAGACTCCCTGTATATGTGTTATACGTACAGTACATGTCTACCTTAGCAGGCGTATAGTCACTAGACTTGTTCCAGAAACTTCTCCACCTGATGGTCCACATCTTCATCATGTTAGACGGTGAGCCTTCTTCTCTATGTAGCTGCTATATGGAATAGATATTTCTGCTGAGGCTTGAGAGAATCTGTACGAAATCTGCTGCCGAATGTCCACCCTGAGATGCCGATCTGTCACTAACCACCACGCAGTCAGACAAGGCCATCGATGTTCTGTGGTTCTGCTTTCAAACATACAAGACTTCACAGCACAGGATCAGTCATGATATGGAGAAAGAATTCAATTGCAGTGCAACTTTTATAGTATGGCAAACTCACATAATTATACAGCCCAGAGAACTGACCAGTTCCACTTGACAGTTCAGAGCAATGTATTGTGGGACAGTTCTCCATGGCAACATCTTCAGGTTCAGCATTTTAGAACAACTTTAGGTTTCCACTCATCCCTTTAAATAAGCCCACAAGTGCTTGCTTTTTATTTGAAGTGGTGTAAAAAAAGATCAAAATATTACATAAATGCTCTTATTTGAATTAACTATAATTGTTTTCAGTCATACAGTATAAAAAGTGAAAAATTCAGGTGGAACAGCTAAACCCAAAAACCATTTTTGGTTTACATGAATATGTTTTGGATAAAGTTAAAAATTTGAAATCTTAATCCAGAACAATTCTGCTATTAAATGAGAACCAGCAGTAAGCAGTTCCCTGCAGCCTGGATTGGCAGTGCAGCCTCTATAGCTGGTCAGGGAGGCAGTGATGGGTCAGGGGGACTCGCTGTGGAGTCAGTCTGTCATGCTGGGGCTCCGTGCAGGATGAGGCACCAGTCTGCCCACAGAAACTGAGGAAAAGGCTTCTTGCCCTGGTTTTATTGTGGATCTTGTAGTTACTGTAAGTATCACACTCTGTTTTCTTCCAAACTGAGTATAGCTGAACTAAGATATTGTGTCTCGAGATAAAACAGAGTCTAAGAGACCAGGTTTCAACTCGATTTTGATGACCTTTGCAGTCAATGTCGTGTATTTGTAGGACACTAATGTACTGTATACATATCAGGGAGAATGGGGGACACTCAGAATTCAGTGAACCTAGGTCACCTGACTCTCCCTCCACACTGCCACCTTTTCTCATGTAGTGTGAGACAGCAGCGTGGCATGTGACCAGTGCGCTTCCCCGTAGGCAGAGTACAGCTGCCCCTATGCCACCATGACCTGGTGATGCTAACCCCAAAGCGGCGGGGTTCAGGCCCGCACTGCCTGGCACCACACCCCTGTGGTGTCCTGTGGCGTGTCCCTGGCTGTGAGAGAGACTCCCCAGCATTGCTGAGCCCTATACACAGCCACCCCCCCCCAGGTCATGTCAGATGACAGAGTTTAGCCTGAGGGTTGCTGGGGAGAGTGTCGAGACAGCGTATATAGCTAACCCCCCCCCCCCCCATCCGCGCAGACATGCGGTCAGTCCCATCTGCTCCCCCGACCCCCCGCCCCAGTCCGAGCCTCCTGGCATGACCCCACCCCATACTCTCCCCTTCGTTTCTCCGCCAAGATGCAGCTATGCAGCCTGGGTAGCCGCTCTAAGCACAAACAGCCTTTGGGCTCCATGCTGGAATAACAAATGGACGAAAAGTCAGGGAGACATCGCAAGAACAAGGCAGGCGTATCGAAGGCGGCGAAAGCACACCACACCATACCTCAGGGCATTAAATAAGGAGGGTGTTAGGTTTTTTGGCCTTTCCGTTACATTACACTTAGCACATTTTCTGAACTAGCAACATTATTTTGTTTCATTTACGTATATAGTTTACTGTATTGATTGTCTTGATTGTCCTTGATTGTTTTGCATGACATCCCTAAGTAAATTCCTCATGGGTATAAATACTTGCCGATAAATAAACGAGTCTGATCCTGATGATTAATTAGAAATCCCATGATGCACTGAGAAGGGATTTTCTGCGCTGCCCAGTTCTGTCCACCTCTGCAAATGCGTTGTGAATGCAGCATGGATTCAGCCTGCGAGGTACCTCTGAGGCTGGCAGGCGCTTGCCCCACTGCTCACTCCCAGCCCGGGCTGAGCCACTCGAGTGGAAAACGCCATCTCTCACCTGCTGTCCGGCCCCCAGCCACAGGGGAAGGGTGGTAGCTGTTGAATATTCATTTGAAAAACATGTCTGAATTCGGCCAAAAGCTGCATCACGAGAAATAAAAAAAAAACATACCCTGGCCTCTGCATCCTGCTGTTATGTTACGTCTTTTTGGTGGGTGAACATCGCTGTGATCTTAGTCACCCAGAGTCAAGCAAGCAGAAAGGCGGAGGCTGGAACGATCCAGAAAATTTAACGGCAAGACAGAAGGTCCTGTTACAGTGAATATGCCGAATAACTGTAACAGATGAACTAATGGTCTGGATTGAAGAACCGGAATGAGAATCAGACACAAGGGTTGTGCTTCAGCTAAGCAAGCGCCTGCATTGTGCAGTGAGCAGCTACTGTATAAATAGGCAGAAGACGTGCAGAACTGTGAGCTCTAGAAGTTTGAAGAGAAGCATCTTCAGAGAAAGTGTCCTAAGTGAGATGTGACAGTAGGCCTCTCTCTCTCTCTCTATCGCTCTCTCTATCGCTCTCTCTATCTGTGAGCCTGCGTGCCAGGGATACAGAAAGGGCCCTTTAATGTTGCCATTCCTCTCTGCGAGGCACGTTCCCATCCCAGAATAACAAGTGCAGAAATACACACCGTGGGCAGCAAGGTTTCACTGGAGAAGGGAGCAATTTTGAAGCCACACTCTTCGAAGAAAAGAAAACTGATTCTGATTCCGTTTTATCTATTACATGTTAAAAATAAATCAGATTGTATTGTGCATTAGCAAGAACTACAATAGGACACTTGCTCTATGTAAAGTAAACTATTTGGTGACTGAAAGATAAGAATCTATACTTTATTTATCCTGCAAATTAATTTAATTCTTTTACAACTAAATGTCATCTCCAAATAATTTTCATTGAGAAAAATACCAGCCAGTCACAAACTACTACTTTTCCCAAATTCCTAGATTCTTCCTTAGTTTGACAGTGAACATGCAAGCTGTTATTACAGTAACATGAAATTAATGGGAAATATCACTCTTTAGACCAGAGGTTAAAAAATACTCACACAGGTCAGAGGACAAAAAAATATCAATTGTTTACCAATTAAAATCACGTGCAGATCATGTATTTACTGCCAGATATTTGGTTTTGTTCTTTTTGTTGCTTCTGAAGATGAAAGGAAGAAGGTAATATTTTAAGAGCGCACTGAAAGACACAGAAAAACGTCAGACCTCTTCTTTTTGGTGTGTCCAGGCGAAATTGTTACTGAATAAATCACCACCCTGTATGATGCTTGTCTTTATGGGAATACATTTACATTTAACAGTTCCTCAGGAACTTAGACACTGGAGAGGCTTAAATAATGCACTCATTACTGACCACTTCTCCAAGCTGCTGGGGTTAGACAATGAAAATGAAACAATGGCCAAGACAGTATTTAACGTTTCACACCTATACAGTATATACGAAGCCTGGTGGTCAATCTTCATTGACTGCACATTCCATCAGTAAGAGCAGAGTGTGAAGGTTGAATTAGCAGAGCAACAGCACAGCTGTACATAAAATACTGCAATACGCACAACATAATGGGAGATATACTGTATCAGAGCTCAAAAGAGGTCAAATTATTGGTGCATCTGTGACCAGGACAGCAAATCGTTGTGGTGTATTGAGAGACCCGGTATCCTGGGTAATGTCAGTATACCACCATGAAGTACTAACTATGAACCCAAGAGGAAGCTGTCTGAAAGGGATGTCCGGGTACCAACCCGGATTGTATCCGGAAAACATAAAACCACAGCTGCCTGACTCACTGCACTTTAACACTCCTGGTTTCACCAAAATTGTTGTTTGGGAGCAACGCAGGATCAATATTCAGGGTCAGGCTGCTCTAGCCAAACCTTTGGTCACTCAAGCCGATGCTAAACGTCGGTTTCAATGGTGCCAGTAGCGCAAATCTTGGGGTGTGGGCAAGGTGAAGCATGTTCTCCGATGAGTCCAGCTCACTCTCTTTCCTACATCCGGGAGAGTCACGGATAAAGTATATAAAGTATATACCACCTGGACTGTAGCATACCGAGAGTGCAGCATGGGGGGTAGTTCCATGATGGTTTTGGCTCTAATATCATTACATTCTCTAGACCCACAACTTGTTCTAGAAGATGATCACGTCGTTGCCAAGGACTACCGAACCATTCTGGATGACCATGTTCACCCAGTGGTTTAGACATTGCACCCTGAAGTTGGTGCTGTGTGTCAGGATGATAATGCACCAATATACCCAGCAAGACCGGTGACTGAGTGGTTTGAAGAACATGAAAGTGAAGCTGAACATCTCCCATGGCTTGCACAGTCACCAGATCTGAATATTATTGAGCCACCTTGGTGTGTTTTGAAGGAGCGAATCGGGAAACGTTTTCCTCCACCAGCATCACATCGTGACCTGGCCAATGTTCTGCAAAAGGAGCGGCTCAGAATCCCTCTGGCCACCATGCAGGACCTGTATCTGTCATTCCCAAGATGAACTGATGCTGTACTGGTCATAAAAGGAGGCCCTACACCATGCTAACCCATTATTGTGGTGTAAAACCAGGTTTTTCAGTTTCATTGTCCAGCCCATGTAGTACATATTGTTTGTAGTCAGCTTTTATACATCATTAATAACAGCAAATTCTGGAGGGTTTGGTCAAAAGCAGGGGCCATTAAAATGTGTATCTCACAGCATTACAGGATGGTAGTTTTGTCAAATAACATGCGAAGGTCATGTTGATCCCTGTTAAAGGATGTGACGCATTCCCAAATGCACAATTCAAAATGAGCACTGAAAAACTTAAATAAAGCAAGAACAATCACTGTTTCATTTTTATGATGTGTAGTTTGCATACTGAAGGTGCCTTTAAAACAGTAAAAAACATATATGTGTATTAGATTTATAGCTCGTGCCTGTTATATGAAGAGATATACAGAATATGCAGAGAAATGTAGTTTTTGATTAATGTCCACACCGGCCTGTTTTGTTGTATTTTGCAAAGTGTATTCGAACCCGAAGATGTATTGTCCCCATACATCTATCTACTGCATATCTTACTGAGCCTTTCTGGAGCAAGGAGAGGCTATTGCTGGTATAACAAGTGTTTTTCTGTGCTAAAATGGCAGCCCTGTGCTCCGGGTCCATCCATCCCCCTTCAAGCAAAGTCAGTGTTTGTTAGCATCAAAAGCCATCATGGATTACTGCTAAATAGCATTAATTCTCCACAGCCCGCAGTCTGTGAGTAAAGTGACAGCAGCTAGAAGGGGCCGCGGAAACTTACTAAACCCCGATGTCCCAACTGGTTAAAACGTTTTTCCAACAAGAGGACATGTGGTTAATTTGCGCTGTGCTGTGCTGGTTTTATTCCACATTATGCTAAACTGTATAATCTCTCTACTCAGAATACACTAGGATTCATTTTGAACAGCTGGCTGTATGAACTTCACCCGCCTCATAGAAACGCTGCTCTCTCCATGTGTGAATGAACAGGCAGCCACTCTTTCACTGTTGTACATTAGTGAGGAAATGTTATAAAGTATGGATCGTAACCCCCCAGTGTGGTCAAGCATGCATTCAGCCCTGTCTGTTTGAACTCCATGACAGGGTACATTTCCATCTTCATCCTGTTCCCCAATAGGAGCAGTACAACATCTAGATTTCTACTACTACAGTGACCAGATTGAGGACCACCTTTCATGTCCACATTGCAAACCCAACCCTGATAGTCGTGTTGTGCCCCATAGGGTTACAGTTTCAGTCTAAGCACAGCTTTAAAGATTCACATTTTAGCTCCAGATGGTTTCTACTGTCCAAAGTCGAGAAGCTAGGCTAATTAGCATCTGTGAGTTGCCAGAAATGCATGTTTATGTGCCCTGCGATGAACCGGCATGCTGTTTAGGGCGTTACCCAAGCCAGTGAGTAGGCTTAGGGTGAGCGGGTGGGAGATGGATGCCCTCTGCCTGCGAATGAGTCTTTGGTGACCTTGTGTAAAATTGAAACGTGCAGCATGATTAATGTTTGGTGTCTGAACGACATCACCATACATCTGACTGCACATACGAGTCATTTAGCAGCTCAGCACACAAATTATCAGCATGTTTCCCACAGAAATAACTGGTGAGGCGGTAATGAACTCATGAAGTGTATGTCGCGAGGCTGTCTGCCACACCTGCTTAGACTTAACAGCACTCGTCATGCAGACAGACAGTAAGACAACGACTTTTCACGCCAAATTGGATTAATGGGGGCCTCTGACTCACCATTAATCTGCTTCTTTAATTATTTATGTCCACAATGCCCGGCCCTTGTGGTGTTCCTACAGGTGATTTTTCACTTAGACTGCCGGCGGTTGAGCGCACGCGTGCTGCAGTAAGTCATGAACGCCAGGCTCCAGAAGGTTTTCCTTTTGTTGTTTTTGTACAGCATCGATTACGGAATAACTAACGCATTTCACTGTGATGTTACCTGGTTCACTTGTCTTTGATGGTTGTTCATTGTGCTGGATTCTGTGCAGGGCCTCTCACTGGGAACGTGATCTGATGGTCTTTGTCATATGCGGCCAGTCGTTATGAATCTTAGTGGCAGGGCGTGGGCTAGACAAATCAGATCTCAGCGCCCAAGCCTCAAGGTGGAATGCCATTAAACTTAAACAAACCGAGGCGGCGTTATCATATTTGAGCAGATTAACAGCTGAAATCCTGGGTAAACAGGGGAAAGCGTTAATAAAGAGTACAGATTTAACCAAGCTTTAGATGGACATAAAGCCTTGCTACTAATTCTGAGGTATTCATGCGATGTGATTTTCTATATTAATATTACATCTGCAAAAACTGAATGTTTTTAGTTTTTGCAGGTGCATTGGGTATTAATGCGTTTACGTGGCTGTGCGCAAGGGTTTCGGCAATTGGTGGAGCGGGCTGTCTGCCCTGGATGAACGGGAATTGCTCTGTATAAGCAGACCAGTGCTAAAGGAACGGAGAAGAACACAGAACAGAGAGTTAGGCGGGTTTTTCCAAAGGCAGCCCAGGGATGGTCTGTGAAGAGACAGTCCAAAAAGACACTGGCTTTCAAACGACCAAAAGTCAGAGAAACCTGTTTCATTTCTGTAAGCTTAACGCCTCACCTTTCTCAAAGGACAGTATCCAGAGTAAAAACAGACCCTAAATCGAGCGCAAATGACTTGCCCAACGGTAAATCTAAACGGTCTAAATGGGAACAAAACTGACGGCACAAAAATGTGCAATTTGCCAATGCAGGTTTTTTAACATTCGTTTCTAAGTTCTAGAAATATGTATTTTTTATTACAAGTACAGGTATAAGTAAACTTCTTCAGAAGTTTATCATCACTGCTCGAACAAAGGCACCACTCAGTGGAAGGTTTCATAGTTAAGTAGTGCATTTGGGAAAGGGAGCCACGTAATGAAGAAGAGGGGATGAGCCGATCTGCGAAACCCCCCCCCCCCCCCCCCGAAGCACGCCTCCTCCATCATGCTGAGATGGGGGGCATTTAGTGCAGCAGCAGGTCAGCCGTTTGTAAGGAGTCCGTCTCAGTTTACGTCTCTTTGTGTAAGAAGGATGTGGACAGAGGTGCGTGTCAGGTCCTTCCATTACTGCCTTCTGTTTTTTCCTACATGAAAGCGGGAAGCTGGTGGATCCCCACTGACAAAGGCATCTCAGAAGGCATGAGGATCCACCAGGAAAGCAACAGTTCTCCCATCCTTCAAGATGACTGGAGGATGTCATCACCTGTCATTACACTGACACTATTTGTTCAGGTGGTTATAGTTATATATATAAATAACAAACTATAGTATTTCAACTTAAATCTAAGTTTGAGAATAAGGTGAAATTAATTAAAATATCATACCGTACGCAATATGTTGCATGGTGCTGAGTTTTTTTAATAGTTACGCTCCTCTACTTACGAACTTTCAGACAAACGAACGAAGAGGACCGTAAGTTCAAATCGTGTTCATTCAACTCCCGTTTCCTGGCCGCAACATCGGAAAAAAATTTCTGCGCGCCAATTCCGTCTAGTGCGACTTCTGGCCGCTACTCCCGCCGCCCAGCAGCGTAGCGTGCGTACTCCCAACATCCTAGATCTTTGTACTTGCGTATACCCTTAAAATGATGTTGAATAACGACTTACGGACATTTCAAGTTACAAACGACCGTTCGGAACGTATCTCGTTCGCAAGTAGAGGAGCGTCTGTATGTGATGTGATCCTTTGACAGGTCATGTCAAGGAGACCCAGATATACTGCAGTTTTGTTTTCTGACTTTCTGAGAGGGAGGGATGAAGACCAAAAAGCTCATTTTTTTTCCGCCGTGTGTAGCTGGAAAAAAATTAAGTCAGCGAGCCCCCACAAACGGACGGGTGATTTGTGAGGTAAGAGTTTCCAGCAAGGGCGGCAGCTCTTGGCATGATCTGAGCGGTGCCAGAGACAGATGGCCGAAATGCGGCCAAAAGCCGCTCGTTACGATTTTAGTCGATTTTAGCAATGATCTCACAACCATCTGAAGCGCTGCTTCAGTGGTCCCAGGGTGAGGACACTGCGGACGGAGATAAAGCGATGTTTTCATCTCCCAAATGTGCTGATAAGTTTGTGGACCGATGCAGACAGAGGACGATATTAACTGGAGATGTGCTGGGTGCTGTATAGCCCAAGCTGTGACAGTGAGATAGCTGCGTCATCACTGCGTTGCGGGGCTGCCTGCTCTCAGAATACAAACGATTAACAAAGAAAATAATGACTTGAGAATAGGATGGGCAGCACAGGTCCCCAGTGAGCTGCACTGCAGTTTCACACCTCTAGGGCGGCGCTCCTGATTACCGCCTCCCCCTCTGCCAGGGGGGGTTTGTTTGCTCTCCCTGTTTGTGTGGGTTTCCTCTCGACACACCCGTTTCCTCCAGCATTACAAAGACATTCAGTTATGCGGACTGGCATATCTAAATTGTCCTCAGCATTTGATGGTGAATAAGCACGTGTCCTTTGCTCTGAGTTCCCTCTTGGCTGTCTGTGCCCCTGTACTGGACAGTGATTTTAGATGACAGGCAGATGGATGGATGGGTAATAACAGGTCAGCTGTTAGTCATTCTGCGTCCAGAGCAGCTGGTGAGAATCTGGTATCTTGGGGAATTGAAAATCTTGTTACACGGCCGATGTTTTCCCAGCTGGATTTGGAGATCTGTTGGCGGAGACGTCCTCCCGTTCGCCAACAACAGCTTTGTATTGCTGATGCTGCCAGGCATTCTACATTCATAAAAAGACGGAGCCCCCGGTCCACACGACAAATTGTTTTTATTTCCCATGACAAAAATGAGGAGTGGATAGTGTCAGTATGTCAGTGTTTGCACCCAGTGCAATCAGATCCGGTCTGAAGGTGTTTCGCAGTTCGTTCACTTTGCTGATCGTACCTGACTGGTCACACTGAATGCACTGAATGCCTATTTGCTCGCTGTCAAGCTTCCATCCAGAAACTCCCCCTCAGACTTGTGAGCTTATCAGCCAGCTGGTACCTTGCCTGTGCACTAAAATCTTATACATAAGACTGCCAGGAAGAAAAAAAAACAAACAAAAAATACTGAGCCAAGTAAATAGCTAATTTTGCCACTTTGTTAGTCCTCTCCTGGGCTGAAAAATGGCCCACAAAGGTACCGCGGCTGGTCAAACGAAGCACGATAAGGACCCTCACAAAACAGACTGTAACTTTTGTTCCAAGCCCCATGACGAACTATTTTGATGTCCTCGGCATTCCTCGCTGAACACCACGTGTTCAGTACTAGCGTCCAGGTATTTGGATTGTTACTGGGAAGATCCCTTGCGCACACGTCGCTCCGTGCTGAGAAATTATGCTGTATTTCTGTATTATTATATATTTACGTATTTCTGTGTGTGGCAAATTAATCCCACCGGCACTAAAACAAAGCCAAATGTGGAAATTTGCCCAGTCGGAAACTGTCAGCAGAGGGAGGCGGTTTGTCCAAAGCTAACCTGTGGATTACTGTGGGTGTGCAGTCTGCTCACGGAAGGGACCCTCCTCGCGTCACGTATGTTATGCATGGCTGTGAGAGGGGATAAAGCCGGCCAGCATGGTGGAAACCCTGTCAGCTACAGGAAATAGTGAGGTCATCCTGGGTGACCCCACGTGGACAGCCTTCGTATAGGAGAGCAGGGGAGGGAAGTCATTAAACATGAATAAAGGAGCTATTTAGGTATCGGTTTCCTCTGTCTCTGCCATCTTCCCCTGGGAGACGCGCTCCATGCCAGGGCCCTGGCACTCCGTCACCCCGGAGACAGCGAGGACCCCATTTGTATTCCATGTAGCGCAGTGCCAGCGACACCTGGCTACGCCTCAGGGCACAGGTGGGCTGTGTGATGGGATTGGACGCGGGGAGACCCCAGGGAGCAGGAAGGAGGCAGCTCGAGGCAGGCCTAACAAGCCACGCCGTTCATTTCCTCCTTGCCGGGGGCCATCTCTACCTGCTCGCTACCCAGTGTTCTGAAAAAAACAGATTCAGCAGCGTGTGATTGATGCTACTACACACATCCACCCTTTTCTGGATCGACACCTTTCGTTCAAATAATCTGACCACAAATGTTCTTTTACTGGTCGAGGTTGACTGGGTCTGTAGCCGGCTGTCAGATTTTCCACAGGTCTCTATGAATAAAACATCCTGCATCAGTTTGATCCCAAGGCTCTTTTTCCTTTAATTAACATCTTCGGGTCATAATTTTTCAAATGTACATATATAATGCATTTCTTTGGTTCTGAGGGATATTCTTTATATCTTTAAAGATTATGGCGACACAGACAGGCTCACTGATAATGCAGAGGACTGCTATGTTCCTTGGGGCAGCACGGTGGCGCAGAGGTGAGCATGAGTGCCTCACACCTCTGGGATTAGGGCTTGAGTCTCCACCACGGCTCCATGTGCATGAGGTTTGCATGTCCTTCCTGTGTCATCATGGGGTTTGCATGTCCTTCCTGTGTCATCATGGGGTTTGCATGTCCTTCCTGTGTCATCATGGGGTTTCCTCTGGATATCAGAGTTGTCCTCTCCTCCCCCTAAACCATCCTGGGTTATTCCCAGCCTTGCACCTATAGCTTCCAGACCCCTGACAACCCTGCATTGGACAAGCAGGTACAGAAAATCGATGGATGGATTGATACGTTTCCTTTAATAGCATTTTAGTGCAAGATATATCTTGAACATAAGGATGTTATGAAGTTTCCCAGGATATTGGATCCTTATATTAACATCTTCATCCTTTTGGAACCAGCTCAGATGCGTAAATCAGCAGAAAAACACAATGCGGCTGTTGGATGCTGCTGTGGTGGCAAACAATCAGGCGAAATCTGACAGGAACAAAGTTACAGAGAATAGGAGGAGGACGAGGGTCACATGGCCGGCCGGCTGCTTGCTGTTTGCACCTGTGGTCTCATTAATCCCGCACTCTACCAATTAGCCAAATTCCAGGAGGCAGATTCAGCAGCGTGTTTGCACTGCAGATGGCCACATTCAGCACTGACTTCTCCCCGCACACAACGCATTGCTCACAGGGTGTTTAGGCCATAATTATAACCAGGGTGGCCAGGGGCCCAGGTCAGGGGCCGCTTACGGGCTGAGGCACCGGGGGCCGATATGATGAGAGCTGACACGTGTCGTTCTCATACACCCAGCAGCTGAGCTGTAAACTCTAAACCCACTGGCAAAATGCGTAGCCCCGCAATTGGGTTTGCCAAAGAGGGGGAGGGGGGATTACAGAATTTGGGGCCCCAATACCATGCTGGGCTCCCTGAATTTGCTGGTGTATCCGTGTCCCACCAGGGGCCTCGCATCTGATACGGAAGCAGCAGGAGGAGGAATCCGCTCGGCCGTCCCACATCTGTGACGCAA
Organism: Brienomyrus brachyistius; assembly: GCF_023856365.1. Classification (NCBI taxonomy): domain Eukaryota; kingdom Metazoa; phylum Chordata; class Actinopteri; order Osteoglossiformes; family Mormyridae; genus Brienomyrus; species Brienomyrus brachyistius. Next base: position 16,616,039 of record NC_064545.1, read on the forward strand.
GCAGTAAATAAACAGCCTCTCTTATTCTCATTCATCTTCTAAGCTCCGGCTCACTGGACTTTTATTATTTGCAAATGTGGGGAAGTGTCCTAATGCAACAAATGTATGTTATTGTACGTAATTGGCTTTATTCAGCAGTTATTAATGATGAAGGCAGCTAAATTGCAAGAGCAGCAGCCTGGGGATGTAATTACTTCTTGAACCTGGATTTAGCAAACAGCTATGGTGTCGGCCCTATGTGGTGGACCTGGACTCGGGTCCCAGGAGGCATCGCCGGCCACCGTTAACCATTTAGTGTGCAGGACGCAAGCTTCTGCTCCCATAGGCCGTGCCGAGAGTCGGGAAGCATGTCCATGGATGAAAGGACCGGGACGACGGGCCGCAATGACAGGCCTCCATGACAGGACCGGGACGACAGGCCACCACGATAGGACTGGGGCCTGTGAGCGAGGAGGGGAACTGGGCTCCATCTTCACAAGACAGGTGAAGGGAAAGAATGTGCTCATCAACTGACTTCATTAATTTTTTTCAAATAAATGAAACGTCACTCTGCCATGGCCTGTGTGACGACTGGAGGAAAAGTAATCAAAATGTAGGCTGCTACCATGGAAACGGATACAGGGGTGGGCTTTATAAACACACGGGAAGCTGGGTGCTGCTGATTGGCTGTTTTTGAGAGCAGTCAGTGTCTCGCCCTTCCTTGTTACTGTAGGATCGCCCCCCTACACTGACACATCAGCCTCATGCTACTGATCAGGCTCCGTCCAGCTCTCAGCGGCTGACAGAGAGCTACACATGCTGGGAGAAGGGATAGAGGGTTTTTTTTAGCTTTAAACAAAAAGCTGAAGGTATCTGCAAACACCCCACACACACTGGATGGGTTGTAGGCTGGTGCGCGCTACCTGTTCTCCAAGTTATGCTGAGGTCAGAGGCATGGTGATCGATCATGTGCGCATTGACTGGATAACGCAGAGATCGATCGCCTATCCCGCAGAACGCTCCGGTGTCCGCCAATAAAACCAACCGCGGGCATCTGGTCTAAACAAATGGGCCGCTATAAACCTTCTAGGACGATGTGCCTGTAAACATCACAAATAGCCCACTTGTTTATTTTTTTGTTATATCTTTACATTGCATCTTCTTCCTTTAGAGGCACATGAGAAGATCTGGATGACAAGCAAACATTTAGGGGCCTAAATATGAATAGACGACAATTAGCATAAAACCCACAGACTTCTGATGGCTGACTTACGCAGGAAATACTCAAAGGTGTGCAGGGATTGTGCGACAGGTAAGAGTCCCCATGAGTATTTGATCTACAGGAATAGATTAATGCATTTAGGTTATGCTACTGAGAGTCAGTAGAGACGGATCCAAGCTGTAAGTGACCCGGCAGTTTCACACTGCGCTCCCACTCTGTGAGCCGCCCAGCTGGATTTCATGGGATTGGCAAATGGGAAATAGGTATCACAAGTGTTAGGGGAGTCCACTGCTTACCCCCAGCGGTCGCTCAACATTTATATCATGTTTGGCAGGACGATGCGACTCCATTTTCACACCTACTGAGTGTGTTCAGGTTACGCAGCTCCCAACACCATGCGGCTCCCCCTGGTGGCAGAAACCAACCTTCAGCGCACTACAGTAGGTCTTGGCCCTAAACATGACAGTATTATCCAAAGCAACAGGCTGAAGATGAGCAGAAGATCCATACAGAGATCTGTACACGAGGAATCAAATTTTACAACGAAGAGGAGAGGCTCTCTCTGCACTCTTCGGAATAACCCATGAATGTGACCTAGTTTAACAGAATGTGTCAGGCTGCAGACAGAAGGAACCAGAAAGAGCCAGGTTTGATGGCTGATTAGTGAGTCAGGCCTCAGGGAAGGAGAAGACATCCAAGATCAACACGTTTCGTGTTTGGATCAGTCTTACCGAGGGGTAGGTGAGAAGGAGGAGCTCTTTGGCTTCCAATTGAATTTTAAGCAAAAATTATAATTTGGGCCTTTAAATTTCAATGTAGATCATTTCACTGTTCAGTAGTTACAGTGACACATATGCCATCCTTGGGACATTTTCCTGGCGTTCCCCGCCCTCGGATCCGTGCCAGCTCTCGTGATCCTCTCCCCAAAGCCGGAATATATCGTTCCACGCCACGTCAGATCTCTTCTCCTCTCCTCTCGGCACACTCAGTCAGTAAAAGTTGAAAAGATGACCCCACGTAGGTCATCCTACAAGGTGTCGCTGATACTGAGATGAGACCTGGCAGCTTTATATATGCTTGTCTGTCGGTTTTGTGACGCTAACTGAAGCTGTCTTTCTGGACTTCATGGTAGCGTCCTTCGCAGATGTTTTCTGGCAGCTCTAACAATGTTCTTGCGCTCAACGTGTAGCTCATCACGGAGAGGGCTTGACTTCCCGACAGATAAAACACTCAGTTCCCAAACATCAGACACCCATCCCGAGGGCAAGACCGCCCCCAGGATGACCTACGTTATTAATCAGTCTGCACCCTGAGGACTCTCACCTGTCAGTAATCATTACAAATTCCACAGCATAACTGACAGGGTCCTGCTGACCACGACTGAGGGAATCACCAGTTCTCTCTCACTGACAGCTGAACCAGGTATGACAGACACCTAATTCTGCTAAATAACAAAAGAATGAGCATTAACACTAGTGAGACTATAAAGGGTCCACAGACTTCATGACACACCCAGTGATGTAGGAGAGAGTTTGATATCCATCCATCCATCCATTTTCCAAACCGCTTATCCTACTGGGTCACGGGGGGTCCAGAGCCTATCCCGGAAGCAATGGGCACGAGGCAGGGAACAACCCAGGATGGGGGGTCAGCCCATCGCAGGGCACACTCACACACCATTCACTCACGCAAGCACACCTACAGGCAAATTTAGCAACTCCAATTAGCCTCAGCATGTTCTTGGACTGTGGGGGGAAACCGGAGTACCCGGAGGAAACCCCACGATGACATGGGGAGAACATGCAAACTCCACACACATGTGACCCAGGCGGAGACTCGAACCTGGGTCCTAGAGGTGTGAGGCAACAGTATTAACCACTGCACCACCATGCCGCCCCCCCATGTCAGGGCAGAAGTTTAAATATTAACGCCATTGTTATGGTTTTTGACGGTGTCCTTGAGATGGGTGTCTGCAGGCTGCAAGGGAAGGATTCAAGGCACCTAAGTTACAATAAGTGAGCCTTAAGGACCACCTGACAAGTGTCAGCATAAGGAACCTACCATCCACAGGATCCCTGAGGGAGCTGTGAGCAGATGGGGGGGACACGATGAGGGTGTCACAGGGAGGCTGGATCCAAGCGAGGAAGCACAGGGCACAAGGCAGGGGAGTGCCCTCTACGGGACACCCGTCCACCACAGAGCACATGGCAGGGGAGCGCCCTCTACAGGACGCCTGTCCACCACAGGATCCGAGAACAAGCCGACAAAAGCACAGGGGGAACATGCAGAACCTGCACACACAGGCCTGGGGGGGCGCAAGCCCAGGAGGTGTGAGGCCACAGAGCAGAGCAATCCTCTGAGCCACTGATCAATCCATCAGTCACATTTTATTTTAATTAACTTTTTTAAACCTTAAAATCTGAAACCTACTGCCTGACCTTAGGTTACTAGTCTGGATGTATGAAGAAATCCACGGCCTGTTTGCACACAGGCTTGACCAGTAGGTCGGAGCTTCCGATTGGTGTATAATGGCGACCTAAAGCATAATGGGAAGCAGCCCTGTGCCCAGGCCTGTGTGTGTCCCACAGACAGCAGGCCGATGACTCATAAGTCCCATCAGTGTGGAGGAGTGGAGTCACTTCACAGAAAGCAGTGCTTCACCAGCTAAACATGCCGTGTGAGGAGGAGCCGAAACAGGCAACAGTGACGGCTTCCTTAAGCCCACGGAGGCTGTCGTCATGGCCATGGGGGTGAAGGGCCGCTCTACTGCTAACGCTTCCTTAGCGTTCTAGGAGCTCCGCCTCCAGTCAGTTTTGAATTATCCAATTATATTAAGCTGCTCCAGAGATGTGTTCAATTTTAAAAAAAATTTCCTGCTCTGAAAATGAAAACAAGGAGACCTTGAGGCAGTGTAGCATCCTGGTGATCATTCTTCAGATGTCTGCTTCCATTTTTTGAATTATACTGGTCCAGAGTGATAGCGGTTTTTATCGTGTCTCTTTTTTTTGTCTTTCACTGTAAACAAAGCCTGTGTTCAATAACAAACAGAGCTCAGCTGTTTGTCAAGCTGTCAGGATGGTGTAGGACTGTTTATCCACATCCATCTGCCCGGATGACATTTAAACAGGCATTATAACTCATGAAAGTTCAGCCTTTAATGCTTGGATTGACCCACCTTGTTATCTGAGCATGAACTTGACTCAAATATGCGAAGATATTTTGCAAATTTAAAGACATGCTGTCGAGAAAGTCAAATTACATATTTTGTGAACTTCTTTTTTTGAAAAATCAAGTTTTCACATAAATAATTTATTTTTAATTGCTGGTGAATTAGCACCAATGCAGGATAAAAGCATTTCAATTAAAACCAAGCATGCACTGGACGGCCTGGGGAACCTCTACAGAAAGTGGAATATTATATAATGAACTCTTTTTCTAACTTCCCTTCTTGAGAATCCAAGCATTCACATAAATAATTTATTTAATTGCTGGTAATTTAACTTTATCGTATGATAAAAGCATTTTGATATATAGAATAAAATTGTATTGATTGGACAGTCCAGGGTTGTGATGTGCTTCTCTTTCATCAACTGATATATGATATACCAATAATGTGGGAGTACCGTTCAGGGCTGAATACGGTCCCTATAAATGTTGAACTGGAATCCAAACCTACACCCTTGCATTCTCCTCTGACTTCTCTCATTAACAAGGTGATTTCACTCACACAGATGCGGATAACTGGGTGTTATTTGTTTAATGAAACCATTCTCTGTAACCTTTAGTAATGTTTGATAATCCCAGGAAGGCTGTTTCTGAGACGCTGGAGACACTACGATTGGCACCAACAGTTGCACTGCCTTCAAAATCACTTAGATCAGACATCTTAGTCTTTGAAATAACGAGGCGAACAGTAACTGGACCTGCTGACCCAGTCTGCCTGCTGTATGTATGCAGCTGATTGGCCGTTTAGAGGAGTGGCTGTTTGTGCCTAATGAACTGCCCGCAGAATGTGTGGTGGAGGACAGTCACCGGTGCTGCCCATTCTTTTTCAATTACAGACACATTTAGGAGAAAGTCTTGCAGAGGGCTTAGAGGAATGAATGAAATGAATTAAAAATACAGAAAGTAATGAGTTTGCAAGGCTGACTGAGAGACCCGAAGGCCTGAACTCGCAAAGCTGCAGACCATAGAGCCTCACTGTTACTCACACATGTTGACACCTGAAAATCTCCTCATTAAGTTTTACCTTAAGCTATCAACGTAAAACAGGATCTTGTGCTGAGGTGCTGGAAATGGACCCGTTTCCAGGTTAAATTAGAAGCAGGCACTAGCATCTCAATGGAACTCTATCAAAAATATTTTTTAATTATTTAAAATCAAGATCTATTTTTAAAATTATTTAAAAATATATTTTACACTGCATTATTTATATCAGCGGGACACAAAAATTAAATTTCACTGAAATTACGTAATATTCAGTGGTATGGTGGATAAGTACACTGTTCCCCGACATGACACACAGTTCCCTGCAATGGACTGGCATCACATCCAGGGTGTCCCCTTGCCTTGCACCCTGTTTTTCCAGAGACAGACTACAATTCCCTACCAACCTTGTCCTGGACAAGTGGTTGGAGGTGTCTGGATGGATGGATGGATGCATGCATGCATGCATGGGTGGCCGGATAGATCAAAGGATGGATGGATGAGTGAGCGGATGTTTTTTTATACAAATGCAAGAAGTCTTTTGACAGCAGCAGATGGTGCATTAACTGCAGAACGCGCTGTAGAAATGCTGCTGCGACGAGTGGCAGAGCTGGCAGCAGCTCACACAAAACACCCCAAAACGTTAATGAGCTGAAGCAGCTCTGAGATGCTGCGGGGGGTGACACCTCCAGGCCACTGCGTGGGACTGATCGACATGTACAGCACAACGATAGTGTCTGTCGGCTCTTTTTCTTCAATGGCGACAGGAAAAAATACACAATGCATAAAAATGCATGAAATCGCGCCGATCTCAGTGAGTAGCACTGTTGCCTCCCACCTGCAAGATGGGGGGTGTAAATCCTGTGCTGGCTTTCTGTGTGCGTGTACCCTGTCCAGAAAGTGCCCAGCATCGAGCCTTATGCTGGTAGAGACAGACGCCATCTGACCTGGTACTCAGTAAGTATATGGAAGACGGATGGATCTTTGTCTTAGTTACATGTACAAATTGTTAGGATAAAGATCAAATCATAGATCAAATAGGTCAAAATTATGCTCTTTCTGAAATATACAGAAATATACAATAGTATTAAGATTCAAATGGCAGTCATTGTAAAGTGTTTGCGATCTTTTCCCAAAAACTGTACAAAAGTGAGCATACAAAGGCTGAGAATAAAGTAAGGTCACTGTGAAATTATCCAGCTATGTAGATTATCATCAGACACGCAGAGGTCTTCACACCCCCCCCCCCAAAAAAAAAGAAACAGACCTTTGCATTTAAATTATTAAGTTGTGTCCCCCAATATCACACTCCCTCCTACATCCTTGGATGCAGGATTCCCTTCCAGATTTTGCTTGACAAGACAAAGGCTTAAGGAGTCATGGAAAATACTGCAAAATACAGGTTTGCAGTTAGCAGTGAAAACAGAAAGAAGCTTTGAGGCGATGTTGTGTAAGAGAATTGTAAGAGTATTATGTCTCAGGCAGGCGGTCCAGAACAATCAGGGACTGAGATTAGGGACTGAAAGATCTGCAGTTCTTGGCTTTATCAGCTGCAGGTTTTGATTAATGTGTTATTATCCTGAGACATCGGAATATAAAACCTCCAGACGATTGCTAAAATGACTGAGGGTTGGGCCTCACCCAGCAGGAGCTGTATGTATTCAGAGGATTGAGAACACACTCACACACACACACATATTGGGTAAACATATATGTATGGGAGCCGCTCATTCATTTCTATGGGAAAAATGCTAACGCTAACTATTACAACCCCTACCCAGCCCTAACCATAACCATAAGTAACCGAGGAACTGGTCCTCATGAGGGAAAAAAATGAGTATTCATCACATTGTGTCCCCATAAGGTAAGGTATACCCGCTCACACATACACACATGCATGCATACACACACACATGCACACACACGCAAACACACATGCACGCACGCACATCCACACATACACACCCACGCACACGCACAGGTGCTACTTGTGATTCAGCCTGCGAACCACTTCAGTGTCCTGTTCTGTAAGGACACTGGAGAATGGTCCTTTACTGCATGGACCAGGTACATTCAACAAGCAAATGTAATTTCAGTATCTGGGCACCAGAGAGGAGGTGGCCTTCCGTCTATCTTGCTCATCCAGATAGGAGATGCTCTGCTACTCTTTGATTTCAGTGTCCTGCAGGGGGCGGCACTAAACATATGTCAACCTGTTGCAGAAGGTGTGAGAATGATTCTTTTTTGTGTCCAGAGGGTTTAAGGCAGTTTCCAGAGTGTCACGATTTTTTGCCCAGTAAGATCCCAGCTTAAAGGGTGTAACCAGTCATTTTCTTTGAGTAGAAGTGCTTTCTAAACACCAGCAAACAACAGAGTGTGGCCACTTCATTTCATGGTATTCTGCCGCCTCTGAGATAAGAAAATGTCAAAATTCCCTTTCTGCACAGGCCTCTAGAACTGATGATGGATCTGAAGAAGGCTGTAATTCTGCTTCTAAAGTTCCTTGGACTGATTACCCCCCCAGTCTGCTAACCATGTGGGTGTCTTAAAGCAGATGTTCAGTGACACCAGCTGTGAGCAAAGCTTGCTTACAGCCTGCGCGGTTTAGTGAGTTGGGCAGTCCATTGGCTCTGTCTCCCGCCCAGGATACTAGAATGAGTGACGGTACAGGGGAGGCCCCCCACCCCAGTGCTCCCTCGTGGGGCATCTCGACAACCTGCTGTCTCCATGGTAACCACCACCGGACGAAGCGCCTGTCCCCCTGCATTTAGCTGGCACTGTCCGTGATGCAACCGGGTCCTCAGTGCGGGAACCGCAGCCCATGTGCCACGCGAACGTGGCACGCCAGGAAACAAGATCACATTTATAAAGCCGATTATGGAACAGGTTTGCATTATGAACACGGCAGGATGCGGCTTAAGCAGGCCAAACGAGTACAAAACAGGGAACTGCCGTTGCAAATTTTTAAATTACATGTAGGTGTGTGTAAACTGCGCTTGAACTGCAGACACCCACTGTCAAAGGACGGCCTGTCACAATGCATATCAGAGTTTTCTAAACCTTCCTGTCAGACCACACTGTGCCTGTAAGCTTTATTTGTCGTCGGCGGTAGAAGAATATTCATGTTTCCTGACCGGATGCCTCCGTATTATTACTGGGGACTGACTGACAGCAACCTCCTGAAAAAGGGCAGGATTTCTGTCCTTAATGGTGTTGTACGTTCTATTTACCCGCACATATATTAAGATGCTATTTCTATGCGGATGCGATGAAGCAGAATTGAATTTAGATCAGTAAGAAAGCATAACGCTTTTCAGTCAAAGAATATTGTTAAAAAACATTGCAAGACTTTCTACATTACGATCTCAGACAATCGATGGATATCGATTTACGTTTTCTCGATTTACAGGGATCTCTTTGGTGAATCCAGGGAAGGCATATAACGGACCCATTTGCGCTTCATTTACCAAGAAGGTGTAACAGTGCCCCCTATTGGTGAAATGCAAAAGGACAATCCATTCTTTACAGCAAAATTGCCATTACAAAATTAGTTACAAAATTACAATTGTAGCTAAAATTACAATTTTTCATATCAAAAAAGTCCTTCAGTATTAACACAGAATTGTAGATCAATGAGTCATAAGAAGATTCATGTTCAAAATTTTCTCCATCTGAATCATCATTCGGAGACAGTAAAGAAGTGTCAAAGGAGATTCAAATACCCACATTCTCTTCTGAACACCCAACCTCACCGTAATGAAACATCGTGTCCGCACTGTCTTGGTGCAGTGATTAACGGCCGGGCAGCCAGCCACTATTCTGCTCCAGGTTCCAATAATAATAATAATAATTATAATAAAAACACTGATTCTTTGTCAGATTTCCTGTTACAGAGCAGGAGGCTGTTTGCTTCCTCATTCAGAGCCACAGGTGTCTCTCTCCCACGGTTATCTATGCATATTTAGCAGATAATTAGTCTTAAACCCATTAGATCTTCGCAATGGATGGTTCGAGGCAGAATTTGCAGGGAGAGGGTTTCATTCATTTGATTTTTACACCTGCAGTACAATTAAGGCAATTAGTTTTCAGAGTCCCTGACATGTGCTGCAATCTTCATTTCTGCATTTCCTCGTGTTTCTGCTGTTACTGTGGTATTCCATATTCATTGGGTAGAAAAATGCTGCCTTTTCAAATTTTGCTGCCATAGTAGGATCCTTGACAGAATGTCTATCGATTTGTGCTCCCTTGTCAAAAAAATGCTACCTTAAGGCAGGGTTGCCCAGCTTTGGTCAGTTGGCTGGAATGGATGCATATAGAAAAACTATAAAAAATAGTTTTCTACAGGCGCATTTTTTCCTGAAATACAATGATTATAATGAACCCAAGGTAAAATAACTGAGACCATCCATCCACAGATTTTTCATACCTGCTTGTTCTCTTCAGGGTTGCAGGGGTCGGGGACAAAGCAGAGAATAACCCAGGGTGGGGCGTCCACCTCTCGCAGGCCACTCAAACCAGCCACACACACATTCAGACCAATGAACAATCTGGCAAACCCAGTTCACCTTAGCAAATTGTTGGACTGTGAAGGGAAACTGGAGAGCCCAGGAAATACCTGGTTTTATATCAGATAAAATACCTTTTCAATGCAATGCATCATCACAACGACCATTGCCATGTAAAACAAAACATGAGTAGTGATTCAGAAAACGTCTGATAAAGCATCGTGCAAAACAACCTCACCCTTGGGTTGTTAAAAGGAGCTCCAGTGAAACAAAACATTTTCTGCCTCACTTAGTTAATAGACTTTAATGTGTTTCTCATCACTTTCTTTTTAGTCGTTGGATAGTTATGGAATATGAACCATTTTAAACCCACCCAGTAAAGCAGTATCACTCCTGGTCCTCCCTGTTACGCCTGCCTGTGCATCTTCTAGGCCCAAAGATGATTTACACGTTTAACCGTTCAGAATGTGAGTTCAGCTGTCAGGAAAGATAAACTCACTCGTTCACCAATATTCCTTTTTGGCTTGTGAACAAGACATTGGCATGGGCCTATTCTAAGCGAATGAGCCAAGAGTTGTATTTAAAAGTAGTTTGAGAAAATCATGTTTAAATAATTGTAAATACTGTTCTTGTTGATTGTGGCCAATCCTGTGTATATGCTGTTCTGGTGGTTTTGTTGTGTAAAGGCGTCATGTCAGTTAACTCTTTTGGGCAATGTGACGGTTAGTGCTGATGCGCGTCCAGTATATCATGGGATCATCCTGTGCTGAAACACGAAATGCTGTGTACTGCTTGAATATGCGATGTGATTTGTACAACATTTTTGGAAAGTGGAACTGAACCCCCCCACTGTGGATTCAAAGTAGCAACTCTAGTGAGGACTTGATCGATGATGGCATGCAGCTCCAGTTAGCCAGACAGAGCGACAGGAACAAGCGCGATATTCTGTAAAGGTAGAGCTGGCATTCAGGAGACAAGACGGCAGTAAAACCTGTCAGCAAAGGAAACTATAGATGTGCTTTCCCGCTACAGTGTTATAGCTCATATCAGGGATACGGGGGGCACTGGTGTGGAGGTCCACCCTGTGTCCCACCAGACGTGTGACCTTGCAGAGTGCATTGGTGGAGCCTGCCTTTCACACACCACCATCTCTTTAGAGACAAATAGCTCTTGAGTGTGTGTGAGGAAAGAACTGAGGCACCGATGCAGGAGGACCTTTGGATGCTAAATGAAAGGTAAATAATAATGGAGGTTTCAAGAGCACCTCAGCGTGTGAGAGGGAAAGGGAAATAAGATTTAGCTGGTGATACTGCATCGAAGCAGTGCGGCCATGGCCTGGGGTGAAGCTGGGTACAGGGGCAGAGCTGGGTACAGGGGCGGAGCTGGGTACAGGGGCGGAGATGGGCACAGGGGCGGAGCTGGATCCAGGGGCGGAGCTGGGCACAGGGGCGGCGCAGGGCACAGGGGTGGAGGGAGCACAGAGGCAAAGCTGGGCACAGGGGCGGAGCTGGATCCAGGGGCAGAGATGAGCACAGGGGCGGAGCTGGATCCAGGGGCAGAGATGGGCACAGGGGCGGAGCAGGGCACAGGGGTGGAGGGAGCACAGAGGCAAAGCTGGGCACAGGGGCGGAGCTGGATCCAGGGGCAGAGATGGGCACAGGGGCGAAGCTGGATCCAGGGGCGGAGATGGGCACAGGGGCGGAGCAGGGCACAGGGGCAGAGATGGGCACAGGGGTGGAGGGAGCACAGAGGCAAAGCTGGGCACAGTGGCGGAGCTGGATCCAGGGGTGAAGCTGAGGACAGGGGCGGTGCTGGGCACAGGGGCGGAGCTGGATCCTGGGGCGGAGCTGGGCACAGGGGCGGAGCTGAATCCAGGGGCGAAGCTGGGCACAGGGGCAGAGCTAAGTACAGGTGCTAGGAGGCCTTGTAGGAAGAGGGAGACACAAAGAGCAGTGGAGGGATCGATGAAGAGACCAGGCCCCATACCTCAGACTGTGCCAGACAGCTCTCCAGGCCACCCTCCTCAGCCCTGTCGCAGTTCCTCTGTTCCTACCTTCCAGGAGCTCTTGCAGACTTTTCTCCTTCTGTGTGACTTCCACATGGAAGTGTCTCGGTTTGAAGTGCCCCCAGCTGGGAAGTGGGGGATTCCAGCTAGTGTAGGTCTCTGATCTCCGGAGGATCACAAACATGAGCATGACAACAATGTAAGAGAAAAGCAGCACAAAAACGCTCTGAGCGACTTACCTATTCAGCCATATTTCTAGTGATGTTGTGTCCTAAAAGAATTTGGGAAAAGAAATTACGTCAGACAATGTGACATGGGACAGGCAGAAGACCTAGATGGCAGAGAGGGAGGCTGGAGTGACCCGATCCAGGCACCTTCATGGTACTGAAGTTCTTAGCTTCCTAAATCCTCTTGAAAGTGCTCTTTCAGGGAATGAAATACTATGTAGCAAAAGAAAGGCAGTTCCTGTTTCATGATTGTAAAAGCATTCTGAGTACCCCCAGTTTGGTTTAACGGCTTTGGAACATGGGGGCCATCGTGTACGCTGACTTCCCCTGTCCCCCCCTCCCCTCCACCTTACAGGGGCAGTTACTTTCTTGAGGTTTTACTTGCTTAAGTTACCTGCCTGTTTAATTTGGACTCACTTTTTCAAAAGTGTATAGGTGAAACCAAGCAGACTCAGTTATTGGGTGTTGAAATCTTTGATTGCATTTCTCTCTAATTCCATATATTTTATTGATGCCATGCACCTGACCCATGGAGGTTGCCTAGGGCTGTACTGCAGCGGTTTGTGCAGAAGACTGACATTGATCAGCAACCTGGTGTTCAGCTTAGGTCAATACTGACAACATTAGCATTAAAAATATATGTGGAAAAAATACGTCGATACCATGTGATGTAAGAAAAATTCACACAGATATTTAAACACATTGGCCTCTCGAGAAAAACAAGCACGTCTCATCCAACACATTCTTTAAGATGAACCCAGAATTCATCAAGGGACATAAATATGGCGAATTTTATGTCTTTCTGCAGATTGTTCCAAAAGTTATTCAAAATGCATAATAATTAAAAGCCGTTTTCCCAAAATCGGTCAAAACCGATTTTACAAAGTAACCACTTGAAGGAGAGTAGCTGGTAACTGCCTGAGTTGAGATAGACTAGGTTACAGAGGTAAGCTGGCAATTTACCCAGGATTGTTTTATAGATAAAAAATACACCAATGCTGTCTTCTGCGAGTGGTCAGTGGTGTCCAACCCACCCCATCATAAAAAAATGCCTATTTCCTTTTTACATAAGGTACAGTCGCGATGCTTCTGGTGCGTAACTCGTTGCCTTTGTGACTCCTGCAGCACTCCCCACTCCAGCAGGAACAGGTCGTCGTCGACTTACGATCTTTGTGACAACTGATCGACTTTACGACTGCGCTGCTTCCGGCCGCGCGAGTGGCGCCCCGCGTGAGTGTATCACAGTTTCCGCCCCGACTGAAGGTAGCACTACGATTCCCGCGAGAGAAAGGTGATAAAAAAAGTTTAAAAGACCAAAAAATATGACTTAAGGGCTATATAATTTTATATATAATACTATACTACGTATAATAATTTTCGGCTATAAAATAAAGGACCAAATCGACTTACGACTGGTCAGTCAGAACCTATCGCAGTCGTTAATCGACGACGACCTGTACTTAGAAGAGCTCCTTTTAGGTTTTTTAAACTCAGTTTTTGTTCAGTCTACAGGCAGAACAAAGAAATTTCCATTTTAAAAACTAGAACGAAAAAATGACACACCCGAATTCATATATTTTTAAAGTGCACATTGATCTAAATGTTAATTGTGAATATTTGAGCACAAATATTGAGAAATATAAAACAAATTCAAAGAATCAATTTTAAAATCTGTATTACAGCTGACGAGTTCCTCGTGCAGTTCAGTATGATGCTGGTGTCTGGTCTTGTAATGTTGTCTCTCTGCCACTAGATGGGGCATCAATACCACAAGAAAGTCAGCGCTACGTTTCCAGCTGTTTGAATGGTACGTTTATTTGAGATTTTATAAGCATGCGGCTTACATCAATTTAATGGTTATAGCTTACTTGATTCTATGCATTCTGCTTTTTTATACGGGACCCTAGATTTTTATCACTATTGTGCAGGTATCTAGCTGAAAATTAGGTAAGTGTACCAGCAGAACCTGTCACAGTGTTTCTGGAGTGTTTTCCTTGTAAAAGAACTAAATTGCTTCTCCATTCTTTAAATTCTGTTGCCTTTTATGCAATGCTGTGACACACTTTAAAGGAGTAAATGAGTTTAACTTCATTTTATCAGGAAATGCTACATTTATCAGGAGATTATAAAAACATTTTGTGGCGTCGGGCAGACCGAGGCATCGCAGCAGCAGAGAGAAACACAGAGATTCGCTTGCCGGGGAGAACACGGTTTTCATTAGCATTCCTGTCAAGGACTGCATCAGGCACCCAAAGAGCACCGAACCAATTACACACTGGAAACACAAGGTTGTCAGACGCCGAACTGTAAGATGCATACATGCTGGGAGATTTACGTAAGCTAAATACTCATGGGGATCAGACAGGATACACACAAGACACGGGCAAACACACGCGCGACAATAAGGAAATATAAACATTAACAACAACACAACAAGAGTGATTTACAACTGCACGCGGGGCATGATGGGACACGCACCTCTCCGGTGCTACAATATTTTATGTGAATATTTCCCTGCACAAGACAGTGACAGAGTTGCCATGGTCTTGATGGTTCTCCTCACTTCTGAGACTTGCCGGCTCCTGGCTGCCTGTAGCTGGAACTGGCGGGTAAATGGCCGATCTCCCCTCCGCCAGGCCGTCATGGTTGGGCCAGCTGGCTGACAGGTGGGCCAACATTGAAGGGCTGCGGCCATTTCCAAGTGCAGGTATAAAACTTTTGGCTCATTTGTTAAAGAATAATTGCAGCACATTTCATGCAATCAAAGGCCCAATAAAAATGGGTTTGAAAAAGAGAAAGCAGGGGGCGGCAGTGGCTCTGAGGCCTGCCTGCAGTTTGAAAGCCTGGGGCTTTTCAGCAGAGCAGCAGGGGAGGGAGCGGTGAGATTAGCCCCGCAGGACCAGGCAGCTGTCAGGCAGCTGGGCCAGGACCCAGGCTGGAACCAGGCTCAGAATGGCAGCAGCATCGTGTAGGGCTCTGCTCCTTGGAAGGATGCCAATCCAGCTTTGATTTGGCAGCTAAAAAGCATTTTTTTCTCCACAAAAAAAGTGGAGTTACAGGGTGCTGAAACGCAGTATGACTTGAGTTCCTTCAAATTTAAAGGTTGGCTGTTTCAAAATAATAACCCCCTCCTCCTTGCATGAAGAGCATGTATTTGCAGAGGCTGCTTTTGTAATTCACACATCTCTGTGCAATCTTCAACACCTGCACACTCCTGACTGACCAGCAGGAGGCGCTTGTGAAGTAGCATTCAGGAACACCACATCCGACTTCCCCCAAAACAGATTTGTACTGTATTCTTACAGATCTCATAGTATGCTGGGTATCGGTTAGAACTTTCCAGCCTTAAGACCTCCCCGGTATGGAGTCAGCACTCACCAGGCCCTCAGGACACTGACAACGCTCTAATTCTGACCATGTTATAGCAGTCTGTGGGGATCTGAATGTGAATGAAATTTTTAAGAAATCACTTTGCTCTTTGGTTCCTTCTCACCCCAACTGCATGACATCAGCTGCTGTGGACTATGTAATAGATATGCCCCCTCCCTCTACCATTAAACCGCCGGCACTATGTGGCCGCTGGACCTCAGGAAAATAATGGAGGAGAATGACGCAGCCTTTTAAAGTGGACCTCATGTGTCTCTGTCCATGTCCCCCTCTGTTGCTGTGTCTGTGTCTTTTAGAGAGTATCCCCATGATTCTGAAGAGGTAAGCTGGCATCTTCTGCGTTTCACCAGCACGTCTTTCAGGCTGCCGTTCCACAGCCTACTTTTCATGCCGCTTGCTCGTGGTGTTGAGACGGTCCCTCGTGACGTGGGGGGGGGGGGGGGGGGGTGACTTGCCAGCACGCGTGGGGCTGCGATTTCATCTTCCTTTACGGGAAAACAATGGCTGACGCACGTGGCCTTTTCTTCTGGGCCTGATCAATAGGGATGTCAGGCCGAAGTGTTGCACAAGGTCACCGGGATCCCAGATGGGGCCTTTTGGCGGTGATGCACCCGCTCTCCTCCGTGGCCATCCGTCGTGCTGTCCGACTGCAGCCCAAGGCTGGTGGGGGCTGTGTTTACAGCTGATTTACTCCCACCTGCCAGGATAGTTTGGCCTTCTGACTTTTTATTTGTGCCTCCCCCGTTTTTTTTAAGGAAAACCATACCCTGGTTGGTGAATTTCGGATTAGAGAGGAGATGGAGCTGCCCCATGCGCCTGGATTTTGCTGATTAGACTTACGGGGAGCAGATGAAGGTTTCATCCCTGCCTGCAGCTGCCCCGGGAGCCTCCAAGGCTGGGCAGGCGTGTCTGATTCGAACCCGCCTGCTGGGCTGGGGTGACTGAGCCTAACGAGGGTGGATACACTCTGGAGCGGTCCGGAGCATCCTGTCGTATCCTTCAGCTTACTGTTTGCCTGGTTACCGTCGGGCAGGGCTGGCTGGTCACATCGTGGCTCTGACCACGTGCAGTAGGACGCTCCGCAGCGCCTTGTTACTCAACCGCTCACATTCCTGCCTTATGCCCATTAATGATACCGCCAATATCAGCAGGCGGGTGCCGCACCATGCGTGTCCGTGACCGGTTGCCATGGGAACAGAAAGGTGGATCTGTGTGGATTCAACCCGCAGATGCGAGGGGAAAATGCTACAGTATGTGAAGTTTAGTTGGTATTAAGTTGTGTTTAATTGCTGACGTGTGGCTCCCACAGCTGATTTGTGACTTTCTGGCAGTCAGTAAAAGTGCTGATATTCCTGTGCAGGAGTATGGAAGGTGTAATGGGGCCCTCGAGTGCTGTGCGCTTAATTAGCGTGGCTAAATGCTAGCAGCATGAGCGCGACAGAGGACACGGCCCTTGGGTGCTATTCTTGCTCTAAATAGTGTTCTCACTCCTCCTGGATCTGTTAGACCTCTAGGTGAAAAGAAATCTGAGCTAAAATGTTATTGTAAACTGGGGAAATGGACAGCTTAATACACCACGAAATTTAGAAAGTACCTCTGCAGGGAAATGTAGCACTTTGGCATTGGAATGGTTGTTCTGGCTTTTTACGGAGCAAGGCTCGGATATTCCTCTTAGTCCTTCTGGGGCATGTATGCAGTGGGGAATGTATCCAGTGGGCCATGTGTCCAGTGGGGCATGTATCCAGTGGGGCATGTATCCAGTGGGGCATGTATCCAGTGGGGCATGTATCCAGTGGGGCATGTACTGTATGTAGTGGGGCATGTATGCAGTGGTTGCTGTGCTGGCTTGTTCTTCCTGTCTTGACTGTTGCCTTTGTCAGTCCTGTGTAACGAGGAAAAAACAGCCCCTAAGTGCAGCATTTACATCCAGAAAACCATGCCGACCCTTTGTGATATTTAAATGTACTTGACAGTTGTTGAAATAGTCGATGTCGGCGCCTTCGTGTTTTTAAAATAAGGATAATGGGATGAACTGCGCTGAAGCCTGCTGGTGTCTGGCAGGACGGCAGGATGGACGTCAAAGCGCTGGATAATTATCATGGTTATGGCGTGCAGCAGCTGGAGGCTCTGCTGATAAGAGTCATTGCTTTCCCCTGCTTATCTGGCTATTTGTTATGACTAACATTTGAATGTCAATACGATAAAGTTTAATTGAGGCCCCCCTATTAGCCATTAAGTACTTCCTGAGCCTCCCTGGATCGGTGCTGTCGCCCATCGTGTTTAAGGGTCACTCAGCGCGCTGGCTCAGCCTGCTGCATATTTCCGGAATTCCCTATCGCTGGCTGTCTGGGGACCAGCTGTTAATGTATGCAAAGCGAGTCCTTACATCCCAGGCCACTGGCGGTGCCTGGGGGTCCCGTAGCCCTTGTGTATGTTCCACGGGGGATGTGGAGGGGGGGGAGGCTTCTGGGTGCTTAAATTTATTCTTCAAGTATCGTTAATCATTTCACATTCAGGGTACAGTCCTCCAGTGGACCAGAATCTCAGAGATACTGGGACAGGGAAGTTCTGACCTTGTGATTTCGACCATCTTGCTTGTCTTAAGACTTGCGTAACGGTTGCATTCCTTCAGAGATTCCCTGGCAGAGCTTGTTAGTGCAATGACAGCCAGCATGGAAGCTCCCCTCCTCAGAGTCTCAGGTTCTTGCTGCTGTTTGTTGGTCTTCTGTAGTATTTTGCAAAAAAAATCATCCACCAAACGTGGTAACCACTTTGATTCAAGGTGTTCCGACTAAATATGGCAATGTCTTATCGTGCAGGCCTATTATCTGATTCGGTTTATTGGCTCAGGGGAGGGGGCAGACTGTTTGTTCATGCATGGCTTTGTGCAATGTAGCCATCTACAAACCTCTTAATTGCTGAGTAATCGCTAATGGCCGTGTTATACCTATTTGACATACGCAATCTCTTTTTACCAAGCAAATACTTTAATCAGATTTATATGAAATACCAGCCGGTTTAAACACGACATTTACAGTGGCTTGCAGTAAAGCTGCGTAAGCTAATCAGTTAATCAATGCCGGCATATGATTTAATGTCAATCTCACCTCTCCTCTCCTCGGTGTGGGGGGAGGGATTGGTTGGGCGGCATCCATTTCTGGGCCCTGACTATTAACGACTTATAGAAACAGGCACAGGAGGAACCCCAAGCTGGGCTTCCTCCACCTTGTGGGATGTGAGTGTCGCTTGGAAAATGAAACCTTATGAAATGCAGAAGACATCTGCATTCCGTGGAGATGTGTGTGGTCAGTGAACTCTTCTGCGTAAACTCATCCTGAACTCGTTCTTTACCCACAGATTAATGGGGGAACTTTTTGTCACCGACTGAGGGTGGGGGTGCAGTAAGGCCCGAGATGTTCATCTGTGAATGGCTTTGGGGTACGGAGCCATTGTTTGTTTGCTGTACCAGTGCCGTGCTGTGAGATGGTTTACCGCACCCTTCCTCATGTGCGCTGCTGCGAGAGCCTCTGCTGCTCTCCACTTGCATTGTTTTTGTCACTTAATTAATACCCTGGATTCTTATGTAATCATCAGTGGGAAATAGATGGGCGGAGGAGGAGGGCATGAAGAAATGAACAAAGCATCACAAGGATAATGTGTTTTAGAGGCCAAACGACATATTAAGTAGCTGAGCTTGGCCACGCTGATAATTCCCTTTTGTGGCCTTTTTATTTATGGGGGAGGGGAGCCGTGTTGGTGCTGAGGTCAAGGTCGGAGGTCAGAGTGGTCAGTGCTGCCTCCCCTGCCCCCCCACGCCCAAGCCCCCTAGGGCTGTCACTGTGTTAGCCTGACACCAACATCATCAATCTCCGCTGACATGCCAGTGCGTCCAGGAGCTGCTTGAATATCCCATACACTTCCGATCCCGAGGCGTCTTCATGCTCCAGTGTGTTTGGGGGTTTCTCTGTGACCAGCGCCATGCTGGTTCAGCATCCAGGTCTGACCATAACACAAAGGAGGAGGCTGTGCCTTTTACAGGAAGGCCAGTAACCGTTAAGCGTATTTCGGTGAGGTTTAGGCCATCTGACATGGAGGACGCTCCTGTGAGGCTCAGTGTGGACGGCCATGTTTCTCAGCTCTTGGAATATCCCATGTTTGGTCATTGCTGTATCTCTGTACGCTGCTAAAACCAGCCAGTCAAAATAAGACGTGAGAGTAAAACCCACATTATTAATCATTTTTAGATTAAACGCTGTTATCCTCTTCTGTTGATAATTTAGATTATGCACACTCGATATTCACTTGGATATCTGCTGTTGCTCGGTGGACGGCTACGTCCTCACCAAAGCTGCTGGATTCGGTATTGATTTCATGACAGTTAATGAATCGCTTGGAGCCAGGATTTAAAAAAGGGCAGAATGGTGGGCTCCTCCTCTGGACAGCCATGGAGTTTCTCCTTAAATCCTCGTACGCCCTTTATCCAGGGCCTTTGTCTCCTAACTGGTTTTGCTGTGCAGAGAGCGTGTAGCTTCTGGTTAGACGTTTTTTTTTTCTGTCATCCGTCGCCATGTCGCAAGGGACTGCCCCCAGGGGGCGCCTGCAGGTGGATATGATGCCGTTGAGAGTAAGGGTGCGGGGGGGGGGGGGGAGGGGGGGGGGGTTATGGGGTGCTGTAATAATTGATCCTGGACTTTCAGCAAGCTCAGTCTAGGACTCGCCCACCCGCCTCTCTCACACACAAAGACACAGGAACCCCCACCCCCACCCCACCCACACACTCACACTCACACATGTATTCAGTGCTGCTCAGAGCCCTTCCGCACACACACACCCCCAAAGCATCACTCCGAACGTGTGCTCACATATAATCAGTCCATCCCAAAAGTCACACTGCTATTAATCCCTGACACGCTGCTGGTCGCCTCAGCCATCAGAGCTGCGCCGGATTCTCATTCGCTGGGCTGCCTGCCTCTCATTGGCTGACTGGGGAGCAGGCTGCCTGTGCTGACCTCCTGGCTGTAAACGTGCAGGGTGTCAGGGGAATTACAGCTGATGGGTGTCGTTCAGCTGACCCCATCTGTGACCTCTATGTCAATGCTGAACTGGTCATGCTGGGAATGTAATCAGTATTTTGCAGATATTAGTCACAACACCAGTCATTAAAGGGATTGGAAAGAAATATTATAAAAAAGATTAGTAAAAACAATCAAGATAATGAAATCTTGCTTTTGAATGACATCTTTCAAAACCAAAAAATAAATACTTATATAAATCTTTTTCAATTTGTATAAAAGGGTATTTAAAGAATTTTTCACAAGACAAAACAAAAATGACTTTACTCAGTTGGTAAGCAGATCCTTCAGTTAACACTGTTTATTCCCTTAATCATATTAGTGTTGTTTTGTTTTGCTGTTAAAGCTGCTTTGTATATAAATGTGCTGTGTTGGTTTTCTTTGTGGATTCCGCGTCGCATCTTACCAGTCGCATTACACTACCCCCATTTGGTCTCCCGCACAGCTTCCTCTGACCGTTTAAGGCCCCGCTGTGTACTAGCTCCGTGCTGCTTGGCCGTCCCGTTCCTGCCACTCCGACACCCAGCTAGAGTGGCAGACTCTGTCTCACGGCCATATTGGAGGGGGGGAGAAGGGGGTATTGGTTTTTGCTGTGACTGCAGTCACCCATCCAATGAATGCACCCCCCCCCCCAAAAAAAAAAATCCCACACACATCCCTCATACAGAGTTTGGGCTTAAAAATTGGTAGGAGAAAGTGAAAACGGGGCCCCCCAAAACAAAGATTTTGTTGCGATACCAGATTTATCCCAAAGCTGTTGATTTAGAAAAGCGCGGCTCCTTCTGCTTGGAGAACCAAGCGGGGGCTGACAATGCTGCAATCTCTGACTGCGGCTGGTACGGCGTGCAGACAGTGGCAACAGCGAAAATCAATACTGGCCTCTTGTTCTTGCCAGTCTCCCCCCCACCCCCCGTGTCTTTAAAATGTGAACAAAAAGCCCAAGTTTCCCTGAGGGTGAAGTATCTCCCATCGCACATATTTAAATTGTTTTTCTGTCCCTTGTATGTCTTTTTTGTCCCTGAAACAGGGTACAGTTTAAAGAGAAGTGGGTGAATTTACCTCAACAACCTTTATTTCGATGCCTAGAATGGCCATTGATTCTGAGAAAGATCTGACCCTCGAGGACGGCCTGAACTTCACGGCTTTCTCAGTGCACGATGTTTGCTTGAAACCAATGTTTCGCTGTCTGTGAAACCGGCTGCTCAAAATATTTCATGTTTTTATTTTTTAAATAAATTTAGAACTCTGCACAATCGTCCGTTGACATCAGCATGCTCTTAAAAAGCTGAATATTTGCCCTAAAGGCTGTATGTTAATTTAGCTATGCATTTCTCTGGTGGGATTACAGTGTGTCATGGTAATGTTGAGGATTATTCGTACGTCAGATATGCTTTAACCAGCAAAAGTCATTTGTATGGCTAATATTACAATAATAGGATTGTGTGACATGCACCTTGGATGTGATTGAATTACCCCAGCGGAATAAGGACCACTGGGACATTTTCTCGATATGATCTCAGGTTGGACGGCACTTCCGTGTTCGGTGGGGGGGGCTCCCCAGACCCCAGCGCTAAACGGGGCTCCTGCTTCGCTAATGCTCTACCTATAAACAGCAGTCACCCTCTCTGACCGCGTTCAGGATCAGCCGAGAGCGGGAGACACGCTTCCACATCAGAAATCAATGAGCGTAATCCTGTCCTGTCGCTCCGTTTGTTTAGTCCTGGAGCGTTTTTCCCTTTCGCTGGGATGGATAACTATGGGGGGGCATGGTGGCTACCCCCCCCCCTTGCATTTATTTGGTGTCTGTGGGCTCCCTTCTCTGCAACTGCTGCCTCACACCAGTCTCTCCCCTGGTTCCTGTGGCCGTTAGCCACCATTTCCAGCTATGCTAATGGGCTTTATGGCTCTCTTGTACTTGTACTTGTAACACCGCCTTTGCACCTGATCAATTAGGAATGTGGCCGGAATGAGCGCAGGCAGTGGAAGCCCGAGACCAGAGCTAAGAGTCACAGAAGCAGGCCTCGCCGGGCCTTTTCATTTGGATTAACGACCCCTATACACACATTATAAAAAGATCATTTTGCTGTAATAAGCCTTAAGTAATATTGTAAAGTGCTTGTGTGCACATATAAGCAAATGGCTCAATTAAAATGTGTGATTAAGTTAATGCCCTCTTTAAAGGAGCCCAGTCAATGAACTATCCCTAGGGGGTTTCCCTTTTACACTTTAAACGACCCAGAGTCCACCAGCGCGTAATCCCAAGGAAAAATACACAAAAGCAAAACTGCATGTTGCACGCATTATTATGTTTCCGGAAGCTGTTTTCCTGCTGTGTGTGGCAGATCCTACCTTGGCACACTTGAAGGTGTGGAAATGCTGTCTGCACAGAGCTTCGGACCTTTGCATGGACCTGCGCAGGACATTGGTTCTGTCACTTAGAACTGCGCCGGACAGTGGAAACATGTACGTGCGAATCTGAAAGATTCTCATTGGCTCCTAGTATAGTAGCCAATAGTCAATAGGTAGAAGTGTTCATGCATGAGTGATTGACATCACCTTGTGGGGCTCCGTCATGCAGGTGATGTTAAAGGCGATACCAGAATGTCCCAACTCATAGAGAGCTCGTACTTACAAACGGACTGCCATAAAGCCAATTAAATAAAAAATTATGGTTAAGTACAATGGTACGTAATAACAAACGCAGGCACTTTGTGGCATTCAAGAAAACATCGTGCGGCTTCAGTGGTTCGAGGTCGAGTGCAGTAACTTAGTTACTTTTATCATTTCTGTACAATAATAATAATTATCATCATTGTCATTATGTACTGTAGTATATTTTTATTTATTTAATTAAATTTTTTCATTTATAACCTGCGTGTAACCTTAGTCAGGCATAGCAAATTACTGGGTCTAGAGTGAGAATTAGGAGCCCCATGTATACACATTAACCGATGATAATACAGATAGAATTCTTTTTTGAGGAACGCTTGAAGAGACAAACTGTATTAAAAGTTTTTTTTTTGGTATTGTTGAATATAATTCTTGTGCCTCGGGGGAACAATTTGTTTTTATAGTACCAAGGAATACAGTGCGTGTCAATACACTTGATTGTTCTGGTGTCAAAATCCGGCACAATAAATTTAATCCACACTTTCAAATATCCTTTCATCTTGCCAGAGTCCTCCTGCAGCCCACACCGAAATAAGGATATTTAATAATTTGATCGAGCAGCCTGAGGCCTGGACGGCTGTGTTTGAGGCTCTTTGTCCTTTGGGCTCTGTTCTGTGGGGCTTGTCCTCCTTTACACTGGGGGGGCAGCCATAAGTAGCTGTGACTTTGATGAGGGAAGCAGAGCAGCTCCCTAGAATCCTTACACTCCAGACCTAAGCCGTACTAGTGCCTTCTAATCTGTAGCCATGAAAATGTCTGAATGACAAATATAAAGACGCACTTGCCTGACCCAGTGTTTGAGGTACAGTCTCTCCTAGATACTGTTCTATGATTGGATAGGTGCGTATTCATGCTGAAATTTTCTCCCAATAAAAACAAGAATGTAGCATTTACAGCTGCTTGATTCATAGTCACCAGACTGTGTTAAAAGGGAAAGAAGTGGAATTAGCATCAGTGTGTGCATCAGTGTCTGGTTAGCATCAGTGTGTGCATCAGTGTATGGTTAGCATCAGTGTGTGCATCAGTGTATGGTTAGCATCAGTGTGTGCATCAGTGTCTGGTTAGCATCAGTGTGTGCATCAGTGTCTGGTTAGCATCAGTGTGTGCATCAGTGTCTGGTTAGCATCAGTGTGTGCATCAGTGTATGGTTAGCATCAGTGTGTGCATCAGTGTCTGGTTAGCATCAGTGTGTGCATCAGTGTCTGGTTAGCATCAGTGTGTGCATCAGTGTATGGTTAGCATCAGTGTGTGCATCAGTGTCTGGTTAGCATCAGTGTGTGCATCAGTGTATGGTTAGCATCAGTGTGTGGTTAGCATCAGTGTGTGGTTAGCATCAGTGTGTGCATCAGTGTATGGTTAGCATCAGTGTGTGCATCAGTGTCTGGTTAGCATCAGTGTGTGCATCGGTGTATGGTTAGCATCAGTGTGTGGTTTGCATCAGTGTATGATTAGCATCAGTGTGTGGTTAGCATCACTGTATGCATCAGTGTATGGTTAGCATCAGTGTGTGGTTAGCATCACTGTATGCATCAGTGTATGGTTAGCATCGGTGTGTGCATCAGTGTGCACTGTGATGACATAGTTAATTAATAATCAGGTCATATCAGGTTGTATTGAAAAAATTATATTAGATGCTTGCATTATAAGTTTTAAAGGTTATAGATAAATCCAAAATAAAATATACAATGTGACAACCAGCATAGTTACAGATGCTCCATGTATCATTGTGAAATATCCTAATGTTTATCATATATCGTTTGGTATATATATTGTTTGGTTTCTGAGGGTTCATAATGCAGTATGAAGTGTTTCTGTAATTTAAACTAATAGATCAGTATTCTCCTGATCCTTCCTGCGAAGGGGCCCATGGATCCTCTTGGGGGTCAGCAACAATTGGGGCAGCATGACTCTGAAGTCCCCACATTTCAAGTGTCTTAGCCTGATTCCTCTACCTTGATCAGCTAGTGTAGAAGATTCTCTGAATTCATAGCTTGAGGCATGTGAGGCTCTCTGGAAGGAGCCTTCACTCAAGCAGGTGGTTGTCTGTATTCAATTTATGCCAAATAATTAAAGACAAACACTGAGCACTATATATGGTGGTCACAGGAAGTCTTGGGACACTTGCTTAATTCAATAAAAATATTTCTGATGCATTTATTTTTATAACAAAAATCATTACTTCATTTGTTTACAAAAAATACATATCACACAACATTAGAACTGACACTTAATAAGAAAATGTTTGTGGAAGATGTGCAGATACGTAAAACATTGCTTGTCAGCAGACTTTTATTATGAAGCCAATACATTTGCAGTACTATTGTATAATTAATCAAGCATCTCGAGATTTTCTGTGAGCACTGTGTATGTGCGTGTGTATTTATGTGTATACACTATATGGACAAAAGTATTGAGGCACCTGACCATTACACCTACAAGATCTTTTATGACATCCCATTTTAAATCCATCAGCATTGATACGGGGTTGGTCCCTCCTGTGCAGCTATAACAGCTGCCACTCTCCTGGGTGAGGCTTTGTACGAGATTTCGGAGTGTGTCTGGGAAATTTTTCCTATTCATCCAGAAGAGCATTTGTGAGGTCAGGCACTAATGTTGCATGTGAAGGCCTGGCTCATAATCTCCGTTCTAATTCATCCCAAAGGTGTTGGACGTGGTTGAGGTTCTTCCACACCGAACTCACCCAACTGTGTCTTTATAG
Organism: Brienomyrus brachyistius; assembly: GCF_023856365.1. Lineage (NCBI taxonomy): Eukaryota > Metazoa > Chordata > Actinopteri > Osteoglossiformes > Mormyridae > Brienomyrus > Brienomyrus brachyistius. Next base: position 16,642,031 of record NC_064545.1, read on the forward strand.
ACCTTAATTTGTGCACTGGGGCACAGTCATGCGGGAACAGTAAAGAACCTTCCCCGAACTGCTCCCACAAAGTTGGAAGCATAGAATTATCCAAAATGTCTTGGTATGCTGAAACATTAAGAGTTCCCTTCACTGCCTAGCCCAACCCCTGAAAAACAGCCCCATACCATTATCCCTCCGCCATCAAACTTTACAGTTGGCACAATACAGTCAGGCAGGTAACGTTCTCCTGGCATCTGCCAAACCCAAACTCGTCCATCATTCCATAAAGTTCCTGGTGCACAGTTTATATGCTTTAATTGAGCCATTTGCTTATATGTGCACATGCTTTTACACACTATGGGCTTTGGCACTCGGCAACCCCGCTCTTCTATTTTACGTGGCTGTACTTCGTGGCTTAGTTTCTGTTCCAAAATGCTTCCACTTTGCAATAATACCACTTATAGTTGCCCGTTAGATATCTATCATGAACAAAATTCCACAAACTGACTTATTGTAAAGGTGGCATCCTATGCCAATACCATACTTCACTGAGCTCTTCAGAATGACCAATTGTTTCACAAATGTTAGTAAACCTGACTGCATGGCTAGGTGCTTGATTTTATACACCTGTGGCAAAGGATCTGAATGAGTAAAAGATGTGTCCCAATACTTTTGTCCACATAGTGTGTATATGTGTGTGTATATATAGCTTTGAGGTAGTGTACAGTAGATATTGTGCAATCATTTTCTTGAACTTTTGATGAACGTGTCTTCAATGAATGTTGTGACCAACTTTATGTTCAAGATCTTTTTCGGAAGAACCTGATTGTTATTATCCAGGGAGGATGTGTTGGTTGTTTTTGGGCAGGTATTAGCTTGCCAGCAGGTACTGACCCCTAACATATCTCCAAGGTGATGTGTGTCTGACTAGGAGATGCTTTCAGGCCCTAAAGGACGATACGGGTTGAAAAGGATTAAATGTTTTGGAGGGAAAGAGGATATCCTCTCGGATGATGAAGTATAGTAAAGGAAGGCTTAGTTGTTGAACTTTTGTGGTGGATGATGAGTTCTAAGTAACTGGAACAAAAGGATTTGTACTAATGTTATAACATGAAAGCTTGTTTATCTGTGAGACACCTGATGGGTCAGTCGCTTTGGATTGAGGAAGCCAGTGTCTGCGTCAGCTGTGAAAATGCTTTTCTCTGTTAGGCCTTAAAATTGGAGAACATTCATATTCCTCGTTGCTGTAGCCGGAGTGTGCTCCACCAATACCACTTCATGGAAAATGGAGAAGAATCTGAGTCGATTGGGCTGGTCTTCATATTCTATGTTGTAGAGGGAGTGCCTTCTTTGGCAGGAAAATCTATGGCATACATAAGTGATACGGATCTATATGATGTCTTCATAGATTTTTCTTTTTCTTCTAATGATGAAAGGGGTGCCTTAGGGTGACAGTCCAGTGAAATATTTTGAAGTCATTCCATGTAAGTAAGGATGTGTTTTGTGGCGACACCCCCCACACCACCACCCACTCGCAGCTCATTTGACAGCTTGTGAATGTTTAATGAATTTCACGACAAGGACAGCTCCATTTGGGGATGATGTCGCCTGTGTTGGTCGGTTTTGTCTTGACGCAAGTCCACGGGGCCGCTCGCCTTGCCGGCCTTGTTGTGACTGGAAGCCTGTAGCCTCATCAATTATTTATCCCAGTCAAAATGTCCAGGGGAGGCAGAAGATGTGCAAGATGGTTATGAACAATAAAAGTCAAAAGACTGAAGGGACCTGTGTGAACAACTGGCTGCTTTTCATCTCGTCGTCATGTGCATTTAAATGTAGTTGTGACAATTAAACTCAAGGAGGACAGATTATAGCTTTGTTTGGTCAGAACGTGATAGGCAGGATGTCAAAATGAGTGATGTACATTCCTGGTAGGTTTATTTGTTTTCTTCAGAGTAAACAGGCAAACATGTACAAGAATAAAAGCAAGATCTCCCGGAGGGAAAATGTTCATTGAAGGAAAGCACAGAGTTACACGATGGTATAGTTTATGGCTCCCAATTATCTCAGCTGATCGTACTGATTCCTGCATCAGATAGTCAGATACTCCTTTCAGTTTGCATGTGCTTAGTCACGGATTAACTTCACGTGCCCAAGAAGCCGGGCAAGTTATGCATGTATGATGCAGCCCTCCAGTTCTCTGTAACATAAGCCTGGCAGGGTAAGAGTGCAGACTGATTTGACTAATTAAGATTTGACAGACTGATTTGACTGATTTGACAGACTGATTTGACTGTGCACTGCACAACAATTGAATAAATTGCATGAATCTCGTGTGCCATATGCCAGTCCCCCTTTAAAAAAAACCCTTTCTAACACAGACGATACTCGTGCATCTCTCCTCTGAATGTAGCAGATGTGTTCTTACTCTTCTCCACTATGTTTTTGTTTCTAACACAGACGATACTCGTGCATCTCTCCTCTGAATGTAGCAGATGTGTTCTTACTCTTCTCCACTATGTTTTTTGTTTCTAACACAGGCGATACTCATGCGTCTCTCCTCTGAATGTAGCAGATGTGTTCTTACTCTTCTCCACTATGTTTTTGTTTCTAACACAGGCGATACTCATGCGTCTCTGCTCTGAATGTAGCAGATGTGTTCTTACTCTTCTCCGCTATGTTTTTGTTTCTAACACAGGCGATACTCATGCGTCTCTGCTCTGAATGTAGCAGATGTGTTCTTACTCTTCTCCGCTATGTTTTTGTTTCTAACACAGGCGATACTCATGCATCTCTGCTCTGAATGTAGCAGATGTGTTCTTACTCTTCTCCACTATGTTTTTGTTTCTAACACAGGCCATACTCATGCGTCTCTGCTCTGAATGTAGCAGATGTGTTCTTACTCTTTTCTACTATGTTTTTGTTTCTAACACAGACGATACTCGTGCGCCTCTCCTCTGAATGTAGCAGATGTGGTCTCACTCTTCTCCCCATTCACTTCACACACAGGATCTGAGGCACGATATGTTAATTAAATTGTTAGATTTAAAAAAAAATTTGCAGTGAAACTTGTTTTTTTTCCTACTTTTCTCTGCCCACACGCACCCTACCTTCCCCCCTCCCCTGTGGAGAGAGAATACTGAAACTTACTCCCCCACCCCCCTCCCCCAAAGCCTGCTGGCAATGTACACGTGGTTCGCCTTTAGGGGTCTCGGCCCTGGGGTGTCCTACTAAACTGAGTCTGATGCGCTGCTTCAGCGTGGTGAAACACTGCCATCCGTTTGGGGTGAGGGAGCACATGCTGGCCACAGAGTACCCTGAAAGATTAAGCGTGTGGACACATTTAAAGCCCAGCTCCCTATTCAACAGTTGCCATTGACTCTGGCATCATTTGCGGAGTGGCAGCTGGCAGTGGCAGGCTTTGTGTCTGGTGGTGGGGGGGGGGGCGCGTGACAGAGGCTTAGCCCTCCCCCGGCTCCCTTTTCAATGTGAGGCATGCCCCCGCGTTCAGATGGCCCATTGTTCCTTTGGAAGCGTGCGCCCGGCGTCTTTGGGCATTTACACCTGAGCACTTTTTGCTAAGTGTTTTGACATTTCTGAAGCAGCTGCTTCAAGTACAGTGGGGTGCAGTCGGCATCTGTATGGGTGTGGCACTGGGCCGTCCGTTACACTGTTAATTAAAGCCGTAGGTTCTGGTGAAGCAGCTGCAGTGGATAGTCGCCTAGTGTATGAGGTATGAGACATACGGAAAGCGAAAATGACTCGGGATGCATCAATGTAAACCCATCGAGAGCTAAGAGCCTTAAATGTGAACCACGTGGGAAAATCCTGTTTATATAAATTCCAGGATTTATGCATTTGCATACAATGCAGAGTGCTTGTATACAGATTTCAGAGGTTTGTCAGAGAACCAGGAGAACACCTTGGGATGGTGCAGTTGAAAAAACACAAATAACTTGATGCAACTTAAAGTTAACCGCATGTCCAAAACTACTCACTAACGAATGTTGTTCTTCAAAAAGTCTGAACCTTAGGCGTCACCCTGGCTGCCGGCGTGAGGCTTCCCCCGATTCGGTGCACTCTCCATCACTGGATTCTGCTTTTCCTGTTAGGGAACGGCCAGCTGACAATTTTGGGAGGTGGCTGGAGGGGTGGCTGAGGTTTTCTGTGAATAAAGCCGCTGTCATCCCAGTAGAATGGTCCCCCAGCTGTTTACCCACATGCCTCTTAAAAAGGCAGCCCCAGTCCATGAAAGATCCTATTTCCCCTGTCGTGTTAAACTCCACACTGCCTGTCACTCACACGGCTGCTGCAATACCATTTGCGGTTTCCATCCTTATCGAACAGTAATTTAACATCTCGGGTTACAGACCTGACTGCTTTTCTTGAGTAGGCCATGTGACATGGTTCTGTTAGTAATATGTAAATAATATTTTTCAGTTTATCTTGTGTCGTGGCAAAGCTAATCGTAATGATCATCTGCTGCAGCCTGCAACCTGTCCGAGTTCTGTGAGGTAAGGAGGCTCTCAGCAAAGATCACTGCTCATCCTTCACACCCAGGGACCCATTTATTCCAAACACCACCTTCTGAGAAATATTTCTGGGCATGGAAACCCAAATCAGCAATGCACCTACACAGCTTCATTCTGCTTGCAGTAATTCAGGCCGTGGATCTCTGCACACAAACATTTGCACATTGTTGGACTCGTTGCATATTCTAATGCTGCTGCTGTATGTCCTCTTGCATTAACATGCACATCTATCCTACATGCAGTCTGTTTTTATGTGGGGCCCTGCTTCTCAGTGGTACTTAAATTGCATATTTAGTTGAACTTGTACACAATGCATTTATTTCATACATACGGATTTACTGAGTGTACTGTACTGAATCACACTATTGCATATGCTTCAATGTTTTATTCTGTTGCTATTTCATTATTTTTCTTTATGTTCTATGTTGTTGCCAAGACCCATTTTGGTAACACTTTACTTAAGGTTTTTAGTAGTTTATATACATATTCATAATTATCACAATGCATTCATAAAGCGTCATAAACACAGCTATAAATATTTATAAAAAGAGATGACTTATAGCCATGTTCATTATGCATTATGATTACCTTATGAAGCTCTCATCTGTAATGCGCTCTAGATACCTTTATAATGCAGTACAAAGCATCCTTAATGCTTCTGCCAATCATTATAATGCATTATGAAGGTATCTATAGTGCATTATAGATGAGAACTTCATAGAGGATTCATAATGCATAAACATGGCTATAATGTGTTATGCCTTTTTCTAACTATAGCCATGGTTATAATGCTTCATGAATGTATTATGAATGTGTTTATAAATTACTAAAAACATGGCATTAGGTAAAGTGTTACCGAAATTTCTAGTACACGTAGGTGTACAATAAAGTGAATTCTGATTCAGCCTCTTAATGATATTATGATATATATGATATTATCGCTGAACTAGCACAGTAGTGCAGTAGGCAGTGAGTTATGGGATCTTTCCCAGCAGGTACGTAAGAAGCTCCACAGATCTGCAGGAGGACTGGGGGCACTGAATGGTGACGGTTTGTTGGGAAGGCCTTGGCTTCATCCTTTTATAGCAGCGCATGACATAATTCAAGCTATTACCTTTTGCCCCGATTGTGTATTTTCAGCCGAGCAGTCGGTGGGCAATTCAGAGTAATAAATGACTCCATGAAGGGCCTGAGAACCGTCCTGCTCCCTCGTCCCCGGGCTGGGCGGCGCATTGAGCAGGGCACGCCAGCAATCGAATCACACCCCCGCATTTGGTGGGGACGCCAGCTTCTTAGGCGGCCAAAGTGGGAGCTTTTACTATCATTTTGGTCAGGTCCGGATTGCTGATGTGGCTGCTGTCCCTGGCCAGGGATGATGGATGGTATTTGCTGATCCCGGGCTCTAAGTGATTGGCCAGGATGAAGGAGGCACAATTTACTTAGGGGCCGCTCGACGGCGCATCAGGCAATCAGCGGGATGGGCCAGCCACCGCAGCCTCATGACATGCAGCTCCACCGCTGTCCTGCAGGAGGCGTTCCTAGGGGAAGCCCACTGTTTACTCGGCTTTGGCTGCTGTATTTTTTATATTTTGGGATTATTTGCCCAGTTTCCTGTGTAATTCCCTGGTTTTTGTTTTGTTTTTGGGGTAACGCGTGGCGGGGAGATGCGTGAAGCGTGTGAGATTCCCTCTTGGCTTGCCAGTACTCTCCGCCACCTACTGGTGCTGTAATCGAGCCAAACTGGGGGGGTAACCGAGGGAGAGTGATGCAGTCGTATGGGAGGGGGGCGAATTTTTGCAACTTTTTGATGGGGGCGGAGGGGGAGTGTCGCTTGTGGAAGGAGAGATGATGGAAGGTGAACTCAGCTGTCACTGGTGTGTTGTGTGTAATAAAGTAGCTGTCCATCAGTGTTCAGAGATCATCGTCGCAAAAGACCTTGAAGGCCTGGGCTGCCTTGGCAGGAAGGCCAGCGGATGGCCCTGCGTCATCTAATCCCATCAATCAGGGCCCACGGCCCCCAGCTGCCCTGCCCGTCCGCCCGCCCGCCTCCCTGCCGACAGCTTGCTAACTTGCCCGTGACCCTGTGATGTACGGTATATGGCGTGTAGGATGCTGTGATATAGGGGCTGCTGCTCGAAATGCCCCCCACACACAGACACACACTGCTGCTCCCACACTGGTCGTTTTTCGTGGCCAGACTTGTCACAATCTAAACTCTGTATGAAGGCGGAAAGTAGTTACTGTATTTGGAGTTTTGGGGGGAGTTAAATGTGCAGTAATGAATTTGTGGTCTGGTTACCAGTGGTGACTTGGAATAGATGCCTTGCTTGAAATGCTTTCGCATTAAGCAAAAAAAAAATATTACCAGTTTTAATGCTCATATTAAAATACTAACTTGAAGTTACACTTCAAACCACAGGTTTTTCCAATTTGTCATTTATTTCATAAACTGCAGATTTTTTATTCTTGTTAACCATTGGAAGCATTGAGTGAACAACTATAAATGAAAATATAAATCAAATAAAACAAATTTCCTTTATAACATGGAAAGAGTGTGTAACAATGCATGCCTGAATCCATTTAACTGGTTATGTGGTGATGGCACAGTCAAATTCTAGCCTGTCCATTAACTTTAAATGCAATAGTTACCTGTTTCATCCCATGAAACGGAGCAGTATTTCATGTCCCTTGCAGAAGGAATGCCTTGAATTTTCTCTGCCGTTATAACTGCCAGAGGAGGTTACTTAGATGAATCAAAGATATGACATTTTCTTGCTGAAAAAGGTACGCAAATGGTGAACGTATAGTAAATGCATTTGTTAGCAAAGAATATTAAGTGTGTGTTTAGTAAATGTTGAGTAACATGCAAATGCAGAAAATCTCAGCATGTGCAAAACCTTTTACTGGTAATGTATTTAGCTGCACAATACATCATATTCTGGTGATGGATGCATCTATACAAGCTGACAGAAACACTTCTCTCACCGCTCCTCGGCTTGTATGCCAGTTTCATTATCAGTGTTATTAGTGCTTTGGTTTTTTTTAATGGATGAAAATGAACACATACATTTTCTTTAAAAAAAAAAACATTGCAATCTCATTCCCCAGTCATTAAGTAATCAAGTTTTTTGTTTTCATTCATTCATTCATTCATTCACGCATTCATTAATTCCACCAAAAACATAAAAAACAGGGAGATGGGGTGGTGGTAAAATAAAATTATGATTTCCAGGACATCATTGTGTATCGTTTTTGACCACGACTATCTGACATTGCAAAGTATTTTGACCACACAATCAATGACCTAGTGAAAATGGTTTCGTGACACACTTTTCGGTCACATTATTAGCATGAAGGACATCTTTCAGAATAACCGACAACTGCATTTCCTGTTTCCTGTCATGTGACCTTTGGGGAGAGGGGGGAGTCCTCGTATCTAAGCTATCGCATCTGGCAAGGTAGGACTGATGGCCACTGCTCATTGTCCTTTGCTGACCTTTGACCTCTTCGGTCTTGCCGGCATGCTCTCCAGTAAGTCACCATTGATGGTCTTGGTGGTGCTGCCCGCCTGCTCCCATGGTCCTCCTCGTGACCTTTACAGGCATTTTATTCTTGTGCTGGTCTATGAGGGAAAGCAGAGAGCCCTTTCAGATGAAGCCAGCAGGCATTAATGCTGCTTGCTCTTTAAAACATATTGCCATTATTTACCGTAATAATAAATATGTATTAATCGCTCAGATATTGCCACATTGTGTTTTGTAGTCTTTACCTATATCATTGTTAGCCGGCGTGAGCTTCCTGTTAGCGGCATTTGCGCAAGGCAGGAGGAGACGGAAACAGACAGGGATGAAGCACGGCCTCCTCAGCAGATGTTAATCAGAGTCTTAGTGGCAGGTTGACCGAAAGTTTCAGATGATCCCATGGGTTATTTTCCCTGACTTACGTACGCAGTCTGTGCACACATGGCCACTAAGGTGTGTCTTACATTACGATCTCATTTCTCATCACTTCTATTTGATCTAGTTGCCCAGGGACACATTTCTCAGGATAGTTGCTAAGAATCAGGCAGCCGAACGATCCCAGCTATGTTGGTTGGTAACGGGAGCTTTTGGGAAATGTACCTCAAATGCCAACATGCCTCCCCCCCCCATGCAGCCAGCCCCGCCCCCCCTTGATTATATGGCTGTCATCACAGTGACCCCTGAGGGGGGAACCCCCCTCTCTCCCCCCCCCCCCTCCATTTGGCATAGGTTGCACGCCAGCTATGTAGGGACCAGCAGGCCACCCCAGATCATTTGTGCTTGGAGTCCGCTTACAGTGAATGTCCACCAGGGGCACTGTATGTTGTCCACATATGTGCTTCGCAGTCTCACACAGCAGGACGCTAACTGTGCTCTGTTCTTACTGCTTTTTTGCAGTTTAATTCAATTTAAATCTATTCATTTTCAATTGAAATCTATAGATGTTACTGGGTTTAACATGAAGCTATAAGGAATGGTGAGAATTTAAGGGCTGGGCTTGTATGCCCAGCAGATATTTCAGTATCGTTTCCTTGAGCCCGGTGTCTATGCTCTTCCTTGGCTGCCCTCAACCTGTATGCTTAGGAACTTGTGTTCTTTTTTATTTTGTATTATTCTGGGGCTTTTCTTATTGCTGCCAACGTGCCATGCCTGTCAGGGCCGCGGGGGCCATGCGCCTGCTGCGTAGGTGGAGCCCCCAACAGGCAGAGTGCAGTATTGCACTGGCGTGTTTCAAGATGGGCCTGGTGGTGAGGGTGTATGAGAGCAGTCTGTTGGAGGCGTAACCACTGATGGCTGGTACCCAGAAACATTCTATCTGCTGGGAAACAATGGTGGTTTAAAATGACATCACTGAACTTTTCAGCATGGTACCGAATGTCTGTCTGAACCCTCACCTTCATTTACTTCATGAAAAAACCACTAAAACATGATGAATGTTACCTTATGCCCTGAACCCCAAAGCAGACGCAGCATCTAGAGGATCTTGTCACCAGTCTCTCTCCCCCCCGCCCTGCACTGCAGGCAGTTTGTGGCCCGGTTGCCATGGAGACATCGCATCTCTTCCAGAATTGCTTGTATCGATCTGGGGACTGGGTGTGAATGGTCGAAGAGAGATTGGGATGGGGGGGGGGGGGGGGGGCGGCTGGGGCTGGGGCTGGGGGTGGGGGTGCGGGTGCATTAAGGGGGACTGACAAAGATCAGGAGGGAGAATCGTGGCTTGAGCTGATCAGCTTTTAGGGATGAGTTAACAAATTGCCGCAATGAGCATGAAGATGAAGATCCTTTCCTCCTCTTCCTCAACCCCTTTCGGTATGTTTCTTGCTTGGTTAGAGTGCCCGGCAGGAGCTGGGAGGGACATTATCAGTCACGTGTCCCTGCAGATGAGCTGCGTTTTGTCCTGTGTCCGCCGCCGGCTGAATCCCTGTGGGTCTCTCTGTGGGAGGGAAAGCCAGAGACCGAGATGCAGGAGCACAGTAACAAAGCCTTCAGTTCAAAAAGCGAGTTTTTTACGAGTAACATTAGAGAGAAAGAAAATGTAATATCAATATGCACAATCCTGACTGAACTCTACGGTCATAAGACATTTCAGACAGCATCTATTCACAGGGACGAGTCTCATCAGTAGCTCACATTTGTTCAGTACAGATGCTCCTCTACTTACGAACGAGTTATGTTCTGAACAGCCATTTGCAACTTGAAATTTTCGTTATTCAACATCATTTTAAGGGCAGACGCAAGTAAAGAAATAGGATGTACATACATATACACACACACACATACATACAAATATTATATTTTATATAAAGTATTTTTCCCCCAGTGGAACGTAAAAAAACAATGTAAAAAACCCCGATAAACAATGGTAAGCCCTATAAATGTGCACACCTGTGTATATGACGGGCGGCTGTCGAGAGCAGGTAACTGAGAAGGGGTCAGCCCTGATGACTGTGTCAGTGTGGGGCATCTTTCAAAGATGCAAACCTATTCTTCAGAGACAAAGCCAGAGGCTCGGGCCTGGTGATCTCTGGTGGGGGGGGGTGGGGGGGGGGGGGGGGGCTGATGGCCCTGACTAAGGCAGGAGAGAATGAACGCAAAGCACTGGCCAGTGTTTTCTTCAGAGATGGATCATATAAAAGTGAGAACATCAAGTGCAGTGTAGAAGGACTTTGTGAACTAGCTGGGGAGACATGATAAAAATGTGTGAAGCAGGAGATAAACACAGCGGTGACATTTTGCGGCACATGTGTTACTGACTGTGTGTTATGCTCCGGAGGCATATGTCAGTGGTATTGTCCTTGTTCCTGAGATGCAGATTTAAAACTGCTCAGAAAAAGCTGCTTTTCGGTTAATTGCTTTTTTAAATTCCTAACACGCAGAGCTGGCTGCTGATGATTTTTTCAGTGCCAAAAATAATCAGAGCTGGGATGATGGTCATGGTTTCATAAAATATTTAGGCTGCGCTTACGGGGCCCATTGATCTGTGACACGGGAGGGCCCTTCAATCTCACGCGCCACGGCCACTGTAACTGCGCTCATTGTGGTCTCGTTAGTGCTGCTGGCTCGTTTTCCGCCTCACCTGCACTCCACAAAACAAAACGAGGTAGTCAGCCACTGTCACGGGCACCATCTTACTTGTCCTGTTTCTGTGGCTTACAGAACTCCCCAGCTGTGATCCTATGATGCAGATACACCCTTCACATGCTGGGAATACTTAGCATGGAGTGGTCAACAGGCAGCTAAGTAGTTAAGCTATCGATTTTAAGGCCAAAGGTAACTGGAGATGCATCAGAGATATACAGTATCACTGCATTTCAGCAAAGTTTTCAGCATTAACTGGTTTTAGTAAACTAGCAAAGATGCTCTCAGAAAGACAGTATCGTTTCCCCAAATGGCCTCGTCACTCCCCTCCCCCACATCTAATCCCTACTCCTCCCACACCCTCCAACCTATACAATTTCTAGAATTACTGGGTGGATTATCTGGAAATGTGAAAGCCAATAAATGTGTTTTTACCTTAAGCTACACATATTCATTTATTGTACATTCCAGTTACACTTGCACTTTCCCCACCAATTGAGTGGCTATTTTCTGTGAATGCTTTAATGGCCGTGTCTTAAAATGTTATGTATATTATTGATGTGCTTCATTTGTCTTAATATTTATATTTTATTTATTGCTTTCTCATTTGCACTATGACCAACATTCCATAACAGACATGCTCAAAATTTTACCAATGGGGTTCGCCGAATGAGCATACCACAATATAGCAAAAATATTGCCATAATACTGCCCAAACCTATCCTACAGACTCTCTTCACCACTTAAAAGATCCTTATTAAATACCCAGATCGGTGTATTTTTTCTCAGTGTAATCAAGTTCACTAAATATGTGCCTGTTCTTTCATGTGCTACAACTGATTGGGTCTAGGGCTAAGTGACATGATTAAACTCCCCCATGATAAATTTTGATAAATTATGAGTTCCTCACAACTACTATCAGTAAAATTTTGCGCCAACAAAAAAATATAGACTTTATTTTAGGATATTCAAAGAATCGCCTCGTGCCAAGCAGTTTGCGAACCACCGGCCTGTACTGTCATACCCAGCTCGTACGATCCTCGTGTGTGCCACGCCCCCTGATTTTCCACGTGTGCTTCCCTGATCGTACCTAGCTGTGTCTGATTATGTTTTACCCAGTCTTGTGTATTTCAGTCCGAGTCTTATGTTGGTTCCCTGTCCGTCATTGATGTTTGTGAATGTCAGTGCCAGTCTCCGCCCTGCCCTGCCCGTTTCCTAAATAAATCCCTGTTTTCCCCGATTCCGCCTGCCTTGCCTGCTTCTGCCTGTTGCCTGCCCGAGCGATCATCCGTTCACCGGCACTGATCGTGACATGTACAATGTTCTTGGTAATTTAGAAAAATTTCCATCTTTTCAAATTCTCAAGATGGCTGCTGCTTCAGCTTTGGGATCATTTGTCTGAAGTGTATCAGGTTTAGATTTTCACGTGTACATTTTCATCTGTATCATGTTTTTGTGAAGTCCTAATAAAATCCAATAACGATCAAATAGTTATCCTGTTCATAAGGTCAAGTCTTCTCCAGTCACTCCTTCCTTTGCTGCCACTAAGTGGTGTTGCTTCAATTTCGGTGAGATTTGTCCAGATCTTTCCCCATACAATGTGTCTGCCAAGTTTGAAAAGGACCCTACCAATAATGTTTAAGTTATCATGCTGAAAAGATCAAATGTATGAGGCTGCCTTTTTCTTTGCTATCACTATCAGGTGTTACTTCAGTTTAGTTGTCTAAAAATTTGCTCATTACCAGATCTTCACCTATACAATCTGTTGTCGAACATTGACAAAAGATCTTTCAAATACTTTTTGAGTTATGGTCCTAACAGGTTCAAGTGTCTGAGGCTACCTTCTTTTTGAAATCACTTTTTCGGTGCTGCTTCAGTGTTGGGATGATCTGTCTCAAAACTTAATCAGTTCCAGTATGTCACCCATACAATGCCGCTGTCAAGTTTGAAAAAGATCCGTGAAAGACTTCTTGAGTTATCGTCTTAATGAAAAAGTATCTGCGGCAGTGGCAGCAGACTGGCGCCAAAATCATGTTTTCCCCAGGGAATACAGTTGTATGACCATGTCTGTCTGACCCTGTTATCTCCTCCCTGGTGTAGCCCTAAGAAGCCAAGTCCATTTGTCTTACCTCTTGTTCCTAATCTTTGTGTTAATTACTCCCAGCTGCCTCTCGTTAGCTCCCTCGTTAGTCCTGTATATATGTGCTTCCCAGTCCAGTATTCCCCAGTCTGGTCATTGTTATTTATCAGCTTCCCAGAACCTGTTCTCCCTTCTAAATATGGTCCCCCCTGGGGGGGTTTTCTGAACCAAGCTTAATTTGGGTCGTGCCTTTTTCACCTAGCGTGACAGCTGCCTTCATGGGGGGAAATGTAAGAAAATGTGTCCATTCTGTTTTACAGATAAAAGACAATTGAGGATGCGGCTGGACAAAAGGCCCAACCAGCCGTATGACTGTGAACACAGCCTGTATAAAATGTTATTAATTACTATAAGGCATCATTCCCAACCTGGTTCCTTAGAGCTGTTTACATATATAAACACCCACAGGAGGTCTGAATCTTTTTAACAACTCCAGAGTACATCTTTAAAACTTTTCTTAGTGTCACACTTCACGTTTGTGCCTGTGATACTTGAAAAATATGTTTGTACTCTATTCAAAACCCTTTCCACCGGGACTCAAAGGGTTTTTTTTGTTTTATCTCTAGCTTTTTACAGCAAATAAAGCCAGAAGGAAATCAATCATTCTCAGTGGGTGTCTCCCGCGAGCATCATCCGCTGTGGAGAGCCATGTGTTTCTGTGACCCTTGTTCCGGAATCCCGTCACGTCCAATGGGACGACGGGAGGCCCCTATTTTGTCCCATTGGTCGCCATCAGGCTGTAAACACGGAGCTTTGCGGGAGTGGGTTGAATGCTTTCTCCCCCTCAATCCCACTGCTCTCGTCCGTGGGCTTCCTTTAATAGCAGAAAGTTTAGCTGTGACCAGCGGATCAATTGCATATCCGTGCCACCGTGGGAAACATTTCCACAGTGACCCCGCTGGCGGTCATCAACTGGTGTGTGCTGTCCTTTAAATCCAAGGATTATTTACTTGTTTGTTTATATCTTAAAACCCCGGAGTATCTGTGCAACAGGTGACAAGATTAAGGTTAAAATTTGGATAGTCACTGGACAATGGCTATCCAGATAGGGTCAGTGATGGGGGGGGGGCGGGGGTCACAGAGCATTGAATAGTCGTCTTGGGTCAGAGATGGAAGCCTTACGATGCCAGGGAGGACACGGCTGCACCAGTGTGACAGGGTGAGAGCCTCACAGCATATGTACCAGACCGAAAGCAGTACATTTTACATTCTGCTCAGGCCCTACAGGTGGCGCTAATTCACCTAGGTCCCCGGGGCAGTCATTTTGTTGTGACGAGCTCGCGTCTGCTGCTGGAGGCTGAATGGCCATAGAGGAAGCGTGAAATTAGTGGATTTGTCAAGCAGAGTAATATTCTGTCATGTGGGTTTATTTTTTGCACACGGGCTGCATGTCAGTGCGTTTATTACACTCTGTCTGGAATAATTACTTAAGCGGCCGTGCAGTTTCCTTTGTGTGGCTACTTGTTTTGTTTTTTTGCCCCCCCCCCCCCCCCCCCCCCAATGTGCACTTGTCACCAAGGAGGACCGAAAAAAGGAGCATTAAAGCCTCAGCTTTCACACAACCCTTCCCCTGAAGTCTCTTCTGGATGTGCGTGACGACCCTCGTATCCTCTACTTTACTACAAACTCTCCCCCCCCCCCCACTTAGTTTTTGTAAGACCTTGCCAGAATGCCCGAGTTTCACACTTGGCCAGCCGCCACCATGCAGCCCCCCACCCCCAAACCCCAAACAAGTTTGTCCAGTCACTTAAAGAAATCCAGCACACTCTGCTTGAATAAGCGGGTGAGCTTGACACAAAATCAATAAAAGCCAAACTCTTTGAAGGACTTCAAATGTAATAAGCGGTGCCGCTCTCGGGCCTGCTGGGTGTCCACTTGGGCACACGGATGTTCTGCGGAATAAACAGTGAGCCCCCCAACCCCCAATCTCTATTAGTGAAAAAAGCGACTCTCTGCAATTATAGCTTGAGGAAAAAACAGACTTTGGAACAGTTGGTTTTAAGGGCATGGGGATCGGGGTTTCGCTTTCTGCTGCTGGGGGGCCAGGACCCGGAATGGTTGTGATGGCTGCATCCGTAGCTACACCCCCCCTCCCCCCGGGCACATGATGGTGCGAATACCCCCCCCCCACTTGGAGAAAATGGCTCCATCGTGAGCATTTCATCTCTCCCTTCTTTACGGTGTGTGTAAAATAAGGTTAAGGGCACGGCACTAATTCTGCGACGTCGAGATGCATCTCTGCCATCTGGGTCCATTCGTCAAGCCCAGGCCTGTGAGGCGTTTACAAGCGTGAGGGCCGGCCCATCAATTTTCATTGTCCGCTTAAATTCTAATTGTATTTACCACTGCTAGGCCTGGCCGGTGGGCAATGCCCTGTATCAGATGGGCATTCTATCAGCTGGACCTTCATGCTCTGGTCTGCACTCTCACTTTGTGTATTTAAGTGCCTGTTGCTCAGTTTACTTCATTTAAAAGTTAATAGAAACTAAGTTTGATCGACTCACTGTTTGATCTTCCTTTACCGTACTTCTCACTTTATTCAGGCTTTTTGTGTCTGTTCCACCCCTTCATCCTGCAGAAGAGGCAGATAGAATATTATTATATTTTACATGTAGACTGTAGATAATTTGGTTAGCATTTGAGGGCAGCTCAGCAAACAGAACACAATGATTTTGGATTGTTTAATGTGCCTTATCAGGTAAGTTAAACAGAAATGGGGGGTGGGGGGGGGGGGGGTTCTCTTTACCAAAACTAAAAGGAAAACTCAATCTGCTCGTTCTCTCATGGTCCTTTGGGACTGCTTCCCTACTGACGCAGGAATTCATACAATTTATAGCTAGCAGTAGGATAGATGTACCTTAGTGGTAGGTTTTAATAATCAACAAAATAAGGAAAAAGTTGAGTTTGGTTATGAAACATATTTATCATTTCAAGTGTGCAGCTTTTTCAAATGACTAATAGCCAGGAAGGATGTGGGGCAGCAGGGAGCCGGGTATAGTGCTTAGTTTGGGGCACTTTGTTCCTGTGTAGTCTGGAGCCCACCCCCCACACGGGTGTCTGTGTGCGTGCATCCCATCCTAGGATAGGCTCAAAAATCTGCAGCGCTGGGCAGAATTGACCATCGAAGGGAGATTCCTGGTTATTGGGCTGAGTGTGTTTCACTGCTGATTGCTGGTTATCGGTTGAGTCGGCCACTCTGACTTGCTCCTGTGCTCTGGCCCCGTCATCATCTCCTTTGGAAAGGACAGCGGAGAGCCAAGGGCCAATCCCTGTTACCGTTTCCGCCGCTATTTCAGCAGAGTCATGGCCGCTGCCAATCGATAGCCGAGTTTTAGTGTCTGAGGTCCCGAATGCTTAATCCTGCAGGTGGAGTTGCATAAACAGATCAATGTCTGGCCATTGATCCACATTGGTATTCTACTCGTTCTCAGATGCGATTAAACTGTCTTTTGTGCCACTGAAACACAATGGCAATAAACAGTCTAACGGCATTTATGTCGTAAAGCAGCCCTAGAAGGGCTAAACTGATTAAGTCGTCCATTGTTGGACAGCTAATATTTAGGGGAACAATGTAAATCTGCAATCAGATTTGGAGAGGGGAATGGGGCTGTTTGCTTCACTTAGCTCTCCCTGTCATCCCCTGCTTCGGGACAGGAAGGCCTTTAGGCACTGGTGCTCGGCACCCAGAACCGCGCCTCACATGACTTTCTGGCTGCTCAGATGAGCTGTTCTTAATATTTTCATTATCTATATATATGCATGATTTTCTACTAAATCCAGTGAATTCCAATCGAAAGAATGAGGTTGTGTGCCATTTCATGAAGCAAGAGGTATTGAAACTGATATCACATCAAATTAGAGCTGCCGTCATACTTATCATCATAGAGCTGCCTGGAAGTTCTTTTTGTAGCTTTTTGTCTGTTTAATGCAGTAAAGGTAAATCGTCTGCCTGTGCTGTAGCACAGTGCTGTTCCTACATTTACACCACGGTGTGAGTTCAGCACTGTGCTTTCTCACATGAATGCCCCGGTGTGAGATCAGCGCTGTGCTTTTTCACATAAATGTCTGTGTGTGAGATCAGCGCTGTGCTTTCTAGTATGAAAGCCCCAGTGTGAGATGAGCACTGTGCTTGTTCAAATGAACACCCTGGTGTGAGATCAGCACTGTGCTTTCTCACATGAATGCCACAGTGTGAGATCAGAGCTGTGCTTTCTCGCATGAACGTCTCGGTGTGAAATCAGCACTGTGCTTTCTCGCATGAACATCTCGGTGTGAGATCAGCACTGTGCTTTCTCAGATGAATGCCCTGGTGTGAGATCAGCGCTGTGCTTCCTCGCATGAACGCCCCAGTGTGAGATCAGCGCTGTGCTTTCATGCATGCAGGCCAAGGTGTGAGATCAGTGCTGTGCTTTCTCACATGACTGACACGGTGTGAGATAAGCACTGTGCTTTGTCTCATGAACGCCCCAGTGTGAGATCAGTGCTGTGCTCTGTCTCATGAACGCCCCAGTGTGAGATCAGTGCTGTGCTCTGTCTCATGAACGCCCCAGTGTGACATCAATGCTGTACTTTCTTGCATATCCCCCTCTCTTCCTACCCTTAGCCTTTATCCCCATCCCTTTTCCTTACCTTCATTACCAGTGCTTTGCTGCTGTATATATCTATATATTGATTTTTACTTATAGTGTTCCCTCCCTTTTGACTCCGCTTCAGTCTTGCTGTCAGAAGCGAGAATGGGCGGCCCACTTAACCCCGCACTTGTGTACGCACGACGCAGCAGCCCGATTCTTAGCATCTGACATTTTGACGGCACGTCCCTATTAGGACCTGAACGCTCCTGAACCTGCCATTATTATGCTTCTTGGCTCATTTTGCCCTGATGTGCGCATGCTGTACATTTTAAAAGCAGAATTTCGCACAAATATGTAAACAAAGTGAGAGTCGATAGGTGAGGTCAGTGTTCCCTCTGTGGCCTTCAGTCTGAAATGCTTTTCTGAAATATTATGCTTTTTGAATTATGTGAAAATAAGAATGAAGGTTGCAGGGTTTTCAGCCAGGTCCAGTTCATAAATGTTGTTGTTGTTAAGATATGACCGATTGTCAGCACTGACAGCTAGTCTCAAAAGCCAAATTAGGGTCCTGCCGAAATATAGCATTGTTTGTCCCGTAGCGGACGCTGTGAGCACAGACAGTGGTTTCTGAATGACCTCTGCCTCTGGAGGTTTCTGAATGCTGTCCCTGCCTTGTGTCACTTCCATATATCTTATCAGAACTGTTTGCGCTCAGGTTGACAGCAACAAGAGGAAGCGGCACCTATGAGGACAGTGTACATAATGATGGCGACGAGAAGTTTCAGACTTCGATAACCTCCATTCTGCGCTGAAATGCTCTTTTGTCTGGCTGGGTTATTAATTCACAGGATGGCAAAACTAGGACCTGGGCTCCATCTCCGCAGTTTCTCCCCCTTTATTAATTGTCAGAGGGGTTAAAAAAGTTTTTGTGTAACAGAACTCCATTTCAAAAACTTAAAATATTAAGATGGATCATTGTAGTAGAAAAGTAGGTACAGTTGCGGTTTTAGTCATGGGGTTGATTTGCTTCTTTTTAAATTGGTTTGCAAGAGTTTTTGGAGGGAGGAGTTTTCATTAGGCGCTACGGATGCTGCACATTATTGTAAAACAGCCAAGGAAAATGAGGCCGTTTTACAGAAGAAGCTTCCTTCGTGATGCGGCCACGTTCCAAGATGGTGATACCCCTCTGTGGCCTGCTGAGCAAACTACAGGGTGCTTCGTGAACACGAGGTCAGAGTCAGATTCTATGCCCTCCCCTGTTGCTGGGTCTCAGCTTCATCGCACATTCATGGGAAGCCTGCAGTGTAGAGAAAATTTCGGCTTCTTCATCCCTCAAAGACCTGGAGACCATTCTTCTTGAATAATGGTCAGATTTCCCAGTACTCATAATTCAGGGTGTATATGACAGCATTTCAAGAAGGACTGAATCTCTTCTGAAGGCAAAGGATCATGCTGCTCCTAATTAGGTGCTTTATATTAATATATTGTATCGGTATTATTTTGTCCAGTTCCTGTATATCACTGTTTATCTTCATCTTTTTGGTCTATCAAGAATATATACTTTCAACTTTTTGCTTTTTAACCAATGTCTTCATCTAACCCAATTTGCCCTTTGAAATAGTACCCTATGATAGAAGATGTTTTTCGCCTTTTTCATTATAACCCGTTTGACAGTACAGGATTTCAGTCTTCCATCTTCCAAACATTTATAGAGTACAGGCTCAAATCTGGACAGCATTGCATGCAAGTAAGAAATACCACCGTAGGTTTACACTTGGGGGTGTGGCGCTATATTTTGTATTGAAAGACCTACTGTGTTGAGATCTTTAGCTGAAACTACAGGTTTAGAAGCAAAGTGGACAGGGGTCTTTAGTTCATGAGGAACACATGATAACAGGCACTGCCTGGTCATTTCTCAGTCAAGGCTTACTGCAGCGTGATAGCTTTCTGTGAGATTGCTTCTGAATATATGTCACTATGAAAAAAAGTGGTGATAAGGATTGACACTGAGCTAACGTGCTGTGGTTATAGTCCCGTGAAAGTGGGCTTCGTCACAACACTAAACGATGCGGCGTGACAGACAGGAAAACCTTTGACACCAATGCCAAGGTCAGATCTGTTGTTTCTTTTTGTTTGCAGTGGTGAAGATTAAAATCCAGTGGGTTCCCACCTTCCCACCCTCTTCCTGGCTCAGCATCATGTCTCTTGGCTTAGGCACAGAGGGTTCCATTATCATCCCCATTAAGGTAGGTAGGAGAAAGAGAGGCATGTAGGCCAGGGCGCCCGCCTGTCCAGCAGCACTGCGGTAACCTGCTGCTTCTGGTGGACATGGCGTCTATCCGTGTGACAGCTCTGACATGTTGATCATATAACGCGAAGAGAAAATTGATTTTGCTCAACAGAAACACATCCAATCTTCTCAGGGCCATCGTTTTACCGCAATGGGCAAAATAAAAGGGTCATTTTGTTCATGATAGAAGATGGAGAAACACAATCTTTGTTTAAAAGGAATTGGAAAGTGTAGTGTCCTTGATGATGTGTTTTCTGTGCAAAAAGGTCTGTTTGACAAATAGGTTGGCGTGGTGTTATTTGTTGACAGAGAACTTAGATTCATCTTTGTGGGATGAAAAAAATAATGGCAATTCAGGTAACGTTCTGAGCACTACCCAGACACAATGACCCTTATTTAGAGGTTTTCAGGGAATTATCGGCCATCTGAAGTGATTAAATAATGTAGAAGTAATTACAAATAAAAAACAGAAAAGCAGACTTTCACCACATTAATTTGAAACGTCAAGTTTGATTCAGAAATAGTTAATGATTCATATCCATTTATTTTGGAGACCAAAAAACAGGACCACTGAACAGATGTATTTAACACTAGAGGTAAATTATAGTAAGTATATCTTACAGAACTTTAAAACATATGACAGCTCCTACATTTACTTGCTAATTTGTATTCCATTAAGTTTTAAAATCTCTGACCTGCTTTGGCAGGCAAACCTCGCAGTGCAGATTGCATGAGAGCAGATTTGATGCTTTACTTACCAGTTGGACCAGTTTACTGCAATCATTTTACATAATGAAGATGATCAAACATCTTAAACATATGGCAAAATACACTCAGTGGCCAGTTTACTAGGTACATTTGGCTAGTAATGTGTCGGAGAGCTTTGAGAGTAGATGAGTTGTACATTCAGAGAAGCTTTCCTGCACTGTTGTAGTCTGGGCTGTTATTCCTGTACTTGTAGCCTTCCTGTTAGCTTTAACGAGTCTGGCCATTCTCCTCTGACCTCTTGCATTAACAAGGCCTTTTTTCCCTCCGACCTGCCACTGACTGGGTGTGTTTTGTTCATTACACCATCCTCTGCAAAGACACTGTATTGTGTGAAAATCCCAGGAAGGCACCAACAATCACGCCACATTCAGAATGCCTTAGATCATGCATCTTAGCCATCCTAATGCTTAGTCAAACAGTGAGTGAACCCCTTGACCCTGTCTGTGTGCTGTGTGCTATTCCATTTCATCCACACGATTCGCTGTTTGGTGGCACAGACTGCGCCTAATAAACTGGCCACTCTATATGTGTTTAAAATTGAACCTATGTGTTTAATTACATCTCCAGCTTTAGCGTTTAAGTTCTTCAACATTTAGTTGTTTGATCTGGCTGACTGTATAAATAGCACCTATCCTTATTTCCCAGAAGCACTAAAGTCGGATCACAGCGAGCCTGAAGCCAATCTGAGGCAGCCGGGGGCGGGGTCTGCATCCACAGACAGTTCTGTGACACCACCTAAAGCATGTCTTTGCACTGTATAGAGTATCCTGAACATGGGGTAGGACAGCAGGACCTCGCTAACGTTGCTAACTGCTCACACACACACGGCAGGAATCGACCTCACAAGCGAAGCCGCCTGAAAGCACAGTGCTGCCCGCTGTCCACCCCGCACTCCTGTATGAATAATTGATTGGAGTAATTCTCTTAGTTCTCTCACATTTACAGTCACGCCGGCTGTCGGCGGCCCCATGACTGCGAGGAATGGCTGTTAATAGACCTCATATTCCCCCTCGGCTTTACGGTAAAGTATTTCACAGTATCGCTTTCTGGAAAGAAACTAGAAATGAATATTTAAAAGCAGTTCTCCAAAAGCATGTTCTCGGACACCCCACATCAAGATGTACTCCCCCCCCCCCCCCCCCGCCCCTGCCAGCGAGTATCGCACACGTTACACACCCTCACCCACAGCTGTCTGGCATTCTTTATTACTGCGCTAACAGAACAGCGCGGAATCTCAGTCTGGAGGTGAAGCCTGAGCCATATTTATAGCTCGCCATCACTTAGCAACACCGAATATGCCCCAGGTTGTCCTGTCGTGTTTACCTCGCTGCAGTTCAGCTATCTCCCTTTTTTGGTTAATGTGCTTCCCTTCATTTTTATAAACATGGCCAAAGACCTTTGAGGGGGAGAAAGCGGAGGGCTTGGGGGCTATGAGCAGCTGGAGGATGGGGGGGGTTGCGACCTTGACTATTGATCCAGCCCCTGTAATTTCCATGGCGAGCTGGGGCACCTCTGCCAACCTGCTGGAGTGTATTAGGGCAGAAATCCATAACACAGCCATGTTCAACCAAGCACAGGAAGAAACTAAATTAAATGTTAAAAAACAATCTTGGTGCAGAGTTGGAGACGATTCATCATGATTCAGGGGTGTCAGGTAGGTGGGATACGCAGGGAATCCCCAGCCAATTGTCTTGAGAGTAAGATATGAATAGACTCAATCTGGCTCATTTGTCAGCTTTGTGAGCGGTTCTGGTTTTTAAACACTGATCTGAAATTTACCCAGCCAGTGGCATTGCCTGACAACGTGACGCTGCCCTGCAAATGGGCCAGAACATTGTGTTCCATCAGCAAGCGGTTCCCGTAATGGAAGGTGAGCTCAATAAGCGTGTGTGTGTGACTGTTGGGTGTCTAGATTTAAAGATTGTAATGTCTACGGGTTACTCATGTTATGATAAATCCGTGTATTTTGTCATATTACATACCAAGGGCTCAGAGGATGTATGTCTGTATGTGTCCTGTTCTAAACTGGCATGATATCCTGGGGACAGCCTTCCATTGTGCCCTGTGCGTCCTGGGTTAGGCTGCCGGACCCAGTAACCTTGTTCTGGATAAGAGGTTACAAGGTCAATGGATGGATAAAGTGCTTTTTCGATCTCTGATGAGTAATTCCGTAATTTGGTTGCCATGTCAGACTGCCTAAACCCAAACCAGCATCACCACAGTGAAAGGAACATGGACATTATATTGTGATACTAACACGCAGCTTGTTCATTTGAGCACTAAATTATCATTGAAGGGTAACCGTTAGTCAGTATTCAGCTGGCAGAATGGCCGATATACTGATAATAGTGGGCATCTCCCCCGACGTCATCGCATAGGCACCCCGGTGCGTGGTCTTTTTTCTAACTTGCAAATTGTCTCTATGTGTCTTTGCATGATTCTGTTAAGAGATGACAGATCTATCATGTTCCTATTTTCCTGCTCTGCAAATCACAGGTGTAAATTAAATGTTATCAATGCCATGACCTGTCTCTTTCCTCATATATCAATGACATCAGAAGCCTGCTGTACACTTTCATTTTGTTGGGTTCATTTTGCCATTTAGTGGACAGGGACGGGCAGCATGTGTCCTGTAGCTTTTATTTTTTATTATTGTTGTGCTGTTCTTTGTCTGTGGAGATGGTGCTAGAAATTCTCCTCAGCAATTTTAGCAGTGGGTTTAAAACAGCTGGTCATACTGTCCCATCGCAATGACAAATGATGCCCAGTAAGGCTATTAGTGTCAAAAACAAAATATAATGGAAAACTCCTGCACCAATGGCTAGCTTAGCATTTCCCAGGGTGATTATGGGTAATTGAGTTTTAGTGGTGCCGCATGTCAATGTTAACTTTAAGACATAGTGATATTGTTTTATCTTAGGCAGTATTAATACTATGTGCTATTTGTTGCATGATAGGAACTTAACTCTTAATTGTTGTACGTAGGAGAAGCTGGCATTGACTGCTGAAATGTATCCGACAGAGATTTAATGGGGACGGTTGGTTAGGGCTGTGTCAGGCCTATTGTTGCACCTAAAATTTAGAAAGATGCACCACAGCATTTCTATATCTAATAAAATATATTTTAAAAAATTGTTTATAGGAGTGTACCTTTGAAAGCAGTATTTAGTTGTGACCGGTTTTAAACATTAGCAGTAATGAGTGTCCATGTGAGGTTTCAGGGTGTCTGCTGCTTTTCCCGGGGGAGGAGGGGGGGCATCTGTCTCTCAGCCATGCTCGCCTTACCAGCCGTGTGTTGAGCCGTGACAGATCCTCACCATCTTGGTCTAATGTGCTGGTACTGACAGAACACTGGTACTGACAGAATGCTGTCAGTGGGAATCACTCAGTAGACTCTGGGACGCCTCGCAGTGAAAGTTGTTATTAGTTGCCTCTGGTATTATACTCGCCCTTTTTGCTTTAAATCTCCAAAAATGTGTTACCTTTTGTTGTGAATATGATCCTGGTACAGTACCCCCCCCCCCAAAAGTCTGTGGCATTATAGATGGGGCCTTTCTTGGAAAACCCAGTTTTATGGGAAGACTAGCATATCTTCTCCATGACAATGCTATATTTAGGTAAGTGCTTAAATTTCCAGTAAATCTGCACAAGTTTCCTCGTGTTTAAGTCCCTGTGGATGTACCTCAATTAAGCTCTTAATGCTTGCAGGTTGGAGGTGGGGCTGGGTGGGGGGGGAAGAGACAAGTCAAGATGGTCTTCAGAGGCTTTTAACTTTGAGGGGAAAGGCAGAAAAAGGAATTCCTTAAAGTAAACGTTGCAAAAACACCCAGGTAGCTTAAGTTACTTTGTGACTGGTGCTAATAGCTTCTCATCTGCTAATTGTTCATTGGAGTTTACAGCAACTTACAGGAACTAGATGTGATTTAACCTCTGGCACCTACACTTGTGTTCATGCATGATCCTGCATTATTTATGAAGATATCTTCAGTGCTGAGTATGACTATTTCACCAAAAATCAGGACAACATTAAATGGTGAAGTTTAACAAAACAAGTATCAGGTGGCTGGTGTAAACCCAGGGTAGGACGGCCATGCCGTCACTCAGCAGTAAACGCATAGTGATTATTTCACAACATCTGGGATTTAAATATTGCTTGCAGAGAAAAGTGGCTAAGAGTCTGATTTGCACAGGCCAGGCAATATATCAGACCCATAGTTGTCATCTTCCTAGATAAAAACCATGATAAATAAGTAGAGATGCTCCGATCAGCATTTTTGGGGCCGATCACCGATTACCGATCACCAAGATCATGATCTGCCGATTGCCGATCACTGCCGATCACAGAATGGCAGGGGAATGGGAATCTTTTATCTATAATCTAGCAGAATTTGCACCATTTGTAGAAATGAAACTAACTCTAAATTAACTATATTGAAAAAAAAAACTGTAGAAATAGGCTACAGTCAAGATCTTGGCAGCTTAGCAGGCGACGGAACCCTTTATCCTCCACAACGGATAGAAGTTGTTCGTCGAGGCAAATCAATTCCTTAATTCTGAACGTGATGTCTTTCCACCTCGTACTATCCCTGCTGTATGGTTCACGTCGTTTAAATGCATCACTCACAGTCGGCTGGTTGAGGGATGGGGATGTTGTTGGCTTCAGCTGGTTTAGTTTCTCATACTCGGCATATTCAGTTGTATGGCGTGTTCTAAGATGCCTAATCATGTTAGTGGTGTTAAAATACCGTTGCTTGCTTCCACCTCGAGGGATTTCATCACGACATACATTGCAAACGGCTAACTTTACGTCTTTATCGGACAGTTTGAAAAACTTACAGACGGGAGAACTCATGTTGCCACTGGTAAGCTCCGCTCTGCTGTTGTTTACCTGTGCACCGTGCACGCACGTGTGAAAAAGTCGCGCAAGTAATTTACGTCAAGTGATCGGCGTTTTTGATCGGCGCTTTTGGGGTTCGCCGATCAAGCTATTTTTAGCCAATATCGGCCGATCATGATCGGTGGCCGATCAATCGGAGCATCACTATAAATAAGATGCATCTCTGGAGAGCATTTCTGCTCGTGATGTAAAGATTGATAGCCGTAGTGCGTCACAGTCACCTGTGAGGTGCTAAGCGGTATTGTAATAGGTGTGAATAAGATCATAGCCGTCTTCCTCAAGAAAGCAAGCTGCTGAGCCTGGCTGTATGGAGTCAGCGCAGTGGTCTCCGTTCCTACGGGGGTCTTTTCAGAAGCATAAAGCTTATGTTCTTTGCATGGCTCTCCATATCTGCTGCTTCAGGGGTAGCTAGAGGACAGAGACCCCAGGTTTAATACAGGCTTGGGCACCACCGATGGGATGGAGGACTATTTTTCCAGCTGTATTTGCTTATAGTCCCCTTCAGCGCCCTACTTTGACTCAAAGGATGCGGTGCAACGTCAAACACATCCTTGGGGGGGGGCATGAAGAAGAAAGACCACTGAACCCTGTGGCGAAAGACCGGCGGCCGGCAGACTAACGAGACCCCATGCTGCCTGTCGTACTTACTGCTTGACAAATTACACCAGCGCGGAATGGAGTCCCTTTTTCGGCTTGTAAATATGTGACAAATGGCAGCGCAAACAGTATTGATTGTGATGCCATTGATACCGTGTCTCTTACTAAAGCGGCCTGCACAGATCTCTGGCCCCTGCCCCTTTTCTTGGTGACATCACCGTCCACAGACATTTTCGGGAGTTGTAAAAACACGTTAGCGTTTCATTAATTGTTAATAACATCAAATATGGATTTTAGTTTTGTCGGTGGCACTTCCATCTCCCTGTGTTTTAACCTTATTGAATCAACGCTTCCGCTTAATATAACTGTAACAGCTGTTCTGCCGTCATGCAGGCATTTGCATTACATTGTATTGGTTCTGCTTACCAAGAGGATAAAACTAAACGTTTATGGCATCAAGCCTGGAGGACTGCAGGCCCAAAGGCTTGCTTAGAGTCACCACTGACTGGGGTTAAAGTGCCAAGACGCTTTTAATGGAGGTGTTCCTGGTTCCGGGTCAGCTGACCTACTTTATAAGGACTCCATAGGGCCCCCGCTGGGCTTTGGGGCTCACACCCTGCTCGCTTCACCTACACACTCATTATTCTTCTCCATCTGAGTGTGGCGCACCAGCTGGGCCGTGGGAGGACCGAGCCAGCTCTGCGGCTGCCGTCGGCCTCTCATTAGCGCACGCGGAGGGCGCAGGGCGTAGGGCAGTGCGTCAGCCGGGTGGGGACTTTGTTTGCCTGTAGCCGTGACCAATCTCTGCAACAGAACCAATGGAGGCCACATCCGAGGTCAGGGATCACTGCCCCAAGTGTGTGCTACTGAAGGAAAGACAGAGCCCTGTCAGAGCGGTAGTGCTGCAGGCGAGCGATACTCCAGGAGGGCACGGAGGGGGAGTAGAGCATAATTAGCGGTAACACACTCAGTATTTAATGGGGGAAATCATGTATTCAGGGACTGTGCAATTTAATAATTATATTATATCGAAAAAGATGTGCATGCTATTTTCTTATTATGGACCAACTAATGTGGGAGCAGAGAATCTAGTGCATTTGTTGCCATGGTCGCCATATTATTATGCTCCCACTTAAATGAATAGTAAGGTATTTAAGATCTCCACCATATAGTCTTTTCATACCAGACAAGGGTGTTGGGTTTCAAATTATTTCACTTAGAGCACTATTGAATTAAATGTAAACATTGTTAAACCAACCAGAGTGCTTTTTCTTACTTGTTTACATACATAAACAACAAGACTTTTCTCAGAAGCATATTCCCCAGCCGAGATATGAGTAATACTAACAAGATCTTCAGGTAATTCGTATTCCACCGTTACTGGAGGGGATATTAAGACTGTCTATCAAAGCGGTGTTTTGTTAATCCTCAATATGTAGCAGAGAAACGTGCCTGTCCATTTGCACAAAACATCTCTATGGATTTAATCGTAATAGGATTACACCACTGTATGCAAAGGACAGTAATCCTAACAGGATGTATTTAAAAATGGAAGTATATTCACCCCCTTTATGGGAGGTCGGCAAATTCCGTTGTTGTAGTGGCCGGGCTGTTTTAGGTTCTTACAAGATTAGGGCTGGGTTTGTTCTTGGGCCTCGTTGTTTTGGTATGTTTTATTGGAATTGCTATTTAATCACAACTGCTGTCTCCAGATCCTCCACCTTGCCCGTTTGACAAGTTGACTACTCCGTTAAAAGGCTTCTGGCTATTTCGTAATGTGAATATCTTTGCAGTGTTGTTTTCACGGGATCCTTATGAAGGGTCAGTTAACAATTCCTTGTTGCCATTTTTAAGGTAATGATTATCTTTCAAGATCACTTAAAATTTTCAGTTTTAGTCAAGTGCGGCATCGTTAGCTACTAAGAAATTTTGCCTGACTTCTTGCTCGAAATATTAAAGACTGTTAGTGAAAAGCAGTGGACCACTGGATCATTTTACTGTAAAGCAGTCTCAAATGTTTGACTGATCTCCTTGCTCTTCAGTGCATGTAGGAGATTTCCTCCCTTGCCTGTCAAGGAAACAGTTTTATTAAAGTTGATGTCAGATCATTGCAAGGAAGACACAGACGCTTTGAATACAGATCACACGCTTGACCTTTACAGAGGAGGGAAAAGGTTGTTTAGGAAGTACTGTTGGTTTTTTAAACCTCGGGAGGAGACTGAAAGGATGGACAGTGTTTTACAGGAAATCTCTCTTGTATATTGTAGAGTACAGCGTAGTGTCTCCTTCAAAGTATACTCTCCCCTCCGAGACTATCTATCAAAACCCTGTATTGTAGGGCATCCATCCCATGAGTAGAAGACAGACCAGTACAAAATCCCTTCAAGTGTTGGCCATTTTCTCTTCATATTTGTTTTAAGTCTTAAATCATTCACCAGGTCTTTTAACAAGCAGTTTATGCTTATGGATAGTCGATTTCAGTTAATAATTACGGCGGTTTTAGTCAGACTAGTCTATACTGGCATTACAATCTGGCCATAAAACCCCACTGCCAGCAGTAATAGCTGTTGTAAGGTGTAGCAACTCAAAACCAATTAGATAGCATGCAGCAAGGTCTTAGACACCAACGTTCAACTATGGCTTTCATTCAGTGTTGTTCCGAGATGTTCACCAGGGACTGGACCGATACAGCTTTGGTCTGCTGATTGAAGTCTGCTTTCTAAATTGGCCCTCTTGGGTTGAAAACATCACTTTTGCAGACCCGTGCCCTCTCCTTTTGACATGGTGTTTTACATCCAAAGAAAAGCGGCAAAAAAATGGCAAAGAGAAATCTTTAACAAAAATTCACGTCAATACAAAAAAGATCTGAAAACATCTGACAGACAGAAGAATGACCTGGACTTTAGAGAACGAACTGTTGACCTGTTTTGAGAGGCTTGGCAACAATCCCCCTGGAGCTTGGCTCTCACTTTAAAAGTCTGATCTTTTATTCGTTCTTTAAACATGGGTGGGAGCTGAGCTGCTGGTTTTCTGGAACTGAACCAGACTTTTTGTTGGTGGAGGGAGAAACAGGGAGACGTGAACACTTTAATCTCCTTCTCAGTAATGTAGCTTTATGGAGATTTTAACGAGTTTTAAAATAATGAAACTATGCTCGTTGCTCCGTGTAACTTTGTAACACTGTGCTTTTAGGAAGCGTGTAATTCATGACTTTGCCGTCATTTTTGTGATACGTAATTCAATGAATTTTCGGCAGCTTTTAGCAGACTGCTTTTTCATCATCACAGTATCCATCATGGCTGCAGGTTACATGCAGTTTCATACCTGACGTGTTCGCTTTGCCAAGCGGAGTAAAACGCCCGACCACAGAGGGATGCTCTTGATAATCGGGTAGCACACGTGCTTTGTTTTGCATGTGCTCATTTTTATGGCCGTAACAAAAATCTGATTCAAATCGGAAATCCGGATCAAGTGTCTGCGATACAGCTGCATCGATCAAAACCCACGGTCCGGTTCAAATTTAGAAGGAAACCGGCCAAAAGTCAATACAGCCGTCTCAAATCAATACAGCCGTCGCGTCACTGTTGCTGCATATTAATGTCATATTTTTTCATGTTCATATCTTTCATCAACTTCAGTTACTTGAAGTCACAGGTGACTTCTAAAGTGCAAAACAAACGAGACACCTTGAGAATGTTTTTACTTTAACAGTGGGATACTTCAACACTTGTGAAATTGATCTAAATCACATCCAATCAGTGCTGAATAAAATAGTATCAAATTTGCTGCTTGAACCGAATCGTTTTTTTTTTTGTTTTTTTTTAAATGGAAAACCTGACTCTATAGCGCATTCAGATGTTATGAATGTGATGGTTAATGGTCTGGTTAGGCTTTGAGTAGTCTGCCCCGAACTCTCTCTTTTCCTCAAGTTGAGCAATTTTATTGTGCTGTTTTATTGTGTTTATCACAAAGTGATGCAGCACTGTAGCAAAAATAACTCTTGATTTGAGATGAAGGCATAAAAGAACGACAAATTAATGTTACAAATGACAAAGGAGGTGATGATCCATGTAGTGGATCTCAGCAAACAGGGTTTAGTTAACAATACAGACACCAAAGGGAGAACCAGAAAATAAAGGTGAATGCCAAAATTAATTTCGATTTGCTGGGCTACCTTTGCACTCGGGTCTTGATCACCTGTCTGGGTGATATTACAATTTGGACATTTTTGGTTTCGCCTTTAAATTTAGCGTAGAAAAATTCATAAAAGTAACTATGAAGTGAGAAAACTGTATGAAGACTATGTGCAGTTAAAGGTCCTGTGGAAACGTCGAGTTACAGGGCGAGTTTGGCGAAGCTGTTTTTTTTGGATTAGGGAGATGAGAGGGCAGTCAGAATTGAATAATTTGTTTTATTTGCTGTTGACTTCATCATTTTGAAGCTGCTTTCGGCATGTGGTGAAATTAGATAGTAAAGCGGTATTGCGTCTGTTCAGTGTAGCTGCTGAATGCTGCAGAGAGGGAACCGCCATCAGGCTGATCCAGGGCTGGAGCTCTGCCTTTTTAGCCTGCGGAGATCTCGGGGTCCGTGGGCGACACGGGGTCAGGGGGCAGCCTCTCTCCCCCCGTCAAACACGACAGGGTGGACATGGCAGAATATTGTGCGAAGCTCAGTCCAGCGGCTTGGTCTGCCGCACTCCTGGCTGCCGGCGAGAAGCGCTGTGGATGCTTAAAGCCAGAGATCAGTCCTTCACAGAGCAAGTCAAGCATAGACGGGATTATCATGTCAGCGTTACATTTTCTCAGCTTTTCCCGGAGAGGTCAGTTCATATTTTTTGGGGTTGATTCTTCTAAAGGAAAAAAAAACATGCTGTCTCCCTCTGGCAGGGTCTCTTTGTTATGGCTATACACCCCCCCCCCCCCCCCCCCCCCCGGTCATTCTTCCCCCCCACCCCCGGTAATTCAGTCACTGCAGAAACATCTGAAATATTTTATATTATAAATAAATAAAGATGCACCCAAAAAATCCCAAAATTTGGATGATTAAGAAACAACAGAATGTTCGTAAGGTGGAGATCTGACACAACTTGTTCTGTCCTCTGTGATTTTGTAGAGTAGGCCCTGATTAACTATCCAGTCACGTTTGGGCTTTTCCCCGTAGCATTTCCCCTCATTTAGCCAACCAGTGATTATGAAAGTCAGCTAAATTGGTCATAACCAACCATGCCTAGGGAGTAAAATGTCTACAACTCTCAATAAGCAATAATTGAAAAACAAATTTACAAAACACACAAAATATGTTTTTGGGAAAATTTCTATGGGCTTAGTGAATTTTGCTAATTTAATGAAAGTTCATTGGATTACATGAGGACTGAGTGAGCTTGAGCTCCTAGCACTGTAAAATGTAATGAGGTATCCTGACTTCAGCTTACTGGCGGTCTCACCTCAACATAGAACACAAGGAGTGAGTTTGGGAAAGTGCTATGGAATTCTGAGTCTTCAATAACGTCTCATAGTGTAGATTTGCACTTGCAGTTACTGAAGCTGCAGCTGGCCCAGCATTGTAGCGTATTGTCTGTAGAGAAGCTGATAGGCCCAGCAGGTGGGTAGGCGGCCTTTCTGTCTTCTCTCGGGAACCTGCAGCAGCAGTGGGGCAGACAGGCAACCTTTCTGTCTTCTCTCGGGAACCTGCAGCAGCAGTACGGCAGACAGTCAGCCTTTCTGTGTTCTCTCGGGAACCTGCAGCGGCAGTGGAGCAGACAGGCAGCCTTTCTGTGTTCTCTCGGGAACCTGCAGTGGCAGTGGGGCAGACAGGCGGCCTTTCTGTGTTCTCTCCGGAACCTGCAGCGGTAGTGGGGCAGACAGGCAGCCTTTTTGTCTTCTCTCGGGAACCTGCAGCGGCACTGGGGCGGGCAGGCGGCCTTTCTGTGTTCTCTCGGGAACCTTCAGCGGCACTGGGGCGGACAGGTGGCCTTTCTGTGTTTTCTCGGGAACCTGCAGTGGCACTGGGGTGGGCAGGTGGCCTTTCTGTGTTCTCTCGGGAACCTTCAGCGGTAGTGGGGCAGACAGGCAGCCTTTTTGTCTTCTCTCAGGAACCTGCAGCGGCACTGGGGCAGGCAGGCAGCCTTTCTGTGTTTTCTCGGGAACCTGCAGTGGCACTGGGGCGGGCAGGCAGCCTTTCTGTCTTCTCTCGGGAACCTGCAGTGGCACTGGGGCGGGCAGGCAGCCTTTCTGTGTTTTCTCGGGAACCTGCAGTGGCACTGGGGCGGGCAGGCAGCCTTTCTGTGTTTTCTCTGGAACCTGCAGTGGCACTGGGGCGGGCAGGCAGCCTTTCTGTGTTTTCTCGGGAACCTTCAGCGGTAGTAGGGCAGACAGGCAGCCTTTCTGTGTTCTCTCGGGAACCTTCAGCAGTAGTGGGGCAGACAGGCAGCCTTTTTGTCTTCTCTCAGGAACCTGCAGCGGCACTGGGGCAGGCAGGCAGCCTTTCTGTCTTCTCTCGGTAACCTGCAGTGGCACTGGGGCGGGCAGGCAGCCTTTCTGTCTTCTCTCGGGAACCTGCAGTGGCACTGGGGCGGGCAGGCAGCCTTTTTGTCTTCTCTCAGGAACCTGCAGCGGCACTGGGGCAGGCAGGCAGCCTTTCTGCGTTTTCTCGGGAACCTGCAGTGGCACTGGGGCGGGCAGGCAGCCTTTCTGTGTTCTCTCGGGAACCTTCAGCGGCACTGGGGCGGGCAGGTGGCCTTTATGTGTTCTATCAGGAACCTGCAGCGGCACTGGTGCAGGCAGGTGACCTTTATGTGTTCTATCAGGAACCTGCAGCGGCACTGGGGCGGGCAGGTGGCCTTTATGTGTTCTATCAGGAACCTGCAGCGGCACTGGGGCAGGCAGGCAGCCTTTCTGTGTTTTCTCGGGAACCTGCAGTGGCACTGGGGCGGGCAGGCAGCCTTTCTGTGTTCTCTCGGGAACCTTCAGCGGCACTGGGGCGGGCAGGTGGCCTTTATGTGTTCTATCAGGAACCTGCAGCGGCACTGGGGCGGGCAGGTGGCCTTTATGTGTTCTATCAGGAACCTGCAGCGGCACTGGGGCAGGCAGGCTCAGGCCAGGGTAGCGCCGGTCTTAGTTCCAGCATCTTTAAATACCCAAGGCTTTCAAAAACTGTGACATCTAGTCGTCTTTTTTTTCTTCTTCTTTTACTTTCTTTCAATGGTGCCTGCCTCTCCCTCCTCTCCAGAAGAAAGGGATGTATTCAGTGTCCCCAGAGCCACACGCTCAAGGTCACACCAGGGGTCAATGGCATTCAAAGCCTGGATCAGCAGCCTCTAAGTCCTTCCCCGTAAACTGCCAGCCCATGCTCCCATCTTCCATCTGAATTTGGGAGGACTGCTTTCGCAAGATAACCACCCAGACGACCCCATGCAAAGACTATCTCTCGCTCACTCGCTCGCTCACTCACTCGTACGCGCGAAAACCCTCCAGTCTCTGTGTTATCCCAGTCCTGTAGAGTGAGCTACCTGGAGTTCCATTCAATCTATTCTGTACCTGTTTGCAAGGTCCCCTGTCTCTGAGGAAAGTTGGGGTCCCAGCTGAGGCCAGCAGAAACCAAACAATGGAAGTGATTGCGCCTCCTACTGCTTGGTCATTGTAATACAGCTATATATACAAATATAAATGCAACTAAAATGGAGAACAGTAAGTCACCATTCACTATTAGTGTGCCCTTTCTGGTTAGTGCCAAACGGTAGCTTGGCCACACAGGTTGCATTACCTTTGGCTGCGTGATCATGTCCAAGATAATATTTTGATTACATGAATGTTTAGTAGGTTTGTAACTGTACACAAAAGTCATGGTTTTGTAGAAGCCTTGGTTTTGGGTTCATGGTTCGGTACAATTTTAGCACATACAGCAGGGGAAACAATTTAGAAGAACATTTTACGCAATAAAGAATTTATTTTGAAATTAAATTATTAAAACTGTACAAAGACACACAATTAAATAATTGTAAAATGAAACATAAATTTTAAAATAATAACAATATCGTAATAGTCATAATGAGCTAAATCCCATTTTCTTTGCTACCAAGTATTACCGCCTTTCTGTATCAATAAACACGCCAATAGCTGTTGTATTTTTCTAGCCCAGTCTGAATTTCCTGGCAGAAGCGCCGTAAATGCCCCGGGGTGACTAACTTGCAGAGGCTGTACACACACACACTCGGATGATCAACCCAAACGAGTTAGCATGTTGGATGTAATTCCAGCAACATATCTGACTTCAGAGCTGACAGACAGTGTAGGTCAGATCAGCTGACTCTCTCTCTGGTGCTGGTGTCATTTATTGGGAAACCGAAATGTTCCCAAACTGCCAATTATGATTGACTGCAACCAGCATTAGCCGTAGTCGACTCACCGCTGCAGCTGGTGTGATGTTTCCCATGTGGATCATCTACTTGTGAATCCACGATTTAAGTATTTTACTGTCATTGTGCAAGAACAAAGAAATCGCTGTTGCGTCTGACTGAAATGGGGCATGTTTAAAACTTCACACATATATACAAAGAATAACTAACATAGAAATATAAAATATCAGCACTGTTCAAGTTATTATGTTCCGACCATGTCAATAAATGTATTGTATGAATCCATCGTGCACATTTTTGAACATGTGAGTTACAGCCCTAATATTTAGCTAGAATAACGTGTTCAGATGAAATATATCTTCTTAGAGGCTGGTGTGGCTGCCCTAGCTGCACTAACGATGGTTCCGCGAGTGAAGCCCTTATGCAGAAGCCATTCTCCTTTCCCTGCAGAAGCTGCTCATTCCAAGGCTGACGGCTGCCTCCCTGGGTCTGGCATTCACACATGCAAGGCTGCGGGCATGTTTTGGTTCCACCGCCTTCACAGGCCAGGCCTGCTGTGAGTCTCAGTCTACTCATTCTGCTTGAGAAGGGACCCTGTAACAAAACGCCGGTCTCCATTACAGTATTGACCCGTTGCAGGGCTGGGATTGGCAGCTACCACAGATAAATATGGCTTGTCTCTTTTAGGAAAAAATACATCTCCTAAGCAGGACAGCAGATGTGAATGTAGATTAGGGAGTCACATCTCAGTCTTTGTATTCACCGAGAATGATTATGTTCTCTTTGATTTGTGTTGCTGCAGTTCAGGCTTAGTTTAAGAAAATGTGATATTTTTCTGAAACGCTGCCCTCCCTTTCTCCAGTCCTTCTGCTTTTTGGCACCCCCCCCCCCTCCCCATTCTTCTTGGCCTGAGAGAAAATTGACTTTTCAATTTCCTTCAGGCTTTCATGGTCTCTGACCTTTGACCCTCAGGACTAGCGCCACAGAGGCCACCTTGGATTGGATCCCAGCCGATCTCATGAATGAATGCAGAAATCGTTTGTTGGTTGTAATGATATGTTACTATATATGTAAAGCAGGAATGAAAATCTAAACCAGTTTCATTTTTATATTCTCTAATGGCATTGACGTTCAGGCACAAAAACCAAAATGAACACTGTACCCTGAACGCACGAGTTCTGCCAAAAAATGATAAACGGCACTACAGTAGTGTGTGTGGTAATTATCTGGAATCAATGTGTTACAGACGGGAATGAAAGACTCTCTGTTAGACGTCTCAAGGTTTCAAGATGAGGTACTTTTGGAGGACAAGGTCAAGGACGCAACTTGTCTGTCTTGTGGCCAAAGTGAGGGGGTGCTTTGGGGGGGGGGGACCGTTTATCCTTCCCATGCACCACAATTCTGAAAACCTATTTCCGCCCAGCATCTGCAAATCACGGGAACCAATTAGCGGTGATTGTCTGGTCACCCGAGAGATGAGGTGCCTTTCAGCAGGAATCAGCCTCAGCTTGGAAAGCCCTGAAGTCCCGACCGGCAGGGGGGGGGGGGGGTCATGGCCGGCATGCAGACACAGGCCTGTGCATCGCCACGGAGCACCGGAGAAAGCAAAATGAGAACTAGCACAGCTTGATTAGTGTGGTCAGGCCACATTGCTGCAAAAGCCCCAGATTGGGGGGGGGGGGGGGAATCACTGTGCAGAAATTCTCTTTACTCTGTTATCATTTAAAAAAAAAAAAACAGGATCCTCGACACCTGGCATGTAGCAACAGGAAAAAATATTGTGCGGAAAGAACTAAATTCTTTCTATATATTAGCGAGTGTCATTTAATACTGGAAATGATGCACATAATTTGTCTGCAGTTGGTGACAAATGGAGAGAGATACGGAGCTGGTAGTCTGAAATGTTTTTGTAGTTATTTATTTTTTTATGTTCATGTTGCTGGTGTTTCCTGATTCACGGATGTATAGCAAACCATGTTTGACATGACCAGTGTATTCTATGATGGATCTCTATTTCTCCTTGGGAATATTCTGGAATGTTCTTCCAGGTGATACCAAAAAAACTCCTCCTCATCTCCAGTATGCTCAAACACCTGCTTTCATCTGGATGGGGAATTGTATTTTATACATTTACGCAGTTAAAATGCATCCATCCATCTGCTTATCCTGGTCAGGGATTTGCTGCTACTCCAGTTCAGAATTGCAGATTTTAATTGGTTCTGTGTGCATGCATGCAGCACATTGGGAATATGAATGCAAATACCTTTAGAGGTGTGTGTTAATGCTGAATGAAACGCGTATGCATGTATGTACATCACAGATCGGCTTCGTAAACCTCCGCCTGTCTTCGCTACAGGATTTCATCAGACACACCGGTGCCACTCACGTCAGGACTTCATAGCGGGTTTTTCTGAGCATGAGAATGCAGTATGAGATTGTGTGTGTGCCCTTATAGCCCACGACTCCTAAATTTCTGGTGTTTATAGGCAGCGGGGGTCTGCACTGACTGTCTGGGAGATATATGTGCATGCTCCCTGGTGTTAATGCAGGACAAACTCGCGGCAATCTGACAGTAGGTAATTCCATTAGGGACATGCTGCAGCAGAGATGGACTGCCTATTGACGGCCCGCTAGCTCTTAATAAATGACTTTGCCTGAACACGGGGCTTTTCAGCTCTGGCAGTGTCGTTAACTTTGAGTCCAGTGTGTCTAATTAAAGCTTGTGGCATTCTGCTGCATCGGGACACGGGGGTGCGCAGAGGCGATCTCGCGTACGGAAACGACTGATCCTTATGGGGAGTTTGCTTATAAACCAATCATTACTGATTATTACTGATTAGGTTTTACGGATATGTATTCACGGTTGCTCATCTGCCAAACTCGCTGTCTGGTTTTGTGGGGTCGTAAGTGTCCCGGATTGACTTGATTGCCTTGAGGCTGCTCCTGCTCCCATTGCGACACGCCGACATCCTTTCAGCCTCCACCACCATTGGGTCCAGCTGGCCACAAAGGTTTAATCTCTCTGCTACGTCGGTGTCACTTGGTGGCAGGGGAGTAGCTAAATATCCCAGTCCCCTGCTCTTGGGCCCCCTGCTCGGGTTGGCACTTTCAATTGCTCAGTTGATCATGTGCACCGACTGACCTCGAAGCTAAAAGATGCTCCGTTAGCTCTAACGAACAGCACCTCATTAAGGATAAATCATTGGCAGCTCGCTGTGAATAGTATAAAAGTGCTGAATCTGTCAAAGTATCCATGCCCCTCCAACGCCCTGGTTGCTGGACGAGGGAGGAAAGGAAGGCTTTACCCAATTCTGGCACAACAAGTGACCTAACGTAACATAATGTTATGTCACATGACACCCAGCATGGATCGCATGGCACTCAGTAATATTTCCTGAAGTCCAATGAGAGTGCGGTGGGGGAGGAGCTCTCCAGCGGCAGGGCGCCTCAGAAAGGTCACCTGATGTCGATGGGAGAGCAGGCGCAGCCATTGCGAGCCCTGCGTGTAATTCGTTTAGAAACTGATTGTGTCTGTAAAGGTTAATACTGAAACAAAGTTGACAATGAAAACCGGCTGTGTAGCTCATCTCCTCCGCTTTATAGAAATGCGGTGCAATTCAGTGCTGGGGGTGACAATGGGGGATTGCTTAGGAAAAATGGAAGCGCTGCATCTTAGATCTTAGGTCACTCATCAAGTAAGGGGTCCTGGGCAGCCTGTAGCTGCAGACCGCAGCAGAGACATTCCGGAGACAGCCAGGGAGACATTCCGGAGACAGCCAGGGAGACATTCCGGAGACAGCCAGGGAGACATTCCGGAGACAGCCAGGGAGACATTCCGAAGACAGCCAGGGAGACATTCCGGAGACAGCCAGGGAGACATTCCGGAGACAGCCAGGGAGACATTCCGGAGACAGCCAGGGAGACATTCCGGAGAGAACCAGGGAGACATTCCGGAGACAGCCAGGGAGACATTCCGGAGAGAACCAGGGAGACATTCCGGAGAGAACCAGGGAGACATTCCGGAGACAGCCAGGGAGACATTCCGGAGACAGCCAGGGAGACATTCCGGAGAGAACCAGGGAGACATTCCGGAGAGAACCAGGGAGACATTCCGGAGAGAACCGGGGACACATTCCGGAGAGAACCAGGGAGACATTCCCGAGAGAACCAGGGACACATTCCGGAGACAGCCAGTTAGACATTCCGGAGACAGCTAGGGAGACATTTCGGAGACAGACAGGGAGACATTCCGGAGACAGCCAAGGAGACATTCCGGAGAGAACCAGGGAGACATTCCGGAGACAGCCAGGGAAACATTCCGGAGACAGCCAGGGAGACATTCCGGAGAGAACCGGGGACACATTCCGGAGAGAACCAGGGAGACATTCCCGAGAGAACCAGGGACACATTCCGGAGACAGCCAGTTAGACATTCTGGAGACAGCCAGTTTCATAAGCCTTGCTCAATAATATCTTGACATATGTGATCATTTACTTCATGCCATTGAAAGTTCAGCCTTTACACTGTCCCTGATTTTGCTTTCAGCTGTTACAATGGACAGCAGCTATAAAAAAAAAAAGTCAAGCATCTTTGTGTGAGGAATGATCCTGACTGGCATCTGACTAATACAGTGTGGAGTGATGGACCTTCGCTGATGAACGTGAAGGCATGTCCCAGTGCTCATGTGCATCGACCTACCCCGAAGCTAAAAGATGCACCGTTACCTCTAACGAACAGCACCTCGTTAAGAGTCAGGCATAGGCAGGTCGCTGTGAATGGTATAAAAATCAAAGCACTTTTCATATGAGGTGTCTGCATTATATGAAATGTAGAATCACGACAGAGGACAGTATTGAAGGCTTATTCTACGAGGTATAATGGGCACAGAGTTTAGTGGCCATAGATGTTCATACATCGAAGCACTGATGTTTCTCACTGCAAAACCCTTCCCTTGACCTCCAGCTCTCAGTTGCCGTGGTTTCCTAGACACTCTCATTTCCTTGTAAATACCCCCGCCCCGTTTTGATTGCCACTCCCAGCTGTAAACTTTTCGTGTTCCTACGGTGACCCTTGAGCTCTCTCATCTTTGCGAGGTATGAGAGTGACAGGCGCCCAGTTTTACTGCTCATTACGCTAATTGACCGCCGTTCGATCTACGTCCGCAGATTCTTGATGTTGTTCATGAGCGTGAGTGAGCCTGGTGCCATCAGCCTGTCCAACACAGCCCCAGACATGAATGAATGTTAATGAATATAAACATACAGTAAAACCAGCAGATATACACAGACAGTGTGGTACAGATGAGCAATGGATAGTGTTACTCCCCGATGATATATGTTCGGTACATGGTAGACAAAATTATTCTTCTGGAAAGCTGAGGCGCTGGCTGCAGTCAGGCACTGACCTTTAGCGTAACATTATTTGTCATTGGCTTCCTTATGAAGCAACCATGTGCTCGGTGGTCCAGCACAGTAGTGGACTTGCGCTGTGAACGGGCCGCGCCCAAGATCAATACCAAGTAACGGGAAACATTTAATCCACTACAAAAGGAAAAAAAAAAAGATGGCAATAAAATATGCGTCCAGCTAACCCGATAATCTGTCGCATGTTTGACATAGTCCACTGCAGTCTCCCGGTTGCATATTTAAACGTGGTGCGGTGCGATGCGTGGAGGGAGGGAGCACCTGCGGCTCGATCGTTATTATTTGCTGAACGGCCGGCGGCCCGGTGGGGCGCCGTGGCAACGCGTCACATGGTCTCCGGCAGAAGCGGGCGGGAGTGGAGCTAGCGCAGGTGGACAAGGTAATTAATGATTGTTTCTGCATGGGGGGGGGGTGAGGGGGTCCTTTGTGGCACCCGTCCTCAGGCCTGGGATACGTGCCTCACGCCGGGATCTGTCCCCGAAGTCCAGAGAACAAATATATAGGACCTTTAGATTGAAATGTCACAGTTGATCAGTCGCTGATATCTCTGTCAAACAGCAGG
The DNA here is from genome assembly GCF_023856365.1 of Brienomyrus brachyistius. NCBI lineage: Eukaryota > Metazoa > Chordata > Actinopteri > Osteoglossiformes > Mormyridae > Brienomyrus > Brienomyrus brachyistius. Next base: position 16,682,742 of record NC_064545.1, read on the forward strand.
GCACCGTTCTGCTCCGGTTTCTCCCAGCTTGAGCCACGAGCTGTGCGCGTCCACCATGGAGGCTGCCTGCCCACTGGGGGGCGCTCCGGCCGCGGAGGCACGAGAGGGGCACATCATGGTATTTGCTCAGCAGACGCCCGTCATGCTCTCCCGTAAACGTGCTCACTGGTCATCTGTCCAGAACCATCTCCGTATCGTAAGCACACTCTTTGTCGTTCGCGGTGAATTTCCTCACCGTAAGACAGACGGCGTTTCAGAGATGAGCCCAGTTTCTGTCCGAGCTGCCATGCTAGTGATTCAGAAGCAGGCTGTCAGCAGGCAGGCGTGTGTAGTCTGAGGCTGATAAAGCCATCACAAGGGCTGCATTCAGAAGGTGGCCTTCATTTAGAGAAACCTCTGAAGATGTCAGCACCGAGGTCTCCAGGGTTTGTCCTTTTGTTCCTCCTCTCAAGTCCTCAGTGCCATCCACAGATACTGATAAGATGTAAGACATGTCCAGGTATGTCACTGTCACAGGGACAGAACATTACTAGACAAGCTGGGTAAGTCTGACGCTGGTGTCAATTCTTTGTTTTTTTTTTTTTGTTAATTTTCTTTGGGTCTGATTTATAAGCAGTGCTACCTTGATAGTTATTGGGCAATAAGCATCGTCATTTTGCATTAATAATATAAAAATAGAAAAAGTAAAAGTGGATTTATTCATTAGATACTGAGCAGGTCTATAAGCAGTAAGTGGCGTTCAAGAGTGTGAAATGGCGAATGGAGGCAGCCTCAGACAGCAGGCCTGGCAGCAGAGCGCTGGGAGCTTAACGCCATTCCCTGAGAAAACAAGCAAGTGACTTCAGCCTTTTTTCTGAAGTTTTTTTTAGATATAGATTGCTGAGCACAACTCTATTCTCAGCTAATGGGGGTTCATTCTCTCTGGTCACAATCCAATTAAAGCAAAGAGCAGCCTTTGATCAACACTGTCAATCCGGCGGGATGGACGGAGCCTTCTCCCCACTAAAAACGTAACGTGACGTTACAAGGGAGTCCGTCTGCTTTGCTCCTATTTACAGGAGCCAGTGGGGGGGAACTATCTATTATTGCTGCTGGTTCACCTTTTGGCAACAACAGACTGTTCGTTGTATGACACATTATTAAAGGAGCAGTAGCTCGCTGGGTTATGGGCCATTTGTGAGAACCTGTCCGTATTAGACCAGGCACTGTGGTGTTATTCATACCAACATTCCAGAAAGACACATCTCTGAGTTCCTGGTCTGCTAGACATAGGGCACAAAAAATGATTAGTTTGATTATACTGAGTTGAGTCTTTAAATATAGGGAATCTTTGATAGGTTTTTAATACGTCCGTATAGAGTTACTCAGCTCAAGGTAAATGTGATAGCATGATGTTTGCTTATTAAATTGTCAAGGAGATCTGCAGCATTGTTTTCCTTAAACTGATGCACAGCGGCTGCTGTAAACTGATAAGGCTTGTTTCTTGTCAGCTGCAGAACCTGAAGCTAAACCAAAGCAGCTCTGTTTTCAGGCACGTCCTGGAGAATGCTGCAGAAAGCTGCTTGGTGTCTGTCTCATGGAGAAAAGATGAATGAGCATGGCCAGTTCCACAATTTTAGCTTAACATGGTAAAATAAAAGGTGAAGACACTGAAGGCTGAATAGTGGATTTTTGCCTCCAGACAAAAAAAACGCACTTGTGAGTTAAGGACTGTAAGCCTTCTTTCCAAAATCTTTGAATTGTCATTTTTTTCTGTAAAAAGGAAGGTCACAGGTCAAGAGCAATTTGATTAGAATTGATCCATCAAGGAAAAATGTCATGGTAAAACTAGCCAGGCTATTGTCCAGATCAGTTGGCCTGAAATGCAAGCCTCGGGTACCACAAATCACAGAACAGTCATAAAAACGAAAGTGACCTTTTATTTAGTGTAAAAAAAAAAAAAAGGAAATCATCAAATTCGAAGGTGAATGCGACACATGTAACGTGCAGATTTAGGAAAGTAAGACGTTGAGTGAGCAGTAGACAATGTCATTGGGCCCGATGTACCTTAAAAGATCCACTAAATGTAGGAGTGAATCATCCAGCGAAAATAATGAAGGAACAATCCAATTTCCGTCCAAGACACAATCCAATCCCCGAATCCCCAATTCCCCCCCAATCCCCCCCCTCCCCCATACGTACACACACACACTCACGCACACACATGCGTGCAGCAGGGAGACTTGGCCTGGCGTGGCCCTGCCCCACCACGGAGGCCGCTAATGGGAGAGCCTTTTTTAGCAGGGCCCGCTTCAGAGGGGGAAAGGTTAAACACAGCGCGCAATAAAAGGGCCCGATAAAGGGGTTTGGGGCTCGTCATGCAGCATGTAGGAGGGCCATTGATTTCAGATAATTGTGAGAGGATTGTAAAGCTAAATTGCTCTGGCATCGCAGGGACATTAAGACGCCCTCTGCACACCCTCCCAAACACACACTTTGCGTCTAATCGCAAGTCTGGCTCACCATCCTCGAGCTTCCAAAGTGGGTGTCCATGCACCACCCCAGTGGGGGTTGGGTGTCCTGTTTTTCAATAAAAGCTTCCTAGCTTTTCCTGATCAATGTCACAGTGCGAATACCAGGGAACGGAACCCCCCTCCAAGATCTATGTGAGGTGTGGGGGCTCCTTATTGTCATCCAGCTCCTTAATTGCTTAATTAGGGTCATTATTTGGATAGGAATTAACCTCACCCAGTGTGTCAAATGTACATCACCGGTAAGAGCCCTCGGTAACGGGTTCTGCACCCTTCTCATATGGAGCACTGAACACTGGCAGGAGGCTCTGATTCCTCGTAAACCATGCTTCACACTCACGCCAAGATGGCCGACACATTTAATAACCCCCCTGGCCAGGAGCCTTTCTGCGGACGGGAAAAAGAAGTTACTCTGTTCTAGCTGCTTAATTGCTTTGAACTCTCTTGTAATTGTATGCTTGACACGGGGCAATTCCCTCGACCCATCAAAAGTCACCGTCCCCCTACGACAAGCCAGGAGGCACTTTTAATTAAAGAGCGAGCCTTTTGATAAACGGTGTTACACTCGCTGGAGGAGGGGGGGCTGCAAGACTGCTTTCAGTGTTCCCCTGTTGCGATGGATGATTCATTTTTTTTATTAGCAAGCTGTAAAATTTAACTCAAAATGTACCTGACAGTCTCTTTTTGTGAGCTGCCTGGAAAAAATTCCATGACATTAGTTCCACGATAAATTGACTGTTAACATTGTCGGTACCGAATCTGAACACACTGTAGGTGCGAATGTATAAAACCGCGCAACCTTCTTCAATCTACATTCATTCAACCCGTTATACCACCTGATTTCCATTCAGTGCCGATCCTGACGAAAATCAGAATGTACATCTTCCTAAACTGAGTCTTTACATGTTAACATTTTGGCTTGAATAAGGAGTTGATTTCGTTATAGACGATTAATCCCTGAGCAGGGGTTGTGACTTTATAGCTCAGGCTGTTTAGCTCTGCTTTCAGCAGTATCAGTGACTTTGAGAACGCTAATGTCCTATGGTCTGTGAACTGCCACACCCGCGTTTTATCAGTTGGTACGACCCGTCAAGGTGAAGGGTGCTGATAGGCTGAACAAATTTTGAGGAAAGCCAGCTCTATCATGTGACTGAGCCTGGACTCCCTGGAAGTGGTGACTGTGGGACAAAAGCTGTCCAAATAAGGCCTGCTACAGCATGTTCAGCCACAGGCTCATGCCTCGGGATGCACAACTGAGTGCTTCACTCTCCTGTAATTAAGTATTTAAAAAAGAACATATTACAGTATAGCAAAGAAGACATGGGCTACTGTAATTGAGACAAGAAACTCTCAAGTGAGATCAGTTTCCCAAAAAAGAGCCTTCTGTCTCATCTCGATCGATGCCACATGGTGGACAGCAGAGACCGGAACCCCCCACCCCTTGCTTCATTGCACCTTAATTGCACCATTTTGCACCTGTAAATATCAGAACTCTGCAGTGGTAGGTGCTGCACTGTCTTTGTTTGTGCCAGTGTCTTATTACACTGTCCAACACTGTCCACACATCTTTGCACACATGCATTTTATGTCACTCTGAGTAGTCCTCTGTTGTTTTTATTTTGCACTTTGGTCCTGGACAGCATGTATTGATTTCACTGTGTGCTGTACTAACTGTATGTGGTTAAAATGAGTGTAAAAGGCCACTTGACTTGAATTGGGGTCATTATTTGGGTAAGAGTTAACATCACCTGGTATTTAAAGTGTACATCGATTGCTGATTCTTACATAACAGATGGCACGTCCCCCAGTAACGAGTTTCCCACCCTTCCCAAGAACCTCTCAAGTGAAGACCCATTTGCAGAATTTAATTCCAAAATCCGAATCGCTAATCTGATCTCAGAGTCGAAAGCCAGGCGTAGGAAGATCAGACACTAACTGGGTGTCTCAATTCGTAAAACGAGAAAACAAAGAGTCAAACACAAGAGCCTAAAATTAAAATGAACGCTCAGACAGTGAAAAAGGAGCCGCGGGACTCTGCAGGGAGGTGTGAGCCCAAAGCCTTTAAGCATCCTGACTGGTAACGCTGCACAGGTGCACGTTAAGGAACCAGCAGAGACCATTTAGCATTAAGGCAGGGGGATCATGGGTTATTCTGCATAGATAAAGCAGAGGTCTGTAAAATTCATCTGTCAGAACGGCATCTGACAATAGCTAAAATACACAAATCAGTTCAATGTTTAGCATTATGGAGATTTTTTTACACTTCCCCTTTAAGAACAATTATCAGAGTCTGCTTTATTTTTGAAAAGCGTATCATAAAAGGTAATAGCAGTGAAAACCAATCGGCACTCCTGTGTGCTGGGGCACTGACAGAAGACTCTGTCGGCGATGGTCTATGTGGAGTTCCTGGGAAGCAGCGCTGAGGTACCTTCTGGGTCACCGGAAGATGAGAGCACACCCAGCAGATCCATCTGGCAGGGAGCCCTCACCTCCTCTGGGATGTAGACGTGTGCAAGTTTGGCAAAACAAATGCCAAATTAAAAGACAATGAATGGAGGGCCCCATGTCAAATTAAAAGTCCATGAGTCGTTCTGGATGTTTTTGGACCAAAGCATAGAGGATTTCTGAATATAATGAGAGATGGAAATGATTAAGCCATTTTTTTTTTATCATTCTTAGGTGGCATTTGAAACTGTGAAATGCTTTATGTGATGCTGTACATGTGTATTCAATCAGAATGCGGAATGAATGATGTGGTTGGGCTTGGAATAAATTTTAAGCTCATATGAAACCTGCTGACTCTCCTCGGCAGCACGAAATGTTACACAGTCAAGGAGGATTATTTAGAAAACAGAACCACTCAATAAAATCCCCATTTTCAATTTACAGAGCTTCAATTTATATGGAACAATTCGAGTGGCCAGGTTAAATCAATTATCAATTTTCCGATAAAGCCTTGGCTACCCCCTGAAGTGGGTGCGACTCCAGATCACACTTGAGTTTCCAAGACTCATCATTTCTCCTCCTGTAAAGGAATGGATGCCTCTGAGTAAGTAAATGACAGATTTTAATGCCATTGTTGTCTCATTAGCCGGCGACCTTGTACCAGATAAGCACTAGGAAGATGGATGTTGGGCATCCCAGTATTTTGTGAGCGTACTCTTTTTGGTCCTACTCATTCTCAGCCAGCAGACCCACCCCCCCCCCCCCCCCCCCATTTCTGAAATGCAGTCGGCTCTGGCCACAGCTCTCTCCCTCGCTTTCCCGCTGACCTCAGTAGGAGCTGATTCGGGGGGTGGGGGTGGCCTCCATTACGCTGAGGTCAGTGGTCACCTTCGCCAGAAACTCTGCTGCAGCGGTAAGGGCACAGCGTGCAGAATTAAATCAGTCTCCTATAGCTCACGGTGCCTGCCAGTTTGAATAACCGGCATGGAGCCGAAATGGGAGTTTAAATTATATATCAAAGGACCCACGCATGGATCAGCACATAAAGGCTTTCATATCGAGTCCAGGCATAACTATGGTCCAGATCCTAGTGACCTCAGGTGTGAGAAGAGAGCAGACGGCATCGCAGAGGTGCCCCGGTGGGTGGGAGACGTCCGTCACAGGGAGCTGATGGCAAGATGGGAAAGGATTCATGGCTGGGAGGAATCATGCATTATGAAACATATTTTTAACATATGAAATATTAACAAAATAAATTTGTGTGCCCTTGTGGAAAGATTAGAGTAGCTATCAAACATACTTTCCATTGAAGGTGGCAAGCTCAGTAGGTAGCACTGTTACCTCACATTTCCAGGGATGTGGGTTTTAGTCCCGCCCCCACTTGCTCAGTGGGGTTTGCAGGATTGGTCCATGTGGCAAGTACTTCAGCAAGTACTCCCAAGTACCTTGGATACCCCTATTTCCCCCAGGTACTCCCTCTTACCTTGGGTACCCCTATTTCCCCCAAGTACTCCCACTTACTTTGGGTACCCCTATTTCCCCCAGGTACTCCCACTTACCTTGGGTACCCCTATTTCCCCCAGGTACTCCCTCTTACCTTGGGTACCCCTATTTCCCCCAAGTACTCCCACTTACTTTGGGTACCCCTATTTCCCCCAGGTACTCCCATTTACCTTGGGTACCCCTATTTCCCCCAGGTACTTCCTCTTACCTTGGGTACCCCTATTTCCCCTAAGTTCTCCCACTTACTTTGGGTACCCCTATTTCCCTCAGGTACTCCCACTTACCTTGGGTACCCCTATTTCCCCCAGGTACTCCCACTTACTTTGGGTACCCCTATTTCCCCCAAGTTCTCCCACTTACTTTGGGTACCCCTATTTCCCCCAGGTACTCCCACTTACTTTGGGTACCACTGTTTTCCCCAGGTACTCCCTCTTACCTTGGTACTTGTTGCTTGCTGTCCATCAGCCTGTATCGATGAGGCAGTGAACAGGACAATGCCCATGTATCATGACCTCGTTCACATGTCGTACACATCTCTGCCCCTGAGAGGCAGGTCTGTACTGGGGAGCTGACACAGATTGGTCTCTGAGGCATAGTCTTTATGTCCCCAATGTGCCTCAGCTGTTAATCGTGAGCTAAGCCCAGTTTGATACATGCTGTCTGTATACATGCTGAATAGCCCCCAAATGCAGGTTGATTTCCTGGTTTCCTGTCTCCTGCAGAGGTGTGGATGTCACGATGCAGTAGTACATGTTTGAATCGTGCCCTGGGGATGGATGGGGGTGTCCTTGTATCATAGCCAGTGTGACAGCCGCTGATTGTCAGCACACAGCAAAGGTAATCCCGTCACAGAGTTATCTGGAAGCTGTCGAAGGTACCTGGGAACCTGAGGGGCCAAAATGCTGTTTGTGGGGGATGTCTGGTCACTGTGCTGTGACCCCCACATGGACCCTGGGCTGAAGGAGATGAGGGGGAGCTTATCTTGCTGGGCTGCCTGTGTCTCTGGGGTATTACGGTTGAATGGGGGGGTGCTGTGGTCTGTGGGCCATGTCTTCCTGAGTCATGGGGGTCCAGAGGTCCGCTCTCCTGTCCCGGCCCCTCCTGGGTCAAACCGGCTCAGCTAATGTGCCCCAGCAGGGATCTGCCTCACACCAGCTGCTTCACCATCATTCCCGATTGGTGACCACCCTCCCCCACCCCCACTGCACTGCATCTTTGTAGCACAATCCAAAAATGACCACAAGCTATTGGCGTCTTTCCTCAGTCACTCGCAGTTTAAAGAATGTTTTAGCTGACCCTTTGTGCATTGGCCCCCAACACCCATCAACGGGACCCAAAACTCCCCCACCCTGCCCAACCGAGAAAGAGTGTCACTCCCCACATGTGCCCGACAGTCTCCGGTGGGTATAAGCAGTTTATGGCGCCAGTGAGGTGTGTGTCGCTGTGTCAGCCGCGTTTAAGAGCACCATGCCGCCACTTTTCCAGAAAGATCTTATTTTTCCCTCTTCCCTCAGCGTAACAGGAACATTTTGGCTGTGGCTCGGGCTTTGAGTGCTGCCTGTAACAAGCCAGCCACAGGCGCTACATTTAAGATCCCTCTGACACCTGAAGCCTTTTTAATGCATACCAAGGATTACTCCTCCCCCCAAATAAGGAGCATCAGGTTGAAAAATACTATCTTTGTGCTTATATATAAAACATATATATTTATCTCTCTCCCGCTCTGTCCCTAATGACTCTACTCCACAGGCCAAAGTCTTTACATTTCAAATGACTGTCACCTGGGGTTTTTAAGAACACAGAGCCCGCGGACGGGGGGCACAGTGGGACCCAGCTTAGCGCCCCAGGCTACAGCCGTACTTATTAGGCAGCTGACACGCCGGGGAGCTCTTCAGAACGAGGCCCTCACCACCTGAGTGGCACTGGAGCCTCTGCCGGCTGGGCCTCTGGAGGCCGTAACACCCTCGCAGCTCCCGGCAGAGGCTGCCGGTGTCCGGCTGTGCGAAGGGGACCCGCCGCTCCCCTGTCTTCCATTGTGTTTGGAAATGAGACTTTTGTTGGAGGTTGTGCACATGTATATGGATTTGTGTGTGTGTGTGTGTGTGCGTGTGTGTTCCCAAGCAGCCTGTGTGCATTTCATCGCAAAAAAAAAATCTGTCTGTAAACACCTGGGCTATCGATCCCTCTCTATTATTATTCCCTTGTCATGTGACCTCTCTGTGGCTAGAGGGCACTGTGGTCCCAGCTCAGTGAGGCGGTCTGTGCTCGGGACTTCCTGCAGTGGGCTGAATCGTAAAATGCAACGGACACACCAGCTCTGGTGTGAGTGTTAGAGAACACGTTAGGGATGAGGAGGCTTGTTTTACATGGAAATAATCATATAAAGCAGGCAGCAATGTGCTGGCTTTGGAATTTGGAGTCTTATTTTGATTTTTTAAGCTCCACCTGGCTTGGGCTACCGAACAAAAAAGCGGCTGAAATAATCACCTTTGCAGTTTTAGCAAAATAAGTAAGCCATACACTCTCCCCAGTACTGTGTGAGCTTTCACCCAGTAAAAATGTCTTTACTTCTGGATGTTACTTAGCTCACAGAAGGAACAAAGATGTCAGCCCCTGGGGAGAAGGTCTAGAAGGGGCTGCTGGAGATGGCCTGCCTATTGTCACGGAAACGTGGGCGGGTCCTTAGAGGCCAGAGCGGGGAGGGGTCACCGGGGCAGGACCGTGGACAGCAGGCTGCTGGGGGTGGGGGATGCTGCTAGTGACTGCAATTGACCATCGCTGACCGATAGCAGGAGTCCCAGGCAGTCGGTCCAGCTGGCAGCCGAGCCCAGGAATCGTGGTTCAGCTGCTCCCTGGTGACTGATGTGGAGGTGCAAAGGCGCAGTATGAGTCTATGTGATCTTCAGCGCGTTAGACACCCCCTAGCTGCTGTGTAATCTGGTCTGGAGGATTGAGCTTTGCTTGGGAGTGAAGTTCTCACTCACGACAAAATGTGGCTTCCAAAATACGAGCCTGACAAATGGCAACGTCTTGTCTATGGGTTAGTTGCAAAAAAATTAAGCCCAATTCCTCAAGCAGAATCCTTTATAGTACAATGAAAATGACAAAGGACTGAATTGTAGTTGAGACTAGATTTTTTTAACTACGTTATTTTTTAATGCTTTGAAATGTTTTCTCTGAAAGGAGTGTAGTTAAAACGGAACAGGTGTGGTTTCCACACCTCTCATGACTTGGTAAGCTTTTGGCCCCCCCCCCCTCCCGGTGGCTGACGGTGAGGGCCGGGGGCCCTTAACCAGGTGCCTGAGCTGTCCGCTTTGTGAGCCCCCCATAGGTCAGCCTGAGCGCATTCCCAGTATGGCAGCTGGCCCCAGGAGGGCCGAGATCCAGTGCCGGAGGACGCAGACCCAGCTGCACTGCTGAATTACGCTCTTCCAGCAGTGGCAGGTTTGGTGCTAGTGGGGGGGGGAGTTGGGGTGGGGATTGGGGAGTGTGGGGGGGATATTGATTTTGGAGCTGGCCGAGTCAGACCTCACGTTGCCGTCTGTCTTGCTGAGCTACAAAAGCCGGGCTGGAACAAAGGCAGGAGGGGAGAGCATTGAAACACAAAAGGGGAGCCATTACCTAGCACTGCTGTTTCCAGAAAGGACCGACTCTGGGTGGAGAGTGCGATGCAGAAGAACCGGCCCCGGGAATTAAGAGCGTCCCCTGTTCCATCAGCTGGAACGACGGGCCGTGCTACGTGGCTAATTAGTGCCCCTCCCCCCCATCGAGCGAAGGTGCTGGGAGCGCTCGCATGTCTGTCAGGCAGGAAAAATGGCTCCAATTTGTGAGTCAGCTAGATGAATGAGAGGCCAGAGTCTGCTTGCACGGTGCTTTCTCGCCGGAACCCGGATGTCCTGCCTGGACAGTGGGGGCTGGTTGTCAGGTATCGATGGGGGAGCTTCCGCAATGTAAGACATTAACATTCCCTACATGAGCAAATATCTGCATCTTCTAGCAGGAGAAGTGTCCTGGTAATAAGAGGGTGTGTGAAATGGGGGGCAGCCTTCTCACGCCGTTATATCAGAGCTCAATATGAGAAATATGCAATGTTTCATGCGTGCCCAACACCCGCCGTGTGGGTCGCAAGTCTGACTCCCCTGGCTTGGTCCTCAGTGGGGACCTGGAATTAAGGGGTGTTTCTCAATACCAAGAACGCGAAGACCATAATTGTGGTCTTGGCAAGACCGGTCTTGGGATCATGGGAATCATGGGATTGCTATCATTTGGCGAGGCAGCGAGCGATGTATCTTTGATATCTTGGGGCGGGCCAAGAACGACGTTCAGGGTTTTTTACCGTCCTCTGTACTTCTGTTCTTGAGTTTTGGAGCTGGTCCTCGGCAACAGAAGACGACGTAGAACAGGTAGACGAAAACAAAAGCACGGGGCGAGTGCATGTATTGGGATGCCTCTGCAGTGTGCCATGTCTTCTGCTGCTTCTCAGTGGCCATCATGTCTTCTCCGACTTTCTCAAGTTAGTCAGAATTCAAGGTGAAATGTGACGTGTTGCACATATAGAACAGAATAGAAGTGTGAGGGTAAATCTGTAATGTGAGCAAGGAATGAACATCAAATGGCCGTCGCTTCCACCTTCTCTGGCCTCTCTCCCTCTCCCCATCTTCCTCATATTCACCAATGTTGCCCGGCATGTACAGATTCTGATCTTTGAGGATCTCTGCGATGTTCCGTCCCAGGAGAACCTCTGCCGTTTGATTGCAGTTTAACAGATATAAATGCCCATCATTACAGAAGTGACAAGCATTTTTCTGCTCATTGGGAAATTGGTAGCCTTTACTGAAATATTCCACCCACCTCAATGGTGATAAATGGGAGAAAGCGATTTTCTTAAGGCTATTATATGGCAGGAAACCTGCTGCCTTTCTCTGAGGCCGCTGGAAAAATCAATATCTCAGGGTCAATTACAATATTTGAGTCACGTGACTCCAAGACCAAAATACATCTGCTATATGAAACACGTCTGTAGTCAAGTTTATATTGTAACTGTGGACAGACACACTTTTATTACTGTTTTTATTTATGGTGATGTTGCGGAAGAGGATGAGGCTGAGCCCAGAAGGTCAGCAGCTATGGGACTGTACTTAGGTTTTTGGAATTGGTTAACAAAAGGCCACGCTTTTATGGTAATGTGCGTCTTTAAATTCTTAGCCTTAAAAGAAGCATATGAATATTCTAAAATAGATTTTTGACTCATGGTTAATATACAGATTTCAAAGATATTTCCAGCATGCGAAATGTCTGCAAAATGTAATAAAAACCTTTTATTTTGATATTGTAGGGAACATTTTTTTTGGTCTCCACAAGGGGAAACTCAGTTTTCTAAAAATCTGTGACTGCAGTTAAAAAACTAAAAATGGCAGAAGTCCTGCATTTTGGTCAGTCGCTTATTGTCAAGCTTAGGCAGGGTGTGGGTTACACTGCTGTTACACTGAGCTGTAAGTTTTGCACTTGCGGCCTTCTTTGTTCTTACCTACCATTCTCTGTAAACTCTAAACCCTGTAGTGTGTCATAATCCCAGGAATGTGCTTTCTGAGATGCAAACCGCTTCAAGTATGCATGTTTAGCTGAACCTCTTGACTCTGCCTGTATGTATTCAGTCGTAGCCTTATGGTTCCTTTGGGAAGCAGGTTGTTTGTGTTAACCCCCCCCCCTCCCGAGCCCCCCCAACACCCTTTACATATAACTTTACTCATTCAGGGGCCCCTGTCAAGTGCTGGACCCCTTGAATCTGAGTATCCACAACCCACCAACACCTGTGGGGGAGCCCCTAGATGTTATACTTCTATGATTATCTATAGGGAAGAGGAGACCATTTTCTAGAAAGTTCTGCTTCAGAAATCAGTTAGACTGCTTAAGCATGATAATTAGCTGCAACCTTTTTCAGGAGTGGGGGTACTGAGTGTGGCGTGTCCCCGTACCAGCAGTGGGGGTACCGAGTGCGGCCTGTCCCCGTACCGGCAGTGGGAGTACCGAGTGCGCCGTGTCCCCGTACCGGCAGTGGGGGTACCGAGTGCGCCGTGTCCCCGTACCGGCAGTGGGGGTACCGAGTGCGCCGTGTCCCCGTACCGGCAGTGGGGGTACCGAGTGCGGCGTGTCCCCGTACCGGCAGTGGGGGTACCGAGTGCGCCGTGTCCCCATACCGGCAGTGGGGGTACCGAGTGCGGCGTGTCCCCGTAACGGCAGTGGGGGTACCGAGTGCGGCGTGTCCCCGTACCGGCAGTGGGGGTACCGAGTGCGCCGTGCCCCCATTGTGGACAGTGTGTGGCATTCAAGGGCAAGTTACTGTATTCATACACTTTCAAATCACATCTAAGCAAGGCTGTTATTTCTCCCCACAGAATAAGCCGTGGTGCTCATGGTAAATCCATCCAAACAAGTGAGAGGGATCGCGGGGGGACTATCACACGTAGGTCTATTGAGGGGGCCTGGGTGATTGCCTCTATGACACAGTTTAACCAAAGCTTTTAACAGGAATGCTGATTCAGACTCGCCTCCCTCGACCTCAGGGAAGCGAATGGTGCAACAAGGTGTCAGAATTTTCTGAGATTTGCAAGCTCTGCCATTGGAGAGATTTCCCCGGTAGAGAAACTAGCCAGCCAGCTATATCTTTAATATGCTCTGAAGCACATTCTTCCCCTGAAGCCAGAGACCCTCAGAGAATGCTTTGGGCCTAGCTGGTTTTCTGTATGATGTCTCTTCCTGTATGTCACATCCTGTTTATCTATGTCAGTTAATCTATCTGTGTTCATGGTCAGCTTCCTGTTTATCTGGATCTTTCTCAATATGTGTACTTGACCGTACTTGCGTTCTAGCTGCACCCCAGCATGTCCATCTTATTGGACCACACCAGGTCCACCACATAAGGCTGATGAGCCAAGCCGGATTCTGTATGTTTGAAATAGGCTACATTAATTTTAAAGAGGGTATGAGGTAATTTATTAAATCATTTTCACTCAGACGCTCGACTCAGTTGTTTTGCTTAATGTGTTTTTCTTTTTCGTTGCACTTCGCAGGGCGTTTGTCTTTCTCACCTCCACAGACACACTGGATGTAGGCCATCCTGCCCTGAACATGAGTAGCAGCCAGCGAGCTCAACAGCACCCCCTGGCTGCCAGTCAGATGGGAATTAGGGCATCTGAATTAGGCAGATCTTGTCATGTAAGCTCGAGTCAATCTCTTCTCTCAGGTCTTTCAAGGCCTGAGGGCTTTCTTTGAGTGGCTAGAGTGTTTTTGATGACTATGGGCTTGGAGACAGAGGCTATACTTTGCATGTTGCAAACATCTGGTGGGTCTCCTGGCAACGAGGCCCCCGTTTTCGAGATGGGATCTGACATCTGCAGGAGGTCCAGGGCATCATGGGCACCTTTTATCTTCACTTTTCCCCTGCATAGCTGTACTCTCAGCAGAAGAGAGGGCCCTGGGCAGCTTTGCAGAGCTGGTGGAAACAATGTGGTCCAAGAGAACCAGAGACCTCTGGGATGGTCACCCCTGCCACAGCACAGCTCCCTAGACCTTCACGCGTCTTTTTCTCGCCTCTGGACGTTGGATGGGGGGGGGGGGGGGGGGCAGACAAGGCTCTGAAAACGAAAGCTGCAGCGCCAGGAGCTCTGCTCTGCCCATGGCCCCCATCTCACGACTTCTGTCTTTATTCAGAGTGGCACATAATCCAATTATCTCTCATTAGTCCAAAGCTGCTTATTCCATTAATCTTCGTAAATGCATCAACAAAAGCTCTCTTTAATTAAGCTCGACTGCAATTAGGTACTGGTTTATTGGCCGTTTTTAAATGGCTGCAGACAAATGGTGCGGCACGGGTGACCACAATGGGCTGCAATGTGCCGCCTGGGACACTTCACAGGAATGTGAGCCCATCATCTCACCGGCAGCCCTGATCTTTGTTTCTTAACTGAGCTTCATAGGGGACTTATTTTGAGATGTGGCCCTCTTTAGCTAGGCCCCTTTCCTTACTCTTAGTGCAGTCAGCATCCTTGAGCCCCATTCAGATCCTCTGCCGTGGTGTTTATCTGAACACCAACGTTTTGGGGCTCTCTGCGTAATGTCTTTGTCTTTGAATAGGCCCATTCATCACCCTGTTATCGACAGAGATGGGAAACTCAGAACCACTGGGCCTCACTTGTGCTGCATTGTGTGACAGTTCAGGTGTTTTCAGTAGATACATGTTGTTTACTGTGGTTTGTTTTGGTGGGAGAATAGAGGGTTTAGTGATGCTTAGGATGTGCTATTGCTGGTACACGCTTTGGAATGAAGCGTCTGCTCATTAAAAAGTGTGTTTGTGTATGTATGTAAATGTGTGTATGTGCGTGCGTATGTAAATGTGAGTGCGTGTCTGTGTGTGTTTGTGTGTATGTAAATGTGTGTGTGCGTATGTAAATGTGAGAGCGGGTCTGTGTGTGTTTGTGTGGGTGAGTGTGCGTGTGAGCGTGCATGCGTGCGTAAATGTGTGTATGGGGAGTGAAATAGGGGGTGTTGGAGTCAGAGAAGAGGCCCCCCACCTCTTATGGTTACTTAATTGCCACTTCATCTGATGTGAAGTATCCTAAACACATGGGCCAGTAGGCAGGCAGAGCAGAGGAGTAATGTCCAGCCACCAGTGTTGATATTCTTTAAGGTGTAGAAGAAATTCAATAAAAACTCCTGCTGGTGACAGAGGTGAGTTTCAGATGTTTGACGGGGGAGCGGCTGCGCCTCTTGTGGGAGGTGCGTCCTTAAATGTAAAAAGAGAGAAACCCATATCTGGGCTTTAATGAAACGATGGAAGGCGACTCAGAGTCAAGAGGTTCCCCACCTCCTGCCTTCAGAAACGGCACCTCTTCATATCACGGCCAGTGTGTGGTACGTGATCAGTGATGAAAACTATGCTTTGTTAATTAAGAAATAGATTTGCTTTCTTTGCTTATAATGGGCCGATTGACATTCATACCGAATGTGTGCGTGTGTGTGCGCGCATATGTGTGCATGTGTGTGTTATAGATTCTCTCACTATCACCTGCTAAAGGTGTTAATAGATAGCTGTCATCAGCTGATGGCTATTCATAAAACTGACATTAGCATCAAGGAAAATTAAATATATATTTCATTTACCTGAAGCTTCTACCTAAAACAACTTAGAACAGAGGTTTAGGGTTTCTATTCATGTATACGCCTGGGATTTGGACCCACTACTTTTACATTACGAGTGCAATGCACTGCATGTTGAGCTACCATAACTAGAAACACATCCAGAATCCTGCATTTCTTTGTTGGATATAAACAAAGCACATCTTCTGATTTTTACTGCGTACACTAGCCGGACGCTGCAGGGTGCGCTCATGGGGCACAGCGCATCTCAACGTGCCCAAAGCGCAGGGATGCCTTCTGGACGCAACCTGAAAGTCTGACACTGCACGTTAAGGGCAATCCCAGGACAACTGGGTGGGAAATTGGATTGTTGGGGTTTTTCAGTTGGGGAGTGAGGGACGCTGTCCTGCTTTGTGCTCCTGTCATATCACTTTAGGAGAACATATAGACCCCCCCCCCCCCCCCCGCTGTCTTGTTGGGGAAAAAAGCACGTCAGTGCATTTCATGATAAATGGTAACGAGCCCTGTATCTCTGTCCCCACCTTTTGTGCCTCGCTGCGTGAGCGCGTGCCCCGTCGCTTCTGCTCACACTCTTGGACACTCCCTGAGCCAAGATTATGAGCCAGGGCCACTTAGCGGTGGCGACAGCCGCCTCGGACGGCCGAAGACCACGGAGTGTGCGTGATCCCTGTTCCTTGTTCAGGTACCTCCAGAGTTGACTGGCGGAGTTGTAGCTTGGTGTCGTAGCTGGGCAGGCATACGGTGTGTGTAGCTATAAACAGGCTTCCCTGTAGGAGGACGCTCATAAGGACACAAATGACAATAAAGGCATTTATGATGATAGGCCAGTGACTTTTCTTTATTGATATCCCTCGCTGATATTCGCTGATGTCTTACATGTCTGCACACACACACACACACACACACACACACACAGAGTCCATGTATTCATATCTTTGTGGGGACTGCCTGTTAATTTCTGTGGGAAAAATCCCAACAGTGACAGCCTTAACACCTACCCTTCTCAGCCCTAAACTTAACCATACAAAATAAAAGATTTTTGGCTGTCATATTGAGGTTGTCATTGTGGAGAAAGAATGTCCCCACAAGGTAAAAAGTTTTTATCACATTGTGTGGAAATCTGGTCCCCACAATGTAATAATGACAAGCGCGCGCACACACACACACACACATACACACAAACGGGCTACGGGAGAAATCTGTACTGACCCTGCCACTTTAAGTAGCAGCCTCTTTTCCCAGAGCCATGCTCTTCGTGATAAATCTCGTGCACTGGCCCATCTTTAAATGAGGAGATTGGCAGCTCGGACGGCAGCCATCTCCATCACTATGAGGTCTGGGCTCTGCCTGACGTCCGCTCCGGGGGGACCAAGCCTCTCGACCTTCTGGCAGGAGTGGGGGTCACTTGGAGGTGTAACCTGAGAGCGGGGGAGGGAGTGGGACGCAGGAGGGCGGTGCTGTCTGTAAGCCGCAGGATTGACCCCAGACCTCAGACGGCGGGTGCCGTGGACAGGGCTAAGCACAGAGCTGGGGGCTGATGGACAGGGAGGCAGAACGGTCCCACGTGATGGAGACTCTGTGCATGACACCTGACACCGGGCTTTCGGATATGACCGGGCTTTCCATATGAGCCATTTTACAGTGCAAAGGTCAAGGGTCAAGGAGCAGCCTGGCACCTGGCAGTACCACACAGTGACATCCTTTACCACCCATACAAAACCTGCGAACCTGCACGCACTTTGCACATTCACCTGTTATTGGCAAGTTTACACTTCCTGTAGTCTATAATTCTTCGTCTTTTTGGTCTTCGCCCGCTACTCATTTAATCCAAACCCCTGGTCAAACATTTCCACTGGCCCCTGGGACAGCGTGACTGCCACAGTCAGTGTTTCTGCTCTGCCTTTCAGGATTACAGGCTCGTACTCCCTAAGATAGCCTTTGAAGGATAATTTATTAAGACATCAATACAAGTACTTAATTGTAGAATGACTATTGACAATGCCTTTAAACAATTCTGCAAAAGCCGGGTTTACCTAATGCAGACTGAATACCCAGCCTGTTTTTTTTTTGTGGAATAAATCACTTTTGGTGATTACTGGGGTACCGTGGGCAAAAACCAAATCGTTTGTGGATGTTTCTGGATGCGTTTGTGATCCACTGAAGTCTGGCACATTACTGTGTCGTTTGACTTACCTTTCTGTGCTAGAGCTAACTGGTAACTGTCATGCTACTCAGACTAGATGTCAATACAATAATAAAAATGCTGGGAAGAATCTAACAGCTTTGATTTCTCTGACTGCATGCTGCACTCCTGCGGATCAGTTTTGTTTCAAAGAGAGAAAGGTCCTGAGTGATGTGGCCACACTGTGTCCCGCAAAGGCCGGCAGCTGTCGCGATTATCACTGCATAACGTGAACCGGGGCTGCAGTTATACGCAGGAGATTCACTGATTCCAGTGGGGACGCTGACGCTGTGTAATGAATGTTGTGTATGTCATCGCTTGGGGGGGGGGGGCTTGTTGAAGACGCGGCTCATGTGTCCCGTAGCACTTGGTGCCCCACAACAACGTCAATACGCACCTGAGCTTCCACTTCAGCAGCCGGATGGTCGGCTGTTGACACATAGCGATGTGTGTCTGAGCGGCTGTGCTTTGTATGGAGAGTCCCAGCGAAGCTCTATGCTGTTGCGTCTCTTATACTGTAAGTTTGGGGTTCCCAACCTTTTGATGGCACCGGGTAAAAAATTCACAGTAAAACTTGTTGACCAGAGGCTGATCGATGGGTGGGACAGATTTAATAAGCTTTAAAAGTTTTAAAAGTTCTTTCACATTCAGTGAAGACACCTGATCAATGGCATTCTGCTGATTGGGAGTTAGGATCCCCTATTAGCTGACAAAGGGAGTCCTCCACCCACGAAGGGTGGAGCAGGTGCAGCTGTACCAAGGAGGTCGCTCCCCACCTACTCCTTTTTTCCCATCGTGCAGTGCAGGCCGAACATATGAGTAAATTTTGTTCCTGCAGCATGTTCTCTGAGTTCTATCAATGACTGATGAAGGTGCTTTAGCAGTAAAATATCTACTAGTCTGTTTTGAAAATTTGAATCAAACTTTATGAATATTAATATTCTTTGAACTGCTGAATTCTTTAGAGGGTATTAAAGTTAGAACATGAAAATCTGGCCCATCTGCCAAAGTCTGTAGTATGTTGTAGTATTTTGATGAAATATGTGTGCATGTATTTAATTGGCTTGATAATGTGTTCATTATTGCTGCTCATGGTGTGAGTGAGATTTTTTACGGGGAACCTAGAGAGAGACGTTCATGCTGCCCTGAACCTTCACGCAGCCCCACTTAATAGCAGCTCTGCTCTCTCCCCGGAAGGTTCTGCAACACGATCCTGCGGCCCCCAGGGACACAGCTAAACCCATTAAACTCCGCCCCACAAGCGACCCTGGCAGCTGTCACAGCCCCCGTGATTAATGGACATTTCAAACTTTCCCAGAATGCTCCCCTCCTCAGCAGCGTATCACATCAGTGCCCCCCTCCAGTGCCCTCCTTGTAAATCCTTCCCAGAATGCTCCTCTCCTGAGTCACCAACCTCGCCACGAATCAGAAGCTCCATCCGCCTAGCCCACAGATTTCATTTTCTGGAATTTTCACATCCTCTGTAGTTTCCGTCCGTAACTCTTGGCACGGTTTTCCTTCTCCTGGGGGATCCTGGAAGTGCCTTAACGTTATCTACCAAACTTGCCCTATTGCTGGCCATTCTGCTTGCTTCCTCGTTCTTGACGTGATATCATCCACCTTTTCCATCTCATCATTTCAGAAAGTTGCACCAATCAGCTAACGGCAGTACTTTGTACAATTCAGTAAACCTATCAGCATTCTTAAAATGACCTGAGAACGCTGTTTGCTGGGCTGCATTTCACCGCTTAAACCAGCTTCTCTAGCTTTTAGGCTGTGCACTCTGGCACCTTGCTTTGAAATGAGGTGATAAAGCTCAGCTTCTTTTACCTTGTTCATCCAGAACATCTCCTGTGAGAGATATAGTGGTAGCTGAGCTGTCACTTTCTTCACCAACACTTGAACCTTCTTTTGAGGGAGCGCTAATCATGTACATAGTAGTAGCATGTGACGTTCTCCGCTAGCAGTAAACTTTGAAGTGCATTCATTGGCATAGGTTGTCCATTCTTAAAAGACTACCATTTGATTGGTTGGAATTGCATTAGTTCCTGTGATGTGATAGACTGATGTGTGGTATCACTCAGTGATCCTTATAGACAGTTTATTGAAGATTCTCATTTTCTAAAATTGTATATAATAAGTCAATTTATATCACCCAGCCCTAACCCCTCAAATAATTTTTTGTTGCCTAGATTTCAAAATTTCTCCTGCTTTGTTGCTTTTGTTGATCCTTTCCCTCCTATCCTGGTTCCTCTTCCGATTTTCTTCAGTGCTATACATTTGAGTCCATCTCTTGTACTCTTTGTTCTGCAGCTACCCAGTCAAACAACAGCCCGGCCAGATACCCCATTTCCTGTGATCTACTGTGCAGTGGTCCTGGGCACCACAAGCCAGTGAAACTGGCATTGTGGTTGGGTGCTGCCATTCGGGACATCCAGCCTTGAAGTCTGTCGGATGCAGCAGTCAATAAAATGCATTTTAACTAAGCGCTTTGGGCCCTGTGCTGTGACACCTTATTGCTGTTTAAAAGTGCTTGAGCATGGTACCCACTGAATTAAACCCCACATAAAGCCATATCCGTGTTTGAGGAGTACCGGCGTCTCTGCGCCCATGAAGAATGAGAATTTTTACATTTTATGCTTTCCTGCACTGATCACCCAAGGACAAGGCGAGCATATATCACTGCTGTGAAAAGTGACAATGCTCCTTGGATTTCCACAAGCAGCTCATAAAATGTTTATATAGTAACCTGTCCAAACATCATAACGTGAGCTTTTTTTTTTACTAGGTAAGATTAAGATGGTTGGAGCCAATATGATTTTTCTCTGTCTAACCTGAAGGCTCGGAGACCACGATTACTTTCCCAGAGTGAGCAGTGGCTCCGCTCGATGTAAATTATGCGGCGTCCAATCCCCAGCTGACCTTGTACGACATTGCGGGGTGAGCGGCCACTGACGTGGCGCCGTGTGGCCCGTCACCATGGTGCAGGCTCGCCATTCCCCCCGCGCCCCCATTAACTTGCAGCCGCAGTCGCGTTTGTGAACCGACAGGAGCTCGTACTGAGACATCAGCCTCTTGTCCTCAAGGTGCATAATTATTCTGCAGGAGCCCAGCGCTGAGACGTTCATGCTAAGCTGTGATGTCTCCTTCTGGGGAGCACAAACGCCGATCAGTACAGTCCGAATGAGAAACTCACTTTGGACATGGAAGGGAGAGTAGAAGGTGTCAGTACTGCAGTCTGTGTCACAGTCAGGGTAACATTCACATTCATTTAGCAGACACTTTTGCCCAAAGCAGCATAAAAGTGAGGCAAATAGCACATGACAAACATACAACATTCAACAATTCAGCTAGTTATAAGTGCAGCTTGGCTGAGCTTCTGGTGAAAACCCCGATACAAATGTAAGCAGTATAGGGGCAAGAGGTGTACAACGTCTTCCAAACCAATCTGATAAGACTTTTCATATCAGCAGAAAGTACAACGTGAGGAGCATTTGGGGAACATAGTGTAGAATGGGAACTAGCAGTGGTGCTCCTGCAACAGAAGGGTCTCATTTCTTTAAGGCGGAAAGGAAAGCCATACTTGAGAAGCCCTCCGTACCATTGATCTACAACAGTAGCAGGGATGCTAGCTTTGGTCAGCTCGCTGGCGTGACATTTTCAGTGCAAGTCTGCAAAACATGCACACTCATTTACATGTATGTAACAGTTTTATCAGCTTGTAAATAGACTGTAGGGTTTGCAGACTACCCCAGTACTTTTGATGTAGCTAATTTTAGGTTTATAATGGAATAAAACAGATTTGCTGTAAGATTTCTTGCGCCGCTGTGAGAATCTGAAAGTGTGAGTGTCACGTCAGATGCGTGAGAGCTGGCAACCCTGCAGTAGCGCAGTCCATTTCTGTATCAGTGTAACTAAATTTAGGTAGTTAGGTGTGTCTGTCAAAGGCGGCATTTGACTGGGCTTATCACCATGACTTCCGCCTGCAGGGGGCACCCTACTCGATATCAGCCTCATGGACAGATGAATATGTACAGATTGTGGCTGACCTGTGCAGCCTCTCTGATCAAGGGTGGCAAGTCTGCTGTGACAGCGAGACGTACAGTAATGTACAGTGTGGGGTGAAAACCCAGACAGGGACCGTCCAGTGAAGCTGTCCAAGCTAGAAGCTAAATCAAATTCCTTGACAGGACTATCTCCTGAGCGCCCAGATCAAAAAAAAAAAAGGGAGTAGATTAAGTGGATGAACTTTGACCCCTCACCTCTGAGCTTTCTAAGCCAATGTACAAATTAAAAAGAATCAATACTGCCAATCAATGAGAAAATGTTTTTGGTCTCTAACTAGACAATGTGTTCTGACAGGACAGGAGGGGCTAGAGCAAAGTGGGGGGAGGCGAAGAGGGGAGGGAGGGGGAAGAGAGCTGATGAGAAATTTGGTTTGCTGCTGTCCTTTTTTGGCTTGTAGTTATAATGCGGCTTTACCGATGGGCTGTGTGTTGTCTTTATTGTGTCGTTCATACTCATTAGCCCCACCAAAGTCTGACAGAATCATACAGGGTGACTGAATTGACTGTTTTTGTGCTTTTCTCACAGCTCGTTCAAATATTCCATCCTCGACAGCCTTTCCAGACATGATGACGAGGAGGCAAGTCAAAGTGATTCTGTGTTTTGTGTGTCTTCATAGTAAAGGGTATTCAGAAAGGAAAATCTGTCGTAGTATTCTTAACGGAAGACCAAATCAGCACCTTATGAGACAGCGTACTGTAAACTATGCAGTAGTTTTCTTAAGTTTGAAAGTACTCCTTCTTCATAGCAGTCTAAAAGCTGTCAGTGGAGATTTGCTCCATTCACATAATTTAAATGGTAGAAAAATGACAGCAATCACTGAGCTGTGGAGCAGTCACAGGTGATGGATGGGGTGCTTTTGTAACACACCCCAAATCGAGTGAGTCTTTTGCACACAGTGAAAAATGCCAGCATGGAAATTCATCCCGGAGTCTCCCTTTACCTTCCCAATTGCTCTGGAAATGTTTTGGAGCAGAACTGGAGGGCGATGGATCTATCTCTCATGTAAATTGAAAAGTGCATCTTTTTTCTGGTCCATTACCATGCAAACTGATTGGTCATTTAGCCTGCTTTTATTCCGGTGATGTCATCTGAAAGTGGTACCTGTGACAAACCTCCTCACGGCCCCCTCTGTAACACTGGGCTCAGCTTATAGTGAGTTTGGTTGTGTTCTGGCCTGTGAGCCATCAGCTTGAATAGAAAGCACGGTGCAGTATAGTAAGCCACCGTGTCTCCTCAGGCTGCAGGATCGCAGCCTCTGAAAGCATCCCGAACGAGCCTTTGAGCCGCCCACTGTTCCTGCCTTTCATGACAGCTTGATTCAAATTGGTGTGCCACATGTTCATGGTTATATAAATAACCTGTTTGTCAGATCGCTTAACTGGGCTTACATGGTACTTAATAGGTAATAATGATAGTGGCAGGTTGAAAGCAGCATGGGTTGGAATGAAAACATTCTGGTGTGGGGGGCGGGGCCAGGAACAGGATTGAGACCCACTGTTTTAGGGTGTCTTTGGGGTTAGTTTACACCATGACGGAAGCCCCTGGAACTGCCATCCTGCACATTTTCCCACTGTAGCTGGTAAACAAAAAAATCCACTGTACCCCAGGGTGTTGTGGACAGGGGCGATTCTCGGGTTGGCGGATACAAAGTGGAATCGTGCCACCTTATCATTAACCAATGGTGTTATGAATCAGTGAGTGACTGGGGAGGAGTCCGTCCAGGAGCCAATCAGCTTTTAACTGTGGCCTCACCCTTGTATACGCCCCCCAACTGTTTAAAATGAGCTTCGTACTGGAGTTAATCGTGCAGTGTTCATCTATGAAGAAGGCAAGAATCCTGCCATAACCATCAAGGAAACATTCAAAGCGTGTTTCAGACATGATTTAGAGCTTTTCAAATAATATTATCTAGTCATTAGCAGAAGTTGGTTCTTCAGTGTTAAGTGAATCAGTGAAGTCTCTGATTTGTCTCTTTTTATTCTTCCTCTAATCTTTTTTCTTGAATTACACTTCTGTGGCATGTTTATCTGTGCTTCATGTGATTCTGCCCCCACTCTCCAGAGGGAGATCAGCCCGCTGCTAATACCGATTTGCGTGATCTCCAGGGTTAAATTAAAAGTCCTTTCTATGCATGTAGAGTCCTCCATCCTCTCCCCAGTGAGAGGCCGGTTTTGGCCCCAACCAGCCGCTCCGGTGATGCGGGCACGGAGGGGGCAGGGAAGCCTGGGGGATGGTGTTCGGTGCCCAGCGGGAAAGCTCTCACCCGCCCCCGAGAGTTTATAATATACTAGGGGGTAGTTGCTGCCCCCTAATGCCACCTGAAGGTGACTGTCAGCACAGTCTGTGTCCACGGCTGACCGTCCATCTGCAGGTGGTTTAACACGGGCCCCTCTCCCCACCTTACCGGCTGGGAACTGTTCTTATTGATTTATTGACTGCTGTCGGCCGGCGAACGGGGCCCGGCACGCGGGGCTCTCTCTGCTTCTCTCCGCTCCCCCACTATAGTGCCTCTTTTATTATTTTTTTCCCTTTTCTCCTCTTTCTTGCTCGGCTTGTTAGCAGTCTATACAGGAGCTGAATCCGACCATGCGGGAGCACAATTCGGCTGGAGATCAGTTCCACTCTGGCTCACTGTCTCCCCCCTACCCGCCCTCCACTTTTTCATTTTCTCTCCTCCTTCCCCCCTATTTCTGCTCCTGTCTCTTCACGCTGCTTCTCAGAAATATGGGCAATCCGTATGAGCAGCAGGTCTGGTAGTGAGATGCAAACTCTGCATTCTGAGGCTGTTTGATTATTTTGCCGTTTCTGAGCTTGGCCGTGGACCATATACCTACCTTCTCTTTTTGAAGATATCAAACGCTCGCAATTAAACAAAAGGTTACGGTTGTCATGGTCGCACTCAGACAGCGCATACATGCTAAAATGGCTAACGCTAAAATGGCTAACGCTAAAATGGCTAAGATCATGTTTACATACCCCTTGGCTGTCTTTCCTCCAAATAAGGAATTTGAAAATATCTGCCTGCCCTCTGATTTCATCTAAAAATCATTAAGATGGCATATGCCTGTGTGGAATGTAGGGTGGGTTTTAAATTCACGTGGCTGGTTGTAATTCCATGTCATTATGAAAATGCGCCCCTCTTTGGTAGTAGAGCAGGAAGCTCGGTGCCTGTGCCTTGAGTCACGGCAGTGTGTACTCGAGCGTGATGCTGCACCCTGTCAGCCGCGCTCACTGATGCCTGCCCCAGCATCACATGGCACCTTTTTCAATAATGTTCTGGTCATTTTTTCGTTTTCAAGTTGGATTCAGAGGGGCCACAATGCTTTGTTTTGGTCACAGATTCCAGAAACGGCATGCTGCGGTACCAAGCTGGGGAAAATAACCTTTGTTGTGTAGGCACACAAGCTGCAAATCCTGGCAAGCCCCCCCCCCCCCCAAGCCCCCATGTCCCTGACTCCTCTGCCCCAAACAGAAGGCGACTACGGACCCTGAAAATTGGATCACACGGCTGGACCCATGCAGGCCTCGCGTGCACCGTTGACAGGGCCGATCGATCAATACCTGGTGTGCTACTCTCAGGACTTGCTGGAAATTACACCCCGCATCAGCCCCCCCCCCACCTTCTCACAGTGCACCACCACAGCTGGAGGCTCTCCCACAATGCACCTCTCTCATACACCGCCCCAGACCAGGCCGGCTGTGACAGCTTTAGGGACACAGTTCCAGCTCTCCTGTTGGACATCTGGGGACTCAGTGCTGCTGCAAACCCAGTCAGCTCATAACCTAACCAGCCCGATTAACAGGCCGCGCTGCCGGAGCAAAGGGGGGCAGAAAAACGCAGGACTTTTTCATACCTGCTTTTCTGCAATTTTGATATTTATGTGGGTTAGCGAAATGGTCTAATGATTTAAGTGTGGGGACAATGATGAGAAGGAACCCTTAAGCCAGGGAGTTTATCTGCAGTGTCAGGGAATTTTGGTTAATGGGGGGGGGGGGGGGGTGCAAAATCTGCGGGTAAGCCGTGTCTGTCTCTAGTTAAAATCTTTATTTATCACATAGACGATCAGACACTGCACTACCGTGGGATGAAATGCTGTTGCACCTGCTGGAGAAAATATGCAATACAAGGAAAAACAAAATAGTAAATAGTAAAAAGTACAGTTTATCTTGAAGCACTTTGTATAGTTGTTTTCAACATTCTGTTGTCAAAATGAAAATGAACACTTACTGGGTCTTTCTGAATTCAAACAAATTTCAGTAAAATCAACTTATGTTGCACGGTATTCACAATATTGAAGCTGAATTCCTGAATCCTGAATATTGTATATTCAGAGTGACATTCCGCTACGCTACGAATCGCAGCCTTGCAAAATCAAATCCCGGTCAAGCCCACGATTTACACTCCTAACGTTAACGATGCAGCCACAGCAGCGTATTTACTGTACCGTAGCTGCAGTAAGGCACTTGGCTGCAGCCACAGCTTGGATGCACGTGAACCATGACATTACATTCATTTAGCAGACACTTTAGTCCAAAGCGACGTACAAGTGAGGTCAGCGAGCCTTACAGTGACACGATTGCTCTGCTGATGACAGGATTCAAACCCCTGACCTTCCGGACACAGGTGCAGATCCCTAGCCTCCCGGGTACATCGTACCTCAGTTCCCAGACGGGCAGCTTGCTCTGCCCTTGCTTGGAGTAGCAGGTTACCTGTAGGCCTTGCTAGAAGACGGCTGGCATAGCAGTATGTCAGGGATCAGGCTATGGGCCTCCGCTCGTCTCCGTGTGCGTGTCTGAGACAGGACTGCTGCTGCCAGCCGGTTAAAGTGCCACGTCGGCTGGCCTAAGAAGGAGTCATTAGAAGCCTCAGCTCTCCCTTCATAGCCTTTATGGTCCATGCAGTGTTTCAGAGACTCTCGGCAGTAGCTTGCTGGTTACAGGAAATTGCAGCTATGTAATGATGCAGGTTTTTCTCCATTCTAGAAACAACACAAACTCATCAGAGAAGGTAACCAGGCTGGTAGTCAACAGCCTCGCGTTTGTGCGGAAACGGGAAGCGTCAGGCTGGCCTTTCGGAGCACCGGGAGGAGAATTCCTCTGTCGTCTT
Source organism: Brienomyrus brachyistius (assembly GCF_023856365.1). Lineage (NCBI taxonomy): Eukaryota > Metazoa > Chordata > Actinopteri > Osteoglossiformes > Mormyridae > Brienomyrus > Brienomyrus brachyistius. The sequence continues at coordinate 16,709,713 of NC_064545.1, forward strand.
GCTGGCCCCCATGTGAAGCTGAGAGTTTTGCCCATGCAGTGCCGCCTCTTTGGGGAGAGATACATGCATTCCAGGAGCCCGGTCCTGGCTGCCGTGGCCGAAATCACAGCATTTCCAGAGAGCCTTGGAGCAGAACCTCCCACCTTCCAGTAATTTGCACCTCGTCCTGCCGGGGGCTCGGGCTTCAGGCTCTTTTCCTGCGGACTTGCTTTTGACGCCCACTCTTTTCATTCACAAGGTAGATGGCGACTGACCTTATAATTTAGCGCCCCTCATACCATAGTTCACTCTGTGTCTTTCATTATCAACACAAGCCTGGCTAGATCATCATTGTAGGCACTGTGGCCTCCAGTGGAGATGGTGACAGTTAACTATGGGGGGAATGGGGTTGCCACCTTTTCCTACCACTATGAACATAGTATATTTGCAAAAATGGTTTAATCCCGCCCCCCACCCCCAAAAAAAGAAAAAAAAACCTGAGTGTCCCAGTTTTCCACAAATCAAAGGTGGCAACCCTAGGTAGGTAGCTAATGTCTGTCCTGTTTCTGGTTGTCCTGTTCTCTCTTTGGAGTAAAGAGACAGTAACATCACAAGACATAGGACACATAGCAAAGCACCCCCTCAAAAGACCAAGACCAAATCCAACAGGAGGCTGATTGTATGATGGTTATTCAACAGGAAGAGAGTTTTAATTAATTAAAAAATAATAATAATAATGTAAATGTTAATTTTGAGCAATATAACTAAGCCATGCTGCAGAGAATTTTAACTGTTTTATAATGTCCAGTTTATTTGAGCCATTCACCCCCCTCCTCCCCCCTCATAGACATTACTGTGATATTCTAAGGTCTGAGCAATTTTCTAGGGAAAATACTACATTATCACTGTGATTACTGCATCGTAATTCATTATTCCTTCTTCAGGGGCACAGTAATCACAGAAATAAACGGGTTACATACATTTAACTTAAAACATAAAACGTCCCCAGCTGGGGGAAAATAAAAATAAAGTGGATTTAGAACAACGGCAATGTATTTTTCTGAAAAATGTTATTTTTAACTGGGTTACGTGAGGAGAAAAAGTAATGATTCCTCTGTAAAATGTATGTATTGCCTTTGATTGGGTCGTTACTGTTGCATGATGGGATACCTTTAGCAGAACGGAATTGATTTTTAAGCTTTCTGTGCATTAGCTTTAAAATATATAATTTCATTTGCAGAGTCATTTTTGATCAGTGAGGGCAAAACACAGATTTTAAACTATTTGGATGTTAACCTTCTTTCCTCAAGAGCGGTTTACGCCTTTTTTGTCTGGAATCCGTTTCTAAGTTTTAAGTCGTCAGCGACATTGCGAGAGTTTTAGCGCTTTATCGGCAGATTTTGATGCTCTGTTGCACGGTGTAGCATCCGGTTTGACTGACCTGAAGTGTGTTTAGAGAACAGTTTCCCATGGTAATATCTTTGCTGGTTAATGGAGGCTAATATATCGTCTTGTTAATGTAGCTGATGCGCTTTCGGTTCCTTGTCTGTGGTTTGCGTCCCGCACGCCGGCCGGCAGCGTGGAGCTTGGCACCCGCAGCCACACGACCTCCTGGCGATTGATTAACAGCACTTTGCAAAACACTTACACAGTCAAAGAAAAGGTTATTTACATTGGTGGTAAAGTCATATATGCATAGAGAAAAACGCTATTTAACGTTAGAAAATATGTAAATAAACAGCGATACAAAAAATAAAAAATTCTTCTGTTCTCCAAACAATTTCTGACATCATGCTGCACGGCTAGATGATCACCGATTCAGTTCCCAAATCTCTCCTCTGGGGCACCTCAGCCATTCTGTGTATTTGTTACATTTCCCTACCAGTTCACTTAAATAATGAACTTTATTAGTTAAATAACTGAATGAGGTATTGATTAGCCAAACAAGGTGAGATACTGTTGGGATCTTAGGAGAGGTTTTGAAATGGCTAAACTGACACACTTTGACAGACATATAATCAACATGATGATCTTTTAAACATAATTTTCTTTGACTGTCTATGACTTTTGCAAAGTGCTGTGCATTTACTACCAGGCATTATATTAGTAATACTTGTGCACTAATTATTTTAGTCTTATAGTGTCCCAGAGGGCAGTATTACTCAGGCCTGTAAAGCACAATACTGTTTTATTTCGTTATACCGACAACTAACCCAGTATTGTTCTTCTAGGCCTCCCTCCCTTTGCAGTCTTTGTTCTTTGACCTTTTTTAGAGGAAACATGCAAAGTTACTGGGGCAGATAGTCCACGTTCTTCATGGATGCATGTCACCTAGTGCCGCTTAGCAAATCCAGGATTGTGAAGCGGGGGCTATGGCCCCCGAGAGGGCAAAAGCCTGAGGTCTGCTTCCCCCTCAGCCATTAAGGACACATTTTAGCGAGGCCCCTTTTGAGTCGTCCCCCAGGCATCACCTCTTGGGATTTTTCTGAATACAGCGACCGCTGAGCAGTAGGTGTGCATGTTAGTGGGGAGATGCTCCTTAGAGCCCCCCCCCCCCCCCCCCCCCACTCTGGAGGTGGGGGTGTGTGTCCTCAGATCCCAGGGAGAGGGATCATGTCCACTTCCGATTAGCTGGCCCTGCTGCACTTTTGCTTTGTAGTGGATTCCAAAGAAAACGGGAATAGCGTTTTAGATGTGATTGTCAATACAACAATGAAGCATTTTTTTTGGTCATATATTTGTCATTTTTGCTGCTATCTGAATGTCTGATATATTCGTCTATAACACCTGCTTGTCTGAAGGGTTTCTTCCAAAGTGCCACTGGCTGTCTTTACCCGAAAGTAAATGTAAACACATGCCGTCCTCTTCCATTTGGCGATTGTGGATCGAAGCCCTCGGCTGCAAGAATCCGTGGGCTGCACCACGCTCACAATGACACGCGCACACACCTTGGGGGGTTGTTTCGGGGGCTGCCACGGGCTGCGTTCAGGTGCCGCACCTCCCTCTGATTGTCTGGTGCTCAGGCCCGCTCCTGTGGAGGCAGAAGGCAGATGGGCAGCCAAGGCTCCAGGCGCCGCTGATTCCGGCTGATTGGATGACCTGTCCAGCACGGCCTCGTGAGACACCCCCAGTGCGGCAAATTAGAGTCCCCGTGGCCTGGGGGGGCGCTTAGCCTCTCCTCCCCCACCGCATGCCGCCTTCTGTATGTAAGACCAGCGTGTGGCCGTGTTCCCGCGAGTATGCTCTGGCGCGTTAGAGCGCGTGGATAGCCTTTGCTGGACATCACAGACATGGCGTGGATGAGCGGCCTCTCTGTACAGAGGCAGTACTGTTTCTGTCAGGCAGTCTGTACAGCTGTAGACCTTAGGCTGCAGGGTGTTGCGGAGGTGAGAGTGAGTCATGAGCAGAGGAGCTGGACGAGATGTGACCGGCATCGAAGCGCCGCGTGGAGGGTGACACTCCATACATTCCCTGTCACCACAGCACCATCCTGGACATGTGCGACCCTGAGCATCTACAGCAGGCCGCTGGCACTCATCTGTTAGCACTATATAAATATCCACCCTTCACTCCCCACCCCCACCCCCAATTCCACTCTGAAGGCAATTTAGCGAGCGCAGGAGGAATGAGGAAGGCCAGGCTGGAGACAGGGCGAAGCCACACTTGATTACTGTAATGAAATGTGCATTGATTCCCATGGATCCATGTGAGAGGAGCAGCAGCTGAGGGCGGGGGTTGGGCACGGCGCAGTGTGGGGGGGGGGGGTTACTGAGGCCTTAAGGGGGCGGCGACACAACACCAACATACAGGAGCCTCAGAACGGGCACCTTTACCACACGACTACTACTGGGTGGGCTCTGTGTTTCACAGAGCATGTGTGTATATACCAGTTACGGCGATGATCATCCCTGTGGTTGACCTCGCTGTGCATCCAGCCTGCAAGGCATGCTGGGAAGCCGCGGTCGTTTGCAAGGGCATTAGAGGTCAAGACTCAGGCCGGCCAAGATGAACCCTTTCATCTGCTCGGTCCTGTAATCTCTCTCTGGATCATGGTGCACCTTATCTTTGTGCCCCACAGCCACACTGAGACAACACAGCATTGTTGAATATATATATAAAAAAAAATGATCACCTTTTTATCGTTAAATATCTTCTAAATGCCGTAGGCCAGTGAAGATTTACACTTCTTTCTGAGATGTTTGCGTGTGTGATGTCATCAAAAGGAGCCTGTTTATCAGTGAGAGAGGAAGCAGCTGCCATCGCGCTCTGGACATTTCATGGATTTGGATTCCGCGTTACCCTTATAAATAACAACTTGTGTATCAGGCCTCATTATGCATCATTTAAACATCGTTTCTTCTCTCCCTTTTCCTTTCTCCTTCCTTCTCTCTTTCTTTAGCTAACGTTTCCTGCGCCTTGCCTGGCTGGAGCTGGCTGTGGTTTATAGCGTGATATTGATTTTTTTCCCTCCCTCCTTTCTTTTCTCTGGGATTTTGACAGAATCATAGATCCACTGGAACAAAGAAGGGTGAGCTCTGGCAAGGGGAAAAAAGAGCTTTCATTAGACCTTTAACAAATGACCGTTCATCATAAAAATGAAACTATTTTAACCATAAAAAATTATCTAAAGACATTTTTTATCAATAAAGGAATATTATTGTTATTATTTATTATTGTTTCATTGATTTATTCAACTGGATACTTTATCAAGGGTAATGAATGTAAGACGTAAATTCATTACATTGTATAAAGCCTCAAAGAGCCATGAAACAGTTCCTGTAATGTCCTGCAATGAAATAGAACCTGATATTCTTTTTGACACAGCAGTTAAAAAAAAACTTTCCCAATTTTTCCCAGCGCTGGATTAAGGTATGATAGGTGCGGTCAAAAGGTAGAGTAGACAGCATTAATTAATCTATGAACACATTAGTTAACACATTAATTATCGTGACGGTTTAACGAAGGGGAGACTTAATTCTCGGGCCCGGATCGTTCATCTTACATGAAATGAAGAAAAGGCGTAAAGCTTTTATTGATATGATCCGTCTGTCCCGTTCAAATGGGACACTTTGAGGTTATTATAATTAACTTATGTAATGCAGCCCCTGGGTGTCCTCTTTAAGGGTGTGCTAAGAAATATCCACAAGATGAAATGACCTTCCATCTCAGCTGGGAAGTCAATGAGCTCACTGATTACCGGGACACACTTTTTCACACTAAACCTCAGTGTGTGGTTAGAAATGAAACAGGTCATGCAGAAGGACTCCTGAGGTACTGCTGACTTGTTATTTATCCAGGGAGTGATGGAAGATGCCTGCTGGTCTCAGTGTCCTGGGTTCGAGTGACACCAGGTAAAAAAGAAAAGCAGATAGGATGGTGCATCGGTGTGTGCACTCACAGAGTGTGATGTTGACACAAGGGCTGGATTATGGGATGCTGACTGGAGGGAGGGGCTTATATTGCCTTACAGTGTACAGTCCACATTACCCCAACACTACTTTTCACAAAGAAAATTCGGTAAAATAATCAACACTATAATTCCTTATGCCTGTGAATAGAAGATGCCGTAATGCTTCATTAATTCTTATACCGACCATTATAATCCATTATGAAGTTACCTGTAATGCATTATAGATGAGGGCTTTAAGTAAAGTGTTAGTGAATATTATAATGATAAAAATATACATTATTGCTTTCTTTTCTTGACTTTTTGTTCATCCTGTCATCTTTGTGTACTTAGTATCGAAGTCCACCATATTTCATTTAATTTTACATTCTTTTCCGCTTTTAAATTTAAAAAAATGAGCGGTAGTCTGGGAAATATCAGCTGTTGTTATATGAGTAAACAATTTCAGCCTTGTACATCATCCTTACGACAGAAACACTGGAGATTCTGTAACTAAGCATATATGTTCAGAGGCAAGATCTCAGGGTCCCAATCATATTTATGTGTGCAGTATAGTAATTTACCTCAGTAATGCTAAATTCTTTGGAGGTGCCACATATAACATAGCAAACCTAAGCAAATTTTGGAAGCTTTTGACTATGAAAATAGAAGGCAAATGTCCCATCTGCCAATGTAGTCAACATCCCAAGAATGAAAATCAATAAATATAATCTTCTTAGGACTTTATTAAATCGCATACCACGTTCCTTTTCTGTCCTCGTTTTGAGTCTGCTTTTAAAGTCGTGTGTGAATGCATGACTGGGTAATTATAACACAGGTGTTAGTGAATGTTTTTGTTGTCAAATTCCAACTGATTCGCCTCTTTAAAGTTTTATTTCATACATATTGTAGGCAATTGTTAATTTGTGCTTCTAATTTGACCGTGTATGTGAGTATCAATGTTAGAATTAGCATTGATACTTTTGTGCTGTCCGCAATCTAGTCTGTTAAAATGTAACATTGCGGCAGGAATTCCTTTAGTGTTCTTTTTCTGAACGAAACATTAACAGGATCATTAGTTAAGCTGCAAACAGAAATGTAAAGTAGCGCTGAATCCTCTGAGTACACTGATCTACATGGAGCTCAAACCCGACTCTCTCTCTTAAGATGAAGGGTCAAGATCATATTATAGATTATACATTTGTAATCTACGGCAGGGTGAAACCAAAGACGACGCACTGCTCAGGGAGCGGGCTGTCACTTACGACCTCTCTGAAACCCTCTCTGCTGCTGGAGTGTGTAGAACATGCAAACATGTATGCACAAAGACAATGCAGGCATGTGCCTCGCTGGCTAACATGCACTGAGTCTGTAAACACAGCCTTGTTGTTGGCTGCCTGGGGGAATGGGCTTACTCCATACCTAGTCAGTGACAAGACAGGGCTGGATGGTGAGGGAAGAGGGAGTCATTGTGGGTTTAGCACGCGGCCGCGGCAGTACTAAGGGGTGTGGGCGGGGGAGGGGGGCAGTGCCGCACTGGTCACTGCCGTGTGCCCTTCAGCTGTCTCCAGTGGCCCTGGCCATTGACCTTGAGCAGTGAGGTCACAGAGCAGAAGGTCAACCATCTGGCCATTTTCATCTCAAAGATGCTTTCAGGAGGCCAAGGGGGAAGCTGATGCTGATACCCCTGACATACTCATAACTAGCAGGGAGCTGCAGGCAGACACTGATGTGCAGATACATTCAGCACACATGCTTTCCTCTTACACTGCCATCTCTTTAAGAGACAATCTACGCATGCAGTGTGGGCGGTTGTGACATCCAGCTTTCTGAATGGTCAATTTTTATTATTTATTTTCCCACACTGGCCGTTGTGAAGTCGCAGTTAGATGATGCGTTGGCCGTGTGTGCAGAGGAAACAGCTTGGTGCACCTGGAGATACTTTTCTGAGCTTGTTTTGAGTAAGACCTGGTAGATCCCACAGCGAGGATTCTTGCAGGGGAAACGTTTTCCTGGTCCACATGATAAACGTTTTCAAGCAAAGTCAACCCTATACAGTAAGTGGCACGTTGCTAAGGTGCATAAATTCAAGCGGGATGCCCATTTTTATGACATTCCACACCAGAGACAGGAGTCAAGTGAGGGGTCAGCCAGATCTCTAAAGCCCAGTATAGGCAGCTGTTTCAGACCCCTAAGCCCCAGCGCAGACCCTGCTTGGATCAGCGCTCACTATAGGGGCACCTGTAAGCATGGGTCATTTATCAGTTGGGAAGCATGTATTTATTACAAGAGATACTCCAGTGGAGATGACGGGTAGGAAGGGCCCTTTGGGAGGATCTTATTGCCCCCCCCCCCATACCTTCTTTGGTTCTGACTCCCAGGAACCTCCCCGTCCCGGCTAGACACTTGGTTCTATACGCAATTAGCACAGTCGCTCCTACTCTCTTCCCTTCCTCCGGACAAGCAGACCTTCACCTCCCAGGACCTATGAATCGTCAAACACACTGCGATCTCATGCACCTTTAGAAAGTAGGTGTTTGAATCCAGAACAAATTTGGTCTCTTGTGTGTAGGAATACAGAGAAAAAAAATTAAAGAAGATACTGATGGATGAGAGCATGCAAAAGGTTCTGTTCCGTAGAGTGTCTTGCTGGTTTTGGAGATGCTGGGCTTCTGGTCCGCAGTCTGTCCTTCTCCCTAGTTTCTCCCCCCCATGCAGGGAAGGTACTTTTGCTGTAATGAGCTTGTTTCTCCTGAGACTGGGCAGCTTGCGGTGCCATGGAGCCCGTTCCTGTTCTGAGCACGACAGGGATGTGCGGTGTGGCACCACATGACACTGACCCTGTAACAGTTTAACCCATGCAGCAGCACAATGGGCTACCAGTGGCCGGTTTACAGCTTTTTATTTACTCTGTCCCACCTCTGAGCCCAGCAGGCAGACACAGAAAGCGCCAGCACACTACCTGACATGCCGTTTTCCATTCCTGTTTGTCCTGTACAGGGTCACGGGGGTCTAGAGCCTATCATGGAAACGATGGGCACAAGGCAGGGAAAGGCCCAGCAGAGGGCGCCAGCCCATCGTGGGGCACAAACACACGCCCATCACACCTATGACGAATTTGGCTATTCCAATTCACCTTAACCTATTTTTGGACTGGTGGGGGGGGGGGTGGAAATCACAGAACATGGAGAAACTCCACAAGGACAAAGGGGGGAACATGTAAACTCTACACACAGAGCTGAGGACACAGCTTGAGCCCTCGTCTCGCGAAGTGTGAGGCGACAGTACTAACCACTGCGCCACCATATGGTCCTGATGCGTCAATATTCAGCCCAGTTTGCAAAGCAATGATATAACATGAAATATGTAGCACAGTTAGAGCATAACATGGTCCTCACTAGAGCTAAATAGTGTCTGAGAATTATAAAAACCGAGTGGGAATATGGCAGCACGCGGCTGGCGGTGAGACGTGCAGCAATGTCAGCTGCTCCGCACATAAAATTTGGATGCGGCCAGCGTCCTGTACATGACAAATGGATATTATTACTCAGAAAATGTCAATAGTCCAATACCAGGCATTACATGACCTTGGAATTTTGTAATCTCTCTCTTAAAAGGTGATATGTTCTGTCTGTGTTGCTGGGGCTAATGGTGGATTACCACCTTCACCAAGAGATATTACCAAAACTCCCGCATTTCAGGGGGGCCCGTAAAAACGAGACCAAAACTGGGTTCTGACGCAACAGAATAATAAAACTTATTTTAGAAATCAGACTATTGATCTATCCATGATTAATACAGAGTTGCTCTATTTTGTATTAGATGACTACATTAAAATGTTTTAAGTAAGCTAACTAAGGTAACAGAACCAAACAAACATTTGTGAAATAAAGGTATCTTCTTGTATAAGTGTCCACAAGAAAAGCACTGACCACTATATTAAAACAATTGTCACTGGGCAGTATGAGGTTGAATATATAACATTTTGACGCCTTAGCCAGCCTCACTGTCCGTGGGAAATTAAATGAAATGAACCTGAAGATTTACTGTTATTATCCTCATAGTCTTTGATTTATTTTGCTTTTATGCCCTAATGGATATTCAAGCTTGTCGTCTTTGTCCAGAAACAAAACATTTTAATTCTGCACAACCAGGCAGAAAGAATTTGATATCTTTGTGAAAGATTATCAAGCAGATTAAACGTCATAATGGCTGGGTCCGTGTATAACGTATGTTTACTTATTTGGAAAAAAAACATTGCATACATCATCCTTTGACACTAGTATAGGAATTGGAAAACAAAGTGATATGTTTTCACTTTTCGTGCTGGACATTTAATACTGGCCAATCCAATCCACCCGTTATTAATCATTGCAAGCGATCGTGCAATTAACAAAGCTGATGTACAGGGGATCCGAAAACGTCCTGCGTTTACCGTTTCAATCCCCTTCTGCGGCAGCAGGCAGCTTCATCCTGAGGTCAGTGACCCTCTGGCCCTCCATCATTTCAATGTAAGCCCTAATTGAATGACAGATGGTCACCTTATGCGAGCTGGAGTGCAGGAGCAGAGCCGACTTACAATAAACACAGGCGTATTATCGGCCATTTAGCCCATCGTCCCTGCACAGCGCCGGTCTTGGGCCGTGGCCCTGCTTCGCTATTTTCACATTGCCAACGCACGATGACGTTTTTGGACGGTGTCAACGTGAACCGAACAAGATGTAATTTCCTAGAAAGCTTGTCAGTTAATGGCGAGACAGTATAAAAATACGATATTTGCAGAGACCACTCTATGGGCACTGAAAGTTGATTTCTATTTTTTGTACTGTACTTTTATTTCTTCAGTATGACGCGCTGTTTTAGCTTACGCTTTAACGCGATGTAATGCATTATGCATTAGTGCCTCCATGATTGTCCCGGCGGTTAACCCTCGCGTGCCGGCCTGCGACGTCACTCTACCTGCAGGAGCGCAACACATGCACCACGCTATAGGTTACTTATCAAGCCATACAACGAGGCCTATATTAACTACAGTAATGGGAAGGTATACAGATTGTATCCGCTTTTAGGGTACGATGTAAATTCTGTAGCATTTGGAGCAATATCGATACAATACATAGACAAACAAAATGCATGAACTCTCACACCAACTAACTGCTTGTATCAATCGCAATGTAAGTGGTTAACACAAAATAAATCAGCGAAGGTTTGAGGCAGCTTTTAGTGACAGTACATGATTACAGAAATATAGTATATCTTATTCCTGATTCATACTCAAATTTTTAAGACATTGTATTTTATGACTGCTGGTGTCAACAAGATGTCAACAGTTTTTAAATGTATTACTGAATCGCGAGTAGGCCTGTTTTTAACTGTATGGACCTTTATTTTACGGAGAAAAAAAAACATTTCAGATGGACAGTGGAAGCGGTAGCAGTTACTATTTTATAAGTTTTATTCGTAAAAGACAGATATATACTTTTACAAAATAAAAACAAAACACTTGCAAGTGCAGGCCTGAACCCGAACACACACTTAATTGTGGAGAAAGCTGACAGCTTCCGTTACCCGGCTACTGCGGATCGAACCTTTCGATTGTAACTGAAGCAATTTGCATACTGATTCCCTTTCATAGCCTGTAGATCCATAAGAAGCCGGGCAGCTATTCAAATGGAAGTAGCATCGCTAAATGCACCAGCCGGGAAGCGCTACACGCCACGCAACGGGATAACGCTAAGGATTTCTTCCACTAAGTACTAGAGACTTCATGCTGGAAATGCCGCCGATAATGGCATCTTATTCCCGGCCCGAAAGACGCAGCGGGCGCTGAGGGAAAGCGCCGGATCCTGGGTGCGCTGCTGATCAGACGGATCGCTCGTAATTTCTGCGCGCATCCTAGCGACGTGTGTTCGCATTTGCTAATTACATTGTTTTAAATGGCATTATGCGGGTATTGTCTTGCTTGGGGTGGCGGTGAAATGCGTCTGCTCTCTGAAGGTAAACGGTGTAACATTTTGTGAAATCGGCACCTATTGCCGTGGATCGTAGGGGTAAGCATGCCTCGTGAAGAATATCACAAGGAAGTGCAGTGCATTAAAGCGGCGAAAGCGGGTGTTACTAGGATGTGTGTTTAAAGTGATTCGATGCCATTTAGCACTTTGCAAAGTTTGGGGACCTTCCGAGTACCGTATGAACCCCCCCAGAGCTCAGCGACAGCGTCACTTCGCGGAAAAAGCCGCTTAGTTGTAAAATCGTAGATCTTTAACAGCTAGAGTTTGAAAAGATGCCTCGAAGATTCTAATCAATAATTCAGCAATGTGTTTTATTTATTCATATATGTATATAGATATATATAGTACTTCATTGCGTATATGCGTATATATGCGTTCGTTTTTGCGTATACTACGTGCGTATATTTCCCAGTAGCATAAAGCAATTAACGTTTTTTTGTTTTTTTTTGCGCTGGCTATGTATTTATGTTTCAAGTATTTTTATATTTATTCACTTCAGGCGGATTATTTGGTTAAGTGTGTTTTGATATTTTGAATTACGACTTAATACTAATTCTAAAGTGAACTACGCCTTTGTTATTAATATGTTAGTTTTATTTAAGCCGACATAATTGTGGTTATGTAATTTTGATTGCAATACAGTGTTCAGCTTGCGAGTGAAATGAACTGCAGTCCAGTTTTAAACGACTTGCCCTCCCTCTCGTTTCGCTTTAGCACACCTGCGCCGGCCGCACCAGCATGCTGTCATTTACAGACATACAGACACAAATGTCACTGCACAGCTTAAGAAGGACCGGCAAAGCTTTACTGGAATTCCGTACCGAAATTTAGAGATGTACAAAGACAAGAGAGTTTTTGCTGTCCCGCCAATTACGATAGTTATTTTTCTCTTGAACTTTTCACATACGAACCCTTGGCGCATGCTTCATGGTCTGCACCTATCTCATGGTCACCATGAGATAGGTGCAGATGCATCCCAGAACGTGGCATATCCTGAAAACATTAAACACAATACATAAATGTACCATAAATTATTTGCTAAAATCAATTTAAAATCAAATCGAATAGAAACATTTTAATTACCATCTATCCTATTCTCTATATTAGAGGTTTCCTGAATTTGCCTTTCTTCTAAAGTAATATGTAATGTATAAGTACATAAATCTAAACCCTGACAATATGGCTTTTTTAAGTAAATTAGCTTTAATTGTAATTATGCCAGTGGAATGACTCGTGAACGTCGTTTGTAGAGAAAAAATGAATGACAGTTTAATGGGGTTATTACCCGGTATATAAGGTAAACTGTTATGCACCTTATCCAGCAGTACAATAATGCACTCATTTTGTCACGTGCATAGCTAGAGAGTTTTAATCCAGTTGGTTTGGCATTTCCAAGCCTTCGCGTTTTATGCAATTAAAATGCACGTCAACGTGCCATTTGTTAAAACTGGATGGTCATTTTGCTGGTCAGAATTTAAGTACTCGTTGAGAAGTTACATAAATGTAGTTCTCTAATATACACCGTTGATGGATTTTAAATTCAACATTGACAAATTATCTTTTATAAAACAGTCAGTTACCACTTTTGCAAAGAGCCGTGAAATTAAACGTAGACTCCACGTATCCGAATAATGAAATACCTAACCAATCTGCAGAAGCTTCGATGTCATGTATTGCTGTTATATTTTTCTCATTCAGTATGGAAATATTAATAAAGGTCTACACTAACTATTGAGTCACTTCGACTTGAATCTATTATAAATAGTTATTAAGGACAATTATTCTCTCTTTGCGGAACAAGGTGTCCTACTCTGTAGACGCTCGTATCTGCAAGCAGGGTGTTTTCGGCGTTAAACATGTATTGACTGCGGACCGTGACAGTGTCAGTTCAAGACGTCTTTAACCTTATGTTAAACAGGCATTGATAATTGCATAGATATCGGCTATTGTCAAGCAGGCTACAGGCAATGTGTTATTTGCATAAAAGGTGCATAAACGTTTTTTCCCCTCAAATTTCAACTTATTTGGACTAAAATAACATATTTCGACTACAATTAAAAGGTGGATCAGATATACATCATTTATTTGATATTAGCCGTATATTTATTTGCTTTATTTCCGTATGTATTTAATGTTTGCTATAATACAACGAGTTTTTATTTGTATGTTCTAAATCTTTGAATAACATTTAAGTAGCTATTTGGTGTCACGCTGCAACGGAATTTATCAGTTATCGCTGATAAAGCCACAGCATAACTAAAACACTATCCCCTGCAAAAGAAATGCTACAGTCGCCATAGGATATTTTCATGAGCACGAAATTACAGTAGGGACAGTAAACAGCATTTTTTGCGTAAATATCACATGTTCTATGCAAAAATAAAGCAAAAAATATAGTGTCGTTTCGCAGTACTTTCACAGGAAGAATTACATTTTACCAGAATTTACACATGTGAAATTTTAACTGAGGTAGGGGGACATTTGTAATATCCTACGCTGGTGACGTATACTATCTCGTGCCACCGTGAAATTCAAAGAAGAATAGTAGGCCTATTTCATAATAACTCGATTTTGTCAATTTTTAAATAATATTGCGTGGTTATTTTCATGGGTCTATATAGTACAGTTATAGTTTATGTTAATAACAGTTTTGAAATTTTGATTTTAAGTAGTATAATAAGTGGAACTCGTGGATTAATTATTGCATCTATCTGAAATTAATTTTGAATTTTATTATCCTCTTTAATTCGTTATTTAAAAAACTGAGTTGGCTCTACCAATACTTATAGAACATGTCAAAATATATAACGTATATTCTAAATGGTTCTATTATTAATAAATATGAACTTTAGTCCGCTTCAGATAAGCAGTTTGCAGCTAATAGGTAAAACTAGTTACTAAAGGGGTAAATACCATGGAAATATAATGTTCGTTATACAAAGCAAGGCAAAATCATTATAGGTACCATAAGACTTGTCTGTATTTTCGCTATATTAAAACTTAATATGCTATATTAAAAGCCCGGAGCTGCATGAAACCAGAGGGCCCTGTTACTGTTATTTTATAGATAAAAAGCACCAGTGAATTTACCCACATTCCAGTTTAGAACACAGGAATCAACCGAACACTCTGTTTGCTTCCATCCTTATTTGTTTACTTGTATAACCTAATAAGCTATTATCTTTATTGTTGTTCCCCTTATTGAGTAGTTAATAAACATTATAAGTATCACTCACTATTTCAGTTCGCCATATAATCAGTATAGTTTAGTCAGTATTTTTGTCTTAAAACGTGCCGTTTCACCAGTTACTTTTGTGTAATTGGTTTAATTTACAGGCGATGTTACACATTATACATTCAACAGATGTCCCTTTCTGTGGCAACGTAAAATCTTGCCGATAAATACAACAGACATCAAAGCCCACAAACTACTGAAACCTGCTCCTTTGTACAGCCAATCGCCTTCAAAGACATGAAACCACAAGAATGATTCTTCGACATACATAATTAAAATTTTATAAATCAATATCTTGTACCCTGGAAAGTGGGCTGTAAACTCTTGTAGCGGCTAGTAGAAAAATACATTATAGTCTGATTTTCATTGCACTCGAGGATATATAAATCTTCCGCTGTGCTTACTCATTATTTTTTATTCAAATTAAAGCCACAAAACAATAAACGGCTAACTAGCTAAATAAATAACTTGGTACATAATTTATAGTAGTATTAACTAAATTATATTTCACTCAAGACAAACTGTTCTAGAGAGCGCGCGGGCCTCGGATCTGTAATCTCTTAATGCGTGTGGCCGGTGCTGCTTGATGATTCAGCGGGAGCACAATACCAGCCACGCGTCGAGTTTCTCCTGTCTTTGCTAGCCGAGGAACGTTCCTCATCAACCACAAAATGCACCGCATAAACTGTTCTAACACTAATCAGAAACGCTTGAATGGAACCCAATAAAAAGAAATCGCCCCCTCTTTTTGCTTTTTTTTTACAACCCACAATGGCAGGAGTGCGAATGAAAAATATCGATCAGCATGCGAACGTGACCATATGCAGTTGGTGCCACGCGCGGAATTATTTTGTTAAATACACGTTTTGACAAAAATTTTATTATACTTTTTCGTAATGCATTTGCTTATTATATATATTTACTTCAGTGCCATCAATGTAATTAAATTCACCTTCTCAATTTCTTTATAAAAATTGGTAAGGAAGAATTATTGGGTTAAACAAACAATAGATCTATATTAATGTAAACAAAAAAATACAATAACATGCGTACATGTATTATCTTTACATTCCAACATAACCCTGCATGTATAAGTCAATGTGTAGTTTAATACGGATTTAACGGATTGTTCTTCCTGACCATGACTGGTCTAATGTTTATTCCGTGTTTTATGTGACCCATTTAAAATCACAGAAGAAAATGTTTTGGAAGTTTATCTGCTTTCCGGGAGGCTGTTTGCTTTTTAAAGTCTTAAGACGTCACCTTTGGCACGTTCTCTATTGTGGGAGATTTGCCGCTACAAGCTGTCCCCGAAAGCGGAGGGCGGGGCTCGGGAGACGCCTTCTCTCCCCCCCCCCCTTAACTCCTCGGCAAATGTTACCAAACGTTACCAAATTTGCCTGTTCAGACTGACAACGAGAACCTCTTATTATGGCTGTTTATTTTTTCCGAAAAAATGATAAAGAAAATATGATGAATGATGAAATGTGACTCTTTTATAAATAATGATTATTTTGATTTGTATGTGTTGCGCTTTGACCATTTAAAATTAATTTTAAGACTTATAGTTAACTTGTATGTCATTTGTACAAAAAATAAAAAAAGAAATGATACACATAGTAACTGTTTCTTGTATGGTCTTTATACGGCTTTTACTAAGCCTGTTAATTTTTATATCATATTGCACATCGGGAGTACTGCCCAAATTATTCAGTTATTATGTTTCAGCGGCGCAGTCAGATTGAGTACAGTAATTTATATTTACTCAAATGACATTGTATAGACACATGCGCACTAAACAATCAGTATTCTGATATATATTCTGCTGACAAATGGTCAGATTTAAGTTCATTTTATACTCAATCCCTGTAATGATTTAATTGCCCGGAGTTCACTCCTATCATCCATATTTTCATCACTATGAATTCGTTTTGGACAGGTTCTTTTGCTCTGTTAAACCTGCGCTTAGCACACTGATGTCATCATGTCGCATCTCTCACGGCTTCACTGGCGACAAAGAAACACACTTTGGGCTGCTTCGGTCGTCATTGTTAAAGGTTGAACAAAAGGCACATCTGCCTGGGATTTCAGTTTTTTACTTCAGTACACCCGGCGTACCTCTACGCAGATGCCTAGAAGTGTCACAAGGGAGTAGATGTCTCCTTTTAAATGGATTTACTTTTGTGGTGAATAAAGCAAAGTTCCCTTCCGTGATTCTGAACTGTGTTCAATCTAAAGAACGCGCAAAGCAGCTAACTTAGGAATAGGCCTGCTACAAATACTAATCAAACTCACTGAATATGTCTCGTAGCCTCTGAACAATATAGATTGTAGGCTGATTTCGCCCAATTTTTATTTCCGTTTCTCGTCATTGATTATAGGTTAACGAGACTACTGGATTTAGTTAAAATTACACTGAAATTTTTTAAATAAACCATTCCAGAAAAAAAAACACATGTAGACAAACATCTATCCCAATATCCGAAATGATATATAGGCTATAATATAATATAATATAATATAATATAATATAATATAATATAATATAATATAACATAACATAACATAATATAATATAATTGAAATATATTGTATATTTTTTCTTAAGTGATGAAAAAAATGTTTTTTTTTCACTTTATTTTAAAAGTAATCATTCCAATTAAACTGCCAAATCGTAACTTTTTATTACTATCGCCTCAACAAATATTTTTTTTTAAAGCCTAGGCAAATAATACAACACTGCGAGGAACCATAACGCAACTGAAGCAACTTCCTCAATAGCTGACGTCAGGCAAAGGCCGGAATGTACGCGTGTGTGTGTGTGTGTGTGTGTGTGTGTGCGCGCGCGCGCGCGCCCGTTTGTGTGTGTGGGTGCGGGTGCCCGTGTGTGTGTGTGTGTGTGTGTGTGCGCGCGCGCGCGCGCGCGTAGTGGGAGGAGACGCAATACATCTAACGCGCATGATTCCTTAGTGGGAGCCGCAGCAGCTGAGATGTGGTCAAAGAAATCGAAACAGCAGACATGGGTAGAGATGGCGAGGACTACGGCCAAAAACTGGAAGCACTGCCGCTGATGCTCTGGTAGACGGACGGGGGCCTTACACTAACACCAAAGAGGATTAAAAATAATATCTAAAAAAAAAAAAAAAGAAACTTAAAACATATGAAAAATAATCGCGAAAAGAAAAAAGAAAAAAAGTTACTACAAGTAACGACATTCTGCTTGTTTGATGAGAGGACTTCTTCTAATCTTTCTCCAATACGTCAGATAGATGATTTGTCCACAAGATCGCGCGTATAATGAATGCTCAGTTGTCGATGGAAAGTATTGGCGGTCTGCACGGAGTTAACCATGAGCAGATATCCGCCACGGAAGACCTGATGGGTAGTAACAGCCCTCATCACAGAACTCATCGCGGCAGCCAATTGTCATCCCACCCTCGCTCCATGGGCATGGCGTCAATCTTAGACGCCGGGGACTATCATCACCACCGACCCTCGGACCACCTGCACCCAGCCATGACCATGGCTTGCGAGGCCCCCCCAGGCTTGAGCATGAGCAGCACCTACACCACGCTGACCCCCCTGCAGCCGCTACCTCCCATCTCGACCGTCTCGGACAAGTTTCCTCACCATCACCACCACCCTCATCACCATCATCACCCTCATCAGCGGATCCCCGGCAATGTGAGCGGCAGCTTCACCCTGATGAGAGACGACAGGGCTCTGGCTTCAATGAATAACATCTACAGTCCATACCACAAGGATGTTACCGGCATGGGACAAAGCCTTTCTCCAATGTCGGGACCAGGTTTGGGTGGCATTCACAACTCCCAGCAGGGACTGCCACCTTACGCACACCCGGGGGCCACCATGCCCACGGAAAAAATGCTAACACCTAACGGATTCGAGGCTCACCATCCTGCAATGTTAGCCAGGCATAGCGATCAGCACATGACCGCCTCCTCGGCGGGCATGGTTCAAATTCACCATCACCCCCATGCTCACCTAAGCGCTCAGAATCACGGTCAAACATTGGGCTCGACGAGAGAGCAAAACCCGCCTTCTGTACTTGGATCCCAAGTTAACAGCGGAGGCAATTCAGGGCAAATGGAAGAGGTAAATACCAAAGAAGTAGCCCAGAGAATCACCACTGAGCTTAAGAGGTACAGCATCCCCCAGGCCATCTTTGCCCAGAGGGTGCTGTGCCGGTCGCAGGGGACCCTATCCGACCTGTTACGGAACCCCAAACCCTGGAGCAAGTTGAAGTCCGGCCGTGAGACTTTCCGCAGGATGTGGAAATGGCTGCAGGAGCCCGAGTTCCAGAGGATGTCGGCGCTTCGGCTCGCAGGTGAGCGCGCGCCAGGTAATTACCCCCCCCCCCCCCTTTTTAAAACCCTTTCTCTGTCTTTGTGCCCATTGTCGTGTTTTTCACCTGTTATATGATCTGCGATGATGATGATGATCATCATCATCATTTTTGGGTTCCAACGTTAAAAGTCAGCACTGAACACAAGTCGCACCGGCTGCCCTTTTCCTTGACATTTGTCCTGTATTAATAATAGCCATATACCATCGCTTAGTTCAAAACCTTTATTTTAATCGTTTTCCTACATTTGTAGTCTGATTACAGTAACTAAAGATTTTGCCGACCTCCAGCTTCTTTTTATTATTTCATGCATAATTCCTTCCCGAACTTGTCAGCATTAAAAATAAATTATTACGTGAATAGAATGTATAACTAACGTCTACGCTGTAGGAGTCCCTTTGGGATTGCATAGGCGTCATTGTTCTGATACGGTATTACGCAGAAAGAGCTACTTTGGGGCGATCTGTTTTGGCGTGATTGTTAGAGTTTTCCCGTACTGTCTCTATAAATTTCCGGTAATTTAAGTGTAATGTATCTATAGCACGCTGCATTTGTTATTTATTTAATTTATGTGAGTGCAACGTTTGATTGTACGATTTCTTCTGAATCGTCGAAACGACACCGTACAACTGCGGGTGTAATTGATCATTTTGATGGTCTGTTGTTGCTAAAATTGTTGCGTGTCGTATTTTATTGTCTATCCAACATTCGATCTCCTCTTTTTGTGTTAGTTCAGTCTATTTTGGGTACATGTTAGTGTCCAGTGACGTAGCCCAGAGTGAGGTTTTGTTAATTAACTGATAGGTCTTCATTAATTTGTCCCTGGAGATTGAGCGAGTCAATCCGAGCGCCAGCCAGGGGCGGTCATCCATTTCCCTGATAGGCAGGAGGCTGCCTGCATTTCCAGCGCACAAAAGCTCCATCCATTTTCAGGGTCGCGGGGGGTCCGGAGCCGCTAACCCATCGCAGGACACACTCACACATGCGCACCTACGGGCAATTTGGTAACTCTAATTAACCCCAGTAAGTTTTTGGACTGTGGGGAGGGGGTGGAGTACCCGGAGAAAGCTCCAGGACGACACGGGGAGAATATGCAAACTTCACTCACACGGAGCCCTGGCGGAAACTTGAACGAGGTCTCAGGTCTCCGCGCTAACCACTGAATTGACTATTTACTGAATCTGTATGTTTATTACATTTTTGAAAGTACTCTGAAAGCATTAGTATTTCCTCCTAATTAAAGTGATATACACGTAAAGTATGTGTGTGCATGTGTTTATATATATGTATGTGTATAAATATGAATTGACATCGTGTGTGTTTGGGTATTGGCTTGCATGTTCGGTATTATTTGTATGTATTAATGCGCATAATAATCATGATAAGTACGAATAAAGAGAAACTGAATTTCGACCTTTAACCCATTTATTTTATATTATTATTATTATAGTAATAGTAGTAATAGTAATATATAGTAATACATAGATTTGACAGTGTGAGAAATTAAGAGATCTGTGTTATGCCGTTAAACCTTTTTTTCTGGGGGACCTGGGGTGGACGCACTGGGGGATACGGAAATGTTAAAATACATCTAGAGTTCGATCCCGGAAAGATTTTACTGCTATTTTGTCGACCTGAGTCTCCCTTTATTCACATCGATCGATACTGGAAACAGCCACTTGAATTAAAATTTGTTGTCGGAGATCGTCTTTCTGTTATTGGACGTTAAACGGGGTCAATTTGGTGCGATTGTAGAACTGTTTTCATAGACAATGAGGAAGCAAAATCTTATGAATTATTATTCACTGACAACCAGCAAATGCTGGATGTCATTAATATTTAGCGTTACATAAAAATAATTTAGGTTTATTGTAGCAATTAGATAAACGATTAGAAATATATAGGACTAAACGTGAATAAATTATAAGATGCAATTATCCACGATGCAACTTAGACAAACCTGTTTCTACCTGCTGTGTTTACGTATCGTTGTTTTACTGTTGATAATCATGCGATTTGTAATATTATAGGTGGTGTCAGTGGCATTCAATAATGAAATTTAAAAAAAATATTCCCATCAAAACAGGGGGGCTGGCTATTTAAATCATGAAATATTTAGTCAATATGTCAAAGCCCTATACAGTTTATTTTCTCCATGTATATTTTATTTAATTTGTGGTTATATACTTGAATAACTAATATTTTGATATTATTACTATCTAGGTATATTGGGCCTTTGTGTGTGTGTATGTGTGTGTGTGTGTGTGTGTGTGTGTGTGTGTGTGTGCGCGCGCGCGCGCGGGCGCCTGTGTGTGTCTGTGTGCGTTCGTCTGTGTGTGTAAAACACGGCTTTTTGGAATTAGACAAAAGCAGTTCTTCCAAGTAATATCGATTATTCAAATTTCGGTTGCTCTTTCTTCCGGAGTATGTTGGTAAATAAGATTTTAACAGCGTTAAACTTTGCTGCTCTGAGTTTTTTCTCTAGTACCGTGGGCGATTTCTTCAGTACTGATAAATAATACACATTGTCTCTTCTGTGTATCCAGGCGAATTTAAATAATAATAATAGTCAGTTTCACGTGAAAATCAAACTATTGTATTAATATTTTTTTGTTTGTTTTTCTTGTGCATTTCTTTTGCTTCAGACATCGATAGGATGATTAATGTTATTGTTGAAACAGTAAGCTGAATACGTGGTGCAGAAATATGCACGGACAGCTAGTCATTTAGATTTTGACCGGTCCAGGAAATACGTGACGATAGTAATGTGCTTTATACGTGTAACGTTATCGATAGTGATTTAGCCGCCGAGCACAAGCCCTATGACTGTTTGAGTGCCAGAGATAAAGCGGCGACTGCCTGCTTCGTTAGCTGGGAAAAAGCCCGAACTGCAAAGTTTTGGATTTTTTGCTGCCGCACTGTCCTTGTAAGATGTTTGATTTAGAGCTGTTAAGGATAAAATAATCATTTACTTTTTGTTAATTTTTAAGCGAAGTGGACACTGCTGCGGGCGTGATGTTGCCACATAATCTTGGTGCAATCGAGTTTCAGTGTAATTACACGGTTTAAGGGGGTAAAAACTAATAAACGTCACGTGATTCCAAATGGAATAATCACATTTTTCGTTGTCAATCCGCGTATTCTCCTGTAAGTAGTCCGGCTCTTATATTTTAATTGTTTAGCAAAATAAATATTGAGAAAATACGCTGTATAGCACAATATTCTGTAGAATAAACGTATTTTATAGGGCTAAACACCACGTTATTGCAAATGCAGTTAGGTGCATCTTAACATGCTAAATATTTTTTTCTAATTTAAATTATTCATCACTGGATTTGTTTTATCTCGATATTTTCATACACAGTTATTTCAGAAGAAAACTTTTGTGTTCCGTCTAAGCATTGTTAAAACATTTCCATGCTTGAATGTCTTGTGGTACTGAATAAGGAGTTAGTTATGTAAAGAGTAATTGAGATTTTGTTTTATTAAAATTAAGCTCGGCTAAAGTTCGTAATCTGCATGGAAAAAGATATGCCTATGTTGATTTAATTCTGACTTGTGTATTATTCTGTCTCTGTCAATCACGTAATCTAAGGTTACCAAACTGTCGATGGACTGGTTTGAAGGGCTTGTCTGCCCCCTACTGGCGGAGACTGACCGCCGCCAGATGTAGGAGTGGGCGGCAGCGTTTATAACGAAATAACCAGCACACTCCAATAAGAAAATCTAAATTTTATATACAATAATAACAACAACAGTAATAATAATACTAATAACAATTATATATATATATATATATATATATATATATATATATATATATATATACACGCACAATTTAATAATAAGTATTATTGTTGTTATTTATATGGATTTGGCGCTTGCCTCGGCGACGCAGCGGCTCATTGGGTAGTACTGTTACCGCAGCCTCTGTGTTGGGGGTTTGAATCCCTCACCTGCTCATTGTGAGTCGGATTTGCGTGTTCTGTCTGTGTCACATGGGTCCCTCCTGGATGCAAAGTTTTGCAGTTATGGGTATGTCCCCCATGATTATCAGGTTCTGTGTGCTGGGTGGTGTAGGCCCTCCCCTCTGGAAGTCTCTCTAAGATTTGGACGTTGGAAGCATGAATGTGTTCGACACTGTTCTCTTTCAGCACCACAGACAGCACAGGCAACTGAACTAATCTGTCTGTGACACTTAGGCACTTAGTCACATGTTTTAATCATTTCCCCAAGATCCAAATAAAGTTTTTTTCATTATAGAATATTTATTACCGCAAGACGATGTCACACGCTGATGTATGCGTATGTTTGCGTGCCAGTGTGTCTGCGCTCTAAGTAATGCGCTGTGTTTTTTCTTGTGGCTGATTTGCGCCCCCTGCAGCCTGCAAGAGAAAAGAGCAAGAACACGGCAAAGGTGAGCGTGGCGGCGTCTCCAAGAAGCCCCGGCTGGTCTTCACCGACATCCAGCGGCGCACCCTGCATGCAATATTCAAGGAGAACAAGCGTCCATCCAAAGAGCTACAGGTCACCATCTCCCAGCAGCTCGGGCTGGAGCTCAACACCGTCAGCAACTTCTTCATGAACGCCCGCCGGCGGAGCCTGGATAAGTGGATGGACGACAGAGGCTCCCACTTAGCCAACTCAACTTCTTCATCCAGCACTTGTACCAAAGCATGAAGGCATGGAGGTCGCAGACTGAAACCTCGGTGGAAAAGCTTTAAAATAATAATTTTTAAGTCAAAGACCAGGCCCCTCAGGCAAAAGTTGCACCTGGAAAGGGCAAACAGACGACAAAAACATTTGAATTATCCAAAGAGAAACCAAAGACTTTGTCCATCCGCATCAATGCTTTATTTCACGACTCATTCCAGTTAAACAATTTCGTAAAAAAAAAAAAAGGAAAAGAAAAAACAAAATGGAAAGAAAGATATTCACCAGATTCTAGGCCCGTCGTGCGCCTTTCGGCGTCGACGCCACTCAGCTCACCGTCATTATCACTGCTGAATGTCATGCTTGTTTTAATGGAGGCTGACAGCAGACTCATTTTTCGTTGTCAAACTGACATGGCGGCAATTCGCTAGGCGTCGATTTTGTGCCGCCGTGCCGAGAAGGGTGTACGACAGCAGGCACAGGGAGCCACTGTGCACAGAACAGAGCTCGCTTGTTCATTGGAAGCGACTTAATGCAAGAGCTGGAGCCTCTGCCTCTGTCACACTGCGAACTCACAAACACCCGGAAGCCCACTTATCCAGACTGAAAGACTTATATCTCGGCGAAGTTCGTTTCGGAATGTCACTAAACTTAGTAGTGCTTTCTTCCCACTTGTTGAAGACATATGCAGGAAAAAAAAACCTGCTTTTAAAATATCCATAATTCCAAATGACAAGATTATATAAGGTACCAAAGAACAGACTAGATATAAATTTAAAAAACTTTACCTGTTTTTTAATGATATTAGATTACTAAAATTCACTTGACTGTTATGAAGAAATACGAGGGCTCCCACTGAACACTCGCTAATTAACAGTTAAGGACTTTGTGAGCTTAATGTCAGTAATACCATTTCAGTCAGGAAATACATGGAGAGCAGTGCCTGCCCCATTGCTGACTGATCACCGCTTAGGCGAATGCGAATGGCCGTACACAGCAGTATCCCGACCATCAGATCTTATTCCCAAATGCCGTGTGCTTTATTCCTCAAACAATCCCCTTTATTAATCAAAACCAAATGACTCAATAACAGGCACCGCAAAGGGATGCTCGCCATCGATGACTGCGGCATTACATCATTTTTCTTATGAATTTCTTTTGGAGTTATTCTCATGATTCTGCATATGTGGTATTGTCAGGGATGTACATTAAACCCAGTATAAGTCAGTTGTAGACTTTCACATGCTAGCAACCAAAGAATCGCTAATGCGGTGTTCTTTTCTTA
This sequence comes from Brienomyrus brachyistius, assembly GCF_023856365.1. Taxonomy (NCBI): domain Eukaryota; kingdom Metazoa; phylum Chordata; class Actinopteri; order Osteoglossiformes; family Mormyridae; genus Brienomyrus; species Brienomyrus brachyistius. Next base: position 16,734,628 of record NC_064545.1, read on the forward strand.
GAACACATTGCACTCTTGAAAGACTTTTTTGTACTGCCAAAGCTAATTTTGTATTATTATTATTATTATTATTATTATTATTATTATTAGCATAGCCAAAAAGTTGTTTTCCTTTACTTACCGGAAACACATCATTTTATTTTTAACTGTTTTGATGGTCATATTAATATTTATCTTAAACAAAATCAAACAATAAATTTTTGTACGGTTTTGAAACAAAGACCGATTAACCTTTAAATAAGTAAAAACCAGCAAGTTCAATTCCTGCACATTAAAATTTCGTTTGATATCCATAGTGTGACAAACAAGCTTCGCCTAATCAACAGTATTCATCAGATGCTACATGAGAATGAAAATCACTTTCTCACTGACATTTGTGGCTTCTTAGCTACCCGTAGATTTTGTCTAGATGCAAGACTTACTCATGAAGCCAATTAGTCTGAAGTCCGTCTGGTAGGTTCTGATGGTTCACCTGAAGTAGCTTCAAATGGAAGCCTAGGCAGGAATGGCTGTTCTGATCTAGAGGAAAGTTAAGGTGATGTTCTGGGACAGGAAGATACCATCATAACTCTCAAGACACTTTCTGACATCGTCACTTCTGCTTATTGTAGAGCGCCATAACAAAACAATTCAGTTTCCATGACCTGTTCTTGCCTTGTGCGCATTTACAACAGCTGTCTGTACAAAATGTGAGGTTAGGTTTTGTTGTTTCACATTGTGTCCTCCAGTCGTTCAAGAAACTTGTTATGATGTTCAGTTACATTGACATGAAGACAAATTGCATTAAGGAAGAGGTGCTACCTTTCCATGAAGTGTAGCCCCAGTCACTGCAGGATCTCCTTTCATGCCTCCATATTCTTCACTGACACTGATAGAATCTATGCATTTCACAACTGGGAAGAAAGTACTACAGAAATCTGTGTGAAGGTACCAGGTACTTGGTGGTGATTGTTATGACTACACTTCTGGCCTTGATCTGGTTAACATTTCAAATTCATATTTCAGTAACTTGTATGACGGCAGCAAGGAAGCGAATTTGCTTCTACATGTGAAAACAAACAAAAAAAGGAAAATCAAAGTGTGTGAAGATCTTCTGATATTTATAGTGTGAACCAAAGATGCTACCTCACTCTATTTCCATTAGTGCAGTGTTTCCCAATCTTATCCTCAAGGACTCGCAGACGCTACACATTTTTGCTACCTCCCAGCTCCCTGCCAGACAGTCCACATTTTTGCTCCCTCCCAGCTCCCTGCCTGACAGTCCACATTTTAGCTCCCTGCCAGAAAGGTGGATCATCTGAGGGTCCCCACGGACTGGACTGGGAAACACTGCATTAGTGATATGAATCACAATAATGATGATACCAAAGATTACCAAAGAGTTTTTTGTTGCACGGCCTGCAAAAAATGAAGTGGTGGATAGCTTTTCTTTCATCTCCTTGGTCACTGCCCCTCATCCCTCCCACCTTTCTCAAGTTCTTCTCATCAATAATCTTTTGACGAAGCTATAGGCAGACAAATGTTGCAAACTTTGTAGAAACTCACAGTACGAGTGCCTTGCTTGAACCAAAGTGTTAAACCGCTGTTGACCTCTACAAGCCCACCTTTGACTCTTTGAATACCTCAGCCTGGAAAAAGGACGCGGTCGAAGAAAAATAAGAGAGAACAAGTCGTCGTCTCACTCTGGTGCTTTTGCCAGTGCAACCATGCAATGAAAATCATACCAAAGGAGTTCCTTTCTTCCCCACGTCTGTTGCTGACAAACCAAAGCTCATTATCTTGCCTTTCTCTCCATGCATCCCTCTCCGTCACCCTGCCATTCCTGTCCCACTCTCCTGCTTAGACGTATCCACCACGCCGGCCATGCACGTCTGCTACCAGTGTCTCTGAATACCTCGTAGTAACAAGTCCTACGGGTTACGTTGTATAGAGAGTCTATGTGATTAAGGCAGATCGTCACTAGTTTGTTAATTGTTCACGTTACTGCGGAAAGAAAAAGCTTTATGATTATTTATTTTGAGGTTTTGGCATAACCCTGTTTTGATTGTGAAAGACGTGTCGGGGAGGGGGGGGGGGGTTGCAGAGGAGGTCTGCTGGAAGAAAGGGGAAATATTTTATTTTTTATTAAGATGTTGTGTTATTCTGATGTTGTAATGATGGTAGACTGACTTCTTTTTACAGGGTATCACCAAATGCTGTAACAATGTGTGTATATGTTTCCCTTTTTAGCTGTGTTGTGATTTATATTTAATTTAACTGCATTTTGTATGGCTTAATCACTACTTTAATTTATGCATTTGTAGGTAAAATAGATTTGTATATATTAGGATTCTGGGGGGAAGAAAACCAGCCAAACTTTTATTATCCAGTTTCTCTCCGTCTCTCTCTCTCTCTCTCTCTCTCTCCCCCTTTCCCTGACTCTCTCTCTCTGTCAGTACCTCCTTTTTGCTTAGGTATGTTGAAGGCATAGGATTTCTTATCGCAGGGTTTACCTTCACAGACGTTTAAGCAAACATTTCGGCCGTAATCTCCCAACACTGCCAGGAATCCAAAGAATTCACCTGCCACCGAAACCAGAGTTTCCAGGGAGTTACTTTGCTCAGCATGCGGCAGGATGCGGTGTGTGTGTGATTTTTCTTACTTTTTGAAACTGTTATCTAACAAGTAATACTGCACATCCAAAGATTTATAGAAGAAACCAAATACAAAAAAAAAACAAGAAAAAAAGATTTTGTTAAAAGCACTGGCTTTTGTCAGATGAAGTTGTTGTGTATTGATTGGCAGTTCACACAGGTACAGGATGTTAAGTGCGTAGATCTGATGCATAGAGGAGCAATCGTGTCCATTTGGAACATCTAGTTCTACGTACACTCTTGAGCTTTAACATGGGGGCTGCCATTACCTGCTAAATTTGCTCTGTCTTACATGGAGAGAGGCGGGGCCTGGGAGGGGCAGCTGGTCTGCCAAGGGGGCGGGGCCACTTCGCTGTGTGCGGGTTTCTTCTTGTGGTCCTGCTGCCCAGCTCCACCTAGTATCTGTTATTTTGGTACGTTCTCATGTAAGGACAATAAGCAAAGTCTAACAAACCTGCAAAGAAACTCACCAAGTAACCTGTGTGTGTGTGTGTGTGTGATGTGCGAGCAGGTATACCTATCCTTATGGGGACACAATGTCCCCATAACGTGATAAATATCAGTTTTTTTCCCTTATGGGGACTGGTTTATTTTATAAAAATCGGTGACTGCTAAGAAAAAGTTAAAAATGCCAAAACTCTTGTATTTTGCTTGGTTATTTATGGTTATGGTTAGGGCAGGGTGGGGGTTAAGATTGTCATAGTTAGCGTTAGCATTTTTCCCATAGAAGTGAATGAGCGTGCCCCATAAGGATAGGTATACCCTACATGTGCGTGTGTGTGTGTGTGTGTGTCTGTGCGTGCATGCACATGTGAATATGTAGATTCGGTTATTTGTGTGCTGGTGTGTGTGTGTGTTTGGTGTTTGCCTGTTTGTATGTCAGGATTTTGTAATAGATGTTGCCATGAAGCTGAGCTTGTCCATCTCTGTTGTTCTCAGCTGGTCCTCATCGTAATAAGAACAAAACTGAATTTCTAATGATTATGGCGTTTGCTGTTACCAGTAGCAAGACCATTGTTTTTCAGGCCTGTGCTGTATTTTCTGTGTTGGTTCATTTTTACATCTTCTGCCACAAGACATAGCAACCACCTGCCTTTCTGTTCTGTGGCAGGTTTTCTCATTTGCCTTTTAAAAAAGGCATGAATCTGGGTTTACATCTTAATGCACTTAAATCCTCATACAGATTATGTTTACATACCTTCAGCTTTGTCTTGCTTGCATAACATCATTAAGTATATATTTAGATCCAGATGACCAAATACTGTTAACAAGCATTCGTTTGGTTTTGTTTCACTGAATCCTCGTCCTAAAATGAAAAGCAAATTCCCAGTATTTCTGTGTGTATATATACACAGATTCCCAGTGTCAGTGTATATGAGGGATATAACATGTTATCTGGTTATTTCGAGTTCTTGAATCACATCCCTGCTAAGAGAATGGAACCAGTAAGGGACCTCCTGTGGGATGGGCAGCCTGGCCACCAGTACTGTACCTAAAGGGGGCGCCAAAGACAATCACTGGGAGAGCAGAACGTGGTACATTTTGATTCTCTTCTAAGACGGGGTCTTCTTCCGGTGGCTAAGTAAAGCATGGAAGATTTAAGTGCGTTTGATGCATAAAAAAAACTAAATCTAACATGCAAATATGTTTCAGTTTTAAGGTTTAAATTCACTCTTTGCTTTATTTTCAAGTGAATTGACAAAATGAAGGTCATTGCTCATTGCCACAAGTCTCTCTCTCTCCAGTTCTCTTCTCTGTCTTTCTGTCTTTCTTACTCTCTCTCAGTTCTAGTCCTCGTCCAACGTATTTATTGTGAGCAGTAAGATAAATGGGTGACAGCATCCGTTACTCTCTTTTTTTTAACGCTAGATATTTTTGTAAGCCTACCTGCTTATTTTGTAATGACTTTTTAAAACGTCTTCGTTCCCCTACAGATTTGCTGTTATTCTCTCATTATGCCATGCAAAAAAAAAAAATTAAAAATCATCTGCTGTGTTTTGCCAAGCAAAAAAAAAAATGTTATAATGAAGAGGAATATGTGCTGATGTCATCATGCTTTGTTCCATTGTTAAAATGTTCAGCTTTTCTGTAGTCACCACAAAATGTTAGCAAATAAAAGGCTGGGTTTTCCCAGAAGTTTAAATCTGGAAGCACTCCTGTGTTTTTATGCCCTTGTGGTTCGTTTTGGTGTAAATTGCTAGTTTCTGTTGTAAAGCATACAATCATTTATCAATGATTTTTAACGTAATGCATATGGAGTCAACCTACAAGGTCTTTGCTTACTCTCTGCTAAATGGTAGACTACAGATACACTAATGGCCAAAACTGTGGAAACACATAGCATTTTTGCCATTACACTTTGAAAATTACTACATGAATATTGGCAGTGAAGTTTATAAACAATCAAAGAATGTTACAAATATCAAACACTGTATGATTAAACAAGCTACTGGAGTAACTGGAATAAAGTTCTGCAATCTCTAAAAATTGGAAGTGTTTCCACAATTTTGGCCCCTAGTGCATACAGAGGCGGAACAAGTGTACTCTTGGGCACTGGGCCTTGGGGCATAAAGTGGACAATTCCCCCCCCCCCTTCCAAATTCACACCAAGGGCCTGTCTACGCCAATTGCAGCAGTTGCAGATGATGAAATTTAAGTATCTTAAGTAGCCTCCAAATGTCCTACCCATCATGCACTTGCAGTAGGTAAGAACTGCTTCTTATAGTTTATTGGACACTAATCAGCTATTTTCACTGTAATAGTTTCACTTTGCAAAAATAAACTTTTTATACACATAAAAACCCTGCTATGTTTGTCACCGAGTGATCTGGAGTGTTTTTTTGTTTGTTTGTCATGTGCCTTTATTAACACAGATTGCTACCTGAAAAAGCTGGTAAATACCAGCATGACTGCGGAGCGGTCCATTTTAATGGCCTGTATTTCACAAAAAGATTCACCAGAGGTCATCGTAACGCAGTGACTGGAGTCTCTTGCCTCTCTCTCTCTCTCTCTCTCAGCCCTTTATAAAGCTGATGATTATTTTGGTGTCAGTTATTAAGATTTTGGTTATATTAATAATTATAATGTTAGGTCACATGGCTTTAATTCCTATCAGTAAAACACCAATGCTTCATTCTTATATTTGGTGTTTAATGTTATTCTTTTTTTACTGCTATTAGCAGTATTGAGTAAAACTGTAACAAATTCTGACACTTCTTTGATAACCTGGTCTCTGTCCGGAGGTAATAAATCATCCCGCATATTATCTATCCCTCATGTTATTTCAGCAAACCTACTTTATTTAGTTTCTGCTGATTAAGTCACTGCGTTTAAACACTGGAAGAGCTGCTGTAACTCTGACAGTCTCAGGACGAGCCGCCTTTGTCTGGGTGGAATGAAGAGGCTTTGTCAAGCAGATTGCCACTGTCATTTGCTTTAAACAATCCCGTCATTGTATCTGCCTTGCTATCAGAAAAATATTCCAACATTGAGCGCCTTTGTTTACAGCTTTCTGACTGCTTGATGGTGGCAGGGGTGCACAAGGGACAGTGGCCCTGCTGCCCTCCTTCCTTCAGTCTGACTGCAAAGGAACATTTATTCTTGAGCCTAGCAAACGTAATTATCGATACTAGCATCACAACTAGTTCCATACATTTATGCAGAGGTGCTGCTTTAAAGGTCAAATAGAATAAACAGATGACTGGATTTCTTTTGAGCAAGTTATAATGATAATGGTGGCCGAGTGGCCTAAAGCGCTCTATTCAGACAGCATCCTCTGCTGACATACAAAGCCTTGAGCACAGTGTATGGCTCTATAGGTTGAGAATCTATACGTGGGTTCTGAAGGTCACAGGTTTGAATCCCTTGTCTTGAAGAGCTCTCATATCATTGTTGGGCTCTTGACCCCAGTGGCTCCTGGAGCACTACATAAATGGCTAGCCCTTCACTCTGGCCCCAAGCCTTACGCTCCTCTATGCATGCATGTCCTAGCACAACAGTACGTGCAGACTGTTGTACTTGCTATCTGTACAATGACAATAACGACATTCTAATCTGTAACTGTTGCACAAATGATCAAGTCTTAATTTCTCCAAGTAATTTAGTGAATTTGACAATTCAAAATCAAAATTTAATGATTATTAATTATTATGAATTTTGAATTGTGTTTGTCCAACTCTTTGTTGTAATAAATGACACTATACATAGTCTGAAAGCAGGGGCACGGTGCTCCTTCAGCAGCGGGGTTACGGATTTGAATCCCACCTCTCTTCCGTTTGCTCAGTTTGCATTTCCATTGCATTAGCATACTGTCTTAATTGTGTTTCTAAATGAAACGCAGCGCATGACCGCGTGTGCATGACCGCGTGTGCATGTGAGCTCCCTATAATGTACTGGCGCCTTGCCTGGGATGTGAGCCAGCCGTCTGCCCTACAGTGCCTGTGCTGAGCTATGGTGACATTGTATATATCGGTATAGCACAGCATTGAGAAATTTTGCATATATTTATGTTAATTATACCTTAGGGTTTTTTTTTCTAATTAACATTTGAGATCTGTACTGGTGACTAAAACTCTGTGGAGACGTCGGCTCTTGGTTTCTTGGTTTTGTTAAGCAGCTATAAAGTGTGATACACTGTATTTTTGATCAAAGCATGTGAACAAAGTAAAAAAGATATATTTGATGTGTTGTGATTTTAAATGCCTTTCTGAAAAAAATGCATAATTTTTTTATTTCTTGGGATATTGCCAATGCCAGTTTGACAAGCCAATTATATCGCAGCCCTTTGTTAAATATCATTTTAGAATCTGTATATATGCTAATCAGCTTGGTAAAGTACATGTACCTGCTTGTTCGACATACAGGATAGTTAATATTTCATTTATATTTGTTTTTCATCTTTGATAAACGTATCAACGTTTGATTCAGTTGTCCATTCAATGTTTTTCCTCTGTTTTTATTAATAAATGTTTCCCTTAATATTGTTCTTATATGTCTGTTTATCCATTCTGCGCTGACACGTTCTACAGCCCTGACTAATCATAAACTATAAATCTTTCCAACTGCTCACATTTGCGGTTAGGCAGACATGAATAAGAAAGGCTGCTGAATGCATTAGCTTTATTTGGTGTTAATAATACGTTTAATATCTTTCGAAGCTGCACTCAGGTTAAATCTCTTCATATGCACTGTCATCTACAACGGTACTCATGGAAAATGGTGTCCTCCTTTTTTAAAGGCATTACAAGGGGGCTTAAAGCGCGGCACATCTTTTTATAACTTGTAACATGCTGCCCTACTTTGTCCATTTCAACAAGCTTAAATAGCCACGCAGTCTGCACTCTGAACCAATATCCACCCATACACTTTCTCATCGCTTGTTAGAGTTACAATATAATTATGATTTTTAAGCTTCTTTTGATCATATTCTAAGATGGCTCCGTATGAAAATTGCTGATTTTGAAGAATACTTTTGGAATGACAGCTGACGCTGTGCAGTTGCCATGGCAGCAGGTCACGTCCAGGGCCGTAGCGGGGAAGTGACGAGAGAAGGCGAGCGGCTGTGCCGACACGTGACCCGGCAGCTGCCCCGGGCTGTTTCTGTAACCGTCCACGATCTTGGGGGGGGGGTGGTGAGACAGCAGCGTGCAGTGACACGCGGTAGCGCGCATGGGAAGACGAGCCGCGTGAAGTGACACGAGGGCGCGAGAGACGAGCGGCGTGAAGTGACACGCGGCCGCGGGCGTCATGGGTGCGACCCTGAGATCGGAGCGTGACTGTGATGCAAGAAATCAGCTAGCGGCCGAGTTATATGCAGTAGGGGGCGCTTAGATAATTAGAGATTACGGCCGACAGAGTCCTGAGGGATGCAAACTTATTAAAATGCCTTTCAAAGAAAAAAAGTGAAATAGGGTAATTCTGTCGGGCGGTGGGAGGGAGCGGACGCCGGAATGATAATGTCAGCAGGGGGAAGGTGCTTGAGTGGCTTTGTGTGGACGCGATCGGAGGATATTTGTACCTGCGGGTGATCGGGGAGGAGGGGGGCTGGTAGGCAGGGACAGTTCTGCGGATGCACAGCTATTTGGCTTTGTCGGCAGCTAATTAGTTATATGTGTACGCCTTGGGGAGGTAGGAGGTAAAGAGAAATGCAGCCGGCCTCTGGTGGAAGCAGCTTCGCTGCCGATGGCATTAATCTAACCCCGCTGCTGACATAACTGGTCTGTACATGGGGTGTCGTTTACATTTGCCTGGTTGCTGGGCAGCAGTGGTCTAATCGCTCTTTGTTAGAAATACCCAGACTTTCGGGTTCGTTTGGGTCCAGTGTGTTTGGGATGTTTTTTTCCGACCACGGGGGCTTTGTGTTTCGCTAGGAGTTACCAGCCTTCGCTAGGTAGTTGAGATCACGACGGCTCGCAAACAAAAAAAGACGGGAAACCTGTGCGCGGTGACCGAGGGGCGGACGAGCTGCGGAACATTTCGACGACAACCATGAAGCCAGACCGAGGTAAATCTGTAGCATTTCCACCTTATTTACAACAGAGCGTAAATGGGGACGCGTTTTAATCACAGCTCAGAAGGGCTACTTATCCATCGGAATTCAGTGACCCCCCCCTCCGAAGTCCCGTTTGGGGGTAACTGTTTGCATGTCAGTCACAGAGTCTTTGTTCAGTCCTGTCTGGCTGTTGTGCAAGACGGGGATGTCATGTGTCAGACGGCTGATGTTTTATTATTACATGTATTACATGTATTATTACACGGCTTTGATTTGAGCATCACTCACGACCAGGGCGACACATTTACAACGCGCTTATACTTTTGTGCGCTGTGTGATTCAGGTGCGTCGTTGCTGTTGTATTGTGAATCGATGCTGCCCAATTACATTTCTATTCTGATTGGTTCTACTTAATGAAATAGTGTTTGAGAAATATATTTACGCCATTTACTAACTTAAGATTTCGTGCATGTTGAGTTATCAAACAATGAGTACACCTTCAATGTAAAACAGTGTATTAAAAAGTAGGGTCCAGACCTATATGTGATAAATTTATACTGTGTAATGCATGGCGTGTAATATAAAGGTAAAATACCTGACACCACAAAGTTTTTTGCAACCGAGTCACTGGACATCTTCCCACATGCGTTTCTAGTATTTAACACCCCATAGCCTTGCAGTTTGTTGATAAGCAACACCATGTTGAACAAACAGGACTAGTTAATATTTAATTTCTGGGCTAAATTTGAAAGCAAGCCAGTATATTGCCTGATGCCACGGAGAAAGTCGCCCATGTGGATTTTCACGATCGGACCTTGTGCGCCGTTTGACTGACGTAGCCGCTTATAAAACACTTGCGCGAGCTGCAGCGGACGCTGTTCGCGTGCCAGGACGTGTTGTTAAGTGGGCTGACGTCTGCGAAGGCAGTAACATACAGTGGCGCGTGAAGCTGCTGGCGTGCTTTCTGACTGCTCTCCTTCATAGCTCTAATAATAAAACCAGTCAGCTCTGGAGTGCTTCCCAAATCCGCACTGCGCTGCTGTGATTTGGAACATATTGTTCCTCTGATATAAGTAGCTCCCTCTCCGTCTTCCTGTCCTTACGTCTCTGCTACTTTTCCCGTCCTGCTTATTATTCTGCAGTTTCCTTGTTTGTTTGTTTAGTTTACAGTCAGCAGTGAGTTCTGTAGAAGCCAGATATTCCCCCATGATATTTTCTTTTCGCCATCCATCATTTTAATTTTGCATGGTTTTTGTATCCGCCAGGTTAAATTCTCCCCCCAGCTCCTACCCTGGGGCATTGTGTGGTAAGCCTTGTTCGAGCGATTTGTGTGTTATTTGTTTAAAACAGGAAAGACAGGGAGGGGTCCCTTTCAGAGTTCAGGGTGCCCAGCTGCATGCTGTTTCATAGGCCATTCTGGAAGACGGACTGGGTTTTGGAAAGACTGAAATGATGACTACTGATTAGTGATTGTGAGGTAGTCTAGTGGTCCAAGACACAGGATTGTTACCTGAACACTGTTCCCAGAAAAGGTCAGCTGCTGTACCTTAGAGTATGGTTATTAACCTGGGATGCTTGTCCAGCTACATTCGTGTGACCTTGCATTGAGGTGTCTGATAAGTTAAAATCTATTTGTGATTCCAATGAATGACCAACATCATTTAGCACTGTGGATGTCAAGGATCAATGATGTTTATTCGTCATTCTGCAAGTGGGCTACACATGTGCATGAAAGTGATGAAATTAAGTAGCTGCCTCCATAATGACATGAATAACATACATGCATACAAATATAAAGTACATACATGTACTGTATGCATAATTAGCCTAGTATGAAGTATATACTATGCAGATTACATACAAATGTAAAGGTTTGCATTGTAGTTTAAGAAACTCAGGATGTAGTAAGAATAGTGCAGCAGGGTCAGCTGGTCATCGTAGCATTCAGTGGTGGGGGTGAGGTGGTGCCCCATCCGTAGTGGGGGGCCTAGTGATGGCAGGTGGAATGCAGGTATTTTTGGTGTATTATAACTAGGGTTGCAAAATTGTGGGCATTTTCCTGTTAATTCCCATGGAAAGTTTCCAACTTGGAATATTTCTAAAATTTCCCAGCTAAAGTTCCCATGGAATGGAAAGTTTCTGGAAAGTTTCCAAAAATCTTCCACCCCTTTGCTACCCTAATTATAACTGGTATTCTTTTATGATATGTACGCAGTCATGTCTGTTTATACCCGAGGCAGGTGTCCATTGTCGATGTGTGTCTATTGTTGATTGGTACCCTTGTACTTCGCCTGTATGTCTTTTTAAGATTGTGGTGATGCAGAGGCCATATGGAAGCAGTGTTTACACAAGAAGCCTGAGGGAAACCGGTGGAGAAAAGAACAGCCGTCTGTTTACACAGATCACTTTATGGTTAGTCAGGGCTGTAAAACGTGTCAGCTCTGCAGCACCGAGTGTCTCAACAGAGTCATCTGCGAACAAGGAGTGTTTTGGGTGTCTCCCAAGGTCTCAGACCTTTTTGTTATGAAACCGTTTCCTTTTGGGAGAGAGGGGGGTGGTATTTATTTACGCGTTCTGGGAGCTGAGGCTGTTCATGCTTTTGATCGCACTGATTCGCCACCACTTCATGCTAGCACGCACCTTTCCTGTACAGTCTGACCAGGTCCAGCCTGAAGACTCTCGAGCACTGTTTGAGTAAATGGGAGAACCGTGTAAAGGTCACGACTCGCCGGAGTGTCCGCTTACAGCCCCGTCTGGGCGTTGTGTCGGTAGGGGGGTCTCTCTGCCAGCATGCCTTTCATGTACATGGGCAGGGGAATCAACATGAGTCATTAGGGCTGTGTGGTTTTGGTGTGCTAGCTAGCCATGGTCAAAATTAAGATGCATTAACACATAGTACTGTGGAAAATGTACATTTTGAGTTATTGTCACCGGGGCAGAATGATGGTGTGGTTGACCTGACAGTAGAAAATGTAGCATGGGTTCGATAATCCCAGATTTGACCCTCTTGTTCCATTGATCCTCCTGTTCTACGCATCTGAGTGAGCAGAAATGTGGTGAGATCGCATCTAAGGGTCGGCAGCCGCAGACTGACCCCAGGTCAGCTGTGATTAATCAAACTCAGGCAACACCGATAATGATCTGTGATCTCAGGAAGCACAGATTTAGCACATTCATTTGTAGCTGGGTTCAGCAGAGTTATTTGGCACGATGGGAGAATTACAGACTTGTTTTCTTTTAAAGTTGCTTATCTGGACCCTTACTATGAACATATTTAAGGGGAAGAAATGAATATTTAAAAAACTTTAGCCTGGTTATGAAACCGGAGCAGAGCTGAGCTTTTTGTTTATGTGTCTGGTGCTGCCATGTAACCATAACTTGAATGGAAAAGTTTGGAGACCTTTACCTTTGGGGTAATTAGATTTTAAACAAGCCTTGTTTTGTCTAACAAACTGAACGAGATGCTGAGATCTCTAAGTAACTCTTTCTCTGTGTTTTGCCTGTACTCTAGTAGAGCTACACTTGGCTTGTGTGTCCTTCCCATCTCCGGCTGCATACAGACTCTCTAGTGACAGATGAACTGTTCTGGTCGTCTTCCTTGGGATTCTCCGGAGCTTGTCAGCTGTGCCTATTTGTACTTATTTGTGTTGGGGGGGGAGTGTAACCGGAATCGAAGGCGCCGACACTTTATTTTTACGTCCCGTGAAGCCCAGGGTGTCCTCAAGAATCCTGGTTCTATTGCAGGAGGAGGATCTACCCAAAGCTGGGAAGGATGCGGGACCCAAGTGCTTGTAAACAGAATGGCAGGCTTCAGAAAAGCGTGGGGATGGCCGGCATCTGTGCGAGATCCACGCAACACGACAGGGTGTTTTTGCTTCTTTAATCAACTTAGAGTAAAGGTTCAGCTTGATGAACTTTCAAATATGAGCGGAGAACATCTGATCTGCATTTGCAGAGATGTTAGCTAACCTGTTTACAGGTAACCCGATCCAGTCTTGATGCAAGTCATTTGGAAATGTCACTGGATTACAACACGTGGTCCTTTGAATGTGCATGATTCGGAGGAAGAAGAGCTCCTGTGATATCATTATCTTATTGATATCATTATCTTATTGATATCATTATCTTATTGATATCATTATCTGCATTGATGATGTCTTCACTTGCAGAGCAAGGGCTGGGACCTGTGGCCCCCACATCTGGCATCTGCAGTCCTTTGGATATATGAGCAAGTGCCTCATTGACTCCAACTTCCCCGTGACCCCATCTGACTGCAGGCTACAACATCGGCACCACGGCAGACCGACCATGTCGGCTTTTAAGTGAAAGCGGATGAGCTCTCGTTGGTGCTGGGTGGGCTCTGAGGATACAGGGCTGACCTTTGCTACAGGAACACACTCTGCAGTGTCTCCAGTTATATTATTAACAGGATTGTAGGATGAGTAGTTTAGCCTGTTTGCTTGTTGTGGGGCAGGAGCTGAGTAGGCCGCTTAACTACAGGCTTCTGGGGGTCAGTTCCGGCCCTGGCTCTCCTCCGTGTGTGGATCTCACATGGACTTCCTCCTATAGTCCAAACGTGCAGTTTAGGTGACTCGTTCTTTCCAAGTGATCAGTAGTGAATCTGTCTGTGTGTGGATGTGTGGTGTCCTGTACTTCAAGGTGTGGCAGGGGATCATGGGAAATGGAGGCATTATTTCGGCTTTTGTACCATTATGCAGTGAGATATTTACAGTGATATTTGGATGAAGCACCGTGCTGTACTGACAGCGGGCGACACTCTGGCTGCAGTTGCGATGCTTTGTGGAGGTGCATCATGGGAGAGAGTGGGTACTGAGGCAGGTGTTTAAAAAAAGCTCACCTTCCATCCCATCTTAGCAGGCCACAGTCAGGTAGGCTGTCTCACTGTGACTGTTGGGCGGCTGTGGTAGTCTGCGGAGGTTTTCCCCCGGGTACATTCTGTCGCTGTATAAGGTGTCTCTGCCCCTGGCTGAGATGTTGGATATCCTTCACATAAAAGTCCCAGCAGATTCAGGACAGGCCAACGGTGGAGGCTGTTACAGCAGTAAGCGGATACCCCGGATCTTCCGAGTACGGCCGTTACGCAGGGCTGATGGCCGGGCAGCAGAGAGCGGCCACTGCACTGCCGTGATCTCAGCTTAAGCAAACAACTCAAACGTGTGTCCACGGGAACATCGGCATCTGAGGTGTGGCGTGGGGGCCAGGGTGTGGCACACGGCGGGGGGCTCGGGGGGGGGGGGGCTCGATCAGGGGACTGGGCTCTGAGGCTCCCAGGGAGGATGAGCATGGAGTCCTACACATTGTTATGCATGTTGATAACTTGCATACCTGTACACAGTATAATGACAATAAAACCTAATGTTATATAATGAATCTTATCTAACCTGATATACTGAATCTAATCTAATTAATTATGGTTAATATTGCTGTTGGTACTCATTGATAAATGTTGGTTTTGGGGTGATACAGCAAGCATTAGGAGTGACATAGCACACCTGGGTAGAGAGACATTGTTAAATCCCCCTTATCTGAGGCACCCCTGATGGCTCAGTGTAATATGTCTCCTCAAGTGGGGGGGTCTGATAACAGGAGCAAGCAAGGTCAAAGGGCAGCCCAGCACAGTGAATCCTGATCCTTGATCAGATGATCTCGGTTGAGTGATCGCGAGGTTGTCCACTGAAATTGGTCTGCTGCACAGAGAAGACGGGAGCCTGAGTTCTAAGAGCAGAAATGAAAGATCCTTCAAAGCCTCCGTTCTGTGTGTTTGCCTTTCCGGTCTTTGTGAATGTGTCAGGATCGTTTGCTCTGCATATACAGTGTGACTTTACTCAGCTTGCTTTGAAGTTGTCTTTTTTTTGTGGTAATTCAGTCAGAGTCATTCATTTGGTCTGTGCTTCTAATGAGTCATGACTCCCAAATGGGAATATAGAATTGATGTTTGTCCACATCTGATCCTTCATTGCTGTGTTTATTGTATTTCTAACTGCAAAGAGATCTAAGCGTTTGCACCAGTCAGAGGCTATAAATCATATAAATCATTAGTTAGACTGAGGTCTTTCAGTTCAGTCCAATTTAGCTTGATTTTATAACACCCTTCCCAGCCTGACTTTCCCCGAGTGAAACATGCAGCAGTATTTTCGAGTGGATCTGCGGCCAAGTAAATCCAGAAAGCATTACATGCAGACATAATAGCAGTCGCCATAAAGAGACTTGGGGTGCAAATACGTGTTTTTAAAATCGAACAGAAATAGTTTAGGCAGAGATTCATGGGATATGGCTGTGGGAACAAACCAGTAATGTGCAATAATGTCACATTTTTGGTTTGTTTGTGTCCCCCCCACTTAACTCTGAGAGTCAGTATCTTCTTGCGTGTCCTCACAGCTCGAGTTCCAGAGCGTCTGAGGCGCCGAGCCTGTGTCGACTCGCACACGTTCCGTGTTAAGCGAATCTCAGGGGGGAGGCTTCTGGTCGCTCCGGGGAAACTTCAGGTCGGCCAGACAGGCTATGGGAGGGGTCCTATGTACTGCGTGTGACGGATGGGTGACCCTCCACGTAACCAGACTCGGCGAGCGTGACAGCAGATCTGCAGGGAGCCCCTTATCCATCCTTCACTGTCTTTTTTAATTACAGTAATGCAGCGCGCAGATTTTCCACATCTCACCGCGTCCCCTTATCACCGCAGCAGCTTCCTGCGAAGCCCTTCAGCACCCTCACCCAAGAGGCCGCCTAATGATAGGCTGCCCGTGTCTTTAAAAGGCTTTAAGAAAATGAGCGTTTTTAACACAGAGCGTGTTAGTGATTAGTGCCTTATTAAATCTTAACTACTGGCCACGTTTTTTTTTTTTTCCCCTTGGGAACAGGGCAGCTAAGTTCACAGAGGTTGTGCCTTTTTCCAGACTTGCAGACTGTATCGAAAGTTGGCAGAAAAATACAGACTGAAAAAAGATCAGTTTGGGCCTCCTGTCCAATCAGGGCTTGTTGCCAAGAGGGTTTGAAGTCTGCCTTTGACCGGACTGGGAGAAAGCAGGTGATTTACAAGCGCCCCACCCCCACCCTCGACCATCCCATCAGTTGTAATAATGTGCCAGAAGAACACCCTATACCATATGTTGGTCTTTCTAGCCTAACACTGCTGGGACTAGAGTATCTGCAGGACAATTTACTGAAATATGACCACGGTTTGGCTCACAAGCTGAAACCGTTGTGCTTTATTGTCCCAGACGCTAGTGACCAGTTTCTCTTCATTTGTCTTACCAGGCTGAATGCAAGCCTTTCTCTCATGCTGTGACTCTCTCTGCTATTCTTTGTGCCAGCAGTTAAAACACACAGTCTTGTCTGCAAGTTAACAAAGAACGTTTGAGTTCTTCGCAGTGGGTCTACACTGGTGCCCCACTGAAGGATGTTTTAGGCTTGTGGGAGTTTTATTACAAAAAAAATGTTCAGAGGGCAGAAGGAACAATGATTGGTTCTCTCTCTCAACCAATCAGGTTATAGAGGAGGTGGGACCAAGCATCTAGAGGAGGCAGGATCAAGACATCTGATTGGTTGGTCATGTCTGTAGTTGCTTGGACCCGCCACCCCTGCAATCTGATTGGTTATTGGTTGCATTTTTTTCTTCTGCCCTCAGGACATTTTTATGCAAGTAAAATTCCCATAGTCATGTTTTTGTGTTTGGGTGTTTAACTATGTTCTGCCATCATCAACAAATCTGCAGATCTTGCAGGCCTTGAGCAATGAACTACAATGTCAGGCATCATTTGTTCCTCTGAGATGAGTGGCCCATCTAGGTCACGTGACATGTGACCTCAGCAGAGCTGTCCTCCTGCTGTGCTTAGTGTTGGCTTACTTCAGAGACCTGGGCTGAGATGAGGGGCGGAGCCGCTGTACTGCGCTCGTGTCCCGTCGCTCCTGTACTCCTCGCATGGGAGGGAAAGTGCCCTAGCCTGGATCTCACTGAGATTGTTGAAAGATGACATGATCGATTGGGTGCCTCTTCCCCCCCCCCACGGAAATGGCCATGCTGACAGCGAGCCCAGCCGCCCAGGACGGTTCCGTCCTGCTACCTTTCACTCTAATGGGTCTGTATTTACCACGCTGTCTATTGCTTTACATAAAACATCATGCTGCGTTGTGCACGCCTGTGTTGTTATGCATGAAATACTTGCTAAATGAGTCATAAATCTGGGTTCCAATGTATCAAAATCCATTTAGACGCTAACTGTGTTCCTTGTGAGCAATCGGCAGCTGCACTCCCTCTCAGCTTTGGTGCGTCGAGGCAGGTCTGTTTGTTGTTGTCATCTCATTTGTACATGGCAGATCTCATACTCCTGATGAGGGACTTCTGGGTAAATTAGCCTGTTATAACTACTGCTTCAGCGGGATCTCTGAGCCCCGCATGTGGCGTGTGATAAGCCGCTAGCAGGCATGGACAGGGAGGAGCCACCCACCCCAGCCAAGCTCATGCTGTCTCATGCTGGAGCTGCATGTGAGCTGCTTAGCCTGACGGACGAGGAGCAGATAGGGATCAGACGCGATGGAAAGCCTGCAGGAGACGATGACACAGCATGTAAATGAACTTAGGCCAAGCCTGCATCCAGATCCATGATAAAAGTAAAGCGGGCCTTTCTTTGGAACACCTGCATGTAACATGTAAATAATTAGATGTGAGGTTAATTTTTAATAAGATATTCCTGGAAGTCTTATTGAAATATTTCTCAGAAGACTTTTGCAATCCATTTGTCTTGGTTAGGCATCACATTTTAATGATTATTTTTTTGCCCTAGACTATTTAGATCAGGGCCCCCCAGGTCTGGTCCTGGAGGGCCAGGTCTGCAACGCAGGTTGTAGATTCTCCTGCTCAAACACACCTTATTCAGCCCACCAGCCAGGTGTGTTTGAGCAGGGAAATCTGCAAACTGTGTCATAGACTGGCTCTCTTTGACCGGAATGGGGGAATCCCAGTTCAAAGTCTAGTGATGGGGCCAGATGATACCTCAGAAAGAGTGGCTGTCCTCTCCGGCAGGGCTGGGAAGGGTGGACACCTGGTGTGTCTGTGATGTGACACTACTGTCTCAGCCAAGATGGCATCGCAGCCCCCCCCTCCCGCCATCTGCATCGGCAGTGATGGAGATCTCTGGCTTACGGGGGCATTAGTTGCATTAATGGGGCCGTGACCTCTCTGCTGTTCGAGCCACATCACCAAGGACACTTCCCTGTTTCAGCAGCATGCTCAGTGTGTCCAACAAGCTCGTGGAAAGACCTTTTGATTGCATTTCCCCCAAATAAATCATTAATTATCCTTGTAATTTCGTCCACATAATAACATTGCTGTGACTGTTGATTTTCTTTTTTTATTGTATGTCCAAGAGTTGCGTAAACAAATCCTTCTGCCATGTAAATCTGTGGCATTAGCAAAGGAGTGAAAATAATGGCAAAAATAAGGACAGTTTTTGCTGTAAACTCTTTGGGCTGCATGTCTGAACAATGGCCGCATTGTCTGTGACAGAGGAGCCTGGTTTCAAGTAGATGTAACACTGTGTTTGTGTGTGTGTGTGTGTATTTATGCAAACGGTGCCCGTAGGCACTGTGTGAAAGGTAAATCCTTTCTTTGCCCCAAAATGAGGAAGGAGACTTTTTCTGGTGGAACTGAGACGAAGGTAGAGGATATTTTGGATTGGGTCTCATACCTTAAACAAGCTCAGTGTGAACTCAAATCTGCATCTCTCACTGCAGACAGAAAACGGATGAATCACATGGCTGAAGTTCCCCAACTGTCAGTATTTATGTCTGTCCAGCACGTGTTTGGCAGCCTGCAGCTGCGGGATTGGTGGAGGCTGGGTCCGGGGGGAGGGGCCACGCTCTGCGGGACCTGCTCCTTCTCCTCAGAGGGGCAGTGCCGGCCATCGCCTGCTGTATCTCTCTAAATAGCCCCCAGTGACACCGAAGCCACAGAGGGGGGGGCTGAGCTGGCAGCCGTAAGACTGCATTCATGAGCTGTGGCTTCTGCCTCGCTAGATTAGATCTTTCTTTTAGGAGCGTAGAGCTAAACTGGCCAGTGCTGTGCTTCTCGGTGACTGGTCCGTCTGCTGCACGTGTGTTGGGTCATCGTTGCTTTTCTGGGTGACGTTCAAGGTGCATTTAAAGCAGGTTTTTATATGACTTGTATTGGTATTAATGTCTTTTCTTCTCAGTCTCTTGTCTTCAAATAATATGCATATCTACTTTAATATAATAAGTAAATTCGGCACACCGTGAGTGGCCGTGTCTGTTTCCCTTTGTGTGCTCCTCATCCCTAGACTCATTATCTGACGCACATTAATATGTAAATGATAGCGGAGCCCTCTCTGAATATTCATACATTCAGGCGGTACTGCCCCCGGCCCGTTCCTGTGCCGTGATGATTTCTCCGTTTCGTTATCGCTCCTGGTCGTGACTCGCCGTTACGGCGGTCGTCCCCCCCGAAGCTCTGGAACATTCCACTCGGCTACGTTGAGATTAGATCAGTGTAAATGAACTGCGGCGAGACCCTCCAGCTGCCATCTCTGCTGGAGGCTCCTCGTTCTTCCAACTGGATGTTCGTTTTGTTGGTTATTGAAGATGTTGATGCTTTAAGGCTGTGTTATTTTCTTTTATTTTATTAAAACAACAATAAAGTGGCCTTTGTGTCTCCCTTGGGTGTTTGCGTTTTGGGAGTGAATGCTCACACGCAGAAACACGTGTACTTTTGGTGAATTCTGTTTTTATCCAAAATTAAGTCATTTACCTTTGACACATTTCGGCAATATCACCGGCGTCCTGGCAGCAGGACACTGAGACTGGAACTGTTGTTGGAGCCTCTCTGCTGCCATTGGCCCCTCCCCCCCCCATATCGACAGCTGCCTTGTGCACATGCTCAGAGCGTGCAGGAGAGCAGCCCTCAAACAAAGGCGAGGTGTACCTTGCTCCTGTCCCAAGATGGTGAAACAGCGTGAGCCAGCAGGCCTTGCCTTACAGGGCCGACAGACAGCAACAATGGCTGCGATGTGTCGTTTGGCTTCCTTACCCCAGAGGGCAAAAAAAAAATCTGTCCAGAAGCCTTATTTTCCTTTAGCCTAACATAGCAGAGCTTGGAAGTATAGGAGACACGTTTATCTCTAGTTGCAGGTCAAGTGGGAGTGAGAAGCCACCTCACAAACAGAAAGTCTGAGCCTCTAGCTGGGCTGCTGCTGTGCAGAAAGCTCTCTGCTGCTGTCGTGTGGTGGGCTTCTCATTCTGCAACGAGCTGGTCATTTTACTGGTGATGTTACAGTTGAGCAGTGACAGGGGTCTCCCGCACATGTCAGAACAGTCGCTACACGCATGAGGAGACGCACATTCTCCTTACAAATCCGAAGTGTCCCGGAGATGCCCGGTCCACTCTCCTGGGGACGGCTGTGCCCTCTGTGTCACTGATGTGGCACTCAGCGGCCATGTGACGCAGCTGGGAGCCCATTCACGGCCTGTGAGATGGCGGACTGCTGATGGGAATCGAGAGAACCAAGTAAGCGAAAACGGTTCCTACCCGCACAAAGTCTAAAGCTGTGCAAAGTGCTTGTCAGTCATAGTTAGTGTTAGGGTCCTCAAACATTCAAATCCAGCCTGTTTTAGGGAATACGCCATATGTAGATGCTGTCAGGTTGTCAAAATACTGACCGACACTGGCTGATTCCGCTCTGCTTTATAATCTGGTTTACGATCCTGAAGCATTTATTAAAAGATTATATGGCAATGAAAAGTTTCAGCATGTTTATACTCATGTTAGAATTTAATGAGTCTAAGATACAATGCTTGTGTCTCTTCAAAATAAGAATGTTTTAGTCAGTTTTAAGGGGCTTCCGAACATCAAAACTGTTCATACCTGTTTGAAAGTGGCGTAAACACAGCGTCTCAGGCCTGTACACGGCTACGTCCTCTGTTGCCCACCTAAAGCGAAGTACTCCCAGACGCTGGGCTTTGCGTGGCTTGATCCTTTAGCGCAGAGGATGGCGGAAGGACTAATTTTGGCATCAGAAGAAGAGTATGACAGGCGGGCAGTGCTCTCTCGTCCACGGGGGCAAGAAAGTGATGCTGCCGTGTGAATTCCCTGAGGAAGGGTTGGGTTGCTAAATCGGCCCTGAGGACGGACGGCTTCCTACGGTGCCAAACGGCAGCATTAGCTCAGCCTGCTGTCCACCTTCACATTTCCTACAGCGTAAGAGGTACACAGCCTGACTGCTGTCTGTTTAGAAGGCTGCAGGTCCCATGGTCTGCATTTCTGCTTCGGTTTTATTATCCAGCATCTTATCTCTAAAGCAAATAAGAGCATTAAGCAGAGAACAGCAGGAATATCAGCATCCAATACATTAGGATGCTAAATTAGCCTCTTACATCTTTCCTTTATGTGTTCAGCACTTAAGAATGTCTTTTACCTTATGTGTGCAAATGCCCTGCACACCAGCAGTGTACATTTTTAGACGGGATGATAATACATGTGGTGCAGTGGTCATGTCTCCCAGCAGTGCATGCTGGGTAAAATCCCACACGACCTGCAGGGAGGTGCTTGGAGGAATGTATATTTGAATCTAATTACATAACGCTATGGCTGTATATTCATTTAGCTGTAAACGTAACTTAAATTAGAATGGGCAAACAAGTATTTATGATTATGATACAGGTGTAGCCCACGCAGAGTGCTGTTCTGAGAGGAGTTCTAGAAAATGTCAGTCGCCTGGTTTGAGCAGTAAAACTAGCCGCAGCACAAAGGCTAAAAATGAACCACTTGAATCTTGAATGGGTTTATTTATTTCTAACGGAGTGGTTTGTTGCGATCATTGTGCTGTTCAGCTGGAAATGATTCTAATGAGGCTTAGCACAATGCCAGCCGAGCCGGTCCCAATCAGGCCTCTTTCTCTGGTGGGTTAGGACCTACAGGTCAGAAGATCAGAATTTAGTTTCTTCTCGTTAGCTTTGACCATCCTTTTGTCGTTCGGTGTGGCCTGGGTCTGTTCGACACGGCCCCCGCCACCGCATGCTGCTGAAGCGAGCCGTAAGATCGCCTTCGATTGGACCGGCGATCGGTCCGGCAGCGCACGCATCAGTGAAGCGATGAGAGCACTCAGGGGGATAAAGAATCGGGGCCCCTTTGTGCAGAGAGACGCTCGGTTAAACCTTTCATGCACGGAGTCCGACCCGTCACACTTCTGAGCTCCTGTGCCTGATGGGAGGCTTCTGAAGAGCTGCAGTGCTCTCCATGCATAAAAATGCCCCCCCCGTCTGTCTGTTAGGAGACCTTCAGGCCCGTATGATCCCTGCTATGATTGCACTGCTGTGAAGTAACCATGGTTAAGTGGTTGAACCGTAGGCAGATGGTATTGTGTACGAATCTAAAGAGGCGCCATGGCTGTACTTTTGGGCGAGGCGATTAACACATGCTCAGAATGGCTGTGAAGGCGCAGTCCTGATAAATAACAGGGATTGACCTTCATGACGTTTATAAACGGCAGGGTTAACGACCAGGTAGAGGCACAGTAAAATGATCCCTGCTGCATCAGTCTTTGTTTGTTGATTTGACACATTGTTTGTTTGCCTCACTCCTAGTGACTGTACTGTGCCTACACAAGCCACCCCGATATTTATTAGAGGGTTTCATGGGAATAATTAGACTGGCCCTATGGTAGCACTCCTGCCTCATGCCTCTAGCATCAAGGGTGTGAATCCTGTCTCCGTTCCGAGGAGTTTGCATGTTCTGTATCGTGTCGGTTTTTACAGTCTATAGACTCTCCGGCTATCTGGTGTCACTGAATCGCCTCGTGTGAGTGTGCGCCCTGTGATATGTTATCTTCTCCATTCTCGTGCCCTACCTCCTGCCCAGTGCTTCCTGGACTAGGCTCCAAGTCACCTCCATGGATGGGTGGTTAGAAGGTGGATGGATGAGAAACTTTAATGTTTTACAAGCTTTTCCGTCTGAAGCTTTCGATACAGTAGGTATTGCAGTGGGCACGGTGATGGCCTCCACGGCATCTAGCCATAGCATCCATAGCACGGTGTCTCAGCCTCGAGGCTCCACTAGGGGGCCATGTGTTTTCTTGGAACGTCCTGCTTCAGCTTCCCCCGACATCGTGTCTTGCAGGTTTGCCTGAGGAGTACTTTGAGTATGACGCGGAGGAGTTTCTGGTCTTCCTCGCTTTGCTCATCGTAGAGGGCCGCACACCGGAATGTTCCATGAAGGGCCGCACGGAGGGGCCCCACTGCCCCCCAGCGCAGCCTGCACAGCCTCTCCCCACCAAGCACGAGTGCAGTGACAAACTGCCGCAGGTACGCGGGCGACCGAGGTCACTGGAACGTGGGCTGCCAAATTGAAATTTGGGTGGTGATATTAACATGCGGTATTGGGAATCAAGCCCTAACAGTTTTCTTCTGGGTGTAACCGGGGTGATTAACCTCTGTGTTGTAGGTGAGGTAAATAACTGCAAGACCCAATGGATTGTTGGAGCAGAAGATTTATTTCCGGCTCCCCAATAAAGTTCAAATATTAATCAAGTGAGACTGATGGTGAACAGAACCTCCTCAGGGTCTCCATCTGTGGATATGGCAAGAAGGGAGTTCATTTGCAAATGAACGCATTTCTTTTGAATAACAGCAGGCTGTTAGCATTCATCCTAAGTACTACTGGCTCTCCGCACAGCACTGGCTTAGGAACGAGTGAGGTGGGGTGAGCAGAGGACAGAAAAGGCAGGGAATGAGGATCCCGTAGACCAGTACAGTTTATCACTAATAATATGACAAAATGCAAAACTATAACCAGATATTTCTGTACATGGAGATTTGTATTGGTATGATAAGCAGTTAGAAGTGTGTGAATGGATGGACGGATGGACAGATGGATGGATTGATTGATTTGTATGGCTTACATGTTGTAATACCCTAAGAATGATATTCTCAGGAGGCTTATGGTGTCTCCTGTGTCCTTCTGACAGTGTTGTCAAGCTAAGAAGACGCAGTCGGAGGTGGTGATCCTCTGGAGGGACAAGCTGCCCATCATGATCGAGGTCATGCTGCTTCCTGACTGCTGCTACAGCAGTGAGGCTCCTGGCACCGACTTGGACGACCCAATTGTTCAACAGGACGCGCTGCTGCTGGAGCGATGGACCCTGCAGCCAGTGCCCAGGCAGTGCGTTTTTTTTGGTGTTTAATCCCCCTCCCCTGCAGCCAGTGCCCAGGCAGTGCATTTTTTTTGGTGTTTAATCCCCCTCCCCTGCAGCCAGTGCCCAGGCAGTGCGTTTTTTTTTGGTGTTTAATCCCCCTCCCCTGCAGCCAGTGCCCAGGCAGTGCGTTTTTTTTTTGGTGTTTAATCCCCCTCCCCTGCAGCCAGTGCCCAGGCAGTGCGTTTTGTTTGGTGTTTAATCCCCCCTCCTATGTCTCTGCCATGCCCCACCCATCATTCTCTGGTAGTATCACCCACAGCTTCAGTTTTCTCTCTTATCAGCCAGTATTTCACAATGCTGATAACAAGGATAACATCTTTCATTGCAACCCTTTGAGCAGAGTGACAAGTCTTCAAAAAGCATTGATACTAACACCAGCCATCAAACAAACATCTACCCCAAACATCTACCCTGTAAGTGGGAACTTGGACTGTTTCAGCTAGTCGAGAAGACCTGTGTGCTGCATTTTTATGTGTAGCAGGGAGGCTGAAAGCAGAGTCTCCAACAAGGACTTCATGAGGTTTAAATAAAGTCTAGAGCAGGCCATAAACCCCACAAAAGCCCAGCTTTCCATATACATGGGTTACAGTCAAATGTGCAAGCTGTGATGAAATTGCTGAGGAGCCTCCCTTCATAATAAATTTGATTGCATTGAGTTTAATAACGACTGGCTTCCCTCTGCAGGAGCGGCGACCGTTTCATCGAGGAGAAGACCTTGCTCCTGGCCGTCCGCTCCTACGTGTTCTTCTCCCAGCTGAGTGCTTGGCTCAGCGCATCCCACGGACTCGTTCCCAAGAACATCCTGTACAGGTGAGCCGCCGGATGAGATCCGCGGCCCAGTGTGGCCCGTGGAGAGCAGCCTGACGCACTCCCTGCCTCATCTCTCTCGCAGGGTTAGTTCGGCTGAGGAGCGGCTGCTTTGGAGATTTTCCCAGCCACCAGCCGAGCACGCCTTCCCGGTGCCCAACGTGTCACACAGCGTGGCCTTGAGAGTGTGCGTGCAGTCATTGCCTCGGCAGCCCAACTACCCGGCTCTTACCTGCAGCGTCCATAGTAGCCTGGCCCTGCAGACCACGAGAAGCCGGGACTGGAGGCACAGGTCTGCTCCTGGTGCCGAGCAGCTTCAGCCCCAGGGATCTCCGCCGCTCTTCAAGTGCACCATAAGCTCCAGGAAATACCCGCCCTCTGAGGCCCAGCCTCCAGGCAAGATACTAAAACAGGTCCATTCCAAGCTGAACAGCACCCCGGACACTGACCCTGCAGAGGGCTGTCAGATCTCATCAGATAGTACAGAAAACTTAAAGGCACCAGCTCCCGACGATCTCACTAGGGCATTCAAATCCCTCTACTTGGCAGATCTACTGGGTACTCCAAGTTCAGGCTGCAGGTCACACCCCCCTGAGCATCCCAGCTCTTTGATTGGCTCACTGCTTCATGAACGACAGCAAGTCATCACTCGTATTGCCCAGCGTTTACATTACTGTGATCCCTTAGCCACCCGCATCCCCGGTACCATGTCCGAAAGCTGTGAGGCACATCTTCTCAAACTCCCATGGGGCTCCTCGTTCCTCTTTGGCCCACAGCATGGTACCGTGGCAGATGGCAGAAGGAGCTGGTCCTCTCCCTCCGACACTCCCAGCAATCAGCTTAGCAGAGCCAAAATGGATGCCAAGTCAAGACCTTCAAGCAAACCAGCAGCCTGCAGGAAGCTGCTCCTGCACCCCCCTGCAGACAGCTCTGGGAATGCGGGGGCCACAGAGGACTCCTGGCTGGTCCCAGACCTCCTGTGGTATGCACACAACAGGTGTAGTCAAAGCTTCAAGGAAGACACGTCTCCATCTGCACACAAATCTTGGGGTGATCGCTGTCTTCAAGAGTGCACCGGTGAGGTTCCATTCTCAGCCATTACAGACTCCCCCATCGCCAACAGCCCAGAATCTTCTATTTGCACAGAACTAGAAGCCAAGAGGGCAAAAGCTCCCCGTGGCTTCGATCGAGACCCTTCCTCCAGACCTCAGGATGTAGCCCGTGTCAGACTTGAAAAGCCAACGGCACCAGCAGACTCAGTCCCTTTAGGCTCTGATGGTTTACAGACTGTCAAGACGGGTCCTCAGGACTCTCCTGATTGTGGGCAGAGAGCAGGAAGTCCTGAGGGCTCAAGGGGCCTCCAAGGTCACATGACAATGACAGACGCCACAGTCCTGTATCAAGACACTGTCGATTCCAAACCTCGAACCCAGGGAAACCTGCCGCTTAACAGCCATGGGCAGAACGAGAACCAGGACCAGACTATCCCTAACCAAAGAGCCTGTGGCCAGGACCAGCAGATCGGGCCTGACAGAACCCAGAATGGACCTGTTCTGGTGAGTGCAGACACATCCCTAGGAACAGTCACGACCGCTACTCACAGTAGGCCCGGCATTGTGAAGTAATTTAATAATTTTTTATTTCAATCAAGTTCATTTCAACCAAACCCAATTTCAATACTTTTAGTGATAATCTTAAATAATATTTTTTAAATTTGCAAAAATACACATTTTACTTGATGTGAAAATGCGCAGTTTACCTTATGAGGTTTTAAACTTCCAGATGGCTGTGGAGTATTGAGTACAGGAGACGTTAATGTGACACTGCATGACCCTTTCTGCTGTGATGCTTTCTAATCCCTCTCTTTTGGGCTCAAACTTCCAGTCTCCCTTGAAGTTGTGCAACATTTGGAACAAGGAGAACCATCCCTACATAGACGGAACAGCAACCAGAGCCTTCCACCCGAGCACTGGGCTTCCACTGGTCTCTAGTCCGGTACGTAAGGCCTGGATAACCCTGGCAGCTGCTGATCCTTCAGCCCCTTAGCCAGCACGCCTATGTAGCCCATTAGCACCCTTCTGGTTACTTTGTAATTTCATGGCATTTCCACAGGTGTTATGTAAAACTTGACAGGCTTCATCATTTTTAAACAGCAGGCTTTAGTGCTAAAGTGATTCTGTGAAATAAATGAATAAAACATTTAGAACAGACCTAGAGCAGACTTCCTGGGACTGGACCCTATAAGCCTGGATCCTTAATTACACTGCTATCTACTGTTCCTCGATACCATCTGCTCACAAGGGCTGTAACAAAGATTTGTCAGCTGTGGTTGGTACTCCCGCCCCTCAGGGTACAGCGGGGTTTACCGACCTGTCAGTCCCATCCACTGTGCTCACTTCCTGTACAGCTTCCTGTTAAACTTAGTCCAGAAATGCACACATGTGGCTATCAACTGTGGTGCCGTCTCTAACCTGGGGTTTATGAAATTAAAACGTATCAGGTATTTATTAATATCTTATTAGTATTCAGCAGTGACAGACCTATTACATAAACTGAGTATAATTTATTCATTTTATATTGTACATGCATTTGATGTAATATATCCTGTAACTGCATGTCAAATACAGTTTTCTCTTAGAATTGCACCTTCCTTTATTCTTCCGCTGAAGGTTCCTCAGAGGAGAGGTCAGGCTGGGGGCTTTGACCTGGACACCTCCATGGCTCACTGCAAGGGTCTGCGTTGGTTGTCCAGTAGAAGGTATTTCCAAGTGCATTTTGGGAATGCGCACAGTTTTGGGTTACCATGACTGGTCAGACACACTGACACAGGTATAAAGCTTATTCTCATTCCCCTCCATCATTTTTACGTGAGTAACGTCACCCTGTTAGGGGATCTGTAACCAAAATACCAGGATGGCCTGGTATTTCTGTGAAAAAGCATATCTTCTCAAACTTGGCGTGTCCCAGCTATCCTGACGGTGGGGTCTATCTAAGAGCAGAGGGTGGGCACAGCAGTCGCACAGATACACCACGGCCATGTTTCCAGTGAGGCACTGGTGTCGATGCAGTTTATTCTGTGTGTGCAGAGAGTGCCTGAGGCGACAGCACAGCGGAGGAAACTCGGAACAACGGGTGTTCAGCACCAGCGCCCCCCCGGCCAGCCTCAGCCTCCTGGGGAACTTTGAGGTATAAGCAGAAAGAGACACCCACAAATAGAAACCTCTGCATGACCAGACCCAGGCTGAGACCTTAACTTGAAAGCAGAGCAGAAAGTTTCTGATAGTTTACAGCAGTGTTTCCCAACCTCACCATGCTGGGGAGCTGGGAGGAAGCAAAAATGTGGACCGTCTGTGGGTCCCCGAGGACCAGGATGGGAAGCACTGGTTTGCAGGGACCATTTGAGTGGCAGGTGTTCCGATATCCATGAGCAGTCTCCTGAGCTTCCCCAGCCTGGTGATGCAGCACATTGGGTGAGGTGACACGACAAGCTCTGCACATGTCTGGGCAAACTGTCCGCAGGAGTGTGTGCTGAATCACCGGCTGCAGCCCCTGGGGACGGTGAAGGGCTTTACGGCTGAGGTGGGAGCCAGTGGGACGTTCTGCCCCAGTCACATGACCTTGCCCGTGGAAGTGTCCTTCTACAGCGTCTCTGATGACAATGCGCCTTCCCCCTACATGGTGAGTCGTGCATCTGTAAACGTCTAAGCAGTGAACGGTGACTGATGAAATTAGGAGAAACTAATTACGTTATATACATGTTTATGGTGTCGTTTCCTGTTCAGTTTAATTTTTCAGTTTTTTTTGTGCTTAGACGTTGATGTTTCTTCCCCTGTGCCTTGTCTCAGGGTGTTATAAAGTTGGAGTCCCTTGGTAAAAGGGGCTATCGGGTGCCTCCATCAGGGACAATACAAGTGGTAAGTACAGTTTTCATTCTGGGGCTCTGCTAAGGGGGTTTGGCACACACTGCAGCATAATATATAAACGGAATGTGCATTTCCATGTGTTTGTGACACCACTGCTGTTTTTTCCATTAGAAAACAAAGATCAATGAATTAATAATTGATCAATGTACAGCAAGTACAAATGCACACACACAGGCATACACACACACACACACACACACACACAAAATGTCTTCAGGTGACCTGGGGTGTCTTGTTTTGTGATCAAGTGTAGAAAGATTGGAAAATATTTCATTTACCAGTATGATAATATTTTAATATCTTTAGGCTGTTTTCTATCCTTGTGATTAATAAGCCAGGCATTGTAATAACACAGCATAGGTTACAGTTAGGAGAGGCGCCTCCCTGCTTCTGTGTTTAGTCACACTGTAATGTTATAAGATAAAGGTATAAAAAAGGCAGCTAGAGGGTAAAATAGATCGGACTTTGGGTCGGCCTGTGGTAACTGGTACCGATCAATTAAAAAATGCCTGAATCGGCTAAGATTCTTTGATATCAACTCTGACCATCACTGCTAAACAATGTTTAAAATCAGAAAACAAAACTGTAGGAAAATGTAGTTTCCAATTCAAAGTGCAGGAGAATGTGCCCTCTAGTGGTGGCAGTAAAGATACTGACTATTGGACTGTCAGTACTGAGAAATGTGCCCACAACTTTGCCATTATTATCAAAGGTGAAGTGTTCTATGGGTGCCACAGCAATCTGAGCAATACTGCTATTTTGACTCTTTTTAGTCACTTTGAATCTTTAGCAGAGACATACTGTAAATCAAAGGCAGTTTACCAAAAGAATTAGCCAATTAAATCTGAATCTGAGATATCGCCAACTTTCTGGCCCTAAGCCGGATAAGTGGCTCTCATATTCTGCACTTTGTATAGAGTCCTGGAGCCTTTCCTATGATGCAATTGGAGTAGGGCAGGGGACACCTGTGACAGGATGCCTGTCTGTATCCATCCATCCATCCATTTTCCAAACCGCTTATCCTACTGGGTCGGGGGGGGGGGATCCGGAGCCTATCCCGGAAGCAATGGGCACGAGGCAGGGAACAACCCAGGATGGGGGGCCAGCCCATCGCAGGGCACATTCACACAAAATTCAGTCACGCATGCACTCCTCTGGGCAATTTAGCAACTGCAATTAGCCTCAGCATGTTTTTGGACTGTGGGGGGAAACCGGAGTACCCGGAGGAAACCCTCCGACGACATGGGGAGAACATGCAAACTCCGCACACATGTAACCCAGGCGGAGACTCGAACCCGGGTCCCAGAGATGTGAGGCAACAGTGCTAACCACTGCACCACCATGCTGCCCTGTTCCAGTACATTACTAATGAAATCAGGGGAACAAAAGGGCTATTTGAAGTTGTTTTCAGTATTTATCCTATTGTAATACCGTTATGGCAGTCATATTGCATCGAAGAATGCAAAGCAAATCATAGGTTCTGTACTCTGCCCCTTTCCAGACCTTATTCAATCCAAACAAGACGGTGGTGAAGATGTTCGTGGTTGTGTACGACCTGAGGAAGATGCCGGCCTGCCACCAGACGTTCCTGAGACAGCGGACTTTCTCTGTGCCCATAAAGCGGGAGCCGTGTGGCTATGTGAGCAGGAAGCCCCTCCCTTTCCCCCCGAGGCCGCAGCGGACCCTGCGCTACCTCGTCCACCTGAGGTCAGCACTCCTGCATCCCCCCATAGCACTCACATTAGGACTCAGTTTTATTGAAGTTCTGATCATTTTATGGAACTTTTATATCATATTATTTTCAATTTTGAAATCCAGAACTGGTGTGTGTGTGTGTGTGTGTGTGTGTGTGTGTGTGCCCTGTGATGGGTTAGCGCCCCCTCCTGGGATGTTCCCTGCCTTGCTCCCTGTGATGGGCACATTTTTTTATTTTTGGTGTTTGTTTTTACAACAGTTAGTTCTGACAGCAATATATATAGTATTTATTTAGTTGGAGTTTTTATTTTATTTTCATGTGTTATTGTATTTCAGTTTCCGAAAAACGTTTTCTTATTTTTAGTTCTCAATTATGATAACAGCTCTGTGATAATCTAATAAATTAGTACCAACCCAGTGTCTTCACCCAGAATACCATGCCGACTCGGAAACATCTTAGTGTTGTTTAGCACTGAAGGAAAACAAAAAGGATTGATAGGAGAAACACACATCAGTCATCCAAAGTGTGGCATGGTGCCTTTCTCCCACACTTCCAGGGTGTGTGGAGTTTGCACCTTCTCCCTGTACAGTGCTGGATTATACGTCACTCTGTAGGTAATATGGTCTCCAGGGGTCTCCAAGAATCCTAGGCACTTACCATACCCTTATTAGGCAGCACTGTGCAGCCCCCACCTGCTTCACCTCAGCTTATCATTCTCCCTGCACACTTCATTTTTTTTTTGCTTTGCTCAGGTTTCAGAGCTCCAAATCCGGAAAGATCTACCTCTACAGAGACATTCGACTCCTCTTCTCCCGTAAGTCCATGGAGGTGGACAGCGGCGCGGCCTACGAGCTGAAGTCCTTCACCGAATCCCCCGCCTTCTCCCCTAGATGCTAAGCTGGCAGCATCTCCCATGGGGCCCAAACAGGCGCTTTCCTCGTTAACCCCTCAGATAATGAGAAAATGCTAGTCTCAGTTTGACTTCTGGGTGCAGCTCACCGCTAGCGAACAAAGAATTTAATTCCTTAACAGAAAAAGGATTGAAGTTGAAGGTTTCCTGTCCGGCCACACTTTTCAATGTGAGCTGTTGCACACCACGCATCAGAGCAGGAGATCTGACCGCAGACGTAACATGCGGTCGAGCTGGGGGGAAAAACTACTAGCATTGTGTTTACATGGTTTTGTCATTTATTTAATATTTAATTTGATATTTAATGTTTGTCACATGTAATGTCTGTTTTAGTAAATATAATGATGTAGTACTGCAATATATCCAGATCATACAATGTATTTTTGATGTTGATATTCAGATCTGAATGATATGAACCTATAAAATAGTCTTTAATCATTCTCTGGTGTTTCCTTTGTTATTATAGAGATCTGAAAGAAAATGTTATGGGTGTGTAAATTCCGCCACGCACGAGACATTGTTGCCCGTCCATCTTCAGATGCAGGTCCCAGGGATCTGGAGGCTCTGCTATGTGCAGTAGGACACAGGGAAGGGTCACAGCCCGGACAGGCACACACTAGCATGTGCACTGCATGCAAATAGTAGCAGCCAACCAGCTTAACTGCATGACTTTGCAGTGCAGGAGGAAACATGAGGACATAGTAAGAAAATTCAAACTCAGCCATGGTGTAAAGAGCCAGGGCTCCAACAGAGAACCAGGTGAAAAGCGTGGGACAGAACTGTGCAGCATGTTCTTCAGTTTTGTTGCCGTCTTCCTCTCTGCAACTGCTTCCAGCTGATCCAGGGTCAGTCCAGTGATGGGGCTGGTTTGCCATCTGGGTTTGTTCAGGCATTTGGTATCAGCTGAACCTACAGATGACAGTATACAGAAGAACTCTGGTCACTGTTGGCTAGAAAGACATCTTCAGCAGCTCTGCTCTTCAAGTGGAGTCCAAGGTTACCTGTTTCACTGTACCACTATTGAATATTTCATAACCTTGCTTCAAGTTTCTGCCAGGATTCCATGTGTGGGGGGGGGGTTGGGGCAAGTTAGGACAGGACGGGACATGAGACACGGCGGTCGGCACGGAAGTGACGTAGAAGGCAGGCGGCCATCTTTCCGCGGGAGCAACTTTAACTGAGCACTCCGCTGGGGCAAGAGTCTGTGGGGCTGCGGCGTTTGTGCGCAGATATTTTTTGTGTCCTCTCAGTCAAGTATGTCGGAGGAAATCGAGGAGACCAAGACATCGGAAGAGGCAACCGGCGCGGAGCAGCGGGTAATGATACGTGTAGGCGCGGCGGCTGTGAGAGCTTTCTAACCGGAGCGGGACGCCTGTCTTTCTGGGCGAACTTGTGCTGTATTATGCTACAATATGAAGCATTAAAGCGGCCAGCTGGCACTGGCTCATGTATTAACGATCATGTATGATCGATCGGAGTCGGACATGTGTCATGGTGAAGTATTAGTTTGGTACTCGTTCGATTTGGCGTATCATTCGTGTTAACGTGGAGAATTATCGCATAAGTCATCCGCCTTTTGATTACGTGTAACCAGTCTGCAGGTGCATTGCATGCCTGAGTAATCCCCGGTTTAGCTAGATTAACGGAACTGTTAGCATACATAGCGCCAAATTGCGTCTGGTGACGTAGGAAAATATCCGCCGGCGGAGGTGCTGCATTGGAAATGCAGATGGGCGCGTGCAGTTTCTCACAGGGAAACCGCCTGATCTGGGTGGCCTTTAGCCCCTGGGATTTGGAGACGTTACATTGGAAATGCAGATGGCTGCATGCCGCTTCTCACAAGGAAACCGCCTGATCGGGGTGGCCTTTAGCCCCTGGGATTTGGAGACGTTACATTGGAAATGCAGATGGCTGCATGCCGCTTCTCACAAGGAAACCGCCTGATCGGGGTGGCCTTTAGCCCCTGGGATTTGGAGACGTTACATTGGTAATGCAGATGGCCACTTCTCACAGGGAAACGCTTGTAATTAGGGTTCCAATTCCCCCGGCATTGAGAAATGTTACTGCTTATTAATTCTGATATACAGCACCCAAGCATGGCCGACATCACCCATCTGCATAACATTTTATCCCCGGATTGTACCCCAGGCCTTGATTATGGGGACCACTGCGTGTTAACGCTAGTTTAGTGAAACCGATGTTACTGAATACCTGGCATAATGTACGAGAATCACTTGTGCTAGGCGTCGGTTTGGTTCTGGTCTGAGGTCTGGTCCCCTACCGCTGGGCAGGGCATAGACGCATGTCAGTCCCAGCTCATTTCCAGGGTTCTAACTGCACGTGTTTTCTCACTGGAGTTTGATAGTGTTTTATTACTGTTTAATGGACTGTAACAAGCAAAATGGCATCTGATAGGACTTTTGGTGGCGTGCTGTTCTGTCTACATGAGTGAATCTGAAGTGCTGTAGGTGTGTTGGGGGAAATGTACCTCTGGGTTGTATGAAATGCAGCGGCCAAGGTTTTGTGGCCTTCTGTCCTTTTCTCTTGTTTCCCGATTTTGAAATTTCTCATCAGAACCCACTGGTTGTTCAAAAGTGTGACTGTATTCGCTATGTGTACCCTAACTGATTAGTCAGGTTTCAGAGTGAACAATGCTTTAGCATTTTATTTGGTGAATAGACTGTTGGGAGAACAAGCCTTTTGTCAGTCTTTGGGGGGTAGTTTGGTATACTGAGTTATTTTGGGAACACCCCCACTCGATTTGGTGAGTTTTATCACCAAGATTTCAAAATATTGTAATAGCATTGCTTTTTGAAAATGCTGTCAACCCACCATATGACGATATGAAAACTGGAGGCTGCTCGGGCTAAGCCAGTCTTAATCTTTTCAGATTCTGTGTGGGGGGGCATCAGTCTTTGTAATTCTGTTATTGAGTTCTTTGGAAGCTTTTGGTGATATCAGGAGGCAGAACCTTGGCAGCTGTGAAGAGCTGAATTACCTGAATGCATCCCGGGCTCTGCTGGTAATGGTGATGTCCCCTTAATCGGTTTGCGCACAAAAGTACATATTTAATTGCAGAGGGGTAAGAGATGGGGGGATTTCTAAAGCCAATTGAGGCAGCTCCAAGCCTGTGGCGTGAAGCCTTCTTCTCCTGTCTGTCTGCAGGAGATGGAGGACAAGGTGATCAGTCCAGAGAAGGCAGAGGAGGCCAAGCTGAAGAAGCGGTATCCCAACCTGGGAGCTAAGCCGGGAGGCTCAGATCTCCTGAGGAAGCGACTCCAGAAGGGGGTGAGTGTCACCTGGGTCCTACCTCTTAATCTGATGGCTGTAACTCCCATGCCGTCGGCTGGTCCTCACAGTGTTGTTAACAACATCCATCTTAGCTGGAGGTCTTTACTATTGGATTGTCTAGTCACAGCATAGTATCTCTCTATCTCACTGCCATGTTGTCTCTTCTCCACAGCAAAAATACTTTGACTCGGGTGATTACAACATGGCCAAGGCCAAAGTAAAGAACAAGCAGCTGCCCGCGGCCGCAGCTGAGAAGACTGAGATAACGGGGGACCATATACCCACTCCCCAGGACCTGCCCCAGAGGAAGCCGTCCCTGGTGGCCAGCAAGCTGGCTGTCTGATGCACAGCCTGGCGGAGCTGCTTTCCTCCGCCCTCTGCGCTCTAACCACGCTGCCCTGCACCTCCATGCTCTCTCATGTTGGTCTCCTTCCTGATTTCCCCTCCCGTCCCTAATTTCCTAACCATAACCTTCCAGAAGACTTGGATTGGTACTGAGTGGCTGAGGAATCCCAGGCAGGACTCTTCTAGTAGCTTAAAATGTACTGTGGTGTAAGTGACTGCAAGTGTGTGTATACAGCTGGAGATAACGTTTTAGAAGGTTTTACATTTTACTGTATCATTCCTTGTCTCTTTTTTTTTTCCCCTTAAATTATGGAGTTATGTGCTTGAACAGTTTGCTGTAACTCTGTGTAACATCCCAGATTTCATCCTAAAGGCACTTTTTTTTAATATGTATAATGTACACTTAAAGAACAGACCAAAAGAATTGCTTGCTTGGGGTTAAAATGAGTGTATGGGAGGCTGGATTGAGAGATGCTCTTTGTCCACCTCTGTCAGATTGTAAAATGGCCTTAAACTCTCATTCAGCTGTCTTGGTCATGCGCTTCCCTGGACAATGTTTGTCTACCACTGAGATCGTCCCTGAGAAACAAGTCAAGCGTGTGCTAAAAACTGACCCGAGACCAGGCCTGCTGAGGTTTTGTTTAACTCACTACATGAAAGTATGCACGTGCATTTGACTGTACTGTCACTTTGGTGCCATTTTGTTTTGTAAATAAAATAGTTTTGCATAAATGTTGTTTCTTGACATTATCTGCACCCAGGGCCTTTATTATCCTGTTAACCACAAGCTTCGACCTTTTGTTTCCAACAGTTCAGATGATGGATCTGTGTTCTTTAAAACGGAAAGCTCACACTTCCCAAATAATATTGGAAGGAATGTTTTACTTAATTCAGAGAGGAGACAATATCATCTGTGTTCCAGCTTTTTATCCTGAGCAGGGTTTTGGAAGGACCTCTCAGTAGTGATGGGCAAAATGCTGCTCCATGAACCATGTGCTGTATTTTTTGACCCCACTAGGTGGTGTTCTATATTTAAAAAAAAAAAGCACAAAGCATGCCCAAAGCAAACTAAGAATCATCTAATAGGGTCAAAAAGTCCCAGGTTTCTCTTGTAAAAGAGGTTTTAATCTCAAAGTGACTTCCTGGTAAAATAAAGGTAGCTAAGTAGGCAAATAAAGCAAATGGTGCATTGAGCATCATTTTGGCCATCAATACCTGTTACCTTGACAACTGAACAAGGTTAAATTGGAAATAATGGTGGAATACATCAAATGACATATCTTAGGTCTAAATTTGAAACATACAAGGTTAAGCACAATGGAGTAATCATTGGTTAAATAGTATAATGATCACTTATTGCATTACCGAAAACACGCTTTAAAATTAGCAAATGCATAAACCAGAGTAGCGTTAATTTGTGTAGTTAATTCAGTAGACCGTTCAATTAAACCTGAAACGCTGGTAAATTAAATGATGGGTAGATCATGAAGGCCAGCATTTCATTGAATCAGTTCTTATTTGTGGAAAATATATTTGGATTTTGATAACCATAGATCACATGTGTCAAACTCAAGGCCCATGGGCGACATCCGGCCCGGCGTATAATTATACCTGGCCCGCAAGATCATTTTATATATGTCTTTTTTTAATGGTCCGGCGATATGAAGAGCCGATAACACACAAACTACAAATCCCATAATGCTGCGCAATAGCTGCCTTACCGAACGATAGGATACCCGCGTCAATTACGTCAGATCAATCAAGCGTCAGTTGATGTACACAACCCTAATTTCAAATAAGTGCTAATGTGGCCGAGAGAGAATCTTCACAACACAGAACTTTACCCCAAACATAAATGAACTTGTTGTCAAGAAAAGATGCCAAGCATCCAGCTCTGACAAAGTGCAAAGAAAATGGAATGATTTAATTTGTAATTATTTTACCTTTCACTTAAAAGCACAATTCTTATTTATATTTTCAGGTTTTCTTTTGCAGCAAGTTCATATTTTGAATTTGTATAATTTTGACAGGAGATATTTTTATGGAGAGCAAAATATTTTAAATTATTTATAATATTGTATCCTGTCTATTTCGATTCATATTTATGTTCAAAAAACGTTTAATTTTAGTCTGTTCAATAAATGTTTATCCTGTTTGACACGTGACGTAAAGTATGCTGTGAGTTTTGCCCCCCTTTGCGAATGAGTTTGACACCCCTTCCGTAAAAGCGGTCAAACAAGCGCTCGCTACCTCGCGTCCAGAATAATGAAAGCTTCACTCCACTAGGGGGAGGTATTTACCCGTTTAATAGGGCAATATAAGCGCGCTCGGGTCCGCTGTATCCCCTTATCCATCATACCCAGAATGCACAGAGACTCGAACACAGATGCATTTTCATGCATGTGGAAATAGCGGCGGGTTCCGTTTCAAAGTGTCATTTTAGGTACGAAGACAACGAAATAAAAACTCAGATGAATGAAGTGCCCGCTTGATGCTC
Organism: Brienomyrus brachyistius; assembly: GCF_023856365.1. Classification (NCBI taxonomy): domain Eukaryota; kingdom Metazoa; phylum Chordata; class Actinopteri; order Osteoglossiformes; family Mormyridae; genus Brienomyrus; species Brienomyrus brachyistius. Next base: position 16,772,438 of record NC_064545.1, read on the forward strand.
TGCTAGCGAAGATTGGATGAAGTCTTAAGCTTGGCGGTCATGGCAGCGTTTGAATTGTATACTAAGGTAACACCTACATATATGCAGTTTTATATAAGTTATATTTGGAGCATGAGATGACGATTGCAGCTCATAGTGTTGCATGATGTCTTGGTATTTGTTAACTCTTCGGTGCCACCTGGATATGCACGGACATTCATTTACGTAGTTAAAATGTTTCACTCATTTGTAATTTTTGCGAAACTAGAGGAAACATTTATATTGGTTTGGGTTGGACGAGGGGACAGCGCTGCATCTGTGATCTTTTTGCCCGGATCCTGTAACCGGAGAGGGAGCGTTTATATCGCCGGCTGGTTTCGTGCGGCTGCTGCGGGATAGTTTCTTACCTAAAGGCTGGGTGCTGGATTTGGGTCACGGCCGAGACCTCATGATGATCGTGGTGCCGAGGCGCGCTACGTTTCACCCTAACCTGCTTCTCTATAGTGCTTTTATGTGTCTCTGTGAGTGTTGCTGAGATGATGGATCATTCGCCCTTTCCGAGTTAACAGTGATTCGTATGAATGTTTGAACTGGGGAAAAAATGGTCTCAAACTTCTTTTTGTAAAGAGCGGTGTTCCATGGCCATCGCACCTGTGATTATGATGTTTAGAAACGCTGGCGCGATTGCCAGGCGGGATGTGTGGGATTAATGCAAAATTAATGATTTGATGCAAAGTTGGCCGCTGTGCCAAATATAGACATGTAAAAGGGGGCACGCTGATGCCTAGCATACGCTTGTTTATTAATGCGTTATTTTGTAGATTTGCACGTAAACGCGGTTTCTCAGAGTATTCAATTTAACTCAACCGCAATGCAAATGATCTATTCAGCAACTCCATTCAGGACGAGGAAGGTGGCTTCGTATGTCCGGCTTCGTATGTTAACGACTTCGTCTGATGTTTAATTTATAGGTTACAGTCCGTGTGTGTGTGTGTTTTTTTTTTTGTTTGTTTTTTTTTTATTAAATCTTAGTAGGTTACTGTGAGCAACCAGCATGAACCTCTCAGGTGTCCTGCTCCTTAATGAGAAGCTAATGTGTGATGGAGAAGCAGGGCAGCCTAAAATCACGCTGGACCGCCATGGCCGAGCTGGAGTCAAGCGGTATGTTTTTGCCCTGGACTTATCAGTTCCTGGTGTGTACAGTCCTCAGTTGAGTGCTTAAGGACTTGGATTGACTGAACTAAATTATTATACTAATGGACCCAATTTAACCTTCCCTCTCAGCACAGAGGTTGTTAGCAGTTTAAAGAGATCTAAAAAAAAAAAAAACGCACAGGGCTGGTCCACGTGGACTGGGGCTGGGACTTGCTTGCGGAGAGGTGATGCAGACATATTCCTGAATGCATTATTAGGGGCACAAGGCATTCCTGTAGAACTTGTGTTGGCGTGTTTGACGTGATAAGATGCCAAAAGTCACCTGTCAGGTTGCTGCTCCGACCAAGTTGTTCCATTTCCACAGTCAGGAGAAAGCATACAGCCCTGGTATAGATCTGTTCCCCAAGGTACAAACAACAAACGTACCTCCAATGGCATAGAAAATTCTGTACCTTGAAGCTGCATTTATCTACAGCTAAGGGTGCAATTGGTAGACCCCTGAGGGTCCAGCCCCAGTGACAAGTAATTGTTCCCTGAACGGTACAAATGTATCCTTTTTTCTGACAGTGTAGTGAGTGTTATGGTCTTTAAAGCCTATCTGTGCTAGCCCTCAGCTACTGCCATCAAAGGGATCATGCTAGGAGGGATGCTGAAATCACAGCGCACATACTGAATTCCTTTATTAGACTGTGGATTATACGCGACAAGCCAGCTTCGCACTGACTCATCCTGCATCGCCGCTCCAGGCTGCCTCCCACGACGGCAGCGAGCCGCTCCGCTGCTCGCCCTGACCCTGCCTTGTAGGCGGGGAGGCACTTAGCAACAATAAGCACCCCGATCCTGAACATCAAATGCAGGCCCAGCAGCTACAGAGGCCTGCCTAGCTCCGATGTAAGAGCACGATGGATGCACTGCTCAGGAAATGCACCTCAGCATTTTGGTGTAAGTAGGGAAAATGCAGGTTTGAAGAGTGAACCACAAACAACCAGCCATATGCGCCTTGAGGGGTGCTGCTGGTGTGTAGAATGATGTTCTCTTTCCGGCAAGGGGTTTTACAGTGAGTTAACAGGCATTTGACTGAACTGTCCTGGCAGGTCGAGGAGCATATAGAAAGCTGTATGGCTTTGGGTGGGATGGACAATTGAGTAAAATATTTTACAAATGACTCTCTACTAGATTCTTTTAAATAGTTCAGGTAATGGTGACAATGGATCTGTTTGAAAAGTCTTATTTTTACAGTCGTTTACCTCACAGATAAGTACATATTGCATTCTGAAGACTGACATCTTTGACTATGACAGTTTCATAATTGTCTACTTTATGAAGAGGATTGGAGCAGAGTTCTCCATTCTGCATCCGGTCCGTTTCAGCTCATCTTACCCACAATGCCCTGAGAAGTTTCCTGGTGACCCAGAGTCCCATTGGCTGTTCCATGCTGTACCTGGGCCCATCTAAAGCACGGAAAAAGACGGGCGAGACAAGGCTGCATAGTGAGAGAATCAGCTTCAGATTTCTCTCATTTTTCAAAGCTTTGACGGTCCAGTTTTAAGATTTACACAGCTGAGGTGAATATGGGGAGAACAGATTTAATTCCCCGTGAAGTGAAACATAAACAAAACCGGAGGCGTGGAGAGAGAAACCGCTGCAGATCTGGAGTTGAGAGTCAAGCGGCGCTCAGTGGTAGTAAGTTCATAATCTGCAGATCACCCTTCACCATGCTGTGAGTAATTTTCACCTAATACTAGTGCCAAAGTCCTTCACCTCCATTTGTCCTTTTAAGAATGTTATTGGCCTGACCTCTCATCTTTGTTTTAATTGGGACATTTATACTTATTTACGCCAACTCTGCAATGTGAGAAGTGCACAGCGTGAGTCATATCTGGTATAATTCAATGTCCATTTCACCCGTGCTTTGTTTTGTAATAGCAAACTTTTTTCCTCCTGTATAACTTTTTATAATCATGTTAGAGTTGCTGTAGAGTCAGATATAATGCATTTTCATCCACCGTGTTTCAATTAAGGTCTGCCAGAGAGTAACTGGTGAATGAAATTTGAAAGCTTTATGATTATTACTGCAGGTTATTACGGTTGTCTGACATAGATTATGAAATTGTGTGATGTTTTATAAGGACCTTCTGTCTGCGTTTCACAGGAAGCTGCTTTCTGGCTGTCAGACCAGCCAGCCTGCCCCTGACCCCTAGGTGTCTAGGTGTGTGTGATATACGTGTTGGGAATTGACCCCAGGTTGCTAGCTTGTGGAGTGCGCCCGGAGCTGATGGTGGGTTCTTGTGAAGGGATTACCTCCTCACTTCTCTCCTCTCCAGTGTCATGTGATTCCTCCACTGCCGGGGTGCTCTGTGTCCCGGTGTATGTTTGGCTCTCTGTAACTCCCTCTGGCTTCTTTTGAGGATTCTGCTTTGGCACAGTTCCTCCTAGACTCTCTGGCTTCTATGCCGTGCTGTAAATCTGTCAGAAGGAGGAGATGGGACATTTCTCTGGGCATTCTGCTTCATCATCCAGGCTCCTAGCAACTGAGACGGGAAGCGACGCAAGAAAAGATGCAGAGATGCAGATTTAGCACGTGCAGCTTCACACCTAGTCTTTGACACTTTCAGTGTTGTTCTCATGGACGGTGCTCTCATGTGTTCATGGCGACCGTCATCCGAGGATGAGGCAAGGCCAGCTCTGTCAGGTTACTGGACTTGCTGTGTGCAGTGAGGATTATTTCAGCTTATTCATCGTACTGTAATTGTTTGGACAGAAGGACATTCTCAGGACGGTAACCATCATAAACACGTGGCCATTGAATGGTCATCCTCTTGTCAATGATGGGATGAGGTTAGAGCTGTGACTTGCTGACAGCCAATCGGTCGCATTGCCCCTCCAGGTCATGTGATTAATATAAGTGGTCTTGTCATATGAAGTAAGAAGGGATCTTTTGATGTAGCCAGACACTTAGGGATGGAGTCGCAAGGTTCAAAAAGAGTCAGAGAAGCAGATGGACTTCTGAGACAGAGTGGTGACCTCTCCATTGTGGTGCTCCTGGCTCAGTTAACCATGCAGACAATTTTCCTAGCGTGCCTCTGTTTTGTTGCCTGTAAGTTGTACTGCTAGTGGAACTTGACTCATTTAGGCTATATCTGTTGTCAACTGTCAAGTGACCCAGTGGGCTGTTGCCGTAGTAACGTGTTACAGGCAGGGTTGTGAGTTGGGTTATTGCCACATTAACTAGGGACTAGGCAGTGAGGTAAGTAGGGCTGTCACAATGGTAACCAGCAAGACAGAGTGCTGTAGGCATAGTTACTGCCAGGTATCTGTAATAACCAGCGTGTTAGGCTGTAACTAAGGTAACCAGTGACCACGTGTGCTGTGAACTGTACGGGGGTGTGCAATCTGGCCACTGAAGTCAGTCACCATGGTTACCTAGTACAATTTAACCCAACCCTAAAAAGTCTCCATCACTGTCCTGTCAAACAGTGCACCTTTGCACATGTGAAGTGTCCCGTAAAGAGTCTGCATGCATCCCAAGTTTGACTTAAGGAGAAATCCTATGATAGCATGTTCCTGAAATCCTTGAACAGGCCACCCTTCATCATGAGATCCTGACCTGCAGCTTCCTCTCACGCTGCCCGTATTCTGTTTGCCTCACTGTCATGTAGGTGCTAAAACATAGCTAGCTTAGCATTAGCCTCTTGCAAGAATATAGCCAAATAGCCGTGGAATGTGGAGACTGCCGTATGTAAAGCTCAGCTGTTGTACGGCGGGCTGTAGGCTGCACGGGGATCGTCTCACTACAGTAGGCTGGTTTGAACTCTGACCTTTTGATTGTTTGCATTTTGGCCCCTTTGCCTTACTTTTCGTAGCAGAGGGCTCTCTCTGACCTTTGTTCTCTTCTACAGTATGCCCGAGTGTGGATCCCCGACTCAGAAGGCGTGTGGAAGCCTGCAGAGCTGACCAGGGACTACAAGCAAGGGGACTCTGTGCTGCATCTGCTGTTGGAGGATGGAATGGTGACATGCGGGCGCTCGCACTCACCATAATCCTCTGTCCATTTCTGTAGGAAGAGGGTGCTATGGTTTATGCATGCAGAAATGTTCCGTAGGCCTCGCTCACCTACCCGATGCGTCATGTTTATGCTCCGCAGTTGAACCGTAGAGCAGCCCATCTTCACTCTGAATAATACTGCATGGCACTTTTCCAGGCTGCTCATACCAAACCGCTCTGTGCTTTTCAGCATGTCGAGCATCCCTCGGACCCCGAAGTGCCGAACCTACCCCCCCTTCGGAACCCTGACATTCTGGTGGGCGAGAATGACCTCACCGCTCTCAGTTACCTCCATGAGCCTGCCGTCCTTCACAACCTCAAAGTGCGCTTCATCGACTCCAAGCTCATCTACACTTACTGCGGTACGTGTGGCTTCTCTTTGCGTTGAGCTCACATCTCTGTGTGCTGAAGAGCAGCCGAGCTTTGGAGTTGGCACGATTCATTTGAGCTTTGCGACATTTTTGCAGGTATTGTCCTGGTGGCCATCAATCCCTACGAAAACCTCCCGATCTATGGAACGGACATCATCAATGCCTACAGTGGCCAAAATATGGGCGACATGGATCCCCACATCTTTGCCGTGGCAGAGGAAGCTTACAAGCAGATGGCCAGGTTGGCTGCATGTGCAGACCCTCTGACCCTCCGCGGTTTGAAACATGTCCTCTGTCTGTGTGCATCGCTATGAGCTGTCGGCCACATCAGACTATCTACATGGGGCTTCGTTCCTGGCATCGCAGGATTTGTAGGTTAAGATTTGTAGGTCATCACATTGTCAGCACAATGAGGCTGGCCTAAATAGGCACGGCCGTCAGTTTTTAAACGTTCCCTCCGGAGGAGAGGTGTGTCCTTGAGGATGGAGAGTGAGATGCGTTTTAAAGAGGCAGGGCAGACCATGTCCCTCCAGCTCAGAGCTCAAAGTCAATAGCATCTGCTGGTCTACAGTGCGGTCGAGACCTGGTTCAGATACCTGGCCAGAAGGTTGCAGGTTTGAATCCCCTTGTTTTGTACTTTTGGGATTACCACCTGACCTGAAGTTGACTTTCATTCCTGTCTCTGTTGGCTTAAAAAAATACAGTATTTTTATTTCTACTAAATTCTGGTCGCATTTCGGTGTTTTTCTGCTACATTTTTGCTTAATTCTTCACTCCGTTGAAAGAGCACTGTAAGGTTTATCAGTGAGTATGGTGTGTGTGAGAGAGAAAGTGATGTGCGTGTGATGTCACTTTGCTGATTTTCGTCTGTCTGGGAAAGCAACCCCCAAGGCCAGGTGTAATGTTTAATTACCCTCCAGGTGATTTTTATAGAAAGTTGTTTACATGGATAGCGATGCTGCCTTTTTTAACTTCTGCACAACCGTTCAGAAATGACCAGAATCTTTTTGCCAGACGTCCCTTTCGTTAAATCCTGCTCCCCCCCAACTGTTATGTGCATGCAGGAATTTAAGTGTTTTATTTGGTTCCACTGGTCATCCATACCACCTGCTTTTCAGGGATGAACGGAACCAGTCCATTATCGTCAGCGGGGAGTCCGGCGCTGGCAAGACCGTCTCTGCCAAGTACGCCATGCGCTACTTTGCCACGGTCAGCGGGTCCGCCAGCGAGGCCAACGTGGAGGAGAAGGTGCTGGCATCCAACCCCATCATGGAGGTAACGGGCTCCAGCTGGGTAATCTGCCACGAATAAGGCTCTGCTTATCAGCCAGATCATTTAATTTGTGCCACTAGGGAATCTGGCAGTGGACTGTTCCGCTCAAATTCAAAATGTTTTATAATAGTGAAATATGAAAATGGAACCTGGATTAGCTGTAGAGAAATGGATTGATGATGCACTTGGCAGCTGTGATACGTCTTTCTCGTGTAGTGCGGTCGCAAATTCTTCACTGTCTCGTGTTGTGGTGACAGTAAAGCTGGGGTCCTGGTAGTATGAGGCATTGTGGGAAGGGAGAGGCATGGGGGGGGGGGGAGGAAGATGGCTTCTCGGGGGACTGCCAGGCTGCTCCTGCTGATGTTGCGGTCCCTCCAGTGAGAGAGAGAGAGAGAGAGAGAGAGAGAGAGAGAGAGAGACTCTCATCTCCCTGGTCCCTTAGCACTGAACTAGGCCAGCAGATGACTTTGAGCCTAAAAAAAATGTATGAATAATTTCCCAGCACAGTAAACTGCACAGGAACAGCCTGCGAGTGGGGCCTGGTGTGCTTGGTGACCCAAAAGAGCACATACTGCATTCAGTTATTCATTATAGCCACATGATACTGCGCTTAATAGGTGCCTAAATGAAATGCTGTTATCACCTTAATCTGTTTGTGGTTCATAAATATGCAAAGGTATTTTTATACCTGTGTGTGTCTGTGTGTGTGTGTCCTTCCTGTCCAGGCCATTGGAAACGCCAAGACCACTAGGAATGACAACAGCAGTCGTTTTGGGAAGTACATCGAGATCGGATTTGACAAGAGGCACCGCATCATTGGAGCGAATATGAGAACCTATCTGCTGGAGAAATCGCGGGTGGTCTTCCAGGTGAGCGTGCCATATGTCCCCTTGCACTTTTGACTTTAATCTCCTTTAATATATGCATAACAAAGGTCTTCAGCTTCCGTTTTGTCTTCTATTAAGTTAAAAATATTGAATCGTTGTTACTGGTGTATTTCGATGACTGCGTGACTCTCATTGGCTGAGTCCGAATTCAGGGGCTGCATCCTTGGAAGACACGGTCTGCATGACCTTTGTCGGCTGCCTCCTTCGAAGGTCCGTACAGTGAATCTTGGGGTATGTTGGGCTGTGAAGGATCCAACAGGTGGATTCTCTTCAAACTCTTCAAAAGAAGACCCGATTCGGTCCTTGAATGCAGCCTTAGATGTAGCCCCTGAATTCGCACATAGCCCTGGGTATGATATTAATGCTCCATATAAGTGTACAGTCTGGTTCTTTGGCCTACTGACTGCATGTCATTTGGGTGGGAGTGTAGCATCATGCCTTCTTACTGTAAGGCTGACTGCAGCTTAACAGCTGACATTTTTGTGTTGTCAGTGAGGCAAACTATGTTTTCTCGTTGTAGCGACAGTAGCTATACAAAGCTAACTACCTGTCTGAATCCTTGTTCTTCCCAGGCAGAAGATGAAAGGAACTACCACATCTTCTACCAGCTTTGTGCCTCCTCCCACTTGCCGGAGTTTCAGGCCCTTAAATTAGGTACGGTGGGTTTCCCCCCTGCTGGGATTGGGACTGATCACGCGAGACCCTTCTTACAGTCGGGTCTGTCAGATCTTTTTAGCTTAGTTAGACGGTCGATCATAGATGCTGGATGAAAGGTCCGTAATCCTTAAGGAGCCAGACCGCCGATGATCAGTGTTCCTCCCCAGGCAGTGTGGAGGACTTCTTGTGTACCAACCAGGGTCGGAGCCCGATTATCGAGGGTGTGGACGACGCCAAGGAGATGTCCATGACCAGAAATGCTTTCACCTTGCTGGGTAATGGAAAACCACTTGTGGTCAGCTAATCAAGTCAGATGATGCAATTTTATACCGCTAGAAATTAAGACGCCAGTAGGTTTTTTTTTAGCAAGAACACACAAAACGTAAAAATGCTGCCCATAGCTTAACCGTAGAACAACTTCATTATACATACTTTTCAAATGTTGAACAAACAAACTGATAATATGCTTCACATTTATTTTTAACTTAACAGAAGCACCCGAGACACGGATCTCCTTTGTTGTTCTCTCTCCCGGTACCGGTTTTGCGTTGGTTAGGGGGTTAGCTGTACTATACCGTCTCCTCTGCTAAAACTCTGGGCAGACAGCCTGCCTGGGTCTTTACCCCATATAGCTGCAAAGGCTTTTTGTCATGGCCTAGCTATAGAGTGAGCTGTAACACTTACTAATAATAGCAGGCTTGGCCTGGTGCAGCATTTTGCAGGAAGCATAGCCTCTCTGGATCTTCCACTGTCAGATTCCCTTTTCTCCTCGTAAATGTTCTAAGAGACATCAGTGGTTCTCCATGGGTGGGTTTGTCACCAACGCCAATAAATCCCTGGAGCCTTAATGTTGGCTGATTTTTATCAGGTGGCTGGAAATAACCGCCTGCTTTATTTGCAATTTTATTACCTTTTAGGGATCAATGACTCGTATCAGATGGGAGTGTTTCGGGTGCTGGCTGCCATTCTCCATCTTGGCAACGTGGAAGTGAAGGACCGGGATGCTGATAGCTGTACTATCCAGGTGGGGGGGGGGGGGGGGGGCATTTGGACATTGTTGGTGTTAAATGGGTTGTCTGGTTACAGCATAGTGAAATGGCCCTTGGATCTGCCCAGTTACACAGATGTAGTGTATTCTGCTGGTGTGGAATATTCTAGAGGTTCATAATACTCTAGTGTTGTAAAATACTCTGGTGCTGCAGAATACTCTGGTTCTGTAAAATACTAGTGGTGATAGTCTCCGATGGTCCAGTCCGTGACGGACACTTAGTGCTTTGATTCCAGCCTAACAACGGTCACCTGATGGTCTTCTGCGAGCTCCTGGGTGTGGCGTATCAGGACATGACCCACTGGCTGTGCCACAAGAAGCTGAAGACCACCACGGAGACCTACCACAAGCCCCTGCCCAAGCTGCAGGCCGTGAACGCCCGGGACGCCCTCACCAAGCACATCTACGCCAAGCTCTTTGGCTGGATCGTGGATCGCGTCAACAGGGCCCTGCAGTCCTCTGTCAGGCAGCACTCCTTCATTGGGGTGCTGGACATCTATGGGTGTGTGCGCTGCATGCATGTGCACCGCTCGCTAACCAGCGGCTAAGTGACAGGCTTTACACCCATGCGTTAATTGCGACGTTATGCCTACCTTCGTAAACTTTATTCCCATCAAGCTCTGTCGTCAGAGTCTGGGTTCTTTGACTTTGTACCTCTCACTGATGACACATACTTTTCAAAAAATAATTCAGCTAAAGATCTACAAGCTTTTTTTTTTGTCTTGTGTCATCTCAGTCTCATTCATTTTTTTTTCCCAATGCAGGTTTGAAACCTTCGAGGTTAACAGCTTTGAACAGTTCTGTATAAACTATGCCAATGAGAAGCTGCAGCAGCAGTTTAACATGGTAAGTCGGCATCTCTGGATCCATTTCTTGCACTTTGCTGGCACCTTGGAGATGTAGATAAATAAGAGTCTCGGTTATCTGATCAAGTGCTTCTCAACCCGTTCCTCCGAGACCCACAGACGGTCCACGTTTTTGCTCCCTTTCAGCTCCCTGCTAATACAATGCGTGTTCCTTTTACAGTTAAAGGACTTGGTAATTATCATGCTGTGCATCCCAGTAACCAGTCAGGTCCACTTTGGATCCCTGTGCTGCTGTATAACTATCTATGGTCGTGTTATTCTTTTGTCAAATGCAGCATCATTCTGTCCAGCAGCATCAGTAGCAGGTTCATCTGGGTTATGTAGTGTCCTGTATGACAGCCTCAGCACTCTGGCTGGCTGAGGATTAACGTTGAGCTGCTTTTACCGAAGCTGCTCCTTGTGACTCCTGCAGCACGTCTTCAAACTGGAGCAGGAGGAGTACATGAAGGAGCAGATCCCCTGGACGCTCATTGACTTCTACGACAACCAGCCCTGCATCAACCTGATCGAGGCCAAGATGGGCATCCTGGACCTTCTCGATGAAGAGTGCAAGGTGGGGGGCAGGCTGACTTGTTTCAGGATTGCTTTGAGCACCCACCCCCCCGCCACACACAAACACACACACACACACATCTCCTCCTCCCCCTCTGCAGATGCCCAAAGGCTCGGATGACTCATGGGCTCAGAAGCTGTATAACACGCACCTGAAGATGTCCCCCCTCTTCGAGAAGCCCCGCTTGTCAAACAAGGCCTTCATCGTGCAGCATTTTGCAGACAAGGTTCATCCTGCTCGCTTGCCTGTGTGGCCTTGATACCACCTTAGTCTTTGTCAAGTTTCTCAATGTGGGTAAGCAGGAGAGCCAAACTCCACACGCCGAACATATCACTGTGCTGAAGATACGAGCACAGGCACCCCGGCGCTAACCTCTGTGCAGTGATACGATTGGTGTATGGAGTTTGGCGGAAGATAATAGTTCCTACATTAAACTGCTCACTTAAAGTCTGTGGATTATCTTCAGTAACTTGGTCATGATTCCTGGTCAGAGACGTTGCTGTTGAATTTTTCAAATGTATTTTTCTGCCGCTTTAATCACCTCAGGAGGAATATCATTCACTCCCGTTGTATTTGAGAGAAGCCCAGTATCTCCAAAAGTAGGCAGCTCCCAGCAGAACAGCCTAGATGCATAGATCACTAAGACACCATGTTTTTCAGTTTTGGGGTGAACTGGCCCTTTAAATCCTGTGGCCAGATCCTGGTGGGGTTGTCTTCTGCTGTCAGTGTGGAACGACAGAACATGGTTACGATACTTATTGCGTTTGTTTTTAGGTGGAGTATCAGTGTGAGGGATTTCTGGAGAAAAACAAGGACACTGTCAATGAAGAGCAGATCACTGTGCTGAAAGCAAGCAAGGTGAGCGTCTCCAGGCAGAAGTCCGTAGGAACGCTGCCCTTTTCCAAGCACCTTTTGCCGGTTATTGTGTTGTGGACAACAGAGCGAAAGGCATCCATCAAGAGCATCAAACAAGATCATGGTTTTTGTTATGCCTGGTTTGACCTCAAAAAAAAAGGTTTCCATTTTCCAGAGGTTCAGCTCAGCATCGCCACCTGCTGTTCTTTCAGAGGACGTGTTATCTGGGTTATCAGTATGCATTTAACTTGCAAGGTCTACAAAAGGTTGTTGGAAATGAGAGAAACAGATGGGTTTCTGTGAGGTGAAGACTTGCTAAATATTTTTAGTGTGGGTGGATGAATTTAGTGTGTTCCCAGCACTGATGACCAGTACGTTTTGGGTTGATGTACGCACCTTTATTCAAGCTATTTTGAAGTGTATTAAATTCGCGGCACTGGACTTATTAATAATAAGCAAAGGATTTTTCGATTCTATATTCCGCACTCCGCACACTTGATGAGGAGCCTCTCTGTTATTGGTGCCAAAGTGCTGGTATCGCTGTACAGTATGTAGGACAGGATCTGATGCTCATTGCTGGAGTGCATCGTGGTGCTGTGCGCACCTCTTTCCCTGGATTTTCTCCAGCCGCGGCACTGATGTGGGACTTGGTGTGAGTAGCAGTTTAAATATAGAAGTATCTTCAAAACCTAGCTGTGGGAATTTTACAGAGGAGCCTTTTAGATGTACACGGCTTTTCAAAAGGCCCGGGCAGCTTTCCGATCCAGGCCGCGTTCCCTCGGAGACGGAGCGGGTAGAGAGGCTGTTTCGGGAAGGTGGCACAGCATTTTGGTCTCCTTTAGATGGAGGCTGTGTTTGGTCATGCTGTGAGAGTCTCAGCAAGGTGTCTTTGCCTCTCTTCTCCACATAAAGGCTGGGGACCTTTTGAGGGCCCCCATCTTGCTACAGTGTCCTCAGTGAACAGCTCTGCTCAGCATCTCATGGTCTCAGGCCAGAGGTTTCTGGAGCAGCTTGTTGACTGTATTCCAGCACATTGTAAAAAGCACCTGAAGGTTCATTTGATGCTGCTGTCAACTTATGTCCTTAAAATAAGACACTGGTGTGAAACAACGTTTAATGTGTGGTGGTAGTTACCTGCTCCGTTTCCGGCATCCATGCCTAGCAGGTGTGCTTATATATCATTTACATTATCTAATACTTCCTTCACCAAGTGTGTAGCTCTTGGACTGAGCCAATTCCAGTGAAATTTGGGTCGGATCCAGAATTGTCCCAACCCAAGTCCAACATCGATGTCAAGATAACGATAATTATCATTATATGAAAACGATAATGTCATTATGTGAAAATTATGGAGTCTACGTTCAAATGGACTGCTTTGTGTGCCTGCCTTCCTGTGCTTCTACACTGCATTTAGTAATTACTGTGTTGCTCTCCTCAGTATTATGGCAATACAGGGATGAAGCTGTTGCATGTTGTGTTTTATGTCACTCAGAAAAAAATACGATATTCATTACAACTTTACTTATTTTGCATATATTATGAGAGAAATAATGTACATTATTTTTGAGAGATTTGAGAACCTGTGGATTGTAACTTCATTTTCGGTGATTTCTCCATCCATTATTGCTGTGTATTGTCCCCACCTTGACAACTTTCTCTACAGAAGGTAAACCTCAGCATTCGCGCAATGCTGCCCCCTGCTGGTTCTTGGCTTCTGTTTTTGTCTCACTCTAACTCACTCACACCTCTCATTCTCACCCTTCATTGGACGCACTTCTTGAATTCTGGAGCTGAACTGCATGCGTCTGAACACTAGTTGGGTCTTTTGCTCTGGAGTGCAGGAGGCTGGGATAGGATGGAGGTGGGATGAAGCACGTGGGTTGAGCAGATGGGGAGGGTCAAACTTGTCCCTCAGCACAGTGTGTCTGATGTGGGTCACAGTGAAGGGGGAGGAGTTTACCTCATCCTGCAGCATGTGATTGTTGATGTCTGATATGCTGACGTTTTGGTGTCAGTGGGAAAGTGGGTGGGGTTAAGTTACTCCCAGCATGCCGTATTGATGTTTGGGGTTAGAGGTTAGTGGGTGGGGAGATCTTCTCTGACATGGTCCATTTTTCTGTTTCAGAGAAGAAAAGCATATATAATACAAAGTAGCTCATTTCATTTCCAGGGGTCTCGTCTTAACTTTTTTCATTTTATATTTCCTTCGCAAGTCTATAATTATCTTTTGCAACAAAGGCTGTAACACTTAATCCGCATAAGAGAGACCACAGGGACCGATGGCTTAGATCGCACTCCCTCCCTTTGTGTTTGTGAATGTCTGTGTGGCAGTCCTCAGAACGCTTAGTACCTGGGACTGGACTCATGCATGTACCATGTACATCTTCACTCATGTATTAAATTTAATCTTTCATACAGGTCCTGTAGCTACGAATATTTGTCGTGTGGCCCTGTAGCCACCTGCCCCCGGGCCCTGTAGCCCCCACCATTCCCTGTAGCCGCCTGCCGCCAGGCCCTGTAGCCCCCACCATTCCCTGTAGCCCCCACCATTCCCTGTAGCCCCCACCATTCCCTATAGCCCCCACCATTCCCTGTAGCCACCTGCCGCCAGGCCCTGTAGCCCCCACCATTCCCTGTAGCCGCCTGCCACCAGGCCCTGTAGCCCCCACTATTCCCTATAGCCCCCACCATTCCCTGTAGCCACCTGCCGCCAGGCCCTGTAGCCCCCACCATTCCCTGTAGCCACCTGCCGCCAGGCCTCACCCATCAGTTCAGGGCAGCATTTCACCTGTATCATTTCATTGTTATGTAAATACCAAATACCGCTATCCTCTTAGCTTAATTCTCTCTCTCTCTCTCTTTATTCATGCTGCATGATGCTGTTTGCACTTGTGTGCTGTGCTGTCTGTCGGTCTTGAGTGTTTGGTGTCTGTATATGTACACGCACCTTGCTGCCGTATGCAAAACAAATATCCCCCCAGGTTAATCTTAAAGTTTAATCTTGTGTCACAAAATGTGTAATAAACTTTTTTTTTTTTATCTCAACATATGATCATGAACTATTTAAAACCATATTTTCTCCAATAATGATCATTTTGGGTTTACAGCTAGTTATTTTTCACCGAAATTTAAATACGTTTTTCCTTTTCATATGTGGTCTCCTTTCTCTATACTTGCAACTATTACTGTGTGACACTGTGGCTGTATCTGAATGCTAATAGGTGGCCAGAATAGCAAATTTAGTTGGTGAGTCAGCATAATAAGATACATCATTAATGTACCATATAGGCTGCGTAACAGTGAATGTGTACAGTACAGATGTATAGAATAATTTAATTTCCCCGATTCGTAACTGCTGTTTCCACATGGAGTGAACTGTGTGATTTCACATTGAGTAAGTGGGGCATCCCCTTAGGATTCACGACAAGCAGGGTAGGTCATCTTGGTGCATCTGAGTGTCTCTGTTCGCTGGCAGTTTGAGCTGCTGGTAGAGCTGTTTCAGGATGAGGACAAATCGACTAGTCCGGTCGGAGCCCCTTCTGGTGGCCGGACACGGCTCAGCGTCAAACCCAACAGGACTCACCCTGGCCAGTCTAGTAAGGAGCACAAAATGACTGTGGGGCTGCAGGTGAGTTAAGATGGGAAATCCCTGCCCTGTCATTGGCTCGCTGTGTTTCTGAAGGCAGGAGGTCTGCCATCTTTGTTGAAGCGAGGCAAACCCTTCCCTGCCCTTCCACAGTTTCGTAACTCACTCCATTTGCTGATGGATACCTTGAACGCCACCACCCCTCACTACGTACGCTGTATCAAGCCAAATGACTTCAAACTGCCCTTTACGTAAGTTGTACCTCTTCTTTCTCTTTGAGTGGCTCTATTTTGATTGGTGGAACTAGCTTGGGTCATTTTGCTTCAGCGGTTTCTAAGCAGAAGGTTCCATGGAGATGGAGCTTGTCTCGGGTACAGCAAAATTCTTCCAGTCCATGAATCTCACGTTGTTTAAGTAATGTGGACCTTCTTTTTAGCTGTCTGTCTGCCTGGTGAATTTGCGTTGATTAAGATGTCACCTCCCATTGCCTCCATTAGATTGACTTTTGTTTTTCCCAGGTTTGACCCCAAGAGAGCAGTACAACAGCTCAGAGCATGTGGTGTCCTGGAAACCATCCGAATCTCTGCAGCTGGGTTCCCATCCAGGTGGCCCACACATCCACACACGAACAGACAGGCACAGTCAGAAACAAGCATATATCTGCCACACCAACTGTCCATAACCCTAACTAAACTATATCTTGTATCCATAACTCTTTATGTTATTGGCAGTTACATTCAGCTTCCGTCTTGACAGGTGGACATATCAAGAATTTTTCAGCCGTTATCGGGTTCTAATGAAGCAGAAGGATGTTCTCCCTGACAAGAAGTTAACATGCAAGAAAGTTCTGGAAAAGCTGATCAAGGTAGAGGAAATTTCAACTGAATTGCATAGAGGGACCAGTTAGGCCAGATTGCCAGTTATTTAGGCTTAGTGGTAAATTGATCCAGACATTCCAAAATCACCATTTTGGCATTTTCAAAAAGTGATTTTTAGAATTTCCAGTCCCGAAAGTGACTTACCGGTTTTGTATGTATTGCATAGTACTCACAGCAACTCCGTTCCGTCTCGCTCGCTTTCCACAGGATGAGGACAAGTACCAGTTTGGCAAGAACAAGATCTTCTTCCGCGCGGGTCAGGTGGCCTACCTGGAGAAGCTGCGAGCGGATAAGCTGCGGGCAGCCTGCATCCGCATCCAGAAGACCATCCGCTGCTGGCTGCAGCGCAAGAAGTACCTGCGCATGAAGAACTCTGCTATCACTATCCAGAGACACGTGCGCGGCTACCAGGCGCGATGGTGAGCAGCGCACCAATGGAGAGGCTGTGTGTGAGTGTGTGCGAGCGTGCAAGCACCCTCGCTACCGTGTGTTAGTCAAGAAGATGAGGATGGATGAGTGGATGGATTTTATGCACCACCAAAGCATCCAAGGCTTCTTAGATTCATGATGAGAAGATTGCAGGTTCAAAAAATGTTCTTTTAGGGACATAAACTGCACATATAATGTTTCGTAATCAAATCATTCAGTCATTTTTCAAATTATGATGAACCTCACACCGATGTCTTGATTTTTGCCCCCTGACCAGCCTGGCCAAATTCCTGCGACAGACCAGGGCAGCCATCATTATCCAGAAATACCAGCGCATGTTTGTGGAGAGGAAGCACTACAAGCAGCAGCTGGCTGCAGCCCTCATCATTCAGTGCATCCTGCGGGCATACATGGCCAGGCAGCAGTACAGGATGGTAAGACAGGCAGCAGTACAGGACGGTGAGACTCCCCCCTCATACAGACATGCAGCAGTACAGGACGGTGAGACGCCCACCTCATACATACGGGCAGCAGTACGGGACGGTGAGACGCCCACCTCATACATACGGGCAGCAGTACGGGACGGTGAGACGCCCACCTCATACAGACAGGCAGCAGTACAGGACGGTGAGACGCCCACCTCATACATACGGGCAGCAGTACAGGATGGTGAGACAGGCAGCAGTACGGGACAGTGAGACGCCCCCCTCATACAGACATGCAGCAGTACAGGACGGTGAGACGCCCACCTCATACAGACGGGCAGTAGTACAGGACGGTGAGACGCCCACCTCATACAGACGGGCAGCAGTACAGGACGGTGAGACGCCCACCTCATACAGACGGGCAGCAGTACAGGACGGTGAGACGCCCACCTCATACATACGGGCAGCAGTACAGGATGGTGAGACAGGCAGCAGTACGGGACAGTGAGACGCCCCCCTCATACAGACATGCAGCAGTACAGGACGGTGAGACGCCCACCTCATACAGACGGGCAGTAGTACAGGACGGTGAGACGCCCACCTCATACAGACGGGCAGCAGTACAGGACGGTGAGACGCCCACCTCATACAGACGGGCAGCAGTACAGGACGGTGAGACGCCCACCTCATACAGACGGGCAGCAGTACAGGACGGTGAGACGCCCACCTCATACAGACGGGCAGCAGTACAGGACGGTGAGACGCCCACCTCATACAGACGGGCAGCAGTACAGGACGGTGAGACGCCCACCTCATACAGACGGGCAGCAGTACAGGACGGTGAGACGCCCACCTCATACAGACGGGCAGCAGTACAGGACGGTGAGACGCCCACCTCATACAGACGGGCAGCAGTACAGGACGGTGAGACGCCCACCTCATACAGACGGGCAGCAGTACAGGACGGTGAGACGCCCACCTCATACAGACGGGCAGCAGTACAGGACGGTGAGACGCCCACCTCATACAGACGGGCAGCAGTACAGGACGGTGAGACGCCCCCCTCATACAGACGGGCAGCAGTACAGGACGGTGAGACGCCCCCCTCATACAGACGGGCAGCAGTACAGGATGGTAAGACAGGCAGCAGTACGGGACGGTGAGGCGCCCACCTCATACAGACGGGCAGCAGTACGGGACGGTGAGGCGCCCCCCTCATACAGACGGGCAGCAGTACGGGACGGTGAGGCGCCCACCTCATACAGACGGGCAGCAGTACGGGACGGTGAGGCGCCCACCTCATACAGACGGGCAGCAGTACGGGACGGTGAGGCGCCCACCTCATACAGACGGGCAGCAGTACGGGACGGTGAGGCGCCCACCTCATACAGACGGGCAGCAGTACGGGACGGTGAGGCGCCCACCTCATACAGACGGGCAGCAGTACGGGACGGTGAGGCGCCCACCTTATACAGCCAGACATGCTCATCAGGTGCTACATGGATCATGCCCTTTCCTCAGCCCCTGACTCACTGTCAGGGGCGCCGCTAGCAATTTTGGGCCCTATGACAAAATATGAGGTTGGGCCCCCCTACCACACCCATTCAGATCTCTGGGGGCCCCTAAAGGGCGTGGGCCCTTAGAATTGTCCCAACTTTCCCCCCCTTAGCGGCGCCCCTGCTCACTGTATCCATGTATCTCCCACCCAGCTTCTCCGGGAGCATAAGGCAATCATTATCCAGAAGCACATGCGTGGCTGGATGGTGCGGCAGTGGTACAACCGCTCCCTGGCCGCCGTGGTCTACCTGCAGAGCTGCGTGCGCCGTATGAGGGCCAAGCACGAGCTCAAGAAGCTGAAGATCGAGGCGCGCTCCGTGGAGCACTTCAAGAAGCTCAACATCGGCATGGAGAACAAGATCATGCAGCTGCAGCGTAAGGTGGACGAGCAGGTGCGTTGCCATGGAGGTGGCCCCCCTGCCGATACTGCCCAGGGGCCACGGCAACGGGCGCCCATTTTCAGAGTTGCTGTAGCCTCACTTTCTCCTCCTCCTCTACCTCCTTTTTTTATTTCTCCCCCTCCTCCTCTTTCCTTTCTCCTCCTTCCTCCCCTCTCCTTTTCCTCCATGACTGTCACATGACTGTTTTCACCCAACTATTGCTCAGTTTTGTTTTACATATTCTGCTAAATTAAGTTACTCTGCCATAAGAGCATTAATGTTACACTCAGCGTTATATCTGGATTTCCTGTTAAAACTCTCTAGCTCTAGGGTGATAGTACAGTGTATTACTTGAGTGTCACCTCCATTTGTTAAGCTCCAGGTAATTTTTTTCATGAAAGGTTTATCACCTTGCTTCAAATTTAGCGTGCAGAAATGGTCTTGCTTAAAATTAGTCGCTAAAATATTCTGCTGAACCTGGAAAGTGGCAAAGTCTCGCAGCAAAGAAAAGGCTGTGACCTTATTCGGAATTTCCAGCCGAGGGTGATGGACTCGGGCTGCCTGTGTGTCCGTAACAGCATAAGGAGAACAAGGCCATCACCGAGCGCCTGGTGGGCCTGGAGAGCTCACACACAGTGGAGAGCGAGAAGCTGCGTGCCGAGGTCACCCGTCTGCGCAGCACCGAAGTGGAAGCCAAGAACAACGCTGGCCGCATTGCCGCCCTGCTGGAGGAGCTGGAAGCCCTCCGCACCGAGAAGAGTGTGATCGAGGAGTGGGCGGAGACGTACAGAGATGAGATGGAACAGGTCAGTGATGCCAGGGGCTGCTGGGTCTAACTCTTCGGTTAAATAACCTCGTAACACCTTGCTTGAGGTGGCACAAGTGACTTAGTAACTCATGAACAAATATGGTAACTGCATGAAATACATGAACCAGTATGATTTATAAACGATGTATGAACATGGAATCAGTGTGTAACATGTATTTAGTTTCATTCAAATTTATTCTTGTAGTGCATTTTTGCAATATCACATTGTCTCAAAGGGCTTTACATTGAATGTTTGGCAGGGACAATGTAGCACTGGGCAGGGATGATTTCTGGGTAATTAATGTGTTTAAGTAAGAGTGCACTAGTACATTATTTGTGCGCTCTCACATAAAGTGGTACCAAGAACATTCATATTGCATATTGAACCTTCATATCATTGGAATTGCAGTTCTAGGTTGTTTTATACCGGAAGATTCTCCGAGATATTAGTCATAGTTTAAGACCCTGGAGGAAGCAGAGTAGGTGCAAGACTGGGCTGGCTGGGGTGTAGGTGTCAAGCAGCAGGTGTGACTGAGATGTATTGAAGCAGTTTTCTTCTCCTTGCCATGACCTTTTGCGCTCTGTGTTTACATCTCTGGTGCCTTGCCTGCTTTCCAGCATCATTTTCAGCGGGGAGGCTTTTGAGCTCAGCTGGGAATGCTGACCGCACTTGGTAGTCCGTCTGAGCCGAGAGAGACGCGTTCGTGGTCTTTACACCGGGTCTCATCTTGTGTGTTGCTCCTGGTTGGCAGATGGTGGCAGACCTTAAAGAGCAGAACACGCTGCTCAAGAGCGAGAAGGACGAGCTGAACCGGCTGATACAGGAGCAGGCAGAGCTGATGGCAGGTACTAGTTAGTTAATCAAATAAACCGGGAAGATGTGGCTCCCCTGACACTGTTCCTAGTGAAGCTGGTCAGCTGAACAAAGAGCATCAATCTACCCAATCCTGTTTTAATCAGAAGTGGCCAAATGTGAGTGCTGCTCTTAAGGGTGACCCGGTTATCACGGCAGCTCGCTCCCGCTACACCTTCCCCACCCTGAGTCACTGTAAGGAAGCCCTCAGCCTGACCCCCTGCCCTACCCCCCCCCAGAGAGGATGCAAAGGGTTCTGCAGGAAGAGACCAGGCAGCTTGAGAATGAGCTGAACGAAGAGCGCTCCCGCTACCAGAACCTGCTCAGTGAGCACCTGCAGCTGGAGGAACGCTACGATGACCTCAGGGAGGAGATGAACTTGACCTTGGTGAGAGTTCCTTCACGGCGACTTTGGGCACCGTCTTAACTAGCAAACTGAAAACGGAACGGATTCTCTTATAGCTCTTTTGACTCTGTGAATTCATGCGACAGTTACGCAAAGCTTAGCAGCTGAGTAATAACAACATCACATGACACTGGTCTGTCGCTTCTGCTCCAGCATGTCCCCAAGCAGGGCCGGCTGAGGACCGACTCCACCCAAAGCAGCAACGAGTCATACAACTCGGAGCTCATCGAGTCTGAGGATGGCTCTCGTGGGCTCGAGGTGAGGCCTTGTGGCCCGTTCACCACACCACGGGAGTTTGCAGCGCCTGGAATGGTGCTTACGACTACGTGTGTGGGATGAACGGGGCTTTGGCTCCTCTGTCTGAGTGACTGCAGATTTCGCACCAAATGTGAACTTTTTCCATGAAAACACGCCTTTCACCCTGTGCCACTTATAATGACTCACACATACGACCAAAGTTTTTAAATAAGAAATGAAGAGTTTTGTGTAATCGATTTTGGCTGGCCGTACATGCCGCAATGGTATGCGCTGCCTGGTGCCCGCCGTATGCCATGCGATGGCTGCCAGGGGAATATACTGTAGTGTATGGCGGCATGACCATCCCATCTCCCAGGCTCACACCTAAAAGTCAGTGTGATTATCCTGTTCCGACATCTGCTTGCCGTATCCCATGAGGATGTCATCATTGTACCTTAATATGTCTTTTTTTGTGTTCTTGAAGCTACAGAAGAGGGATGATGAGCAGGAGAAGCAGTCCATGCAGGACAAGCTGGAGCGAGGAGAGGGCCAGTTCCAGCGGGCCGGAGGCAGGGTACAGGCGGGGGCTGTCTCTCTGGGGTGTGAAGACGCCAGGATGAGAAGGTGGTGTCAACAGAAGTCTGATCATTAAACCACTCGTGTTGCTATGCTCTCCCCTCCCACAACAGGATGACGAGGAGCTCAAGGTGTGTCGTGGGGCAGAGCTGGAGTACGAGTCCCTCAAGGTAAAAGGCAACAGCAGGAAGTCCTCTCCAGCAGCCTGTTCTGTCCTCGCTTTGGGGTCCTGTAAGGGTGACGTGAGCCTGTCCCATCTAATTCAGGCAGATGGCAGGTCATGGGAGTCTTACTAGCTAGCTGAATGAGTGGGTTGTGTGTTGAGTCAGTGGGGTGGAAGGTTAACTCTGTAAGGTGGTGTTGACTACTGTGGGGAAGGAGTTGTTTCTCAGCCGGTCGGTGCAACGGCGGAGGTTCCTGTAGACCATCCTGTATGGGAGAAGGGTGAGCAGACCGTGATTGGAGTACGAGGGATCCCGATGAGGGATGTCTCTGATGGGTAGCTGGGTGCCAGTGATGTGCTGGGCGGATCTCCCCACCGTTGGAGGGTCTTCCGTCCTGTGACAGCTGTAGCAGACAGAGAAGCAGTTTGTGAGGATCCTGTTGATGGTACAGCGGTAGAAATTCCCCAGAATGCGGGAGGTAGGTGAGCTTCATTAAAGCCCCAACTACGGTCTTTGGAGATGTGAACACGCACAAAATCGAAGCTTGACACATGCTCTAAGTCGGCTCCATTGACGTAGATGTAGATGCGTCACGCCCCCTTGTCCGTCGCTATTCCGCGAAGAACTCCACAGATGATCGGTTGCTGCTATAATGGCGGCTGATTTTAAACAGGGGGGGACAGCTTCTTGTGCCAGGAAAATGATAGAAATGTGTGTGAAGACCCCCGCACAGTCCATGTTTTCTCTGTGATACAAATATTATAGATGTTTTCCAGACATTCAGTCTCAGTCCTGAGCTTTTGAGAACCTGAGCTTTGTAGGAATGCCATCTTTGCCAAGATGATTGCTTGCCAAAGGCGATGCGAGGCCTACCTTGTAAGGGAATACCGTGCACCGTCCATCAGAGTGGTTAACCCAGTGAATACCAATGAGGTCACATGTGGGCTTAAATGACTCATTAAAATGCGCAACTCAATGAACAGAAATTCCCCGCCGCTTTTGTAAGCTCCTCCCAAGTGGTTCTTTTGTCATCAAAGTCTGCCCACTTATGCTCAGGGGCGGACCATCCTGTGCATGAGGTCCGAGGGTCTCTGTTACCTTGTCATAAGGACATGGGGGGGGGGTGTTTATCACACAAGACCGTCATTGTTCCTCAGCGCCAAGAGCTGGAGTGCGAGAACAAGAAACTCAAGCACGACCTTAACCAGATGCGGCAGCTGCTGATGGACGAGGCCCCCGTAATCAGCACGGGGACGCCATCACCTGCTTACAAGCTGCTCCTGGACCAGTTGAACTCAGCCAGTGAGCAGCTGGACGTGTGCAAGGAGGAGGTGCTTGTTCTGCGCTCCCAGCTGGTGAACCAGAAGGAAGCCATGCAGCAGAAGGTGGGCACGTGGGCAGATCTACCAGCTAAGGATCCAAAGAGCCTACTAGACAGAGCTGAAAACAGAATCATTAGCTACCTATTATTAACTCTGAGAATTATGAATAATGCATGCATCCTGTAATTTTATGAAGAAACAGGAGCTGCAGACATGCACTAGCACTGTTTTTATAACACCTATGTTCTGTCATTTTCTTTTCTCCCACAATGCACTGCTCCTCAGGAAACGAAGGTATTTGTAACTGTTTTATATTTGAGCTTAACTTCAGTGTGAAAATGAACTCTGCGTGGGCTCATTAGTGCACCGACACGTGGAAATATCAGGAACATCATTGCAGGAGACGAAGGAGCTAACGCTGTCCTACACGGAGGAGGTGCAGCAGATGAAGGGTGAAGGAGAGGTAACATGCATGAAGGAGAGCCACAGGTATTCCCCCCCCCCCCCACTTGTCCGGTCAATTTTTCTCCTTTGCTTTTTACTTTTCCATGCCCGCAAATATCCTTTTTAAGTAATGTCATCACTAACATCATTAATTCTGGGAGAGGTTACAGGACATGTGGGTGGGATGAGGCGGTTGGCTTTGACGTCATATATTTACCTCCTCTGAAATAGTTCGGTGTGGACTGTACATGGGTGGGTCCGTCACACCCTGAATATTAGCGACATCATAGCCGTTTGCCAGGCTGACGGCTGAGTTTAGTACCGATGCAGTAATGTTAAGCCACATTTTGACATTAAAAACATCAAAAGGCTGGTAGGGTTTTAGAAAGTCCTTGAAGGCCTGACTGGTGCTGATTCTAGACACTTCAGAACTGGCATGGCAGAGATTTCATTGCATCATGAGCGCCCCCATGTGGTGATACTTCACTGATGCCCCCCCCATATTCCCTTTTCTCTTCTGCCATTCCTCCTGCCACCAAGGGTGCTGGAGGCGCAGCTGCAGACCCAGAGGAGCAACTATGAGAATGAGCTGGAGGTGTTGCGTGGGGAGCTGCAGAACCTGAGGGAGGAGAACAACCGACAGCAGCAGCTCCTGGCCCAGAACCTGCAGCTGCCCCCGGAGGCTCGCATCGAGGCCAGCCTGCAGCATGAGATCACACGGCTCACCAACGAGAACATGGTGGGGACCGGGCTATGCCCTGCCTTACTGCCCCCCGTCTACCCCCTGTCTTTTTGCCCTCCCCATCCCTGTTTTCTTTCCTTAACGCCTCCTGTTACTACCCCAATCCCACGTTATTCCCGTCTTACTCTAACACTCTGACATTGTGTGTCATCCTGCCTCTCCCCAGGTTCATACAGTCTTACTGTCTACTCCCCCCCCCCAACATCACTCCTCACCTTAGCCTAGTATCTCTCATGGATGCCCATATTACATAACCCCCCCCCCCTTACTGTATAATGGTTACGCCTCAGTAGTGCCCGCACCCCCTCCGTTTGTTCAGTGGGAGGAATTTCCGGAGCAGTATCTTCTGACAGCTGCAGGAAGGGGATACGGACTTATCTGAATGTAGGACATGGTCTCTGTGCCGTGCAGACTTCTCGCTCTGCTGCCCAGTGTTCTCACGCTGTCTGATGTGGGTTCTTCCTCGTAGGAGATGCTCACTGACCACAAGAGCGAATACAAGGTCCGACTGTTGCTATGGCAACGGATTGCCGTACGTAGGGTTGCTGGTGGGCTGTGTGTGTGTAGTATGTTTCTCTTTGTGTGTGTGTGTGTGTGGGAGTTGTTCTGGGCTGTGTGTATGTTGCTCACAAACGGCACCAGCCTTCAGATGCATGTATCACAGCCTCGGGCTGGTGTTTGGGGCGCTGGTGTCTCTTCTATATGCCACTGTGCTATCAGGTCACTTGCTTCCGAACCCACAGCAGGACAGTTAACTCACTGTTTTCGTCAACCAGGTTATTTTTAAATATAAGAGCATAATTAAGCCGTGTTGACATGGGGCTCTCAGTCTCCGTCTCATTCATGTCCACGTGTGTCCACAAGCTCACTTGAGCATGTCCATCTTTTGTCTGTAAGGATCTCATGGATCAGCTGGAGAAGCAGGAGAAGATCATCCGCAAATTCAAGAAGCAGCTCAAGATTTTTGCCAAGAAGATCGGCGAACTGGAGGGTAAACTGGAAGATGTCACCACGCTGTACCCCACCAGCATGATCTCGATGCTCCCAGTCACGCACTTCATTCCCTGTTTCTGTCCCACGATGCCCATCGTTCTCTAGGGGGACAGACAGAGGCCGTGTCCCCGGGACAGGTGTCCGACGAGCCGGTGCAGCCTGTAAACATCCCTCGCAAGGAGAAGGACTTCCAGGGAATGTTGGAGTACAAGAAGGAGGATGAGGTGAAGCTAGTAAAGAACCTCGTTCTGGGTGAGCAGTGATCTTTGGGTTCTTGATTGAAGTCCTATTTTTAGCCTGTAAATGGCTGTGCACTCCTGTACTAAGCATACCTGCACAGGCCATGTGACCTTCCTGTGACCCCTCTGTGACACCAAACCCCCCTGTACGGGATGCACAGACCTGAAGCCCCGCGGTGTGGCCGTGAACGTCATCCCTGGCTTGCCGGCCTACATCCTCTTCATGTGCCTGAGGCACTCCGACTACATCAACGACGATCAGAAGGTTCGGAGCCTGCTCACCTCCACCATCAGCAGCATCAAGAAGATCCTGAAGGTGTGTGTCCCTTTGGGGGGCGGCTACAGCATTGATGTCATCATTCTTAATTCTGAATCAGCATCTAAAGACATCGGACAAAGCCAAGCATACTGGGCTCTCTTGTTTGGTCCATGTGGACCTTAACTATGCTTGTTTTTTCAGGTATTTAGGTATTTTCCATTTTTGTCATGTTGTTCCAGTAACAAAAGACATTTCACACACGTCAGTAAACACTACAAGTCTTACTTGAACTTTTTTTTTTAACATGGTTTATTGGTATCATTGCAATAAAATTATGTAACGTAATACACCTACTCCTTATTTAGTAAATTCTGTTCCAGCGATTAGGTTCAGCGAAATAGTCACTAAATCCGGTAACCTAGGCATGACCGTGGCTGCGCTTACAACTCTGATTCAGTCTAACATACCCTGTTTCTTCTATGCTTAATGAAATGCACGCATTGGTCGGAAATTTCATTTTATAACCGTTGCGAACGGCCACTAAATGAGGAGTTGTAACGAAAACAGTGTGTGAATAATCAAAACTACGTCGCCAGGATAGTAGAAATACAGACCTGCTTAGTACAGGAAACGGGGTCTCCATGTGCTGAGAGCGCCTGCACAGGCCCTGCGGAGCTCAGCCGTGATGCCTGGTGTTAGTCATGTGACCTGGATGTCCTACAGAAACGGGGCGACGACTTTGAGACCATTTCCTTCTGGCTCTCCAACACCTGCCGCTTCCTGCACTGTCTGAAGCAGTACAGCGGCGAGGAGGTAGGCCAGGCTCCGCCGCCTGCTTCCATTTCTCCTCTCTTCCTGCTGTTCCGACGCTCCCCCTCACCCCTGTGCCTTGCTCCTCGCCTCCCAGTCTTTCATGAAGCGCAACACCCCCAGACAGAACGAGCACTGCCTCACCAACTTCGATCTGGCTGAGTACCGTCAGGTGCTGAGTGACCTGGCCATCCAGATCTACCAGCAGCTCATCAGATGCATGGAGACCATCCTGCAGCCCATGATCGGTAATCCGAACCGTGCTTCACCAGCTGTAATGCAACTACGGAAGCTATCTTTATTCGGGAATGTTTAAAAGCGGACCTTCTCCATCTGATTCCACGTTCTTGTCAGTCTCTGGCATGCTGGAGCACGAGACCATCCAGGGGGTGTCAGGGGTGAAGCCCACAGGCCTCCGCAAGCGGACGTCCAGTGTGGTGGACGAAGGCACCAACACGCTGGACTCCATCCTGCGGCAGATGACTGTCTTCTACTCCGCCCTGTGCCTGCACGGCACCGACGCGGAACTCATCAAGCAGGTTTTCCGTCAGCTCTTCTACATCATCGGCGCCGTCACCCTCAACAACCTGCTTCTGCGTAAGGACATGTGCTCCTGGAGCAAGGGGATGCAGATCAGGTGTGGCATCGCTTCGTAGGCATGGTACTGCTCAGGATTAAAGAAGGTTAATGGCGGCACGGGGGCTAAGCCGGGGGTCTCTCGTTGGCCCCTCCCACACCTCCAGGTACAACGTGAGCCAGCTGGAGGAGTGGCTCAGGGAGAAGAACCTGGTGACCTGTGGCGCGAGGGAGATGCTGGAGCCCCTGGTCCAGGCGGCGCAGCTACTTCAGGTCAAGAAGAAAACGGACGAGGATGCCGAGGCCATCTGCTCCATGTGCCATAACCTCACCACCGTGCAGGTAAGCCCCCCCCCCCCCCCCCCCCCCTCGCCCGCATCTCCATGACGCCGGGTCCCAGGAAGCACGGCACGTCCTACACCATGAGATGATTATATGTTCATGTCGTCTTGGGTTAATTTTTTTTTAAGTACAATGAACAAATTATGTCCATTTCATCTTCATTCTTTGGTCTCTCATCAGATTGTTAAAGTGCTGAACTTGTACACTCCTGTGAATGAGTTTGAAGAAAGGGTTTCAATAACGTTTATTCGAACGATACAAGTGAGTACAAAAGCGGATTTAAGGTTTTATGTTGTCTGTTAGTGTGTGAGAGAGAGAGAGAGAAAATGGGATATACAACTAACTCCTGAACAGCAGCTTTTGTGGAATCCCCACAAAAAATAGAAAAAGTAATATATAAAATATATACACACAATATAATATATACAACTAAAGAAATTAAATTTACGTGTGTGTGTGTGTGTGTGTGTATTTATGTATGTATGTATGTGTGTGTATATATACACAATATATATATTGTAAAAGAAATGTTTTTTTGTGCCACTGGGTTTCACTGGGATGCAGTCAGTATCCATTAATTACATTGTAAGGAGATTTTGTGAGAAGGCCCGCACGAAGATCTGTGCGTGCGTGTGTGCGCTTGCGTGTTTGCCTCTACGTGCCTCGCCTAACCTGGCAGCTGCCTGTTCTGTTCAGACACGCTTACGAGATCGGAAGGAGTCGCCCCAGCTACTCATGGACACCAAAATCATCTACCCCGTCACATTCCCCTTCAACCCCTCCTCGCTCGCCCTGGAGACTGTTCAGATACCGTCTAGTCTGAATCTGAGCTTCCTCGTACGAGTGTAGAAGAATCCGCTGTCAGAGATGACTGCAGATCTGGGGGACTTTTGTGCGTTTACCAAGCATCTGTGAATCTAGCTCAGGTGTCCGAGTCTCAGCTAGAGACCCTGTTAAAATCATATGCTTAGTAGAAAAAAAGTCTTACAATAAAAAGCTTTGCATAATTCCAAACAGATTTATGTGACATTTAAGATACAACTTTTATTTTGGGGAAGGGGGTGTTGGAGCCTTGTACGTTATAGTTAAAAATGAAGGAAGTGCGCAGTCTGAGGTGGGAACTCGGAGACAAAGCGAACTGCATTCGTAATTTAAATTAGTTTATTAACTAGGAATTACTGCGTAATACACTACACAAAGATTATATGCAGATAAAGAAACCTCGTGGGATAAGTAACATTACCACTATTTATTATACACATATACATTAAATAGAAAATCTATTTTAAAAAACTGAATGGTCGATTAATGGACTGATTAACGTGATTGTGTGTTTGCCTGTACTGCGATTTCAGCACGCTTAGGTAGCGTCATACTGCAGCAAAGTGCTCGTATGCTGATCTGTGCGGGTTTAAATATCACTGCCGATAAACTGGATGGGAGCCTTACAGCACATGTCGCTCTGTCGCCTTCGTGCGCTGCACTGTCAGTCTGCTTAAATAGGTTTATGTTTCTATACTCATGCTGTGGATTTCAACGCCGGTACGGATGCTGAAGTTTGGCCGTCGCTTTTCCCGGTGACGGTAGCGGTGGGCCGGCATCACCGTTCGCCGTCTACGCGGCTCCGGACTCCGCCGCAGGGGGGCGCACTACCGCCACACCGGTCCGGTTGCAACCTTGCATTTCAGTCAATATGTTTTTCGCTCTTCAATACCTCTTTGCTATATCTTACATCGCAGATAACATTGATCATATGTATATTTGAAAATCTTGTATGGGAATATTTTAGTCTTTCTCAGCTTTTACCTATGTATTTGTATTATTTTTTTCAAAAACCTTAATGACATTATTAAATGCAATTTTTCACTGCAAGCCTTTTTCTCGAAAGTAATATATGTTGCCAGCATATGCACTACGAAAGCTGGTAAGCGGCTGTATTTCCTTAACATGATACGATTCCTTCTTCAAACTTTGCTTAAGACGTTAAATATTGGTGAGACTTGATTACTGAATAAATGTTGCATATCTTTCAACTGTTCAGTGTTCTTGCTGCCTTCACGCTTTGACGTCCTCTATGTGTGGTTTGTACAGTTTATCCACAGATTTCCCAAACTTGAACCTGCAGATCCATGATTTTTTTTTTTTTTTTTTTTTTTTTTTTTTTTTTTTTACTTGATTTTTTTGGAATAAATTTCTTTTGTGCGTTTTTAGGATGTGAAATTACATTTGATTTTGCTTCTGATATGTTCTGAATGTTAGCGAAGTGAAACTGATGTTTGCACGAAAGTGAATTTCCTTTAGAATTCTGCGATATCATTTCAGTGTATTACGAAGATTTGAAATGCAACGCTGTTGACATTTCAGCCCATATCATCTCCCACTGGCCTTGTACGTAGTTTAATACTCTCTGGAAGCTGTGTGGATGGTCGGACCTAGTTTAGTTGGTCCTAATGTGACAGTTTTTTGCTTATAAGATAAGATGACGATTATTAATGCCACAAAAGGAAAGTTTTTCTATTTTATCCGTGAGGTTCCGAAGCTTGTGTGTAGATGTTTGGATGTTATCAAATTAAAGATGACAAATGATGCTGTCAACCTGCTTCTTTCAGATCTATTTTAGCAGACAGACTTTCATTTTTGGGTTTTCGTTTTTAACATTAGATAAGCCCACAAAACATTTATGAGAATAATAATCCATCAGTGAATCCAAAAAGCATCACACTGACATTAATACAACAAAATAACAAATCGTGCGAAGTGTGCGGAGCCGACTGTGACCAGCATGGTTACAGAGGGAAGCGCAAGAGAGCTTATGAATGAACGGCTGTGTGGAAATTAATATAATGGATTATTTACCAACAGTGGATCCTCTACCTTGGTTGTCTACTTGGCCACACAGGATATTCGGAGACGTTAAATTTTCAATATTTAATATTCATTAAGACACATCTATTCATGAGGATGTAATAATTGAAATATACACCCTTATTGCATGAGGAACAGCTTTCATACCTCGCAGTGCTGCCAAATGTAATGGGCGTGACAGGCTTGTATAATACATTAGATTTCATCCATGTAGGTCATGGCCACAATATAACTCTTCAGTAAATCAATCGTCTTCTAATCGCTCTAATTACCTTTTGATCTGCATCAAGCTGTGACAGTTGTCCTGGAAAAGCTGAGTAATATCTGAGTAAAGCTGTGAATTTAATATCTGGCAAAGGGATAGATGAAGTCAGAAATAGTTAGAGCTCAGAGAGGCCTTAATGATCATTACTGCCTGATTTTTCAACACGTTCCTGGGAATCCACACAGTCTTTTAAATTAAAGGGTATTTCATTCCAGGGAAACCTTACAGGTGTCAAACGTCTGTCTACTGTGAGATGATAGACGGCAATAGAACCCCGCCTTTCATCCGTCCATTCTGCATGCATAACCATTTTCAGAGTTCTGGTGAAGTTACACAGAAGTCCTTTTGGGGTCTTTGTCACCTGCGAAGTGATTATTGTCACTGATTCAGCAGACTTCAGGCTGAGCTGATGACTGTTAAACATGAACCTTTTGTACAGTTTTCAGGTGTATGAAGGGTTAGTCTGATATTCCATGTCGATGTGCCCTCTACAGATTTTCTTTACTCTAGTTAATTATTTCCTTTGCATTTAAAAACTTAATAGCTGTGAGGTGCCGTTATCCTTGCAGTGAAATGCAGACCCCCTGAATATCCTGCAGTATAGAATACGTTTCCAAATAAGGCATTAAATTAGCTTCCAGTGGTGTGCAGTGGTGTGTTACTGCACAAAGTTCAGCAGTATAGTGGGGATCAAGAGCTTTTTCTCTGAGATGAAGGTCAAACAACTCATTACTGCTACATTTCTGAAAGCAGTTCGAATATCCTTTGACATAAAAAAATCTGTTGTCAGAAGAGGCATTAATATATAGGCTATTTCACTTGTGATCCTTTAAATCCCTGTTTTTCACGCTATGCAAAATAATCTGCCTTTACCTATGATACACATACGTTTACATCTGTACGTTTTACTTATTTGGCAGACGCTTTCATCCAAAGCAACATACTGCAGGGACTGTCTGGCCCAAAATGTAACTGGGGTTATGGACTCGCCCATCCGATTACTCAGCCTTGAATTTGTCTCGGGGGCTCTCCTATCGCTGGCAGTGTCCCAACTCGCTGAGTCACGCATATAAGATCACGTCACGTCAGTAACTCGTATACACAAACGTGAGACAGAAAAACAAGTTGTTTTTTGCGGGCGATCAGAATAGTCTCTTTTTTCATGATTCATTCTTTGCAAATGAAGTTTAGTCCTGAAAAATATCCAGTTATTTCTCATGGACGCGTTGCTTCAGACTGTCTTGCTGTCCGTCACTGGCTGCCCAAACTAATGGCAGTAAGAGTGTTTTTGTTCTTCCACTGTCTTCTGAATTTTTCGAGTTTTAATACGGGGCAACATTACACTATGAAATCCCGACTGTCTTTTTTTTTTTCTTGCTATGAACTGCGTTGAAGAAGATAACAGTCTATGTACGCGAATTAAATTTATCGGATGTATACAGAGCAACCTGCATAATAATAATAAAAGATTCAACCTCTTACAGATTAAATCTGCTCATCACATTCAGAATATGTAGCTGTCACACTGCACTGAAAAACAAGTATTGTCAGGGGTGCAGAGTGCTTTTGCCTGGCTCAAGCGTAACATCATCTGAGAAATAATTAAATTACTTCGGATGGAAATTATAAAACCCTGTGTCAACTAAAGAGAGCGACTGGAAAATGACTAGGCAACTACGACAGCCCCTGGGAAAGGTGTGCGCGTAATACGTTTGATCTCGTTACAGCGTATCTAATTGACTTTAAATTGAATTTTGTGGTGTAAAACTGCTGCTTAAGGGTGCTTTGGGAACGTGTTTGTAAACGAGGAAGCGTAGGAGAGCCACGATGTCCGGCGGGCGGCGGGCATCCGCCTGACGTCACCGCATCTCCATCATAACCTTCGCTCCGGAGCGCAAATCTCCCGGACATCTCACGGTAAGGATGGCGACCCAGGAGCAGCATCCCAACGACACCTTGGTGAGCCTGCAGACGGAGTCCGAGACCTTGAAGACTAAACTGGAGGAGGAAAGAGCCAAGCTGCACGATGTGGAACGTAAGCGACTGGCGTCCGAGACGCTGCCTTGCGGCTGTGCTCCTGGGTCATGATGGAGCCCGTGATGGAGCCCGTGATGGAGGCGGTGGCATGAAAACAGCACCAGTTAAATATCCGATAAGTGTATAACGTGTGGCTTACATGCTTAGGACCTCGCTTCTCTTTAGAATAGCAACCCAAATATTCATATACATCATGGAAGCGAGATATATTTGTTTTTTACAAATGTGTGATTAAATTTAGCGTAGTTTACCCAGATGCTCTTATTTTACTTCAATAAACTAACATTTTCTGCATAGCTTTGTTATATAACTGGCTTTTTTGTTAGTATCGCTAGGGTTACCTTGCTATGCGTAGTAAACAACCAGTTATTGACCGCATATTCAGACCATTAAGCTATGACGTGCTCTAACATGCATTCATATTGATCGTTCTCAGATGTTGACATCAGTCCCTCTTATTTGTATTTCACGAATAATAACTGAAATTTAGTTTATGCGCTAATCTTAAAGTTTATCGAGCTGCTGGGGTAAAAGAAACGCGTCGCATAACTAGCAGTGAACAGATTTATTATCAGATATTAACGCTGATTGTACAGTAGTGTGATAGACCGCGATACACTGAGATTCTGATCACTCTGGGTTTTTTCCCACTCAGGGATAGATTGGGATGGTCTGAGGTTCAGAGGCTCTTTCCAGACAGTAGATTTATATATTGATATTAACTGAGGTTCTGATTCCTCTCTGGTCTTTCCAGTCCATCAGGTTGCTGAGAAAGTAGACCCACTTGGTCAGTTTGTTCTGAAGACCAGGAGGACACTGAAAGGACATGGAAACAAAGTTCTCTGCATGGACTGGTGTAGAGACAAGAGAAGGATAGTAAGCTCGTCTCAGGTGAGATTTGTAGACATGACCCATTGCTGGGTCTAATATCCATGGCCATTTAGAAGTGAAAAGCCAATATTTTGAATATTATACTGGTGAAAATCTTTCATCCTTTACTGGAAAATGGATATTAAAGAGTTTCAGTACCTGTCTGAGAATTGTTTCATTACCGTGGCAGTTTTGAGTTCTTTGTTCTTCAGTGATTGAAAACAGTTTGCATGCAGCACTGAAACGCTTTTATGAATAAATCAAGTAGCATTTATTTGGCCACTCTTGTCCTTTTTAGGATGGAAAAGTGATTGTGTGGGATGCATTCACGACCAATAAGGTAAACTGGAATTCACTTAATGTAGTGAATTTTAACTATTCACTTAATAGTTAAAAAATATTTAAACTAATTCCATGTGCAAGATTTTGGTTTGTATTGTATGAATTGCTCATCATCAGAAAGGCACTTAGAAATGATACAAATATAATTAAAGCATTCGGCATCTTTTTAAAAATCAGCTGTGTGTGTGTGTGTGTGTGTGCGCATCCCAGGAACACGCTGTAACCATGCCCTGCACCTGGGTGATGGCCTGCGCTTACGCCCCCTCTGGCTGTGCTGTGGCCTGCGGGTGAGTGGGTCCCACTGACAGTGACGTGCCAAGTACACAATCGCTGACCATTCTGCTGGTCTGTATCAGTCTAAGATCCAGAAGCAGCACTAGGATTAGTACCAGGACCTATAACTATGTCAATGCAGATGTCAGAACCCATCTCGGGGCCGACGTCACCCCTAGCTTTCTGCGGTTGTGGAAGCGGGTGGTTAATGATGTAAGAAGAGCTGCAGGAGTTCACTGTCCAGTTTGCTTAAAGATTTTTGTTCTCTGGCTCTCAGAGGTTTGGATAACAAGTGCTCAGTTTACCCTCTCTCCTTGGACAAGAACGAGAATCTGGCAGCTAAGAAGAAGTCAGTGGCGATGCATACCAACTACCTGTCAGCCTGCTGCTTCACAAACTCTGACATGCAGGTAGGAGGTGCAGTGGGAGGGGTCAGTTGTGGCTGTGGGCGGACTCACTGGATGCTGGGTGGGTCAGCTGTGGCTGTGGGCGGGTTTACTGGATGCTGGGTGGGTCAGCTGTGGCTGTGGGCGGGCTCACTGGATGCTGGGTGGGTCAGCTGTGGCTGTGGGCGGGCTCACTGGATGCTGGGTGGGTCAGCTGTGGC
Organism: Brienomyrus brachyistius; assembly: GCF_023856365.1. Taxonomy (NCBI): domain Eukaryota; kingdom Metazoa; phylum Chordata; class Actinopteri; order Osteoglossiformes; family Mormyridae; genus Brienomyrus; species Brienomyrus brachyistius. The sequence goes on from NC_064545.1 coordinate 16,807,410, forward strand.
TGTGGGCGGGTTTACTGGATGCTGGGTGGGTCAGCTGTGGCTGTGAGTAAGCTCACTGAATGCTGAGGGGGGGTCAGCTATTACTGGCTGGACTCACTGGATGGTGGGGGAGGGATTAGCTGTGGCTGTGAGTGAGCTCACTGGATGGTGGGGGAAGGGTCAGCTGTGGCTTGGGTGCACTCATAGAACATTAAGGGAGGGGACACTTTCTCTACCATCATATCCATTCATCAAGCACTGGAATAATAGCGCCCATGTTTTTAACAAATAACCAAGCTGGTGGTTTATCACTGTTAATGCCCCCCCCCCCCCATTTTTTTGAGCACTCCTCATACCTAAGGCTCTGCAGGTCAGGAAGATCCTTTCCAGAAGATAGCAGTGTGCACTCAGAGGTGGTTTATTGCCCTTTCAACAAGAAAACAAAGCATTGGCAATGCAAGTCATGTCCATTAATAATTCACAGCTCACACTGCTGCTGCTTGTAAAAAATCACATGACATGGAAACATGGATATGCAGATGCATTATAATGTGAGAGTCGCCTTTATTCAGAAGGAATGTTTTTATCTCCATGGAAACGCTTCATGTACAACTCGGTGTCAGTCTGTGCGGCAGTTGATAAAATGATATAGCTGTGTACAGCAACTGGTCTGTTCCTCTGATACTACACACTGTAGATATAGCTAGTTGTCAAGTTAGTGCAGTGTCACATATCTCTCAGCAACTGCCTTGCAGTGAAGTTTGAGCTGCATCTTGCTGTCGATGGAAGATTATCACTGATTTCCGCTGTAGAAAGTGTGGAAGCTTTTTTTTTTATTGTGTGGACTTTTGTTGCTTTAATAATCATACACACGCTCACAGCAGTGGGTGTTTTTATGTATATCAAAGTTTAAAGCAACGACTCCTCTTTTTTTGTGAGATACCAGGATGGCACTAGTGACTGTGAATCTGTCCCGGGAGAACGCCAGCTTGTGTGGGCTAATCCAACTTGTGTTATGGTAGTACAGCTAGCGATGATGAAGAGTGAGAGCTATCGGGCCTCCAGCCAAAATTCAGAAGTCAGCACTGGGGGGATCAAACAAAAGAGAAAACCGAACAAGAGGCACCTTCTTGGTAGCTTGGTAGTTTTGTGATTCTGGAAGTCTAGCAATGAAAAAGAGCTTTTTGTTCAAACTGCATTTCAGTACAGAAATCAGGCTTAAAGGATTGGTGTTCTTAGCACACTGGTTGCACCTGAACAAGGTGAATATTTATTTTTAACAAAATCCCCAGGGCACCACTAGGGGCATAAATTTTCCGGTAAATTTCTAGAAACTTCCCATGGGAAGTAGGGTTGGAAATTTCCGGAAACCTTTCGGGGGTGGGGTTAAGCTGTGGAATTTTGGAAATATTGAACTCTGTGGAACTTCACGCGAGCTGTCAGATACAGCAAAGAAAGCAGACTGCATGAATAATACAATTATAGCATATGACTTATAAACAGTGCATTTTAATGAAGATGCTTGTTTTGGCGTGTTTTTACACACTAACTTATTCACAAGCACTAGGTTGCACAATGATATCACTATTAGTATTGTCACGACCGCGGTCGGGCGAAGCGGCGATCGTGCGGATCGGCAGGCGAGCAGGAACAGGCAAGTAGGCAAAGTCGGGAAATACTGGGGATTTACTCGTGGACAGGAAACAGATACGGGGAACATCTACTCACGCCTACGAACATCAATGACAGACAAGGAAAACTGGGGAGACCAGGACTTAAATACACAAGACTGATTGAAAGCAAACGGACACAGCTGGGTACGATCCGGGAAACACACGTGGGTAAGCAGGGGGCGTGGCACACAGGAGGAGCGGACGAGCCGGGCATGACAAGTATCATCAAGATGTTTTTTTCCCCAAATACATTTAAGTTCCCTGCTATAGACAAACCTGCAGTTTTGCAGATTTCCAGTTTATTCCAATTAATTCCCATACAGCTCTGGAAAAAAATGAGACCACTGTATATTTTTAAACAATCTGCATTGTTAACTCCTGGTTTAATCCTGGTTCAGCTGGCAGAAGACTACACTGTGATGCGGGCTGCTTCCAGGCTCAGAGTTTTCAAGACAGCAGTACATAAGAACAATGAGAAGCAGGAGACACTGGCAATGACCAAAAACCAGCCAGGTGGAGAGCAGAAGCAACTTTCTAATGCCAGAGATAACGTCAACTTATCCGGCAGTGCCTCATAAATCAGAGGATGACCTCAAGTGACCTTCAAAAACAACGGGAAAAATTAAGTGGCGTAAAGTGCACTGCTAGGAAAATTCATAACAGGCTTCTAGCAACAGCACTGAAGAAGCCCTTCATCAATGAGAAGCAGGGAAGAGCCAGGGTGGAGTTTGGAAAAAATGTAGATTTCACACAAACATTCCCATAAACTGAGAAATAGGTTAAACTAAAAATGTTGCTGTCGTCTCAGCTTCTTCCAGAGCAGCATATTCCAGTTAATTCCCATGTCTCCCAGAATGTTAACTCCCAGAATTTTCAACCCTTGGGCACCACTAGGGGGCAGTGAAAACACTGAATATATCAAAGCTGCACCCCCCCCCCCCCCAAATAGCGCTAAGAATAGGCTAAAGCATTACACGTGGTGCATTTTATATCAGCACGAGGCATTCCAGACATGCATTTAACTGAAATGCATGTATTCACGTGTATGTGTTCCTGCATTTTAACTTTCCGAAACAGGTTTGCATGTTCTTGTAAGCGTGTGTGCGACTGCGAGTTACCACTTCGCATGTCCCCTCTCGCTGCCGAGCCCAGATCCTGACCTCGAGCGGCGACGGGACATGCGCTCTGTGGGATGTGGAGAGCGGGCAGCTGCTGCAGAGTTTCCATGGCCACGGCGCAGACGTGCTCTGCCTGGACCTGGCCCCCTCTGAAACGGGCAACACTTTCGTCTCGGGGGTGGGTCGCCCGTCCTGAGCCATGAATCCGAGAAGACCGACTCTGTGCTGTCATTGGCTGATGGTGCCCTACTGTCCACCGCCCGCTTTCGTGTTTGACAGGGCTGTGACAAGAAGGCCAACGTGTGGGACATGCGCTCAGGGCAGTGCATCCAAACCTTTGAAACCCACGAATCGGACATCAACAGCGTGAGGTGAGTCTCTGACGTACCACACAGGGATTCTTCCAGCAGCCCCCCTTTCTGATCAGCTGATTCCCCCCCCCCATGACTCCAGGTACTACCCCAGCGGCGACGCCTTCGCCTCGGGCTCCGATGATGCCACCGTGAGTTACTCTGTCACACCCGTCGCACTAGGACACCTTTGTCTTGGGATTGGTGTTATTTCCACCGATGGATGGATGGATGATTGGATGGATGGATGGATGGATGGATGGCTTATTAGTGCGGTTATATATCTAAATGAATGACTGGTTGCGCTGTCTCACCTGCCCCCCCCCCCCCCCCCCCCCGGGTTAAATCCCTTGGTTGGAAGACCACCAGTAATTTTTGACTACGACTAGTTTACTCAACTAGTGTAGATGTTGGGTTAGTAAGGCAGCCTTCATACACAACATATATACTGTATTTATTTAGCAGTATACAAATGTCCAAAGCGCCATACAAGTGAGTATGAGAGAATGCAGCATCCTAGCATCCCTGCAACCATGGGATGTGAATCAGTGACTATCCGATCACAAGCACAGAAAAAGATCTCATGCCCCCATCTCACAAGAGTGAGAGCGAGAGCCTAGGGTATAGGACCACCAGCCCTGTATGGTAATAAATGCAAAATAATTATCCAATATAAATTATTTATAGAGTAATTTTTGAGAAACCAGTTTAATGAAATGCATGGAAGGGAGAAATCATGTGGAAATGCTCGGTGTGGAGCCCTCGTGTCGGTGTTCCTGCTGGCTCATGTGACCGAGGCTTCGTAGGGGCAGCCCGTGACATCATACGGCTCCCTTGTCTGCGGAATGATCTGCAGCGAGTCACAGTCTATGACCCCTGGCCCCTTCCTTTGTTACTTCCTCTTTCTACAACGTCGCTCTGCTGCAGTGTCGGCTCTTTGACCTGCGGGCGGACAGGGAGGTGGCCATCTATTCGAAGGAGAGCATCATTTTCGGAGTGTCGAGCGTGGACTTCTCCCTTAGCGGTGAGTGTTCAAAGGCAAATCAATCGACCTCTGCACTCTACCACCCTAGCCTCACACCCAGGGGGTTGTGGGTTCCAACTCTGGCTCTGCATGTATGGCCTCTTGTACACAGTGTATTCCTCTTTCCTTCACTTTCCAAACACATGCAATTTAACAATTTTAAATTGATTTACAAGGTGCCCTCATTGCAAGCTTGTGTGCCCCGCGATGGACTGGCATCCCATCCAGGGTGTCTCCTGCGCCCCTACTGGTTATTATGGAAATTCTATTATTATGTCAAATCCAATTAATCACCTCTGGAAGAGAGACCCAGCTGTGTGACCCACACATAACTGTGCCCGGCTGATGAGAATCCCAGTATATTTTCTTCTAAGAGATATGGGGAAAAACATAATATTGAAGGAAATAGAAATGACTGTCCTAATGTTAAAATGTAACATTGGCTGGGGGGGGGTCCTGGGAAGTAACCTGGCTGAGTTGCTCATGTGTGGGCGTTAAATGTCAGTCATAAAGGAACTGCAGGTTCCCCTCTGCTTATTCCACCCCTTACTTTGCTATATTTGCTATATTGCTATATTTGTTTACAGATGCATTGCTTTATGCATATAAAACCTGCCCCCCCCATTTTCTTTGTATTATGAAAACCCTCCGCTGCCTATATATGGATCATGTGACCGTAAAGACTTGACTTGATTGCAACTTGGCCCGCGTCTTCGCGTCTTCTGTCTTTTTGAGCTGCCATTCAGCTGTAACATTTGCCTGTAACATTTGAGTAGCTGCGGGGCGGGGGGCAGCCCTTGACTAATTCTCAGAAACATTTGTGGGGGGGCTTTCACCCTGGTGGTCCCTAGAGTGATGGCAGGGAGTAAACTGACTAAGTAGCAGTATTATTACCCAGTTCAATCAACACAAACAAATTACAATTAAACCCCCCCCCCCCCCGTTCAAGCCTTCATTCTTAGTCACTAATGTGATCACATGGTTCACAAGTTCTGTTTTGTTTCCATTTGGGGGGGTCTGTGTTTCAGCAAATGTGGAAAAGCCAGACCAGTTCTGTATGACTGCCGTGAAAGTGACATGCAGAAAGTTAAAAATTCAAAGATCCTCCATGTGTTGTGTCCAGGCCGGCTGCTATTCGGTGGGTACAACGACTACACCATCAACGTGTGGGACGTCCTGAAGGGGAACCGCGTGTCCATCCTCTTCGGCCATGAGAATCGGGTCAGCACGCTGCGGGTCTCGCCCGACGGCACCGCTTTCTGCTCCGGCTCCTGGGACCACACCCTGAGGGTGAGAGAGGGCCCAGGTGGGGGTGGGGGATTGACATTTGGCATACAAGCGTCCCTGTGATGTTAATGACTGCTGGACCTGGGGGCACTCCATACTGCGGAGGCGGAATGTGAAAGAGGAAGAAGGCACCTAAAGTAAAATCGTATCTCATGATTCCGCGCTCAGTCAAGCCCACGCAGGTGCTTATTATGGGAAGGAAGCTGCACAGCACGGTACTCTCACCCTTCCAGTTCTAGTCAGTGGGCTCACAAATTTTTTTCACTATTTTTATTTCTCTCTCTGCAGATTTGGGCCTAAGCTGTTTCATGGTGGGAGGGGCATAGACTCTTGACAACTCCGTGTTACCCAGCCTGCCTGGACATCCTGTTCAGGACTCTAGCTTCAGTACCCGCCTCTAGGATTAGAGACGTACGTTCATTTTGTAGGGTTTTCTAAAAACAGCAGATAGCGTGACCCATACGTGGACACCCACACCACCAGAACGTGCTTATCAGTGCTCCGTAAGCACAGTTCTGTTGGACTCCCTGGTGTTTAGCAGCAACTTAGCAACGCCTGTATATGAGGTCGTCTTACCATTTTACTGGACTTGTGTGATTTGGCTGCAGCAGTCGTTTGTCATGGCTTTTCATTTAATCTATTAATTTACCTCATATTTATGTTTACAGACTGTTGTGTCCAGCTCTTTGTCGATTCTTAATCTCAGCATGTGGAATAATATCAGTACGAAGACCATTTTTCTGTAAGATAAAAAAAAGCCCATTTCTTATTTTAATAGATCATTTAAGGCAAAACAATTTAAAAAATCACATTTTATTCTGTAATATTGCTAGATTAGAATGTCATTTAAAAATTTCTTTTGTATCTAGCAGATGGTCAATTTTACGGTGACATGACTGCATGAGACTCCTGTAACAGAATAAAAGAGATTTATTGAGAAAAACAAATCATATACCGTGGTAATTTCACATAACCACTAAGATTGTCAAAAAAGTAAGTCAGACAGTACTTAATAATCATAAATATCCATCCATCCATCCATTTTCTAAGTGTTTATCCTTATGGAAGTCACAGGAGACCTGGAGCTGACCTCTAACAGCATGCCAGTCCATCGCACAGCACACCATGTGTCATGTTCTGTGGGTGACTTACAGCACCTGGAGAAAACATGCAAACCACACACACACAATCAGATTAAGTTTCCCCTTGTGGGGACCCAAAGAAATTGTAGGAACATTGTAATATATATAACAGCACTCAGGATTCAAGCTTACAACCCTGGAGGTGTTCAGCAGCAGTGTTACCGTTAGACACCCCTATTCATAAATAAGCAAGACACAATATAAAGGACAATATGTCTATATGTATTATCCTTTATGTACATATGTGAGAAATAAAATGAAGAAACGCGTGAATGGTGGCGTAATTGCACGTCATTACATAAACACGTCAATAGGACTAAGGGACGGCAGAGCCAGACGCACTGTTTGTGAGTAGCAAAAGAACGAAAACATTTACACACTACGTACCCAGTACTTGCATCCAGAGAATACCTGAACCCCACCAGTTTGTAGGGCGGCCACCCGTGCGGATTCCGCCCTGACAGCCCGGTTTTCCTGCCCTCTGTCCTGCTGGGTGTGCTCCTCATAGCCCCTTTCTCCTCCTTTTCCCTCCCCCTTTGCCCCTACACTCATTCTCGTCAGCAACCAGCGCTGCTCTCTCAAAGCCACGAAGGCACAATAAATGTGAAACACATGAAAATACATTTTGCTTGTCAATTCTTCCAACTCAGCTTAAGTGAGCTCAAGTTTTTAACTTACAAATGCAAATTTAAAGCAAGTCAGTTTATTTTCTCTAGTTCTAACATTCAGTCCGTTCTGGAAATACCCAACTATGTGATGTAAGGTTTCCTCCTTTAAAGATGTACATGTTTGAATGACACGCATAGATGCTTTCATTTCCCTTTCCGCTTAGAGTAGTGTTCCGTCCGCGGCTGACGTCAGCCTCCAGGAAGCAGCGGAGATAGGAGTCGGAGCCGCGGCCTGTCTGCCACTGTCTGTCTGCTCGCTGGGAGGACAGGTTCCGGCTCCGGCTCCCGCTCCCGCTCCGCTCCGCTTCGCTCCGGCTCCGGCTCCGCTGAGAGGGTCAGTCCGCATCCGCTTTCTGCCTCCGTACAGTCGTGGTCGTGGCGCTCATAGCTGCTTCGCTGTATCCAGTTTCACTAGAGAAACTTGCCGACATATTTTACGCGACGTGGCCTCTTCGGGCTCGTGAAGTTTTTTCTTTTGAGTGGTTTCTTGTGTCTTGGTTAATTTTTCAGATGAAATGCTGGAAGTGGTCGCCGGTGAGGGTGACTGGGCACAGCGGCCCCCCCGGGTTTTCTCTCTGCCCGAACCTACTTTTAGCTTCATTTCGCTTTAAACCTACTTTTACTCCAAATATTTGACTAAACCGCATGTATTTATATCTCTGTTTTCTGCGTTTCCTCTTTTAATTATTAGTTAAATTAGTTAATATTTAGTTAAATTATTATTGACTATTGTTTCGCTTTTAAATAGCTGTATTAGAGCTTATTATTTATCAACCGGCATTTGATATTCATCAAAATCACATTTACGTGGATTGAACTGAACTGAACTGAACTGAACTGAACCGAACTGAACTGAACTGAAGAGTATAAGATATAACTGTTTTATATCCTGGAGTGGATATTTAGCAGTGTTAATATATATTGTTCCTGTTCATTTATTCATCTGCGATTTAAGAAAAAAAAACTGTTTCACGTGTCAGTTTCCTTCCTTGAGTCATGAGTGAATGTAACGTGAATGTTTGCTTATTTTCAAAACAAAAATAACGTTTGATTGCCGTTTCTGACTCCCGAAGTAAAATTATGGTGAATACTAGCGTCAACTTATTTTTGATGACGCTCAGCATGTCCTGTTATAGATGGAAAACGGGAATTTGCAAAGAAAATGCAATTTTCCCCAAACAAGAATTGTAAGCATTTCTCTTTATATATATATATATATATTCTTTCCAGAAAGGAAGGAACATGAAATCCCAAACATGAAGACTAAGTTTTGGTTTCAGGTTCTGTTGGTTTCATTTTGGCTAGTTTTCATCACTCTGTGTAATTTTTTCATAAGGGGGAGGGGGGGATTCAGAGCAGGCATCCTGAGGTCACAAGAAGAGAAAAGGGCATTAGTTATAGAATCACTGAGCATCTCAAGTATACCAGTGTTTCTTGTTGTCTTTGCAGTGAATATGACCAACTCGTTGCAGAATGAAACCTTTATTGTGGCAGATGATTACATGAAGTTCTGCATCGGAATCAGCGGCACGCCTCCCAGCGAGTCGGCCAAAGCAATGCGATGCCTGGCTAAGGAGGTCGAGAACAGCCAGGGTTCCGTAATGCGCCCTCTAATGCAGTCGTTCCTGATTGCCTGTGGTGCTGAGCCCTGGACCGGCCTCAGGAGCATCATGCTCGAGCTGGCTGGAGATGGAAGGTTGAACTGGGGCCGGGTCATCTCACTCTTCGCCTTCACGGGAATGCTGGCGAGCGAACTGTGTTCCAGGGGGGAAGATGTCAGCTGCAGCAGACGGCTAGCGGAGATGATAGTCGATTTTCTCAATGGAGATAAGCAAGAATGGCTGATCCAAAATGGAGGCTGGGTAGGTGTGCGTAATTATATCATGCAAACTGCTCCTCTATGGTTTTCCATTATACCGAGATCTTTTCTCTCCCAAATTCCCAAGGAAGGAAGGGCTCATTCAAACGGTTATACTTAGCATGAGAAAATGTTTATCAGATTTCCTCTGTGGCTGTCTTGCCTAAGTTAGGAAGTAGGTAGCACTCCCAAGAACGCGTAATCTGGAGGAACACATTCCCAGCATTCTTCCGAACTTTTCATTGTTCTGCGTACAAAGTTTATCTTTTCTTTAAATTGTGAAAGATCCATTTCTAGTTATCTTGGCAAATGGCAAGTACACAGACATTTTTTTTTGAGAAATGTAGTGATTATAGTCTAGTGTCTTGAAGTCAGAAGGTCTCGGCTCACAGTTCAAAAAAGCCAACAAACCAAAGACGACACAAAACAAACTGGTGAGGAGCTTTTGTGCTTGGCTGAGCCACAGACAGCATTCGGTGGCTATGGGAGCGACTGAACATGCACTTAGGATCTTGCTGGAGAGGATGCATGAGACCCGGTCATGGATTTTTTGTTCCTCAGCTTTTTGTGTCGCAGACACGGAAGATTTTGAAGCCTTTTGAGATTCCTCAGATGAATGCCATCAAACGGTCAACCCTTTTTAGCAACTGAATCTGAAGGTTCTGTCCTGACATTCGAACTCGCTAGCTCAATGTGTATATACCTTTCCAGTCATGGTGAACAGTGAATAGGGGAGCTGTAGGAGTGAGTTCTGAGAATCAATGTACATCGTTTAAAGACTTTTGTCCTTTGATGGACTCTTGGGGTTAGTACCTCAGGCAGGTGTAAAGTACAACGAGGCAGCACTTGGAACACCTGGAAAAAAAGTCACCTGGCTTTTTCAGACCGCTGTAAGGTCAGTGTTTTGGTTGCAGGTGCTTCTGTACACAAACACTGAATGGAGCAGCTGTCGACAGTCTGTTGGCTGATCATTTTAAAGGGGAATTCCACTCAGAAATTATGCTGTGGGTTTTTCTTTATTTCCCCCAATCATTTATCCATCTCTGTATTAAAATGAAATTCTGTCATACACAGGGAACAGAGAAGTCCTTTACGGGTTTCACTTCACTCTGATGTCAGCACTTCTTACAGGCCTTCTGGGTTTTCTGATGTGTGCCGAGCAGAACAGCAGTACAATGGGCTGGTATTTACATTAAAGGGGAAGTTCCCCCTGCCCACTGCGGAGTTCAGAAACTGCTGCGTACTGCAGCCACATGCTCATTATTTTGTTGTCAATGAATTTTGGTGGAGCACCAAGGAAAACACCCGGGCATTTTATTGCTTGTAAAAATAAAATGACAGGTATTCAGTGTTTACATTACAACCTGATGAGGGAGCAAAAACTTATCTTGTCACAGTGACCATCGCCTTTAAAAGCATGTGCGTTACAAAGGTCCTTACGATCTTTTAAAATCAGCTTATCCACCTTGCGAAACTGGCAACCCGACCTGGGCATGCAGAAACCTTCCCACGCAGCTGTAATGAGCTGGCGGCGTGTCTGCAGGATGAAACACCATTAATGAATGCGGGATATGATGGAATGCGTCACAAAGAGCAATGTGATAATGTCAGGAGGAACATGCGTGCTCACTGATCCCTCAGATATGAGCGGTTTGGTGTGCTGTTGACATTGTTGCCATAATACTGAAGATGTCGCAAACAATATTTCGGAAGACATGTAAGTGAGAATGACAAGCATTCTTGCTTCTACTTATACCTGTACCTGTTTGGGTGCCCCCCCGCTTTGTCTCCTAGGTTGCAGCTGGCATTTATCCTCTTTGTCTTTTGTGTAGGGAAGACTCACCAATTTTGCCCACGCAGCAAGACGAACAGATCAAGATTCATCCATGAGAACAGCTCTCTACGCAGCTGCAGGAGTAGGCATCGCTGGGATAACCTTCCTCCTCGCACGCTAGTTAAAGCGTGTCATTCAGAAAAATGTTCCTCTTGAAACATGTTTTATCATGGTTTGGTTCATTTGTTCATGTACAATTACATGAACATTAGAAATTACCTGCGTCCTGGTGGGTTTATCTATGTCATTTTATGACATTGTTACTCTTACAGTTGTATGGGGGTTAAATGGACTAAGAGTGGTTTAACAGTAGACAGTAAACTTCATTCTGGTCAGGTTTGCCTATGGGCTTGTCAACAAAGTGTCTACACTTTCGGTTCATTTTGTATCATGGAAGAAAAATAAGATTTTGGTTTTAATTTTAATTTATTTTTTGGCTCTGTAAAACTGACCTGTTTTTTTTTGTTTGTTTGGAACGGTTCATTACTTCTGTCAGTTTCTGCTTCCATTCTGAAATGGTTTTAGAAAAATAAACCTCGTCTTATACCCGCAGAAATTCCTGTTTCTCAAAAAAAAAAGTGCTGTTCCCTTCTAAAACCTGACGGTGGTAAGAAATGTCACCAGCTTTGGGCAACAGTGACGTTGCAGCCTTTCGGTGGTGCTGCTTATGACGTGAGTGTCTTATGACAAGTAGGGGCATGTTTACAGCCAAGCGGATGGTGCTGAGGAAGGTGCTGTTAGGTGAGTGGTGCAATATGGAAGGTGAGTATTGCCACTCTGGTACCTATTAGTGGCTTTTCATGTGTCTGGGGATTTACAAACCTGCTTTGGTGTCTTTTATTGGAATTGTTACTGTAATATTTGTATTTTGATCCGTATAATTTTAAACTAGCATTATTATTGCTATAATGCCAGTTCATAGTGGTGGCATGGTGTCCAACATCAAGAGTGCAGGAAACTGTGTTTCTGAGATGCTGGAGCATTCTTCGACCAGTCAGCATTCTGGACACGCCAACTGAAAATCATTCGTTTTTCAAAAAGATAACCTGGATGACTGCTAAGGTTCGTTATGTAGTAAGGATTACCTTGTGAACAAGGAAAGAGATGGAGTGCTGTGACGGATGACCTGGCCCCCACGATCCCCCGACCTGAACTCTGTAGAGTGGGTTAGGGATTGGATGATAGGTTGGATTGGATCAAAGAGTAGAAGCAAGGTAGCCAACTTGCGCCCAGAACTTGTGGAAAGTCCTTCAGGGCTGATGGAGAAGCATTCCAGGTGGTTATCTGTAAGCTGATTGAAAGAATGCAGAGAGTCTGCAGTGATATCATTAAAGCCAAAGGAGTCTATTTTGAAGAGTCTGAAATTTGAGAAAATTTTGAGATATTCAAGACTTCTTAGTCGTTGCAGTATGTGATACGTATTCTTTGCCTCAAGGTCTTTTAAAATAAGATGAATAGCATTGCTTATACAAAGACAAATGTATTAAAAGCAGATGTGTTCAGACTTTTGACTGGTACTATAGGTCCCTATAGGAGTGTGTATCCCCTTCTGATCCCAGAAGTGCCTGTTCTGTTCACATCCCACCTGTTGCTTTTGATTTCAAACTGGCTTTTGTTTCCTTACGTGACAGTGGTACTTTTTCTTATTTATTTTTTTACTGAGACCAAAAGTCCCACACTTTCCACATTGCAGTCAGAAAAATCCCACCCTTGTCCACAGATGACGGCGATCTTTCCCTGTTTTTGATGTAAATGACAGTGCCGCCAGGCCCGAAATAGCCGTCTGAGGGATGGGCACAGCGGTGCTCCGTGCTGATCTGATTTTCCATGGTGGTTTGGGAGACAGCTTTGAATGGAGGCCTTTTTCGCCTGCGTGTGTCTCCGTCTGTCCGCAGTGTCATTCACAGCCATGGAATTGGTGTCTGCAGCTTCTGACTGTGTTAACCACACAGAACTGCCGCTGAAATGTCCATTGTGTGCAAAACACGTCCGACCTTTCTAAAAAATCTCATCTTGGTCCAGCGGGACATGTTTTGGTATCTGGGGTGGCATACAGCAGCAGTCTGTTCAGTTTCTTTGGCAAGGTTGTGTTTATGCATGTTCTGGTCCTCTATGAGCATCTTCACAGCAATGTGGCACCTACGTTCATCCGCTCATTGCCGTTTAAAGCTCTCTTCTGACAGCCGTTGCTAACTGGGTAGCGGGGAAGTCGCACTGCAGCTCACCTTAGGGACTCCGAATGTGCGCCGTCCATCCTGAAGCAACTAGCAAAGAGACCATATTCTTGTGAGGGCTAAACAAGTTTACAGGAGGGTGTCCCTGGGATTACTGATGCGCATGATCTCTCCCATGGTCCTGCAACAATCCACTGAGACTTTCCCGTCCCCCGAGCCACAGATCCCAGTACGCAGCAGCCTCACTGCACAGAGCTGCTGGCGTTCGTCACACTCCTCAGCAGCTCTGCCTCGGGGACAAGGTAATGCCACTGTCAAGGATGAGGGTTTCCTCCTGCTCTCGGCATTTCTAAGAATTCAGATCCATAAAAACCGCTGAGCTGCATCCTGTCACAGTGCTGGGTGTTTTTGCAGCATTTGTGGGCAGGACTATGCAGCCAGGCTCTCCTGGAGTATAAGATGCTGCAAAGAAAAAAACGTGTTAACCTTATTTAAACGGGTCTCTGTGATGACTAAAACATAAAAGGTGGCGCCATGCATATAAACTCAGCATCACGCACCTAAAATAATACATTCTCTCATCAGAAGATGGTGACATTTCCGTCTCTCTCGTATGTAATTTGCTTATGGTATGGCTGCTTTAGTTCTTATGTTTTTTTTTTTTTTTCCCCTCATTTTCCTATGAGTTTTTGGGGTGGACAAGGGTAACCACTCAGTGTCTGGCTCTGGGTGTGAAGGGCCTCTTTCCATCAGGCATTTTGCTTTGGTCCTCATTGCTTTTCCGGGGGGCACGAGGCTGTCCGAGACGGCTGTGTTTGTCACAGTGTCTGCGTGGGCATGGTCTCTTTTAGAAAACAGCTTCCTGTTTTTTAAACTGGAAAAGCTTTGTGTTTCTACACTTTTATTAGGCCCCAAGTTTCCTAATAAAACCGAGTTAGGGTGTATAAATACGGTTTGGCAGGGTGTGATGTCACCTGTCTCAGAGTGATTAAGCTCTGTTGCATGGGTGAACCACAACTGTTTGTTGACTCTCTGCTGGACGTGGAGACGGGGGTAAAGGAACTTTCTGTGATGTTTGGAGGTTGAAGTCTCCTGAAAAGAGCTCCACAGAGCTGCTCTGTGAATAAGCCCTTTCTGCTTCGTGGCCTCTGCGGGTGTCCCACACTTACTCTCAGCTGACACATCCATTACTGGCTTATCTGCAGCTTCCTTGTCAGGGTGGGATTCCTTTCCGTACTGACATTCCTCTGTTATTTCTGGAACAATCTGAAGCATTGTGATATCTTTAACCAGTTCAGTACCGGATTTGCTGCAGATCCTTTTTATTTTAAAAAGCATCTGCTCTGGGGGCTTAATGAGACAGTGGGAGGCTAGCAGCTTAGTGGAAAAATACCCCTGTAGCATTTCTTCATGAAAGACACGCTGACTGCGGAATTATCCTGTCAGTCATGCAACAAATGGCAATGAGACTAAATGATTAACCATAAACCTCAAACACAAGACTGCTGAATTGGAAGCTCTCTTAGAACTTGATGAATATGGGATCCTGGGAACCCTTGAGCTGTGTGAATCTCACTTGTTGCAAACACTTCCTAAAATGGTCAGTTTTCTAGCATCGTCATCGTCTAGCCCGAACCACAAGACCGTCACTCCTAAACTATTCGGTAAAGCCCAAAGTGCTTAGAGTAAGCCATTCGCTTGGATGCGTGGGCCCTTGATCAGAGAACAGGCATGTGGGGGGGGGGGGGGGGCTTTGGCATCTGCCCCTTTTGTCTGAATGATCGAAAGTTCAGACCCTAGAGCAGGGCCGGGGAGCCTGATCCATGGAGAGCCGCCGTGGGTCTCGATCCCTAATCTAGGGCCCAATTAGATTAGGGGGCACAATAGAGTGAGTGAGGAAAAAACAGAGAAAACACATCTGGGCTACATTAGGTGACATTACACTTATTTACACTAGTTTTATCATTTCACTGCTTGTGAAACTTACCAGAGTATCTAGTTAGCAGCCAGCCACCCTGTGCTAATGAAATGTTTTTAATATAAATGAATTGATAAAGTTTGTTTTCTCCTGGAGATGGAGGCAGTCAGCAGAATCTCGCCTAGGGCGCCAGGGTACCATCTGCTATTCAAAGAAGCCTGTTCCACTGTTGCTGGCTGATTGCAGGCACTTACACAGCCCTGCCGACACCAGTGAGCGAGTTCCCTGCTGGATCCCAAAATTTCCCCCGGAGATCAATGAAGTTAATCTTAATCCAAACTGTCATAACGAACTTTGACACGTCCTAAAGTTCGGGCTAAGATATAAACCTGAAAAGTGCGATGTGAGACTCATGCAAAAAAACACGCGACACTGGGACGGGAGGATAGAGTTTGATGTAGTTTTTATAAAACAGTTTGAAAGAATGTAAACAAGCGGCTTCTCTGTCTGCAGTAGGAGGGGAAACAGATCGAGCCTCAGCTCATAGGAAGAGCAACGAGCAGGACCAGACCGTAATGTCCGGGTGTGTTACAACCAATAGTCAAAACAAAAGTCACATATATTATTGGTTATTTGGCACAGTTGTTTGAATAGGCTTGACACATTTTACCTCATCCTTTTATACCAACTATTATTAGTGCTCATGAAAATGAAAGCATCTTATAGTTATCAGTAGACAGTAACATTTTTAGTTTCACCTATTTCTTAGTTTATGGGAATGTTTGTGTGAAATTTAATTTTTTTTGCAAACTCCAGCCTGGCTCTTCCCTGCTTCTCATTGATGAAGGGCTTCTTCAGTCCAGTTTCTAGGAGCCTGTTATGAATTTCCCTAGCAATGCACTTCACACCACTTAATTTTTCCCGTTCTCTTTCAAGGTCACTTGAGGTCATCCTCTGATTTATGAGGCACTGCCGGATAAGTTGACGTTATCTCTGGCATTAGAAAGTTGCTTCTGCTCTCCACCTGGCTGGTTTTAGGTTACTGCCAGTGTCTCCTGCTTCACATTGTTCTTGCGTACTGCTGTCTTAGAAACTTTGAGCCTGGATTAAACCAGGAGTTAACAATGCAAATCTTAATCTTTCCAGACCTTTATATGTCAGAAATGAGCATTTTCTGTAGGGCATTTACTCAGGAAACCGCTCATGGTTAGAAGGGGATGAACACTAGCTGCCTTCGGGGTGGATAAAGCTGCTGAGATCGGCTTATGCTTCATTGTGTAGCACTGCATGCTCACAGTGATGCTATTTCCTTAGTCTTTTTCCATCAGAAATGTTAAACACCAAAGACATTATCGGGATATCGCGTTAGTTCGATTCCCAGGAACGATGGAGATTCATCCTGCACCCTGATTATTTTTCTCCTCTTTCTATAGCATTTCATGCATGTCCCTGTTTGTTTTGCATAGCCCCAGTTAATGGAAGTCAGAATTCCCAAAACCGAAATCCTAACTCGTCATTAGTTTCATTGAATCCATGACCGCTGGAATAGCTAGTCATTCTGACTAATAAGTTAATGTAAACCGCGCCCTGTATCTGTACGTGAGTATCTCCATAACCGAACTTAACCTAACATTCATGCTGAATACTTGCGGAACCGGGTAGTCTGCACGTCTGGTTTTTAACTTTCCAAAGCCACGTTATAGACTTACCATTGTTAAACTGACCTCGATCATTTTAATTCCCCGATATGATATATGTGATGTTTTATAGGGTGTATTTCATGTGTGAACCGAAACAATGCCCACAGCCTTCGCAACCATAAGCTGAAAGAGGCATGAGACCGTATCATACTACATAATAAAACTGGGACGGGCGCTCAGGAATCTTGTTCCTTATCGCTGATAGTCCAACCCCGTATAATTTTAATGATTAAAGTTTCAGAAATGTTGTACAACTAGAGGATATATACTTTTAACAGCGATATTAATTACTCATATTGCGAAATGGATTTTAGTTACGGGTTACTTTTGATACCCTCCCTGCCAGAATGTTGTGCATCGTTGCAAAGAAATGCTTAAGATTTTTGACATTTTACTTTTCCCGAATTTAGCGAGTGTTACGTATGAAACACCACAAATTCATTATAGGAGCGCCTGTGTAATTCCACTAATCACACCCCTGAGACCGAACGTCAAACGTTTGGTTTTTATATAAATAGGATTAGTCTTACTTTTACTCTTGTGGCCTCTCAGTGATGGAGATACATTTGCTGTTGCTCGGTAAGTCCATTTTAAAATGAGGTCGATGCAGTTCGTGAAGTGTAGCGACCTCTGGCGCTTACGTGTGTAATAGCATCTGTCTCGATTTAATATCTGCCCACGTGCCAAAACGCAATAAAAAGTTGCGCATGAGTACGAAGGAGTAACATTTTTCGTGTTTGCGCTATAAAGATAAGGTGTTATATTGACGGTTTTTTTTTTTTACACACAAGTTGAATTTAAAGGCACAATGACTCACAGCTCCAGTGATGAGAACCTGGATCTCACTCCGGCCTGTGTGTGTGCGCATTTCTCTCGTTCTCTTCACGTTGCGCAGGTTTCCTCTGGGAACTCCAGTATCCTCCAGCAGTTGAAAGAAAGGAAGCTAGGCTTATTGGCATCTTCGAATTTTTTGCAGCGTGGCAGTGTGTTGCGTATGTGCACTGCGGGGGGCTGCCATCCCCTCTATCATGCATCCTTGACTTGCACCCTATTCAGCCAGGGACTTACCTGGGGCCTCTGATGTACCATCCGTGCACTTAATGCATCGCGAGAGTTTCCTGCCAGAAACCAGTGGCAGAGGTACGTTCTGTCCCTCTACGGTGTTTCAGGGTGCTGCTTTTGTCTGGGTTCTATCTTGCTATCTCATTAAGCACAATGCTGTGCCATACTGTACATTTTCTGAGTGCCGACGTTAGCAGTTCCTTCCCAACGATTCACTAACCTTTTCTGCTGGATTTGCTGAAAATGTCCGGATGGGATAGGTGCTGCAGGACGGAAGGCGTCTCCTTTACTCTCATATCAAAGAGTCACTTCGGAAGGACAAACAGCCTGGAAACAGCAGGAGTGTCAAACGTTATAAGTTTCCGGTAGCACCTAATAATTCGCTAATGATGAATTCCGTCTCAGCATTTCGTTAACTGATTCCATATGACCAACAACCGTCACGGCAAATGTAAGAAGTAGTAGTTGTGGATTTGTTACAAGCCAGGTCAAGATAAATACACTTTACCTTGTCCTAGTCAGGGGAAAACACTGTATAGTCGAGCTAAATATTTTCTTCTACTTCTAAACAGAGACTGTTTGTTGTTCTGTTATAATGCTGTGCTTTCTGATTGAATGATCTGTGAGCTGATATTCCCGTTTCGGATGCGGCCTGCACGGTGATTCACGAAAGGCACAATTGCCGCACCTCACCGAAAGCCAGGCTGTTTGGAGACGCTCTGCTGCTCTTGTCATTTCTGATATAGTGTGACCTCCACTTGATACAATGGATATTTGATTTAAATCGTTATCATATTAACCGTGGAAGACTATGCTAAGAATTTTACAGTTGAAGTAAATGTGTACATAACTGACCATCCTTTATTAATCTATTTCATTTAAAGGATTCCGTTACTACAGTGCCACAGTAGCTTAACATTTAGTTTTACTGCCTTACCAGGGTTGCCAACTTCGGTCAACTGGCTGGCATGAGATTTTCAATTCAAGTCTTTACGTGTATGTAACAGTTTTATTACCTTGTAAATAGTCTGTAGGGTTTGCAAACTACCCCAATGCTTTTGATGCAGCTCATTTTAGGTTTATAATGGAATAGTATTGATTTGTTGTAAGACTTCTTGAGTGAGCGTGAGAGTCGCATAAGATGCGTGAGAGTTGGTGAGCCTGGCCTTACACTTGTAGGATTGCAGGGTCTTTGAGCAGTATACATACTGTAATGTCTGCCTGATATTGGGAGTGTTTGCTGTGATATTTTTAAAATAATGTGTGATGCCCAACACATAACAAATTGAGCACGAAGTAGTAAACAATGTGTAACTCCTTTGGATTGATGTTAAATGACAGAAAGGCAATGGTGGTAGAGAAAGCATCTATAGACTAGTCTTTTATGACCAACTGTCATTATCTATATACTTGCAGCTTGCCTCTGTGATGATGTTCCTGTGAGTGTTGCCAGTTTAATATACCACTGTTTCAGTACAGGGCTCACAAAATAGCATTTATATTGTTCTTGGGAAAAGGCAGTGCCCGTTTTAATGCCTTTACCCATCCAAACATTCATTCATTGATCTTCTAACCACATATCCCGCTTGGGGTCACTGAGGGCCCGGAGATCTGCCTAGCTACTATGACACTGGTTGCACCCTTGACAGAATTCTTAGTTCTTATGGTATATAGAAATGTAAACTGGAAGAACTCCTTTCTCATGCTACAGGACAAAGGACCCCAGCATTTTAAATTCCATTCATGGTTCTGAGTGCGGATGGGACCGTGTGAAGCCAAAGGACACAGAGTGAGTATGTCAGGTCCACTTTTTGCCAGGAAAGAAGTGAGTTGTAGAAGCTTAGCATGCTATTCATTAACCAAGGTCAACTGATGCCTTTAAATGTTTGTAAAGATAAGTTTGTTATCCGTGGGAAAATCCACGCGAAATTCTCATAAGAACTTCGGTCAGCTGCCTTTACTCAGTGAGGGTCCTGAGTTTGACTTTGGATTTTATGGTGTGTTTACCAACACGTACTTTTCCTGATTGCAAAATATGTATTTTGATAAATACTTTCGTAACTTAACAGCCTTTTCACACAAAAGTTAGAATGTTTAGACTTTTGAATGGATTTCCGAAAAATGCCGTTTGTCATCCAGCTGTTACATTTCTAGGAGTTTCTAATTCTCCTTTGTAACAAAAGATTTAAAAATAAGAAAAGCATATGGATCACTAGTCATCATTCTAGACATTTTTCGATTTCATTTTGTACTTTATAATTGGCTGGTACCTACTATTAAATATTATAACTGGCCTGAATCTTCTTTAAAAGCTGTGTTCTGACCTTGTTTTCAGTTTGCCTAGTTATCTGTAATTGAGATGTCTTTTGAAATTACACTGATGACAGTCTAAAGTGTTATCACAGGGTGGAAATGATTAAATGCAATGGGTCTGTAATTTAAGTACACATTTACCAGAAGATCTGAATGTTATGATAAAGTATCTCTGAGGATTTTGTTTTTAAAAAAACTGACATCAAAGAGAACTGACACCACCATACAGATACTGAGATCATTGCAACCCCATTAAAAACTAGTTCAAGTTCCTAGCCAGTTTGCATAGCTTTTATAGTTTTGGTTAATGTTTGTTTAGCATTAATCATTCATTGAAAAGGGTCTAGGGAGGCACCCTCCTTTTTCAACCTCTTGAACAATCACATTTTTGAGTTCTGAGTGATAATGGACTTGTATTTAATGAGACAAGCTGCTGACTGGCCCCAAAGCAGCTTATGCTTGTGTCCTTGGTCCGGGTGCTAAGGGTTTTAGTTTTAAGGCAATCACAGCTGAAACTAGTCCCAGTCACCCAAGCAGTCTGGAGTACCCCTCCACTGTTGACTCATGGGTGACTCAGCATGATGTCACACCTACTTCAGGAGGCATGGCAACAATTCACAAATGGGCAGAGGTGGCGTGACCAAGTCCAAGAGTCTAAAGGCAAGCATACAGGCAGTTAAGCATGATATTAGATCCTAATCTTCCATTCTGTGCAGAAAAACTGAGGTTCAAAGGTTAGCTAGGGCCTTGGGCACGCTGAACTGTGGAGTCTAACAAGAAAACAAGTATTTATGACCCTAGAAAAAGCATTTAGCTTCTTTCTGCTTTTCCTAACTTGACACATGAAGTGTGAGTAAGCATGGACAGTGATGCTGGACAGTCCATCCAGGTGGCACACTTGTATGGGCAATTTGTTAGTGGTGTAATCCCCAAAATACGTCTTTGCACCTGCAGTATATATCTGTGCTGAAAAAAGCTTACATTTCAATTGACTTCCTCACAGAAACTGACGCTTGTGGAGCAATTGCTTATAAAAGTAAATGGCTGAAATTTTGCATCTAACTCCAAGTGTAGCAGCAGAAGCACAGAAAGATGATCATCACAAAAACTAACAAATTTAAAAACCATGAAGCAGGTTTTATTTTTACTCGCCATTTTAATTTCAACTTTGCTTTAGAACAGGGGAACAAACGGGGAAAACGTACCAGTATTTATTAATAGGCAAAACAAGTTCTATTTTCTACTTACTACACTTAAACCTAATTCAATCATGCTTGTTTAAAGAAAAATAAAAACAATTAAAATGAATGTAAAATTAGCATTTCGCTTAAGTCCTAATGTGTTGTACCTTTCATTAGTTTCGTCTTACCAAATGAACAGTACATTATGTAAAAAAAATAAAAATAAGACTAGTAGGTCCATTTTCAATCCCATAAAGCATTTTCCCCTCTGAATGAAATGCACCTATACATAAAAGCTTTCCATAAGGAAACAGGCTGTGATAAATAAAGCTAACAAGTCATTTGCATTTGATTGTAATGACTTCACATCGCCATAGCACAGAGACCAATGAGTATGGATATTTGCCTGCTTCAAACAAAAATGTCCTTAAAAATAAATACAACTCTTTCTTAAATTGAAAATAAATAAACCATGATGATAACACTTCACTATGGCAAATGGAGGGAAAAAAAGCAGAATTTGCACTATATTGTCAGGGGCAAATGTGTGTAAAGCACTAGTGTAGTTTTCAACATTTCACTGTTACCCTGAGGTAGATAACATGTTTACAAAGTCCTACATTTATCAGTTGCTGATGTGGCAACACACTTGGTACAGTATTGTAATAGATATCAACCTTTGGGGGGAATTTATTAATCTTCAAGTTGGTTTGAAAAGAAAAGAGGGGGGAAAAGCTGAAATCTGTGTTGAGGTGTCAGTGAAAAGTTCTCCCATAAATTTTAGTGCATTTTTTTCATGACTGATCTTTCCTCTCTCGAGATTTGCAATTCTACAGCAAAGTTACTCAACTCTCGGTTACAGCAATCCAGAAAACTCCATAAAGCTTTCACAGCTGGAGAAAGTGCCCGAAACAGACTGACTGGACAGCAACTGGATGAAGCAGGTTGGTTCAGTGTCTCGGTAACTACCATAGCCTGACAGACACTGCAAACTACATCCCAGTGATGAGCAGCCTTAGTCTACAGTACACTGTGTTCAAATGATACACCAGCTTTCAAACACGGGTGAGCCTGTAAATCCCCGTAACTTTTCAGAGTGTCTAATGACGCTCGTCACAAGTGTTTAAACTCCGTGTTATATTTAAAAAAATACTAAAAGTAACCATACATAAAAATGAGATGAGTCATACAAAATAATATGAATACTACAATGAAAAATAATTCTTTGCAGTGTGACTGATCTTTAATTTAGATGTTTCAAAATGCTGCTGTATGTTTTGTGGGCAATCTGAGGGGAGCACCTGACAGTTGGTGGTGTCAGTGTGGCCTGTATGGACTTGAGGGATGAATCAGCAGGGCCTTCAAATCCAGGCAGGGCCAAGGACTCCAGCTGTACATTGAACATGATCTCACCATTTCTGGGGAGAAAGCCCTCATCCACCTCCTTCATCTCCAAGACCTCTGGCTCTAGAGCTTCTACCACCTCTTCTTTCTTACAGAAGAGCCGATCCAGGTAGCTTGTGTAGGTGGTCTCCTTTTCATCATTGCTGGATTCCCAGTGTGCCGTTTGGATCCATCCATTCTCTTCCGGCTCCGTCTCCCAAGGGCTGGGTGTGCGTCCCTCCTGCTGAGCAAGGTTCACCAGACACTTCTCTTCCTTCTCCTGACTAACAGATTTCGACATGGAGCTTCGGAGCTCCAGCTGGGACACTGAGCTATTCAGCTCATTGAGAAATCCCACTTCCAGGCTTGGCTCTGGCGGTAGGCTGAGCTGGATGGTGCCGGCTATGAAGGAATCAAAATCGAAGCCCTGGTGCTTTTCCTGCTCCTTGTCTTTCTCGGTTGGGTCTTGGGAGGCCTCCTGCAAAGCGATCTGTGCCTTGACCAGCCCGTTTTTCTCACACTTGGACTTGCCCTTCTTGTCCGTCTTGTCTTTGCTCTGCTCCTTCCAGTTGGAGAGGTTGATGATGAGCTTGGGCTCATAATAGTGGTTGACTTCACTCTCATGCCACACCAGATTATCCAGGTATGGTGAGGAGACCGCCTTGTAGTTACAAGTGTGGCTACACTCCAGGTCACAGTACTTGTTCTCATGGTGGTCTTCATAGTGCCAGGAGCGTTCAGAGGGGAAGCGAGAGACAAAGGCCTGATCGTCCATGAACTTTATGCAATCTCCGTCCAAGTACTTGCGGGGGTCCACCTGCACCTCTTCTTCGGTCATTACATCAGACATGGCCCGGGGGTCTCGCTGGACTTCCTCTGCCTCGTGGGTGCTGTGCAGATGCCAATCTTGATCTGATAACTGGCTCTCATGGTATCTAAAAGGTTAGCAAGAACAGATTTAGCACCAAATCCTGGCTTGAATATAGCTTACCACCAACTACGAAACGGAGCTCCATTACCTGTCCCAGTTGTAAACCTGGCTGTGGCTCTCATCCATCAGCAGGATGTCATCCACTTCATCTTCGATATGGAAGGGGTTACTCGAGATGGGCTCATCCAGGGGAAAAGAATAGTCATTCATGTAGGGGTGAGCTAAGGCTTCTTCTGCTGTCAGGCGGTCCATGGGGTTGAAAGTCAGGATTTTTTCCAGGAAATCAAGGGCTGTTTAATGAGAGAGCACAGAATTCCTGTCAGACCACCAACAGAATTCTCTAATGGAACTCTGACAATGAAGCAACAGCGCTGAACATAGGCTTTGGAGGCAGATGCCCATCGGTGTACACTACTAACCCTCTCTGCTGACCCCCGGGAGCAGCTTTGCTAGAGGAGCCTGGGGCTCGGACATGTCCTTCCTGACAAACACAGGAATGATGCTCTGCAGCTCCTGTCGGTCCTCCTCGTGGATCACAGGGATGGATTCCAAGATCAGCTGCATCTGTTCCAGCTCGTGGGCACCTAGTTAAGATGGAAATCGCATGAGCCAGTGCGCGTGCTTCAAAAGGAAGTTCACTGCAGAACATGCAAATGTCATCTTGTCATTCAAACAGCGGGAGGGGGTTTCCCCTGACTCCACTGTGGGTGGAAACTACGTATAGTGGAAAGGGCACAGACTGATACATAGCAGGTGACCTACTTCCCTGAAGTGGTTGCGTCACAAAAAGAAAACAAATAAAAAAACTAAGTTTGCTACAGTCTGAAATAGGTCGAATTAACTCCTGTATCGAAGTCCAGTTTAAAGCGATCGCATCAAGTTTTAAGATTCTTAAAATTTAAAGCAGATTTTAAAAGCTATAATATGCTTAAATTTACTTGCAAACTGGCATTTCTGGACATTATTTTGTGCTTACTGCTTAATAGCTTACTGCTAAGAGCAACAGAAAAGGTGGGATGGTTGTGTGTCCAAAATCAAATTCTGATAATTGGCCTATTTCTATTACTGCTTCTTCTACGGGAAACTTAGCTGTATTAAAGGACATGGAAAATGAACAGGGTCACTGGGGAACGTTGCTATGAAACAGACCTGCAAAGAGGGTTTTCCCTGTTAACATCTCAGCGAAGATGCAGCCAGCCGCCCACATGTCGATGGCTTTGGTGTAGTTATTTGGGGAGAGGAGGAGGCGGGGAGACCGGTACCACTTGGTGACGAGTCCTTCGGAGAGATGGCCCTTGAAAGCAGACACAAATGTGATGTCAGCTGGTGATTTCATCACCAAGGACACCCTCTGAGCTAAACATGTCTGAACAGGAAGTTCTGGCCTTGGCAAGGTGAAATGACCCTGTGATTAGTGTCTGCCAATGTAATCATGTGACAAATGGAGAACAAGCCCTAACAGCACAGCAGTGGTCGAAAGCACAAAAACACAGGGTGTTCCTGTACTCTCCCCCAATGGGGGAGGCCTATACCCATCTGCTTTCCACAGCTTCCTTCAGAGAATTACCCAGGAAAACTGATAATCTGGTGCAAGAATGAACTGCAAGAGCTTTACAGTAACCTTTCAGAGAAAAAAAAAACAGAAGTGACCAGCAATAGTGACATGGTGAGAAATAACGAAACAGCAAGTACGCAATGTACTCAGGAGCAATTAGAAGTGGATTAGTTGAATAAAATTAATTAGTCTGCAACAAGGCACCCTGGAAGCAGTGTAGAGCAATGTTTAATGGACATAGCTACTTAATGCCTGTGCCAAACCAAAAGAGTCACCATTCAAACCATAAGAGTCCAAAGCTGTATACCGGAACCATGACCAGAATTTCACAACAGATGAGCATCAGTCAGTCGTCACATTTTACACGGACTCCAAAAGGAGGAAGCCCCTCGTCTCTTTCAGCCGTTCACACTCTGAGCACTCCGCCCACGCTAGCATGAAGGTGTGAACTAGCATATGGAGGCCTTCTCATTACAGCCCTCAGAGAGAGGCCTGGGACCCAGGTTTGGCACCAGCCTTTTATATGATAACACTTTTGATAAAGAGCTAAACATAGTGTTGGGGCAGAAATATAACATGTAAACAAGGGACGTAGAAGTTCAAATACATGAAAGGCACACTAGGCGGTGTCGTTCTGCCTCACTGACTGTCATGTGGTGGCTGCCTTTCAGATGTCTTTTAATTAAGGGAGTCATGAGTGGTCGATGTTCAGCACCACAGCCTTCCCTGACTCACACTAAGCAAAAAGTACAGTAAGACCCAACAGTGTTTTTAGACTCCTCACCAACAAGTGGACTGGGATGGAAAACCAGCAGCACTAACCTGCAAAAGGATTCAGGGACTTCTTGAATAGGAATAACCAAATGTAAGAGATTAATTTAATCAGGATCCTTCAACAGAAGGATGCCCTACCGTTCTGTTCAAGATATTATTCAGCAATAATGAGAATTACTGACTTCATGACAGATGCTTCAGTTGAACATCATCTGCCTGGAACAAATCTGGGGGTCCTCTAAAGCCAGCTACCAGTCACCACTTACCAGTGCTAAGGAATCAATGCCGTGGAATCAACAGTCTATCAAGTCAACCAGTTTTTTATTTTGTCCAGAATCCTTTTAAAAGCAGGTTATTCATCAAGGCAGCAGTCTACCCCAGGATTCAGAGATGCCTCCTAAACAAACCATAACAACATTACCCAGCGTATACCACTCAATAATGGTTTTAAATGTTCGGTACCATATATTTGGGAAGCAGGAGTTATTCTCAAGCACCTACAGAAATCCCCAGCAATGTCAGTCTCACAGTGGTAACATTTCAATGAAAGAACTATGCAGTTCAACTAAAACCAGAAAGTCACTGACATGTCTGAATGCGCTGTGGTAATCAGCAGCAGACACGAGAGACCACATGAGCTTATACAGGAGAAAAGGCAACAGGGGAGGGATAGGATGTGGGCTGATCTAAAACATGTGTAGCATCTGACTGCTACACCCCAGGGCCCCCCCAAGACAAGAACCCTCTGATTTGGCAAATTAGCGTGCCAGAATAAAACAACTGGGTTGTCCTTTGCTAGGCCCACGGCCATTTCTTATACTAAACATGGACTCGGTATATAATCATTAAAAAATGTATTTAAGTAAAGAAGGGCATGTGAGCATTTAACCTGCATTGTGCTGTACAAAGCATATTAAGCTGTAAAGTATAGTGTATTAGTGGCAGAATACTAAAGCAGAGCAAAATTCTTACTTCCTTTGGTATCTTTGCTGTGTAGTAAGGAGTTGATAGTGACAGTGAAGTTTGAATAGCAGTGGCAGGAAGAAAATTCACTGGACTGAATCTGAATAAAGCTGTTTGTTTGACGGAAGGAGGTATCTTGTATGCACTACCAGAAGACTGAGTTAAGCTCACAAAATGCAGTGTCGACAAAGTCTGCATAGTTATGGGTGTGTGCATAACCGAATTGATAAATTCTTTCTTTCTTTCTACAGAAATGATACTGTACTACATGCAATCGGCAATACCTTGTGCGAGTAGTGTGGGTCCAGGACACGTGCCAGGCCAAAGTCCCCGATCTTAAGCACCAGGTTCTCGGTGTTGACGAAGAGGTTGGCGGGCTTGAGGTCACGGTGTAGCACGTTAGCGGAGTGGATGTACTTCAGGCCACGCAGCAGCTGGTACATGAAGAGGCGGGCGTGGTCCTCAGAGAGCTGCCCTCGCTCCAACAGCCGGCACAGGTCCGTCTCCATGTACTCCTGTACAATGTACACTGAGCTGACCTCCGTCAGGGAGCCCACGTCCTCAACTAGCTGCCGCCCGCCAGGGCCCAGTGTCTCAAAAACCCGCACAATATTGTCATGGTCTAAGCGACGGATGATCTTTATTTCGCGCAGTGCGTGCTTTACGCTCTGGGGATCGGTGAGCACAATCTTCTTCACTGCCACACGCTTGTCACAGTCGTTGTCCACCGCCGAGAACACCAGGCCACTGCCGCCATAGCCCATGGGCTTCATGTCCATGTAACGAGGGCCCAGATCAAAGCCATGAATGTTCATGAGACTTTCAAACTTCTCAGCCATTTTCTTGAGGTTGTGGTGTTTTTGTTGTTTTTCGGGAGACCCAACGCACTTGAATTGTAATTTTTTCCCCCTCCAGTAACACTGGCAAGAGGGGATTAATTTCTTGAGGGTGACACAATCTTTTTTCTGCTAGTCTGGCTCTCACAGTTTCCCCCGATGCAGTCTCAGAAAACACTCCAATATGTGGCCAGGATATTCTGTCATTTCTTATATAAACTATATGAAGTTTTTAGAACGGATTCCTTTCCAAATCTTAACACAAATGAACGTTGAAAAGACTACAGTGGGAGGAACTTTGAGGCCAGTTTAAATAGATCTTAATATATGACACGCTATAAAAATGTTGGATACCATCTTCACAGTGCAGGTACATTCAGTGTGTGACTGATCTCAGGCCGTTTCATTCTACACTGCCCATTAGCAGTACTGGAATTTGTTTGTTTATTTTCTCCACTTTTCCTTCCTGTTTTGACCACGTGGTCAAGGTTCTAGAGTCTCAGCTGTCCCTAGCACAGTACTGCTCCCCTCAATGATCAGGTGGCTCAAGCTCACCACAGTCACAATCAAAACTATCCTCCATTTTACAGTGAGGTAACCTGAAACAGAAAGGAGAAAAAACAAACGTTAGTGCTCACACTATTGTCTGTCATACTCTATGGCTTGCTGCATTTCAAACGAACCATTAAGCAGTTTTATTTAGTGTACAAATCGTCAGTCATCAAATTAAAAAATATATATATATATTAAGGTGTTAGATAAAATGTCAGTGGCCAAATTCCACTCCCCAAAATGAATATCAAGTCCTTTACGTGTAATCTCAAAAACCCCCTAAAACAAAATCAAAAACTGCATAAACTTTTTTTTTTTAATTGGCGCATCAGGTCCAGATGGGAGCACAGTGGCACACAGACAAGCCCTGTAGTGTAAAGCGGCTTGACCCACTTTGCCCTCGCAATGATTTCACTGCGGAGAGAAACGGCAGCGCAGCCGCTCTTACAACACCGACCTGTAACGTCTGAGGACAGACCGGGTCAGATAACGGTCGCTTCACGAGCCAGTTAGCTTAGCCTTCATGTGTTAGCAACCGAGTGCTTAACAAGCGAATTTGGAGACGTCAAATTAGGATTTGGACCTATAAACTGCTAATACATGCAACAGGAAGCATCACAAAAAGACGATAACGGGACAGCTTCATTCTTAACTAACCAAGTATCTCGTTAAGACTATGAGCACGCTGTAATTTTACGGGCGACGAAGTTACACATCGGTCATCGCTATTTGAATGAGCAGCGCCGTCATAACAACAGTATCGTTTACCCGGTTAGCAATGAATAAATCCATCCAGTGGGATAAACCGGGAACTGTTGACGTTTTTATACAAAGACAAATAGATCCATAAAAAAAAGTGAGTCGCGCTTAGCGGCGGCCCGGCGCGTGACGTGTCCGCCTCACCACGCGCCACTTTTACTCCTTCACCATATTTGGCGGAACAGGAGCGGCAAAGCGGCCCAAGTTAGTATCGGTATAGACGAGAAAAACGACTAACTGTTACCAAAACCAGCGCCCGTGGGTAGGTACGCAGATAACGGACACGACCAACCACACTGAATAAATACCACTAAACTGCCCATTAAAAACGTACCTACGCAGCAGACAGCGCACGCCAGATACAACTTACCGTAGAAGCGACCGCAGATATTAAAGAAAATTGGCTAGTTAAAGGTCAGCGAGCCTGGCGAATTAATGTCGATTATCTCTCAGCAGACGAGAATAACTCGTTAGGTGACTAGTTCTCCATGTACGTGGTAAATACTTGGAAGCGAATGGGTGTGAAAAGGACCGGTATTTTCCCAAATGAGCATAATAGCTTATTAAACGGTAAACGTTGTGTCGCAAGTACTTAATCTCCATAAAATCTGAGAGTATGTATTTGAGGAGTCGTACTGGACGCCGCTTTGTGATATTCAGCTTCCGTGCGGCGTAACTGGTCGGATCGGCTGACGAGCAACCGTAAGGCGAGGTGGGCGAGTGGCACGTTTTTTTCTTATAACTAACATTCACGGCGATAATACGTTAATTACAACGCCTGTTTAGCCAGACAGCCACTGGTTAATACCGTAAAGAGGTTTGTGGGCATCTACAGCGTACAAAACTGCAGCAGCAACGGCCGTGCCTCACGGCCCGAGGTTGAGACAAAGGGTCCGATGCTATCACACAAAAGACCGCCATCTGGGCGATAGGCTCCTACGGCAAAGCCCGGGCTGGTGGTCTACAGCTTATCCCGCACGGACCCGTATTACTTACAGTTCGCATCCGTCTCATTTGTGACTTATTCCAAGCGGCGGTTTCTTCGTTCGGCGCTCCGCACCCTTGGCCCTGCGACTCTGCCGCAGTCGCCATTGACTGTGACTGAAAGTCCCAAGGAGGCGATTGCGTCAGTCACTGAGAGCGAGGCAGAGGCGGCGGGGGCCGAGTAGCGCTACACTTAAAGGCATCGCGTCGCGGGACAAGCTGTCAGTGGCTGGCCATTGCTGATAATCGGTATATGTTAATCTACTGTATGGTTATTTTTCGAAATCAGTGCTGGCAAATTATGTACAATTTTGTTTAGCCATATGCTGAAAATACTTTGAATTCCGTCATTTCTTCGGGAGTTATTATATAGACTACCTCGATAATGGGAATTGCTCGGACATCCTCCAAACTATTTGATTGTCTTTGTGTGTTTGAAAGCGATGACACAAAACGTGAAGACGTATGTGTTCTTTGCTTGGCTCCACAGTTATTTCCCCCTTTAAATACGTGCAAGAACGGAGAGAGGCCAAGTAATGTTAAAATGTTAACTGTCCGTCCATAATAAGAGTCAGATTAGCTCACAAAAGCTGGTGGTTCCCAGGCAGGGGTGCCTTTGGAGATGGGCCCCATAAAAGCACATGCTGTATATTATTATCGTCCTATTTCTCTCTCTCCCCCCCCTTTATGGAGCCCCTGTTTCTCGGTATGGAATCAATCATCAGTACCATGCTGGTATCCCACAATAAGAGGCTTCTGCGACTTGGCTAGCTGGTAGTAGGATGTGGCGTACTTTGGTGACATGCATAAACACACCCACTGTCTTGAGCGTGTGTTTGGTTAAATGCATACGATAAAAAGATCCCACACTTGTGATGTTTACTGTGGAATTCAGCAATAATCTGTCATTGACAAAAAAGATACATCTCAAAATTTATTGCAAGGTATACTAATTGAGAAATGTGTGCTCCTGTTGCATGTATGTGGTTCAGCACAGTGGGAGCAAGTGTTCTCATCATTCAAGTGAAACTATTACTATTATTGTAATAATTATGCTTTTTAAGAACCAAAAAGTTATATGTCCCACCGACAGTAAATTATATCAAAACTGGCCGGGCATTTGGACCCTGTCAGTTTGTGTGGCAGCCCGCATGTCAGAATAAGGTTCTGTAAGGACAGAGGGGACGGGAACACTCGTCTCGGTACGGTAGTTTCAGCATCTGTTTAAATGCCGGTAGCTGGGCCTCATGCCAGTGAAACGCTATCCTTCACTAAATCCTCGTTGGAGATTCTGCTCATATTACAAGACGTATATTGTTTAATAATAATAGCACCATAGCTGTGATACCGACGTACTTCAGATGTTATGTTTTATAACACAATGGAGGGTTTTCTTGGTGCTTTATTAAAAGCGTCCATAGAAATCGAAGTGGATCTCATTTCGCATCAAATTTGTTGTGGAACTTAATAGCTTTGTCGCTATTAGGCTACTTGGCTCTAGTCATAGGCTCATCTTTGTCTCCAACAATACGTCACCAAACGCACTGACTACAATACGTTTTGCATTTTGCTTAGTAACGTTATTTAGTTTTTTTAAATCTTGTATTTGGGATCATTTGTTATTCGATGTACTTGCTGGGTACTTTAGGGAATCGAGATGCGGAAACAGTTAGGTACACATATATGTAAAAGGTGAACAGCATGCCGAGTCAATACGTAGGCCTAATTTTTTCTGAACGTACTGTCATTCCTAGAGCAAAGGATAAAAATAATGAGGACGGCGAAATACTATAGCCGTTCTCCTTCCTTGTTCTTAAATAATAGGGTACATGTAACTGTATTAACTGTTTTTATAATATGTACTACTGATCAACGGAACACGAGATCAAGAATTTTCCAGTTAAATTAACGCTGGTATGGCGGTTCAGTAAGTGGTATTAAATACATATGCGACCCCCATTCAAAATTTTGCAAATCCTAATTCGCTCCAACAATCCCAGCTCTTCTAATAAGTGACCTACGATGTATTACTCATCCCCTCCACACTCAGACACACCTAAACACAAAGTTCTAAAATAAAAATTATTATCCTGATACCACATACACAGAATAGGTAAAGTTTTGTAGGCCTATAACGTCAAAGTCAAGAATGCATATTAATATGCAATTAATGCAATTAATATGCAAAACATGCTACTGTTTTCATCCTCTTAATTTGTCTGTTACTGAGCTCCGGTGACAACTTCAGCAACGACCACATATAGTTTTTTATGTCATAATTACGGTCAGTTGTTACATAGTTGTACCGTCACATAAACACAGCGCAGTTGACTAAACGGAATCGGTAAAACACTACAACAGTAATCGGTGAACTTCGCAGAAATGTCCCTTAGCGTGTGAAAGCGTGATCTCACGGGTAGATAAAAATCATGTCACTCCGAGTTTCTTAGAGCAACGTATAATGTTCCATAGCAGCATTTAATCTTGCGAGTAGTCTATGGATGTTCTATATATTGTAGGTAGGTTTTCAGTCATATGTTTTTGCGCTGTCCTGCCACTTAATTGCTTTCTGCAGCCTCTAAAAAGCCATGCTGATGAAGGTACAGCGAAACCGAAAGGCTGTTTTGAAGTAAGTGACAAATGCGCTCCATAACGCATGCTTTCCACGTCACGAGGAATTATGAAACATGCCGGTGACTTAATAACATGTGATGTAACTGAATCTTTTCGTCCCGTTAATAAAGGCAAGCGGGCGCAATACCGCATGTTTACCACACACCAGCAAGAAAGTTTCAAAAAGTTTCACTGACCATGGCCGGGATCCTCCAAGTGCTTCTGCGAGGTAGTAGCCCACCAGCGACAGTTATCTAGTTATCTGTATTTGAGTAAAGCTTTGCCGCAAAGAGACTGCAAAGGCAGCTCCTCACTGGCAGGAGGAATAGGGGAGTCGGTGAGGCTACCTTGTACTGCGCACCACAGAAAGACACAGAAGAGTCAATAGGGTACTAAGGGGAAAGGGGAGGAGATTACTCTGTATGGTGGCTTGACTTTCCTGCCACTGCTCTAGACCTATGGTTGGCCAGTCTCAGCAGCACTCTGCCCCCCTCCCCTTTCCCTGGTGCTCTCTCTGTCCCTGTGTTATGCAGTACAGAGTTGTGAGCTCTGGCCCTACAGTGTTTCAGCTGCCGCTGCAGAGGGTCACAGGGATGTAAGTGTGTGTGCCACATCGGTTACAGAGTGCATGTATGTGTGTGATGCCCATGGTTACGGAGAAGGAGTACAACAGGAATCCCGGATGGAAAATTCTGTGCTTCACTCGAGTGGATGGGCGCTATGTGTTATTACAGTGTGGACCATAGTTAGGAAAGAGGCCATGTGTTGAAGTACCAGGAGACGGTCCCCTTGTGCTTAAGCTTAATACTTTACCTGTCTAACTTCAGTAAACATATCTAGTAGTCAAATGTGAGAATAAAATCTAAGCTGAGTAAACAGGTAGAAACAAAGACTGTGATTGTCCCCATAACCCAGACTCTCCTGTACCATTCTTGCCTAACTATCAAGTATCAGTGATCATAATCCAAGAACAGGAATTTGCCCAAAATACCAATAGATATACGTAAGAGTTTTGGCAGGTCATTCAGTGCTTTAAGGAGCTGAGTAAGAAGGACCACTGTACTGAGTTCAGGAATAAAAATAAGGTTTCCCTCATAATCCCCTGGTAATAATGTCCTGAGCCAATTACTGGATAATGCAGTCTTTGTGGCCACGATTACATCTTTCCTTTTTAGCACCTGAGTTTAAGATGAGCTGGTGTTTCACGTTTGAGCAATGTTCTGGGATTTTGAAGAACTTTAGAAAATCTATTCATTTTCAGCAGCTGCTTATCCAATTAGGATCCCTGCGATTCCAAGCATGGAGCTTAAGGGTGGACCTCTTCTCCATTATTTGGTATTCACATAATAAGTGCGAGTCACTTGTCTCCTTTCCTGCATCGCAATATACTGTCAAAGTCAAACATGTGACCAACTTCATAGCATGAATCAATTGTTTTCGGTTTCATAGCTGAATACATATTCTGTTTAATGATTCTATTGTACCTAATGCTTTATATATTGTGTTTATTTATATTTATTATGTTTATTAAATCATTCTTGGACACCTGGGGAGGCATAATGAAAGAAGAGGGCAATCCAAAGAACTGCAAATTAAAATGAATAGGAATGGATGATGAAATGGGTGATGGTGGAGCTGTTTTTATTTTCTTAAACTTGCGTGAAATAGTGTTTTTTTCCACAAAAGAGTGATAGTCCCATTGACCTGAAAGTATTGGTTCTCTTGTCTGAGAGGGGAAATAGATATCATGCACCCCCACCTTACAAGCCAGACACAGTTTCTTGGAATCTCGCAGACAACTTTATCACCCTCTGCCAAAAGAGTTCACAAGTTTCTTCGGTGGTTTAATCTTTTTGTTTTTTTTTT
The DNA here is from genome assembly GCF_023856365.1 of Brienomyrus brachyistius. Classification (NCBI taxonomy): domain Eukaryota; kingdom Metazoa; phylum Chordata; class Actinopteri; order Osteoglossiformes; family Mormyridae; genus Brienomyrus; species Brienomyrus brachyistius. Next base: position 16,841,907 of record NC_064545.1, read on the forward strand.
ACCATCTTACTTAGCTGCGCTTAGATCCAGCAAGTTTCAAATTTGTTGTTAGATTTACAAGTTTTATTTATGGTGTAGTTCCGCGTGTCACATTTGTAATGATTATTATCGTGGTGTGCGGTCACTGCTTTTCACAGAACACTTTCTGATGACAGCGGTGTGTCGCAGTGGTGATTCACTGCATTTGACCTCCCTTTGGGTTGGTCCCTGAAAGATCTGAATTTCTCGTTAACCTCTTGTCCTCCTATGGTCATTCTTGTTTTTCTCATCCAAACCTGTTGGAACTGAATGTCCTGTATGGCCTAAATTAGGGGGCAAATGGAAAGAACCTTTCGTATGTGACCTCTCGGCTCTCAGGTCCTCCAGTCGCTTAATTCCTCCAGAGGATTGACTGCCTGCCACATGTGCGTTTCGTGTGGTGGCATGGTGGTGCAGTGGTTAGCACTGTTTCCTTACACCTCTGGGGACCAGGTTCAAGTCTCTGCCTGGGTTATATGTGTGTGGAGTTTGCATGTTCTCCCCATGTTGTTGTGGGGTTTCCTCCGGGTACTCCGGTTTCCCTCCCCAAAGTCCAAAGACATGCTGAGACAAATTGGAGTTGCTAAATTGCCCGTAGGAGTGCATATGTGAGTGTGCCCTGCGATGGGCTGGCCTCCCCATCCTGGGTTGTTCCCTGCCTTGTGCCCATAGCTTCCGGTAGGCTCCGGACCCCCTGTGACCCAGCAGGATAAGCAGTTTGGAAAATGGATGGATGGATGTGCGTTTCCTACTCACCCCTCTCACTGTGCCCACGCCCCCCCCCCCCACCCAGCCACCCAGAGCCCACCATCAAGCAAGTCTCTGTCTGACCTGCACTGAGATCAGAAAGCTTTAGTATACAGTGTCTACAAGGATCACACCTTATAGGCAAATTTGGAGGGCAACTTCAGATTAAGGACAGCTAGGGCATTACACAAATGGAAGCTAATATAACTGGGGCAGACACGTAAAAAAACGGTAAATGGACAAGGACACATTTTCAGACTTGCATTATAGGTTTTGTCAATTTTTTGGTAGCGACCACCTGTAACATTTTGATATTTTCAGACATTTTAAGTTAAGTGAGAAACACAAATAAAGTTCAGTGAAACCCATGGCTGCAGTTCAGTGCTGATACATATCTGCCTGTTCATTGGGCTCTCTTCTATGATGTTTTGTTTGGACGTGTCACTTGTCAGCTTGGTGTGTTAAGTGACAATACACAGTTTGTGCAAGCTTGGCATGATGCACTGCCATCATTGTTTATTTATGAAGATATCAGATGCTCATGGTTCAGCTACGTTTCAGTCCAGTTCCTTTGTATGCTGCTCTGAGGTTCTGAAATAATGACGTTACGTTAACAGGAGGGTCTCTGTGTAGTTTTCATGTTCTGAGCTCCAAATGATGTTCCCTTTCTGTTATATTACATGTATTCCAGCCTAATGACTAGTGTAATGGCTGTCTAAGGAAAGAAGCTCTGCTGAATAATGGCTCACACACATGGGTCGAATGGATTGTATCAGAAACGGACCAGATACAGTAGGTCCAGAAGTAGGAATGAGTATGAGCCAGTTGCAACCACAATAAATCTTAAAATATATATATTTTAAAGGGCATTTAAGGTGAAGATGGACAAAAAGCAGCATTAGTTGCTTAGCATTTTTGGGTTTTGTTTTTGGGGTAAACCAAGTATATTTTAAATATTTGATGAGGCAATAAAATATAAGCCAAAAATAAAACAGTGATTAATTATAAAGCAAATCTTGTCCCTGCTGCCTGGTTTTGACTTGTACAAACAGACGCCGCTTAGGTGTCTCAGCCTTTGGTAACTGTCAAGACCCTTTCATAATAACGACGCAGCTTAACTAAAGTAGTGCACAAACAACAGCCTTTCAGATAGCGCCTTGAGCAGCTAAGACATTTTTTCTTGGAAAAGCCCAGACCAGACTGACGGGATGCCCTAATGAATCAGTGACAGAGGTTGCTTATTTATGTGAGCTGTTGGACAGGGCAGATTTGGAAATGCGTACATGTGTGTGTGCATGCATGTGCATTCAGACACATGCAAACAAATGGATATTGACAGCTTGAACTTTCGGTGAGTGACAGAACTGGCAGCAGGGACTTGGCAATAGGTCTGTGTGCATTTGGCTGTTAAATGGGTTGGGGTTTCTTTAATGTAATGTCCAAATGACAGCTTTTTTGGGGGAGGGGGGAGTCATGATAAAATGCTGCCTGGGAGAAAACAGGAGTTGGAACTTTCTAGAAGACGAGTGGGTAACTGAATGTCCTATTATGCATCTACCCGTAGCTCCCTCCCAGGATGTCGTTAATGTCCTTACGAACAGGATTTGGGAATCCTTCCCAGAATGGAGCCTGCTTTGTAATCCAAGGCAGCCTTTAATTCTAACAGTTTCTTCTGACATTGCTGCAGATATATATCTTTTTTTCCCAAAGCGTCAAACAAACACAAGGCGTCTGCCAGTTTTTAAGGGTCCTGCATAATCAAACCACCCCCAGCTCCCACCGGCATTTTCTGCATCTCCAGATCTGCTCTTTACTGTGGCTCATGCCAGCTCGTTATTTAGAGGTGAAAAGGCTTGGTCGTCAAGGCGACCGTGGCCCTGGCTAAGTGGACAGAGGTAGATGGTGGGCAGTTTGTTCTCATTTGGGTCTGTTCCCCTCCGGGACAGAATGACACTGCTGGCCTGGGGCATTGTGAGTGCCGAAGTGTGCTCTGTGGGCTGCAACGCCAACCACAATAAAAGCAACACCCAGGGGAAACAGAGCAAGGACTTAACACAGCTGCAGACAGCAGCAATGGTGACATGCAGTGATGCCAGGTTATATAGTTTTGGGTCAGTCAGCTTTCAAGAGAGATTATAGAACATCTGTCCCATTTGATTATTCTTCTGTTTGCACTTCATCAGTTCAACAGTTATATTAGAAAAAAACATGTTAAACTATATACCACAAGGCTAATTTTTGTCACCAGATTTTAAGAACTCAAAGTGCTGTTTTCCTTATTTTAGCTCTGCTGTGTGGTGCCGTATGACTAATGATGTGAAACAGACAAGCAGGGCGCAAATGTGATAATTATCCTTCTCAGTCGACAAGACAGCAGTTTCTCAGTCACAATGAGAAAGAAAATGCTGTTATTAGAAAAGTGGGTCAATAGATTGGACATCTTCTTTTGAGTTCATGTCTCAAGACAGTACTGGGGGCGGGGGTGGTGGTGGTGGTGGTGGTGGTGGTGGTGGGGGGGGGGGGAGTTTGGCGATTTCTGTGGTTTTTTCCTACAGCTTGATCCATAGGACACTCCTCTTACCCCAGACCTGACAAACAGGTGATATATAATAATATCCCGCCCACCCACATGGATGTTAGTAGTGTGATTCGAGTCAAGGCTGTCATCTTGTCTCCGACTGCTCACATGTTAGTTATGCACAGTTAGTGTCAGAATGAATAACTGAGGACACATCAGCACATAAAACACTCCCAGGGGTTCCTACATTTTTATCCTGCTCCTACCATAAACCGTCTTGAAGACTGGTGGTTGGTGGCGTCATGGGCAGGAGGTACGCGCCTGAAATGTTTACTGTAATGTGGATTGTGTTTCAGATAGGAAACAGGCTCCGACGAGCAGTGAGAGCAGATGAGGGCCGCCCGCAGTGGGGAGGATGGGAGGTTTGAGTCTTGTTTACCATGAGGGAAGTGGACTGGACTGGGTTTTGTGCTTGAAAACAACAACTCTTGCAGACGTGCCATTTGCCGGGGAACCTGAAGACTTTACTGGGGCTGAAGGCACTAAGGCCTAGAGCTGCCAGCACCCATGTACAACCCCTCCCCCATATAGGGAGCTACCTCAGTGCGTCACCTGCTCAAGGGAGGGGCTGTGCTTTCTCTGTCACATGTAGCAGAACGCTGAAAGGCATTCTGGGGGATTTCGACTGGCACCAGCACTCTGGAGCAGCAAGAGCATTTCTGAGATTTTTTCAGCGGCTTCAGATGAAGGGTGCTACGATGGAGCAGCTTGGGGTGTGGGGCACTCATTTGGCCACGCCTCCTTTGGCTGGGAGCCATTGGGAATACTGAGGATACTCTCACTAAAATGTTGGTTTTATTAAGAAAATGTTAACATCTCTTTCCCTTTCCTTGTTCTTCCTGCTCAGCAATGTGCTCCAATCTTCCTGAAGCCATTTTAATCCAGCCAGCTTCCCTGGCACGCCGAAAGGCTTACTGTAGGTCAGATTTAGTTCAGACTAAACTATTTTTACCATACATGCTTGGATGTGGACAATCATGTATGAACATGTATTTTCCTTTTTTGTGTGTGGTTTTACGTATATAGGTATCTTGGAAAAAAAAATCAAAACATTATGTACTGGACTATTTATTCATCCTGTTCATTTTTCAACTGCATCTCCAGTATGGGAGCCAAGACCTGTATGTTTATGTGTTGGTTTAGTGTTGGTACGGTGTCCCCAGAAATGAAGTAGCTTTTCATTTACAACAGTGGTCGCTGATCACTGTGTGTTTGATTGCATTACATTGATCAATATATGATCAATGTCATTTCATATATGTACCTTTCATATACTCCTTCTCTTCTCGTGGCTGCATTGTGTACTATGGTGTTCTAAACGACTGTATATAAATGTAAATCAAATCAAATGCTATAAAGCGATACACGGGGACCCCAAAAAGCAGAGCCCACTTCCTGGGCAGGGTTAGGGTTAATGTGGGCATTCTGCTGCTTTGTTACTGCATTCTCTTCATTCATTAAGGTGCAAAATGTGGCCTCATCAGCAGCCAGCGATCGTCCGCGTCATCCCCTGATCCGGTGGGCAACACATGCAGGTTGGTGTCCTCTCTCTGGCCTCTCTGCTAACCTTAACCCTTAAGGATCCTCTGGAGATGGAATTAAGGTGACCTTTAACCCAAATCCTAAGCAAAACAAGCCATGTTTTACCTCAATGTCATTCCTAGAGCAGAAGAGCCAGCTCAGCACTGAAGCACAGAAGCACAACATGGTCTGTCTTTGTTTGCCAGGCAAGTTGGACAGAGTAACGACTTTTTAACACCCTGGTTACTTTGGTTAATTTTTAATATGCTACAACCACCAAAAGTACAGCCACACTGTATAAACCACTGTAGACAGCCCTGGAAAGTCTCTGCAGTTAATAGTTATTACCTACAAGACTGTGGACTTGGCATAATAGAGCAAGGTTGACAATTTTTGGTCAGCAGGACTGGAGTGAGATTTTCAATTCAAAACAAGTCTACACACACATGCACACACATTTACATGTATGTAACAGTTTTCTTACCTTGTAAATAGTCTGTAGGGTTTGCAAACTGCCCCAGCGCTTTTGTTGTAGCTAATTATAGGTTCATAATGGAGTAATATAGATTTGCCATATGATTTCTTGCATGAGTGTAGGAATCTGAAAGTGTGCATGTCGCGCCAGATGCGTGAGAGTTGGCAGGCCTGGAACAGAGGATGGGGTTTGTTCACAGGGGGCGCTGCCCTATTTGGGCCACCCCTGGAGTTCCAGGGCTGTTTGACCAGAAGGGAGGTGTAGATGGGAGGGGTCCACAGAGTGTGTGCTGGGGGAGAAGCTCAGAGGGGTCTGTTGAGTGGTATCCCAGCCATGCGTTTCATCTGATCCTTGGAAAACAGTTCTTGGATAGCATGGGAGAGTTGCACAAGAATTCCAGATACATTCCGGCTGCATTCATTAATCTGTTATGCAATACAAAACTAGATCACTGCCTAGAGGGATGGTTCAGTGTCAAAATGTTTGCCGTAATTATTCATGCTAAAAAGCAGCATAAAAAAGGAACTGAACTGCAGGACTTGAGTAGTATTTGCTTGTATTTCATTGGTTAATAATCCAAAATTATAGTGTTATATAAATGCATTTAGGACTAAACTGATTTATGAGATGTGTGGCATGAAATTCTGCAAAAAAAAAAAAATCAGTGAATGAGAGTGTCGAGCAGTGATTGAGAGTGTCTCGCAGTGAATGAGAGTGTCTCGCAGTGGTGTTGTTATGCATCCAGCTGTAAAAAAATTAGAGCTGACTCACAGGGCTGGGATTCTGCATGCTTTCGGATTCTGGGAAATTGTCATGTCTGCCCCCCCCCCCCCCCACCATTCAAATTCTCTAATCATCCAGGTGTGTCATCCAGCTGTTTCTGCCCCCCCCCACTCCTGCACTGTAAATGCCTGGGCTTGTCCAGTGCATTCCTCCCGTGCTGCCAAGAGACAGACACAATTGCAGGCAGAACCTGTCCCCCTGATGGATCGGTTCAGGAGGTGAAACAGCAGGTGAGCTATTCTGTAGCTGAGAAGAAGCTGGCCAAGTCAATCCCATGATAGGGACAGGCTGTTGTACCTTACATGGTGATATATAACTTTATCTACTTTAATATCCAAACGCATACACAGAAGACTGGGAAATGTGGGCTAGTTAATCTGAGTTTGAGAGGGAACATGAAGTAGTGAAAGTGGAATACCTCTCCTTTTATTAGAGAAGTGCCTTTTTGGGTGTCTGAGCCTGGATTGTTGGACAGGATGGCATTCCACTGCAGAGCAGTACATAGTAGAAAAAGTCTGAACAGACAGTGGGTATTTATAACAGCGAGATCAGTGACTGGGGCAGGCACAGAGAGGCGCTCATAAGCGATATGGCAACAATAGGGACAAGTCGTGGCAATGGTGGGGGGATTTCATGCGTGGGGTGGAGGGTGCTAACAGGTTTTGATCTCCAGAGGATGAATCAGTTAACAGACACCTTAGCGGCTTTGCCGGAAACATTCTGGGAAACCAACTAGCACGCTGCTGCTTGTGGGCATTGAAGCGGTTTGGATCAAAACATGCAGCTATTTAACCTCTTTAACTTGAGATGGGGGGGCCCATGGTGAGAGTTGTGTTACCTGACTCAGACTGCTTTCCTTAAGTATCAGGTTAGATTTGGTCCCGGCCCCATGGTACGAAGTCTGCCTGGCTGGCTAGAGTCCCGGCAGCGCCCAGAGTATCGCATGTCTGCAGTGGCATGTTTACTGTGAGAAATTTCCCTCCGGGATGGGGCCACACGCTCCTGAGCCAATGCTCTGATGTCATCACGGAGGGGACACATTCCTTTGAAGTGACAGCATCCGAGCGGCACCGATGACTGAAATTTGGGTGCAGATAGATTGGGGCGTGCGTGGATTGCTCTGAAGCCAGCTGGACACTCCTGCCCCTTTGTGGTGATTGAAGGGGGTAACGCAAAAAGCAGGGAGGAACTGATGCATGCTTCAGTTTCCATATAGGTTCATAAGTCAAAGCAAAAGTAACATTTATGAATAGTATCAAAAAGCTCAGAATCCCTGCCTTTCCATCTTATACATGTTGCATTGCAGCAAGATTATCAGCAGCCTGGTTTCTGCTTCCCAGCAAAACCAGTGCAGAACTGAGGTGCTACCCAGGCAACTGAAAGCACTGGATGAATCAAGTGCAGCTGGTCTGTTTTACCTGAAATGCCTAAATTGCCAGAGCCTTATGCTGAATTTGTCACATTTCATAGCGAATATTCTTACTATAATCTCATTGTCCTACTTGAGAAATATGAGATTTATTGAATTATCAGCTTCAGCTTTGTCACTTAAATTGCTTTTCATGTTTCAGTTATAATTGAAAGTGACAGCTTTCTGTAAGGTAGCACTGTAAAGAATATGCTCATGTGGCTGTGTAAAGACTAGCATGATCCCCATAGCAGTATGTCTGCATATTCACCTTGTAACAGAAATCCCAATGCATGTTTAAAAGCATCTAGTCAAAAGTTAAACACATCCTTTTTTGGAGGCAACATTCCAACCTAGATCAGCAACATTCCAGCTTGGATGGGCCTGGGTGGGGCGACCAGAGGAGCCCCCCCCCAGGGCACTGGTGGTGGTCTGGTGCCCCTGGCCCTCGGCTCAGCCCAAGCCGTGAAGGACTCTGTCCAGCTCTATACACTCCTGCACTCCAAGTACAAACCTTCTAAATGCCTTATTTGCACTGAAGGGACTGCATCCAATGTCATTGTACTTTGTATGATGACAAAAAAGATTTTATTCTGACACGGATGATATTTACTGACACCATTTGTGTGCCAGAGAACGAAATCTAAATGAGAGGATACCGATTCTTTTTTATTTATTATCCAATCATTCAAGTCATGAGAGGACTTTGGGGCCACAGGGGAAAGTTACATTTCCTGTCCAGCCGGGGCTGGACATTTTGGCATCAAAAACTCCCGAATGAAAATGAAAGCCTTCCAGTCATTTCAGTGCCACTGACTTTGAGGCTGTCCCAGAATCTTCTGGGGTTTCTCACCGACACCAGACAGGGCGTCCTTCTGTCTGACTGAAATCTCATTTGTTCAGTTCTAAGGAAGGTATCAGTGTAGCCATCCTTAGCAGCATGAGCAAAAATATCTACTGGTGTTGAAAAACACGTAGAGAGTAACACAGGCCCAGTGAATGGATGCACAAATTTAGAATTTAGTGATTAGTTGTCATTCTTGACACACCACAGCACACAGTGCACAACAACGAGATTATGTTCTCTGCAATTAACCCATATGTGACAATGTGACATAGCAGGGGGCAGCTAAAGCTTCTCTCATTGTTTTTTTTCATCCTCGGTTTTCCAGGTTGTACTTCACATGACTTGCCGGTGGTGGGGTAATGGTGACAGAATTTTATACTGTGCCAATTTCCTTCTTAGAACCTGATGCTACTGTAGAATGATATAATCAGCTGTAGATGTTGTAAGGCAGCTCTGGTATGTGAGTTTGGGTAGCTGATGCATCACATGGCAGAAACATGCGGAAGGAGAAGGAAGTGTCATGTGGGTCCCTTATGTCATGCCAGAATGTGGCTTTTCCTTCAGAGAAGCAGCTAGATGAAGCGACGATAGGGCTGCTCTCCGTCTGGTGGCTGCCTGGATGAGAGAGTGACAGGTGGGGAAGCAGTGCTTCACTGTACATCACTGTGAGCACTCAGACTAGACCAGTAACCGGTGTCCTCCTCATCTGCCTAGATCAGCAGGACTTCCACACAGCTAGGGGATGTGGAGATACCGGACTTTGCACTTTCTACTGCTGGCTGCAAGAAGCTGCCCCCAGCCCGCCCTGAGAGCTCACCGGGATGTGCGATACTCCTTGCTCACCTCAAGTCTTTATTCAAGATATTCATAACTCTCAACCAAGTACTGGGTTAGGTCCAGCTTTGAGTCTTAGCCTAACTGGCTTATGCGAGATGACTCTGGTGGCATGTTAGTCTCAGCATAGCTCTACAGCTGGGTGAGTGGATTACAGCTCAAAAGCGCCCCGGAGACTCACTCAAGAACATGATAGCATTTGTGCCTCTCGGTTTTGTTGCCAAGAAACATCCTTGTTGTGTTCCATTAGAACTGGCCCATGTTTGTACCACAACCTTGAATGGTTTATTTTTGGTTTCCAAGCCATTGACCATTTTTCACCCATACTTCCTTCTGTCAGTCTTGAAACCATTCAGGATCACATTCCATGTAAGTATATAATATACGCTTACTACTCAAATAGCTTTAAACATTTCCTTTGACTGCCTACAGCTTTCGCGCAGTACTGCATCCTTCAAAGCCAGCTCTTATTCTTTGAGAAGTAACACTGACATTTCTGTCCAAGGTTTACAACATAGGTGTGTTTTGAGGCGCTGAAAAGAATATATCACAGTAAAGAAAATATTATACACTGTAGCCGCACCGTGAATCTGCATTTGAATACCCCTGTAAATAGGCCACAGCCTATTGTACGACTTCTGTGAATAAGAAGAAAAGGCAATATAACATTGTCCGTCCATTATCTCTTACTATCACCTGCAGGCAAACCGGAAACAAGCAGGGGAGCCCAGCATCAGTGACATGGGCTAATCGATTAGCTTTAACCCGGAGGACGTAAGTTCCCTCTACTCAGCCATCGTCCTGTTAAACTCACTCCAGCTCGTTTAGTGATGATGTGCCAGAAGGAATACCAAGAAACAAAGGGACAGCCTGCCAACCGCGGCTGTGATGACCTCACAGGAAGGAGCCTGGTTATCCCCCCCGGCCGGTTCCCCACGTTCTCATCTGCCTTTAGTGAAGCCGAGATGATGGACATTTCTGTCTTTTCCACCAGCACCCAGTGGCTCTCAGACAAGGTGAGGATTTGCAGCTCTGGGCAGGTGGATGTGTACATGTGAATAAATACATGCAACAGTGTAGGATAGAGATGGGGCTGGGGCTGGGGTGGGGGTGGGAGGGAGGCATGTCATATGCTTTCTTCCTTATTATAGAAACCATCCTTGGAATGGTAGTCTGTCACCTGCAAGCCACAAGTTACTGGTGCGGTTAGCCCAGCTGTCAGATTCATTTAGCACATGCTACCATCCCTGTTCTTCAGCAGCTAATAGCCCATCTACTGTTTTCTAGAGATGCTGGTGGAGCCCCCTCCTGGTTACTGTGGAAAAAATCTTTAAATGTAATGTAGTTAAGGCTGGCTTTCCTTTTCCCAAAGAAGTGAAATAAGAAAGAACAAAGGAGAAAAAAATAGTTTTTAAAAAAACAGATCAGTCTAGAAACTGATTAAATCTAAACGAAATAAAAAACAGAGAAGAATCATTTCTCAAGTTCTGAATGGGGATCTGTGGTTGTTAAATCTTAGGAGGAATGAGCTTCATATGTTTATTCATCCATCTGAGTTAATGTTGCATTTGTATTTAATTTTGAGGATTTCTTATGAAACGGCTATTATGTTTGCTTCATTATGCTGACATTATGGCTCAGTTTATTATTGGTTTATACAGTGTGTCATCCGATTCAGGGGAATTGCTGTCAGCTGAATGGGCCCTGCAACCCACAAGCTAATTCTCCCACCCATGGCACCTATAAAGTCATACTATCAGACCACACCCTCCATAGCAATGAAGTCATCACAGAAAATTCTAATTAAGATCAGAATCTGTTATTTGGGCTAAAACACAGATTGCATCAAAACTGAGTCATCAGTAAACCATTATATGTTACAAGGGTCATAAAGTGGAGCTATTTAACTGGTATGTATGTATTATTGGCCAGATGGGCAAAACACCAGGATAAATGTACTTTCATATTGCAATTCTGAAAATATCCTCAGGGTGGAGATAGAGAAACGTTAACGTATCACTTACATGATCACGGCATTATCACCCTCATACGGGGTTCATAGTCAGTTATGATGGCATAAAATCCTCAGTGATGTAGGGGTGATGCTCTGTGATCATGTAAGTCAGATGTGAGAGGCAAGTGGCTTCTAACAACGCCGCTGTGATACAGACCGGTGCCGTTTCTAAAGAAAAATGCCTTAAAACAGACTGGCATCTATTAGCACCCTTTGAAGAAAGACATAATCCCTGTGGGAGAGCTTGCCCACGTAACGGTGCCGGGGCATTCTGGACAAGTATCTGTATGTTTGGGTTCCAGAGCAGTGACTACAGTGCCTCTGTTTGGAGATGAAGGTGGGGAACTGAATGGAGGCTCTCAGCCTTTAATGTGTTACTAAGTAACTGTTACTGAGGGTATATGTAAGTCCACATGTGTGCTAGAAATTCAGACTGAATTTCAGAAACTGATTAGTTATCGTAAACTCCGTAGATGTCGGCTAGAAAATATGTTTTCATGTGAGGTGGAGCGCTTGCACCACGAGGTGTGGCTACGTGGTTTTGCTGTAGGTGCTCCTGTGGGGGAGCCTCGCTGAATCTGCAGTGTGCTTTCAGCTCATTTGAAAGGCGGCCTCTAACTGTACATCACAGGGCGAAGCAGGGAACAGGGCTCATTTTTCAAAGCGTTATTGTACATGGAACTAGGTGGAGCCAAGCGGCTTTCTAACATGCCGCTGAGGAACGTTTTTTGGAGACTTCCCACACAATGAGGCCTGCAAAGATACTCTCAAAGCTTTGATTTTTGGCAGGCAAAAGTGAGAAAGTCACATTTCTTTGACTATACACTGCTTCCATTGAGCCACAAATTAGTTTTTAGATACCGGAATGATAGCGCAGATGGTGTTATGCAGAGCTGTTTCCTTTAGCTGTTATTCCAGGGACCTCTGAAGCAGCTAAATATAGCCATTTTTTTATAACTGAAAAAAACTTTTTCCATATAAACAGAGATGAAAAACAGCTGCATCCTTGGGTTCCCATGGAAATGATTTTGAAGCCCTGATCTCACAATTAGTCCACTGATTCATTTGTGATTGTCTGTGAATCACCAGTCAGTGATGTAACCAAACAAATGGCCTTTTACAGGCCTGTTGTACACTCTGGGGTACTAGGCAATCCACTTGGCTCCATTGTTCAGCCTCGAAAAGGGATCTGTTATTTATACCTTTAGTTTCTTCCTGCAAAATACTGAGAGAAGTTTTACAGAGATTCTGGGAAAGATTCTGAAAAACAGCGCATCACTAAGTATACAAAACCTATGCTATTGTCATATTTGTCAATTTCAGGAAATTACTAAAAACCTAACATTGTTCTTTGTGAAATTTTACACCCCATAAGAAAATCGTTCCAAACCGTTATCACAAAAAACACACCTTCTCCACAATGCGGCACTCACTTTATTGGGGGGTATGTTGCACATTTCTGGTTTTCAATTCTGGTTTGTCTTTTTTTCCTTTTAATCCATTATAACGTTCCTTATTTATTACATATTTATTACACTGTTATGTTTTTATTTCTATTATTATTTTTATTATGGTGGAGTTGAGCACTTCCACTTAGTTAGCTTGTAGGAGTTTTACTTACACAAAAATTATCCGAGGGCAGAAGGAAAAATTATAGGTTCAGAGAAAGAACCAATCAGATTGTAAAGGAACCGGGTCCAAGCAACTAGAGGAGGCTGAACGATTACCTTACATGTGACAAATGAAAATCCTCCAATGCCTGAATACTGTAAATACTACCATCCTACCGCAACGTTAAAGGTTTTCTTGTGTACTACTAACCCCAGAATACTCTCCTTCAACCTCGCGTCCTACTATACTACAATCGGATTGGTGTAGAGGCAGGCAGAGGCGGGTACCTTATGCACCATTCGTTGACGAAGCTGTCAGTTCGTTTACTACCATATAGGAACGCCCAGATCTTGCTTTCCTGCGTAACCGCCCTCGAATTAATTAAATGGGCAGATACTAGCCGTAGTATGGGACTTGCGTAAGAGTCGAGGTGGTTTTTCATAAAAGTTGAGAACGAGCTTGGTAAGTATAATAATAACTATGTATTTTTTCTCAAACGTTAACTGCCTTTGGTAATCAGTCTTTGTCAATCACGTATTGGTTAGTTGAATGTTATTCTAGTTGAGCTGCAGGGAGCTTCGGCATTGCCACCTAGGTGTTTTTTAATTTGGTTGTTAGTTATTATTGAGTTAGCTCTTTGCTAAGGTGGCGTTATGGCTGACTAAAGTAGACGGTTTCGAAGCAGTTGATTGACGAGTAAAACGCTCACGCGCTTTAGTTATTCACTTACCCTGTTTGTTTCGTTAAGCTTTCAATCTCTCCTATTATACCGGCGTCTGCATTGCGAAAATTAATCAGTGTAATGCGCTGAGTGCACGATGTGGTCGCATAAATACCTGTTCTTGAACCAGAGGGACTCGCTCCAAATGAGCGGTTTTTTTTACTGGTTTAGCTGACAGAAAATGTGTTAAGTGTGATTAGTGGGCTTTGCGGCTGCTAATAACACGTTTTATGCTGACTTCCTTGCATTTAGGGGTGCATGCCTATTCCGCCTTGTGGCATGGCTGCATTATGCGCCCACTTGATGCTGGGTTGTCTAGGAAAACCGAATGAGTTCGCTTTTCACGGGAATGTGATTATGCACAAATACGTGCTTTTCCGTTTCCGTAGAATGCGCACGAGTATTTTAACCAAGTTCAGCTATCGCGTCCGTTAATTCCTATACCATGGTCAAGAATGAAATACGGAGAATATGATAAATGGGGGAGAAAGTGTATAGCAGCAGTAATCATTCAGGAAAACGTGCACTTTATTTGTACCTCTTCAAATGTTGCATACACCCCGTCTTCAATTTAAGCAGGTTAATTCAAAGAAAATTATATTGAAGCAAAGATCAAAAATGCTTTGGTTTTGTCAAATTGAGCATGGTCTCTTGCAGTGAGAGCACCCTCAGAGTTGCTCTGCTCCTGCCATGGTAAGATTCATCCGGACACTCCTTAAATTCCATCTCCATGACACAAACAGCCGCTCTGCAGATGCTGCAACACCACCGGGCTCACTCGCTATCAGACTGACTCATGAAGAGCATGGTGTTGTGAAACGCCACGTTCAGATTTTACCACTGTGGGCCTAAACGACGTAGCAGATAATTCAGGGCTGATTAAAAGCTGCCCTCCTTTTTCCATGGCTGCTGTTCAGCCAAGCAGTGGTTTCTGTGAGCGTCTGGAACTCTCATCAGCTCTTCTGGGACGGCAAGTTTGTGTTTAATTCAGGAAAGTGTGGTTTGTAAATGGCCTGTTTTTAGGAGATGTCCTGGGAGGGGCTCTACCCAGATTATCCTGGCCACTAATTTTGTCCCCTCCCCCTTCCTCCGTGATGTCAGTCTTACCCCTGTATTCAGCAGCCATTCCATTTTTGATGTCTGTGACTTAAGTGGAAGTTATGCTTCAGAAGTGTCTCTTGGGGCTTCCCAGATGTAACCTTTGTGAAAAGAATGTGCAAGTAGCCTTACCAATATATTAAAGTCCCAGTGCTTTGTGCAGTGTCTGCTTTCTTCTGCCCCCAATGTTTGGGGGGAAAACTCAATGGTTTCTACTGAAGGGCTGACAAGAGTAGCCTGATCAATCAACTATAAAGTGGGTGTATCATATCTCTGTAACGAACGAGCATCATTCTTCCCGCACCGCAGATAGAACTCCAGTTGGATATGCCGACTGATTGCTTCATTGGCCGAGTATGCCGACTGATTTGGGTTTCTGCAGAT
The DNA here is from genome assembly GCF_023856365.1 of Brienomyrus brachyistius. Taxonomy (NCBI): domain Eukaryota; kingdom Metazoa; phylum Chordata; class Actinopteri; order Osteoglossiformes; family Mormyridae; genus Brienomyrus; species Brienomyrus brachyistius. Next base: position 16,856,946 of record NC_064545.1, read on the forward strand.
TCTGCAAAGTCCTTTCTTTGGGTTCCAGAGATGGTGTTGGTATTGACCCTGGGACTGTGCTGTAATTGGATTGTGACTTAGCAGAATCTTCACCATGTAGACAGGTGATATCCTGGATGGGACAACGTTCCTCAAACTCACACATACAGCATGTAATAAGGAACGATTTAGAGGTGCCAGCTCGCCCAACAGCATGTTTTTGGATTACGGCATGAAACTGTGGGGTCTTGGGTTGACGCAAGGAGAACATGGAACGTCATACATTTTGTAAAATTAAACAGAAGCCATGTTTTTCTGTATTCTCAACCTTATGTCGATTTAATTGCCTCTTCCTGTGTCTTCATTGTGAATTAGGATTGGGGCTGTAACTAGAACGGTCTCTTTTGTGAAAAGATGAAAGCAGTTTCTGAACAGGTGTGATGTGTGTGCTGAATATTAGCTTCAAGTGTCTTTTTGTTCGTGGACTGATTGTTGTGACAAAATAATGCATTTAATTTTGCATATCTTGGTGGACATGCATATATACATTCATCAGCACAGTGTTTTGAGAGGGTGTTAAATCGTCTGAGTGATGCTATCAATGTGTGTCAGTCACTATCCATGTAAAATGTCTCTGCGACATGGCTCAAGGTGAGAGTTTGTCAAATGCTTGGGAAAATGGGGATGGCTTTGTTCTATGGTAGCGTTTACTGGAAATTTGGGCTGACAAGCATCCTGGAACAAGTGGATGCAACACAAGCAAGGAGGTATTTGGTGAAATACAGGACTCTCTTCTTGTACGTGTAGCATGATTAAATGAAAATCTGTGCTGCAAACCCCATAAATGTGTAAGTGCTATGAGTCATCACACCTAAAATGACTCCAAATAAGCCACAAAATAAGGACATGAATCGTGAACTATATTCTGTTGTGCTCAGGCAAATCTTTACCCCGTATTGGGCTATGCTTCCCGGCTACCTGCTGTGCTAACTCCCCACACCTTCCACATGCTAACTGAATGCACACCCGAATGACCTGACAGTGAAGGGTTTTCTCACCATGTTAATGTTTAAGTAAAAATCTATTTCACGTTATTGCAAAATAGCACATGTTGTCATGGGCAACGCCTGAAACCACTAAGTGCACTTAATAGGGTAGATGAGTGTCTTTCTGCAGTTACCGAGTCTGCGAGCTTCTACTTCCTGAGCATTTTATAGCCCCAGCTAATTTCTTCATTAGTGGCCTTGCTGCCAGGATTTTGTGCTTTAAAAACCTCCCCATACTGGGAAAATACATGTAGCTGCTGTGTGAATTTGGCTGCAGGTACAGCACTGGGCAAGGTGTTTTGGCTCTTGTCAGAGGAACGGTACATTTCTATGGCTTCAAAGTGCTGATTACTGTTTTAATACCACTGGTAAACCATATGTTCAGGTTTTTTCCCTTTAGCATTGGGGGGTCTCACCCCTTGGAATTTTTTAGTGAAGGTGTACTAGAAAAGTGTTATTAATCGTGGTAGATCTATAACTGGGTAGAAATGGCTCGTATCCTATTTCCATTCCTACTGGTGTCCACACCAACTTGCTGCGTTATTCACTGCCTTTCACAACCTCTTCTTTTTTTTTTTTTTTTTATAATACGGCTCTCCTAAATAATACAAAAGTTTCTAGGAAATGGCTGTGCTTTATGTTCGAAGTTCCCTGTGCTGGTTCTGGAAGCACAGAACATTCTGTAGTTCTTGGTGTTGGTTCTCACCATTCGTGGGTCTTGGTTTTCTGGCCGAACGTTAATTCTTAGCATGAGGGAGTCATACGAGTGAGGCTTTCGGGGAATGCTTTTTAATTCTCATGTTGTGCTTGGTTTTCTCCTTGGTGCTCTTGTCTGCTTGCCTTACGTTGGAGCTGCAGTGAATCCTGTCACCTGCCTTTGACTTGCATAATGTTCTGTTATGAAACATCTAGATATCTGTTAAATGGAGGTTCTGCTTTAAGCGAGGGCAGAGAGGGAGGGAGTGGAGGATTTTGCTTATTTAGCAAAGGAGGAAACACATAGCCAATCAACAAACTTTAATATATTTTAGGTATTTTTGATATAGATATGTTTTGAGTAGGAAAAGCTGGCCCTCCAGGACTGGAATTGGGGAACCCTGGACTTTTACTTATGACTCATTTCATTGATTTTTCGGAGAGATGTGTATGGAAACAGAAATGGAGATGTGACCTACACGCAGACATGAGGTATGAACATCATGAGCAGTAATGAATGGGCTTGTGCTATGCAGCAGTTGGCGGTATCGTCACTCCTATAGGGATTGTAAAAAGAACAAGCAACGATGGGAAAAGCACAGGGGAGAAAACATAACTGAGCTAGAGCATAACAAACAGGCAAACAAAAAGGGGCGGGTGGGGTGTGTGTAGCCTCAGTGTCCAAGCATTTAATGTAACTATGGTGAAGCAAGAGGGGGCGTTATCGTAATCCAAGAATGTTGCCCATTTCCTTCATTTGGGGAGCTCCGGGCTAGCAAGCTGAGGGGCCGTCTTCCTGGTGAATAGTTCCTCACAGTAGGACATGTCATGTTTTATGGACCACGCTGACGTATGGAGATCAGACCGACACTGCCATCAGCAATTTCCACTGAAAACCTTACATTCGGTAGACTGTACTGGTCCTGGTGCATTTAACTGTCCCAGTCAGGACATGATGTCTTCAGAAATACACAGCACTTGGAGGGTTTCTCCAAGCATCATTCATGGCTCTCATTTATAGAGAGCTGGTATGTTACCAGTGAATGTGCCTCTTTTTGTAGAAACTCCTGCAGGTCTTTTCTTTTCATTTGGAAAATGTTGTCGGAAGTTTTTTTTCTCTTCAGTTTTGAGTTTTCCTTCAAATCAAACACACACAAATCAGCCTTGTGGTTTTGGCATTTAGTTGGCGATTGGTTTTCAATTCAGTATTTTTGGAACGGGGGAGGGCCCTGGTATTCCAAACCCCGTTAGCGATGGATAACGCTTCGCCTTCGCTCTCATCTCATTGGGAACCTCACCTTGTCATAAGAACATAAGTTTACAAACAGGAGGAGGCATATCAAACTTGTTTGGGGAGAACTCAACTAGTAGCTCAGTTGTTAGTCTTATCTAGCTCTGATTTAGAGGAACCCAAGGTTTTAGGTTGCACTGCTCTAACGGGAGCCTGGTCCCCAGGAAACCGTGCTACGCCTCAGGACTCTGTTAGCATGGCGCTGCCCTTCTCGAAGGACCTGGAGAAGTACAAGGATGTCAACGAGGATGAACTCCTCAGCAAGCTGACTGAGGAGGAGCTTAAGCAGCTGGAATGTGCTCTGGAGGAACTGGACCCGGAGGTGGGTGAGCAGATGAGCTAAGGTGCTGACATCCCTGCTAATGTCAGGTTCAGAATTGCTGCATGTGCGTGTCTGTGTGGGTTTGCTTAGATCACATTTGAGGACCAAATTGTCCCCAAAGTGCAGTAAAACCTGAAATTTCCCTACTTTCGGGGACATCTTTTGAGGTCCCCATTTGGATAACCTCAGTTTAATAATCTGTGAATGTAATCAAAAAAGTAAAAATGCCAAAAGTCTTGTATTTGGGTTGGTTACCATATGGTTAAGGTTAGGGATGGGAAGAGGTTAAGGGTGTCGTGATTGGGATTAGGGTTTTTCCCATAGAAATGAATGGACGATCCCCATTTAGATGGGCACACCAACGTGTGTGTGTGTGTGGGGGGGGGGGGGGGGGGGTGATTTTTGTTTTTACAGGTAAGAAAGGTAATTCTGTCTTTGCTGTGCTAAATGATTGTCTGCCCGGTGTGTAATTTTGGTAAACATAACCTGCACTGCCTGTACTCTGTGTCTGAAGTTTTTGCAGCTGTTGCACTCTTGTCTTTTAAGCTCCATTCCTGTCATTACCCAGAATGCACTGCTGCCGGCAGGCATGCGTCAGAAGAGCCAGACCAGCAAGGCTGCCACCGGCCCCTTGGACAGGGAACGCCTGCTGAGCTTCTTGGAGAAGGAGGCGATGGAACTCCAGGACCGAGAAGACGTGGTTCCATTTACGGGCGAGAAGAAAGGTGTGTATGGGCTTGCTTCAGTTTGCCCCCCTTCTCCTGATTTGGGTTCCTCAGTTTAGCATGTTTATTTAGCAGTACCTGGGCTGATGGAGATAATCAGCGTTGAAGAGGACAGGTGTCATCTCTGGGATGGTGTTTGCTGGGGTTCCTGCAGTTGCCCTCTGCCCATTGCTTGGGGGCGCCATTTGGTCATGGGTGTCTTGAGAACATAAACCTAATAATTCACTCTGTGTTTATGTGCATACACTTGTGTGGAAGGTGTATGATTCTGCTAGATGTTGGCGTTTTTAGATTGACTATTCTGGGTGTGTTGTGTGTCACTGGACCCAGCAGAAGACATCTTGTGAGGCGTCTTGTTACATTGGTTTATAGGGTTGTGTAAATGGTATAATTTCACGTTCTGGTTCTGATTTGGGTATATGCTAATCTCAGCTTCATCTTTGAACAGCATAATCTGGATGGAGTAAATGTATAACTTGTACTTCCTAAAATCCCAAAAAAATCTGTGTGGAGCTGCGTGTGTGGAGCTGCATTTGCGCTTCTGCGTACCTTTATTGCATTTTACGCAACTAGTTTCTAAGATGTAGAAGTGTGGACCCGTGATGAAATAGCAAAAAAAAAAAACAACCTAAAAGTTTTAATGAGTGTCACAGTGCCCTCGCTTTGCTGTGGTGCTGGGTTCTCTGCCTCACTTCCTGGGGGGCGCTGAAGGACTTGGAGGACGGCCATGCTGAGTGAAGCTTTGTGTTGGCATGGCGCTGCAGGAGAGTGGAGGAAGTGTAGAGAACAGCGGGTTGGCTTGGACGGGCAGCTATCGCCATGGAGACCGCCCACGTCCGCTCCTGCGGGATGCTTTTCGAGTCCTTGTGCTGCGATTCAGAGCCATTAGGGTGTGTGTGTGTGTGTGTGTGTGTGTGTGTGTGTGTGTGTGTGTGTGTGTGTGTGTGTGTGTGTGTGTGTGTGTGTGTGTGTGTGTGTGTGTGTGTGTGTGTGTGTGTGCAGAGGACAAATACAGGCTTGCAGGTTTCTGTTGAGGCATGCAGTGCAGTGTCGCATTTCCTGCATCATGACTTATTTATTTCAAATCAAAAGCTGCACTATTTAGGGCACATTTGATGAGTTTCTGCATGACTGGCCTGCTGTGATCTGGGGCCTGGATTAAGCCTGGTCTGTTTCCCTCTCTCTGTAGAATTGAATAAATCTCAAGTTTCTTGTGCAAACTCCCTTTTTTTGCTTCCTCACTGCTATCATCGGCTGTATTTGTATGTTTTGTATGTGCACTTCACATTCAATAGCCCAACTGCTTAAAGTCACTGGTGCTGAATGGTCACAGTACAATTATTAATAAATACATATAAAACACATAATGTTAGTTACATGGTGTATATTGCCCCCCCATAGTTTAATCCTTAAAGCACACTTTACAGGACATGTCTCTCTTATTTATGCTTAACCATGCTGTCACATTTCAGCAAATAGCAAAATAGCATACTATTGTGAGTGAACACAAAACCATTTCAAAATAATTTTTACTCACCCAAACCTCTTAGGAGCTCTGTAACAGTGCGATCTGGAGAAAAATCCACAAATCAATAGCAGGGAAGTCACAATCCACAGACAGGACGTGATCCACAAATGTGCAAGACATGTTCCACGTGTTAAAATCGCTCTGCGGAACACAAGTAAAATAATACATTTGTGGGTCATGCTATATATTTGTGGACAGGTAAATGTTTGTGGGTCAGAGGAGACTGACCCGTCTCATTAAAGGTAACGGGAAGGCGAGTGGAGTACTGGATGACTTCTCTGAATACACCACTCATTTGCCCTTGAAACGGACTGTGACCATGAGGAGTGGGTATGGATGTGAGCCTTAGTTTTCTATAAATGCATTTGGAGTCATAGGATTTCTTAAGTTTGCTGAAACCTGCATTCTTGCTCTCAGCACAGATACTCTTTTACGGTTTGTGTGAACTTTCACTCTGGGAGGGAGACCCATTGTCCCTGGTGGAGACTGAGGTGACTCCATCTCCAGGAGCTTCTGTTAGGGTGGTGGGATTTCTCGGTACTGGGTACAGGATCATGGCATTATGTGCTTCAGCACAGTCAGCTCCTCCTTACTGCTGTGCAGTTTCAGGCTTGTGATTGCAGTTAATACCCTAATGTGGTTCCCTAAGCAAATGCTCTGCTTTACTGATTCCAAAAGCAAATAAGTCTGTGTACTGCAGCAAAGGAGCATAAAGTGCACAGACAAACATATGGTAAGGCTGAAGTGTGAAGACGGTACACAATTTGGACTTGCGGTCCTCTTTGTCCGTATGTCTGAAAGTTTGTAAGTTGAAAGTTCGTAAGTAGAGGAGCGTCTACACATAGTACACAAATAAGGGATTTCTGCAAAAAACCAAAGGGGGGAGTGTGCATGTAATGTGTGTGTAGTTGTTCACAGTGTGTGTAGGTATCATGACTTGGGGTCCATGTTTTTTCTACATTTTTTTTCCCTGGCTTGCAGTGATCTGCGACCTGGATGATTTATGTGCAGGGTGGCCTGATTTATGAATGTTGTCCTGATGTGTGCTGTAGGTGCGGTGCGTTGGAGTGGGGTGTATGAGGCAGTGTACTGCCTGCTGACAGTGGGCAGGAGGGATCTCCAGAATCACTCCTTAGTGCATTATGGTGGAATGTACCAGTAGCTAAAGGTTCTCCAAGAGGGGGCGCCATAGAGCAGATGGACAAAGGTCATGGGTGTGTTGAGAACACAAACAAAGGATCTCCGGGTTCCCTCACCCATTATGCCCATGCAATTGCCCCCCCTTATCCTTCAGTAACAGTGGGGTGGTCCCTGGACCCTTCCTGTTCAGTACTCAGTGTTGATATTGTTGTCAAGACCCTGTCTGCGTCTTAGAGTGGAGCAGTGCTGTTTATGGGGAGACTTACTGAATTACAGGAAATGTGGGTGTGTTTGTTTTTCCAGGCTACAGTTGTAAATAAGAAACATGTTCTTAATCTGTCTTGCAGTTTTAAATAAAGGTAAATAAAATAAGTGTGTTTGACATTTTTCTGCTTTGTTTTGACAAGGAAACAAAGAAACATTGAATTGCAAATTGTTTTTACTGAGTTTTAAAAAACGTTTTGTTGGATATAAAGGTAAATACTGCAGCAGTAAATGCAACCTGCATATTTACTATCCTCCTCGTTATCGTTAAGGCTTGTTTTCTGTCCCCCTGAGACATGGGCCCTCCAGTCCGCCTCCATCTTTCCCCCCCCTTCACCCCCGGTTGTTCCTTTTGGCTTCCCACCCTGCCTTTGCTGTAAACCACTCCGGCTCTGTCATGTTCTCTTTCCAGGCAAAGCTTGGGTGCCGAAACGGAAGCCAGCTGAAGCTCTCCAGGAGGACACGACCACACTGGACCCAGAACTGGAAGAAGCCCTTTCGGGGGCCACAGACACCGAGCTGTGCGACCTGGCGGGTAAGTGGGGGTCGCGGCTTTCAGGACACCGCACGCTGCCTCTGTACTTCAGCCTGCTCCCTTTCCTATGACACACAGTTGAGCAGCCGCTGGGACTCTCGGCTGCGTTTACTGTTACATTTTAGATTTAATTATCGAATAATAATAGGCAGGCAGGTGCTCCGGGTGCTGGGTAATTTAGTGTGTGTTAGTGCAGTTTCAGCGTTTATCTATGTACTGTTGTCTGAAGTTCCACTTTTCACCATCTCATTTAGAAATCTTAAGGTTCTTAAAGTCAGACGCATTGTCCCCTCTCTCCAGCTATTCTTGGAGTGCATACCCTGGTGACTAATGCGCAGGGCTATGATGGCGCCTGCAGTAAAGGAGGCTACAGCAGTGAGTACCGCTGTCTCAGGAGCTTGCTGCCGTGTCACGTCTAACGGTGTCCCTGCAGCTGAGCTGCAATCATGGAACTTCCCTTCCTACCTGTTGGCGCTTTGCAGATGTCATCAAGGGGGAGACGGTGAAGCCGGTCTTCGACGAGCCGCCCAACCCCACCAACGTGGAGGAGACCCTGCAGAGGATCAAGGCCAACGACCCGACTCTGAAGGAGGTCAACTTGAACAATCTCAAGGTGCACCTCCCTGCTGTCCCAGGCTGGAACCAGGACTGTCACCATGGCAACTGCTCACCTTTTGCGTCGTAGTGGAGTCTGACTCCTGTGCTCTTATCCTCCAGAACATTCCCATCCCAACACTGAAGGACTTTGCCAAAGCCTTGGAGAAGAATACTCACGTGAAGAAGTTCAGCCTTGCAGCGTCTCGGAGCAACGATCCCATTGCTGTGGTGAGGCCTCTCGGACACTGACCGTCTTGGGCGCCCTGGGGGCAGCGTGCCTGAGTGCGACTGAGGCAGCTTCTCTGCAGGCCTTTGCTGACATGCTGAGGAGCAACAAGACCCTGAAGAGTCTGAACCTGGAGTCCAACTTCATGACCAGCGCCGGTGTTCAGGCCCTGGTGGAGGCGCTGCGGGATAACGACACACTGACAGAAATCAAGATCGACAATCAGGTAAGAGCTGCGCGAGCCTGTTGCAGTGACATGCCATCTGGGCCGGTGGCACCCGGCCGCCTAACTCCATCGATTTTGCTTTTGTCCCTAATCCTTAGCGACAGCAATTGGGGACCAAGGTGGAGATGGAGATTGCCAAGATGCTGGAGAGCAACCATAGCATCACCAAGTTTGGCTACCATTTCACCCAGCAGGGTCCAAGGGCGCGGGCAGCGGCCGCTGTCACGAAGAACAATGATCTGGGTAGGAAGTCCATGGCCGTCGTCCTCTCCCTCTGCTTATGGTCTCTCCAGCCATGTACCTCCCGAATGAGCGCCACCGTGTCTCTCCCGGCCTGACGCCTCCCTGTTTGCTGTGCTGCTGTTCCCATGCTTGTTTCCAGTGCCGTCATCTACCCTGATCCTCTCCCCATCCTCTTGATGTGTTTCCACCATGCTCATGGATTTGTGGATGGCGTACCATCTAGCACAGGGGTGGGCAACCTTATCCAGAAAGGGCCGCTGTGTGTGCAGGTTTTCGCTGTAACTCCCCAATTGGATTACTGATTAGAGGACTGATTGGTTGAGGAGTCCTCACACCTGGGTTTGACCAGCTGCCCAACAGGTGATCCCAAAAACCTGCACACACACTGGCCCTTTGCGGATAAGATTGCCCACCCCTGATCTAGCAGCATGCCCCTAGTAAAGCAGTTTTTTGGGGGTCTGCTCAGTGTGTGAAATACAGTCGAACCTCGTTACTACATACCCCTGATACGTTTTCACATTTTCAACGTACAGGTTTCTAATTCCCGTTTTTAGCCTATGTATTATTCCAATAGCAGCCATTGTTTACAGCGTACACCCTTACAGCGTAAACTTCGGTACAACATCCAATTTTCTAGAGAAAATACGAAAACTAACCATCGTTACAACGTACAGCGCTCTCCCGGCCCACCACAAATTGTGTCGCTACATCTACCTGATCTTCGCCCGACAATGCACATTTGTCTATTGCGTTGCTTGGCGTTAAATGAGTTGCCTTGACCGATCGTTACTGGACTTCGTAGTAATGGCTTAAGTGTTGTGTGCGTATTCTTTGTTTATTAAACCTTGTGAAATACCGGTCATGCCGGTAATTGTGAATTCAGAATAATAATGGAAGTAAAGGATCTTATGGTTTTAATTTGACCAATATTTCATTAATATTTTCTGGCCAAATGCCAATTTGGATGCGAATGTTTATTTTAAAAATCCATTTTGACCAGCCGTTGTGTATTTTTGTTGCCGTTTATCGCCGGCCGGTAATTGTAATTGAGTAATTTAAGGATCCAAATGAGCTTTGTCGAATTATTTAGTAAGTAATAATGTGTTCGTTTGTTTTGTAGTCAATTTAAGAGTCTGCTCTATTAAAGTTTTATCATTTACATGGATATTTCTTGAGTTCTTTCATCCATCTTGCACTAAGTGGTTACAACGTTTCTACGCTTATAACGTACATGTTTTTGATATCCCGTCTTGTACGTAGTAACGAGGTTCGACTGTAATCATTGTCACATTTAAGAAACGCTGCTTCACTGTAGGCTGTGTTGCACGGTTACTCCCGTCATGAATCGGGTGTACGGGGAGGGTGTGTCCCTCGTGTTTTGCGAACTCTCTTGCGTTCCCCCTTTTCACACAGTTCGCCGAAAGCGGGTGGAAGGCGACGCGTAGATCTTCGGGCAGCTCATCCGACTGTGGACTCCTCCACCTCCCATTTTCCTGCAGTCATGTGCCAAACTACAAGGCATGACCTCCTTAACCTAGGAACAAGGGAACTGACTGGAATCCACCCTCTACCATTCTCACTCCTCCTGTCATATAGTCCACTCCCGTAGTTTCGTCTCGCTTTCTCTTGCCCATGCGTGCATCACCTGTGGCCATTTGCAGGGGGAGCTGCTTGGCAAGCAGACGTTCCATATGTCGGCCATGCAGGGCAGGACCTGGGGGAGGGACTGGGACTTCATCTGGAACGCAGTTCTGTCATTTTATTTCTTTTGAAATATTTTTTAATATTGTGAAGCTGAAGTCCAACAAAAGGCCAAGTTATGAACCCAAGGAGTGTGCATGTATGTGTGTGTGTTCTGTGTGGGAGAGAACTGATGTTATTCCATTAACTTACTCACTATACTTAGGTCATTAATCTCCTTCTGCAACTTTTCCATCTGCCTGCCTGTGCTCTGACTGTAGCTGTGTATTTGCCGGTGCTTCTGCTGGTTGGGCACTTTATTGAAGATCTGAAGATCATATGGAACTGATCTCTGCAACAGCTGTTAAATGACGCTGCCTGCGGGCCCCGGGACCTTGGAAGCCATGCGTTCACCCCGCCTGCGGGCCCCGGGACCTTGGAAGCCATGCGTTCACCCCCCTGCAGCAACAGACCTTTGGATTCTGTAGCCTGGTAGCTTGAGCTTCTGCAGACATTAATCTGCTTGGTTCTGGTTCTCTGATCCAGCAGCACTGCCCAAGGCGACACGTTCTTGGGGCAGATGTCTCTAAGGACCCCCCTCACTGGAGGTGGCCACCATGTGGGCAGCTAAAGACCTTATGGACCAAGAAGCATGAGTATTAATTTAAAAGGAAGAAGTATCAGACCATCCATCTAGTTCTGTGCTATAGATGGCCATTCCAAGGACGCTTACGCTGCCTCTGTCTCTTTAATGTGCTGAGTATCTTGTATGCAGTGAGTGCTTCTCCCCTGTCTGTGTGGGTGTTTTCTCACCAAGCCTGTGCAAGTCGAGAGCTCCGAACCCTGCTGCACAAAAAAAAAAAAAAAAAAATCATCCAAGCTGCTGTTTCTCTAGAGATGTGTTTCCTGGTCCTTGGGCACCCACAGCCAGCTCTCTCCCTCCCCTCCCTCCCAGCTGGACTTGTCTAATGGGAGCAGAAAGATGGACCAACCGTGGGTCCCCGAGGACCACATTGGGAAACGCTGGTCTACAGAATGTAAATTTTGAAGCAAAATAAATGCGGGCGTATTCTGAATGGTTCCACTCAGCTGGTGGCTTCGCATCAGCGCGCTGTCCGGATGCATGGGGGTGTTTATGTGCCCTAAATGTGAAAACAAACATTCCCACAAGCTGCTGCCTCCGATGTCCGTAAAACACTGGTGTGGAAATGGCTTCTGACCTGTTTTTATTTGTGTTTTTTTTAACCAGTTCCCAGACCTTTTCATGGATTGTAAAATGTTCTTTTAATATGTTTTTATAGTTTTGTTAATAAACCATCATTCTCTCAAACCATGCAGGCGTGACCTTCCTGTGGTCCTCGCTGTGTTTTTTGTGGAGCACCTTTGGTAAAGCGCGTGGCTCCGAGACAGTCGGTAGGCAGGGTGTCCCCTGTGACAATCGGGAGGCAGGGTGTCTCCTCCTGTCACCTGTCTTTCAGGCCCACCTGGGATAGTGACACTAATGGTGCGATGCTCACATGATGATGTATCAACTTGAAGCAGGGCTTCTCAGCCTGGGCTGGGAGGGAGTAAAAATGTGGACTGTCTGGGGGGGGGGCGGAGGAAAGACTGGATTGGACTGTCATACACACACGAACACTCTTTGAGGGTAAAGAGAATATTTAATGGTACATTTAAACACTAAAAACACACAGCTTACTTATTCATATTAAGTTGGCATCCTGGCGAGGAATGAATGTTAGTGGCTGTTTCCAGCAGTGTGGTGGTGAAGTTTGTCGGGGGGCGTCAGTGTGTGGTGTGGAGACAAACGGACCTCATCGTCTGTCTGGGATGTGCTGCCGTTTGGTCGTATTAGTGTGTGCTGGAATCCCTCAGCTGCTTTGCAGGACATCTGGGCTGCGTGTCACTAGGGCGCCCCCCCCATGTTGATGCATGCGCCTGCAGGGTGATGTCGCAGTGCCAGGCTCTCCGCTGCTCCGTGTGCTGCTGTTTTAATTGGCTTTGGGGAAACCGCAAAAACCAGTTTCATTTTTACAAGGGTAAAAATGCTTGGTACTTTCTGCTTGGTACTTTGCAGCCAGTACTATTTTGTGAAAAAACATTTCTCTTACAATTCAATTTGTTTTTATATAGTGTCTTTCAAACCATTGCGAGGTGCTTTACATGGGTTTGTTACGTTACAGCACCATTAAGACAGAATAATACAGAAATGGCAAAGAAATCCGAACAACGAGGGAGGAGAGGAACCAAAAACTCAGAAGGGAAAAAAAAAAACTCTTGGGGTCCAAGGTCATCTGGCTGCCCAACCCACCCCCTGAGTCATGCTAACATTAAAGGAAAAAGCAAAGGGTGGACTTGCTTGCTAAAAGCAGGTGTAAGCTGTGATTAAGGTCAAGCCAAAGTCCATCAGTGAGTCAGTTCTCCAGGCCGGCCTGTGTAAGGTGGCAGATTGAGGGCCTCACCCACGGTGTTACCGTTCGCAAGTCACATCCACGATGTCACCCCTCACATCGAGCACCATCCAGACATGTGCGAAGGAAGAATGTATTTCGTCAAAAAAAAAAAACCTACAGTATACTGCACTAGTAAAGATAAACCTGGTGTCCTTGACTAGTTTGCTAAACACCCAAGTCTCAGAAATTAAATGGGTACCTACTTACACGATGGATGTTAGTGTATGATTAGACGGGCCAACATCGTCCTGATGTGATGAAATGGTTTCTCCTGCTGGCATGATGGTGCAGCGTGTGCTTCTGTGAGGGTGCTCGATTGCTCTCCCTCCTCTGACGTCAGCGTGGACAGCCTGGAGCCCCGTGTTTTACCGACTGCGTGCCCACGTGTGCCCAGCCTCCTTGGCCATCTGAAGCACTTCTTGGAAATGATCCGGCGCTTCTCCGGCGAGTTCCGTCTTCAGTAAATGTACGGCGGGTTGCTAAATGCTCAGGAATTAAAACCCTATCTTCAAGTTGCTGTGCAAAACACAGACGGAACCTGAAGGTGCCACGAAAATGCCCAAGAGGGAAGGTGCAAGGTAACCATGCTATCGTTGAGCTGCCCACATGAAAATACTAAAAGGCTATTGACTTAAAAAAAAAAAAAAAAAAAAAACACCAACACTTTACATTACATTAACTGTATTTCATAATGAATTTATAATTCATTCATAGAACATTCATAAACAGCATGTAACATACATATGAAAGCTGTTGATGTTATGAATGTTCTACGAATGCATTATAAAGGCATTATGAATGTGCGGTTGATATTAAGTATTAGGTGTGTTGATACAGATGTCAGCAGAAAGTGTGGCTTATTTCAGCAAGCAGAGAGACGGTAAGCAGCCAGAAACCCTCTGTCCCTAGGCAGACTCCCATTGGCATTTGTGTGCCATGCTCACGAGGCAGCTGGTAATGTGCTGGTTCAGGACAGAGGTTTCAAATCACAAGGTTGTTGGTTCGAGTCCAGGAAAGATCACGCCATAGCTCCTTCCCTATAATAGGCTGTTGTTAATCTTGTAGAACTATGTCACCCTGTACGGCTGTGTGTTCTTTCAGTGAAAGTTTGTCCAGCGTGTACCTGAGTGCGCGTTTGTGCCCTAGCCGTGGCTGCGTGTGCCCTGGCCTGTCTGCAGACACTGCCTCTGCAGGTTTGCAGTGCGAAATCGCTCTTAACTGTCAAACTTCTAGCTGTACTGTGAGAGGGGCTGGTGGGGCTTATTTGTCTGTATCCAGCTGCCAGTCGTCCTATTTTGCTCCTCTTCAGTGGCGTGCTGTCTTCCACTGAATGTTCTGACCATTTAATGACTCGAGGAATGTTGTTTTCCCTTTGACTCAAGATTACATCGAGCTTCGCAGCCTTAGCTGAGATATTCTTTCATTGATATGTTCTCCTTGGATGAAAGATTGTGCCCCTGGTTATGGATAACAGCAGGTGCACATCAGGCAGGGGTTTCCGAAACTCTTACAGCTGTACTCTCTGGCATTTTCTTAGAGTACCTCAGTAAATGGGTACGTGGTATTTCCCATTTATACGTTACATTTTTCTATAATATACTTGAACTTTTGCCGGCAAATTATACCCTTCTCTGGGTAGGCGTCTTGATGCAGCTTGGTTTCTGTCTCAAAACCGACACCTTGTGTCAATAAAATGAAAAACATGCATTGAGCAGATTGTACAAGCAGGGGGCGCAATAGCCCATATTTACTTAGAATATTGCCGTGTTCTTGTTATCGTGAAGGGTAACTAAAAACCATAAAATCCGACGTATAGTAACGACTTTCAGTTCACTTTGTCGCCTTGTAACAAAGTTAATCTGCTAATGAGAGAATTGGACGAGAAATAAGAAATGAACTGGAGTAAAATGAAGGGTAATTATCTTATTTTGGTGCGTATTTTGGTAGAACATGTCACACTTCCAGTACTATTGGACAATGGTGGTTGTCAGAAAAACGTCTTTTGATTCTCTGTGTTATTTGATATGAGGCCAAGGAGCTAAGAACCTTCTGATCTTTCTGTTGTCATGACGGTGTTCCACAGGCAAAGCCGTCTGACCCCTGGAGCATCATCCAACCACGTTACAGGGACTCGCAGAAGGCGGCCCTGAAACTTTATATATATATATATATATATATATATATGTATATGTATATATATATATATATATATGTATATATGTATATATATATATGTATATATATATATGTGTATATATATGTATATGTATATATATATATATATGTATATATATATGTATATGTATATATATATATATATGTATATATATGTATATGTATATATATGTATATGTATATATATGTATATGTATATATATGTATATATATGTATATGTATATATATGTATATATATGTATATATGTGTATATATATGTGTATATATATGTGTATATATATGTATGTGTATATATATATATATATATATATATATATATATATATATATATATATATATGTATGTGTGTATATATATATATATATATATATGTATATATATATATATGTATATATATGTAATATATATATAAAAACTAAGCTAAACGCTCTGGGGCTTAGCTCTGGTTTCTGCCATGGAGGTCACCCTGAACTGGGACTTGTGGTCAGGCTGTCAGCTTGAATCAGGGATTGAGTTACTTTACCTGCTTCACGTACTTGGACAAGGTTATCAGGGCCAAGCAGTCCCTGTTTTATGTAAGATGCTAAGAGATATTAGGGCAAACGGAGCCGGAGGACAAGGAACACAAACGGCGGTTTATTGCATCGTCATAACAACCAGCCGCTCTCCTCTAAACCTTGGTAATAACCTGACCTCCGGGATGGTCCTTGGAGAAAAGATCATTCGATATCCGCTTAGTTTGACATGATTGTAAGCTTAGAAATCTGCTCTGCTTGTTTACCTTCATCATTATTGCTTCACGCTGCTTATCAGATGCAACTGTGCTTAGTAAACATGCTGTTTTGTATATTATTCTTTAATGAAATTAGGAGGGAGAAATGTAACCTCGCCTTGAACATGAGGGTGTGTGAATATGGATGAGCTGACAGGCCAGGTATGGTTCTTGTTTGCTTCACCATGGCGACCAGGTGGAAAAGATGCAAGGCATTTGTATTCTGCTTTAGTTGACTTAAGCTGAGCCCCACCTTGCTTGATGACTTCAGCTGCCAATTGTGACCATCATTAGTCTCTGCTACTTAGAAGTATTATGGCTATAACTGTGTTCTGTGCAGAAATTGTCTTTGTGAGCAAAACATTTATTGCACTGAAAAAATGTGGACGTCGCGATATGATCTAACGTCTATGAAATACAGCAGCCCCCCCCCCCCGGAATCAGGTGATGTGGGCGTGTGTGATCTGATACGACATCCGTGGGTTACACTGCCTTGGTAGTGTCTCTGAATTTATAGAGGTAATTTGATTGCTCAGCCAAAGGTTAGCAGCTGCTGTGCTTGGGGTCAAGTACCCTCAATGAACGCCATTTCCTTTAGTCACCTCGTATGCTCCGATGCTCTGGCATAATCCATCGCTCTTCAGGCACGGTGGCTATTTTTGTGTTATTAAGGATTTTATCATCGCAATATCAGCCGCTGCTTACTGAGCTCGCAATACCCCCTGAAAACCTGTTGATGTGATATTATGAGAAACTCATAAATTACTCGTTTTCTTGTCGTACTTGTTGCTGGTGTTACCTCTGTGCTTGTGCTCTTTAATGTTTTATTAATGCTTCCTCTGAGACTGTCGTGATTGCCCTCTCTCCACAGACAGGACTTGCGGCTTACGCTGATGACCTTTTGTGGTTGATCTTTAAGTACGGTAATAATGACTCACTGAATTTTTACAAGAAACCATCTGTGTTCTCCGAGCTAACAGAGCCTTTCCAGGTGACACTTGGTTATTAAAGATTCCCTGCTTTTCTCATGAATTACATTTTGCTCCACTCTTGTGATTGTACATCTGACATAATCTTGTCCTAATTGAAGTGGATATCGGATCTCTATGCCCTTGCCTAATTAATCTATTCCCAGGCCCTTATGTAATGCTAATTTTAGTTGAGATGTTTTCCTTCCAGACAGAGCTTCTCAGCACTTAATTTCATCAGGGTTTGCATGAGAGTAAAATAGGTGGCTTTGGCATACAAATGTTTTGCAGCCCTTGCGCTGTAAGTGTGTTGATTCTAATTCAAAATCGGCCTTAACCTGGTACAGCCTGAGTTATTGGCAGGTGCTGCATGTCCACTCACTCAGACTGTACCGGCATATTCTGAACGGCCAAGCAGAACAGCGGAGAATTCTCACCGTGCAGATCATCGCTGCATTTCCATGTCTCCTGTTCCCTCTGCTCTGCTGTAATAGTAAATATGGGAACTGAGCTTAATGGCTTAGCTGAGTGTCTTTTGCAGCTCAAGTAATCGAGGGTAGGTACTGTGCCCTGTGCTGCCTGCGACTGGCTCCGAAATCATCCCAATTTTATACTGGAAACAGTTTTGGAAGAGAGGTTGAGTGGATGAATGCTAACTTGTTTCTGAACTGCGTGACAGTGCCCACTATGATCTGACGAAAAATTAAAAGTGGGGGGGAAAAAAACTTAATTAGTCCAATGTAGTCCTCTATCCCGATTGGTGCAGTAGGACAGAAGTTCACTGTCTTGCATCACATAACAGAATGAATGGCACATTACCTCTGACACCGATGAAGTTAGTGGACATTTACTACAAGAAGCTGCTATCGATTAACGGACTGGGTGCTGTTTGCTGTATGCCCGTTTTCACGTGTGGTTACAGTTTAGCATTATTATTATGTAGAAGCATATTTACAGTTTAATTCAGTTAATCTCCGCAGCCCGCAAAAGCCCTTCACCTCTGTCACAGTTATGACCAGCCAGTGGCATTGCTCTGTACCATCGACAGATAACTGACTTTCCTTTAATATCCGGCTGCTTTTGTTCTGTGTCACTCAGGGATGTTTATTGTCTGCAAATGGCTCTGACTGTGTGGCGCTGCCTTACCTGACAGGCAACAGAACAGGAGCAGTTCTAGTCCAAGTCATAAGAGGCAAACATTTCATACAAACAAATAGTAAATTGATTTTGTGTGTGTTTGTATACACACACTATATGGCCAAACATACTGGGACACACCTCTTAATTATTGAATCAGGTATTTCATTCAGACCCATTGCCACAGGTATATAAAATCAAACACATACCCATGCGTTCAAGTTCACAAGCATTTATGGAAGGCTGGATCATTCTGAAGAGCTCGGTGACTTTAACCGTGCTACCTTTGTAAAAAACTGTTCATGTAATTTCATGTGATATTCCAGCGTCAACTGTAAGCAGTATTTTTGCAAAGTGGAAGCGTTTAGGAACAGAAACTCAGCAGAAGTGGCAGATCATGTTAAGTAGCAGACGGGGTCGGTAAGGGCTGAGGTGTATCGTGTGTAAAAGTCACCAACGTTCAGCTGACACTAACTGCAGAGTTCCAAACTTCTGCTGGTATTAACTCCAGCACAAACGTCTGTGCCTGACCTCGCAAATGCTCTTCCGGGTGAATGGGCAAACGTTCCCATGGATTTAAAATGTTCCCGTAGTTGTAATGGTAGCGTGTGTGTGCACGCACATATATACAGGTATATCTAATATGCACACGCACATGAACATTTTATTTTTTTTAATTATTTTATTACTTTATTTATTACTATTTCTTGCTATGGGAGCTCTTAGGGAAACAGCTGGCCAGTTGTGTTTACCTACCTGCTACCTAATTACAATGCCTTAATAGTCTGTAAGCTTGTTTGAGACGTATTGAGTGATATATCTTTCTAAAAATACGCTGTCTATAGAATGAACACTTTGGGGAAAATCACAGATGTGCCAGTTACTGATTTCTGGAAATGTACTGCTGTTATAAGATGTCCGTCCATCCATCCATCCGTCCATCCATCCAAGCATCTTTCGCTTTTGACTTGCGGACATACAGTATTTTTCTTAAGATTTTTTGTCTCTCTCAGTCAAATGAGTGCCAATGAACGTTTCTCTGTTTTATGGCCTTTTAAGAAATTCAAACCCAGATAAAATGTCCGGACCTTGAAACTGGAAGGGGGTAGTGGGGGGACAGCAGGGTGTAGTAGGGGGGACAAAAAGGCCCATCGGTGTCACAGATCTCACCAGTGTACCGTTCAAGGTCCCCAACTTTGTTTTTGAAAGGGGTAATCGTCAAGTGAGCTCTCCCTGGTGCCAAGATCACAGGATGAAGAAGAATGATTTGGATAAGTCAGACCACAGACTGTCCCTAAACCTGAGAAGGGATTGTCTGGAAGACTGGCTAGAATTACGGCCTGGACGTGTGGAGCTACGGTCACCACCGAGACTCCTGAAGTAAAGCTAATCGCATTTCTCAGCCTTCTGCTGTCCTGTTATCCCAGATTATGGGGATGGAGACGCAGCAGAGAGCAGCACTGTGCTGTGTATCTAACTGGAGTCGGAATAAATCACACCTCTGTATTGTTCGGAGTTTCTACCAAGGCTCGCAAATGATTTATTGCTCAATGGTAAAACTTTTGCTTTCTTATTTTTTTTTGTGTGTTTTTAAGAACAAATAGCAACAAGCTCAGAAGCAGTGGCTGTGTGCTTCGACCTCCCAGTGATTTCTGAGAAGCACAGTGAGTTGAATTGCCTGAGCAGTGGTGGCAGAACTTTCTGGAAAGGTTGAGTGGACATGCAGGACCTTGAGGGATCTGCAGAATCTTCTTCAATACCTGCACAGTGGGAATCCGAATTATGCTCGGGGGCTTCAGAATGAAAGAAGTGTTGGCGGCTCCCATCCTGAAATCATGTTCATGCTGTATGGGCTGCGGTCTCACCGAGTCAAAATCAAATGAATGAGCACTGGAGTCAATGAGACAGTGACATTGCCACGTTGCTGGCTGAGCGATCCGCTGCCTGACCCTGAACAATGAAGCGTGATACGTCAGAGTGGCAGGCATATGGTGGGTGGTTTATGGACCAGAGGAGATGCTTCGGTTCTGCAGAACCAGTCACATGCTGCCAGGCTGCAGATGAAACAGAACCAGTGACCCGGTCCCAGCATTCCACGAGGCGCAGATAGAGCACCGAGCCCCTGAAATCCTGCACTGCTATTTTGATCTAGTTTTTAATAATGCATTCTGCATGGGGAGCGTGTGACTTTGGCCAGCTAGCACTTTCATTGCTGAGTGCTGAGTAGCAGATTACAGAGTGGGTGTCGGATGCTGGATAGCAGCCATTTGGGGGGGGCGGGGGCATCTCGACTGGCTGGATTACGTGATGCATGGGAGGATCAAAAAGGGGGCAGCCTCAAGCAGGCGACGGAGATTAAAATGAGAAGTGTGCTGATGACAGGCTTAACAAGTGCAAAAACTGCATACTATGAAATTTGTTTAATTTTGAGTTCCTGATTCCTTCCAGAGGCTGAAGAAGGCAATCTGCCCACAATATCTTTCACCAGAAAATGTGACCAAAAAAACCAGCTTCTCATAGTTGTTGGAAGCCTGTATAGTGAGCAGGTACCCTTCTCTTAGAGATGCCTTTAATGTCGCACTGTTTGCATCCCTGTCAGCATAGTGTGTACAGACATTCTGTTTGTACCATAAAGGCTTTTGGTCTGTGTTCAGAATTTTTTCCCCCACGTACATGTACAGCCGTGGCCATATTAGCCTTAGCAAAGCACTGATTATTGTTAGCACACCGATTGGTTTTTGACCCTCCTCTGCCTGTCGGTGTTCTCACAGCAGCAGGGACACCCCCCTGCCCCCCATTTCTGCAGAAATCAGACTGCTGTGTTGTGGCCTCCAGCACCCATTTGTTTTGTCACGTGTCTGTTTTCTGTAGTCTGCAGGTAACTCAGTATTTGAGATTGTCTCTGTACAGAACATTGGGGGGGGGGGTGAATGCTGCATGTCTGGTCTTTGCAAATGAAACTGTTACTTTCCATCTATCCAAGGTCATGGGGGTGGAGAGATGGCGCTAATCCTGCACATACAATTACAATCATCTACAGCGGAGGTGGCCAGCCTGGATCCTGGAGCACTGGAACCCCGGCAGGTTGTTTGTCCTGCCTGATAAGTTACTATCTGCCTGAGATCAGGTGAGGTTCATCAGAGACCAGGTTTGATGGACTGGGCAGGATCAAGGTTGCCTACCATTGATCTACAGATTACTACAAAAATCAGAAATGGAAGAACCCACTTCTTATAATTACATGGTTTGGACTGAAGAACGTCACGCAACATGGCGAGAACATGCTAACTTCACACACATGGAGTGTGGCTGCGACTGGAACATCGGAAGCTTTGAGATGTGAGAACGAGCGCCATGCCCAAGATGTTACCAGATTGTGCCTGTTTAGGTTAATCTCTGAATGCATATTTTGCTTAAATACATTCCTTGATCCAATACAGTACTTTCAGTTAATGAGTGTATGGCATGGATGGATGGTAAAAAATGTGTTATTGCATATTAAGAATCTATTAGTAAATTGTGGCATGTTGTATAAATGGTCTGTATTGTGGTATGAATATATATGACTGCTGTTATTTTTTCCCAGACTCACCATAGACAGCAGCAGTTAGACATTACAGACAGTGAGATGTTGCATTGGAGTGTACAGGACTCGGTTAGTAACTGACCCCCACATCAATTTAATCACTTAATTGGTAACAGTATTGGCGTAACATGGAGAGTTAAGGGAGTGCAATTCGACACTTTAACGATTCCTCAAAGAAAAGCAAAGTTTACGTTCTAAATAGTATTGAAAGCAGACGTTCATAATGAAAATCACTTCCCCGGTATGCATCTATTAAACTCATGCTATAAAGGCGCGCAGAAAAATGTGTAAAAACGGCGTGAGAGAGACTGGAATCCCATGCAGGGAGGAACGTGAATCACACAATCCTGCAGGACTGTTCCATGGAAACGAAATGAAGGTCAGTTTGAATGAGATTTTTTTTTTTTTTTTTTTAACATAACACCCATAATACAATTAAAACAAAAATAGACATGAAATGATAAATCCTAGAACAGAAGACAAATTACAACAGGTAAACACTTTGATGATCAGATGTTTCGTATGAAAACGTATGTAATGCAAAAGCTATTCTCTAGACAAGCAGTTTGCGACTTGTTACAATTCCAGTTGTTATAAACGGTGAAAGAGAGAGTTCAGCCATGCCCTGTGTTGTAACAGTTATAGCACTCAGCTGGTCTGATACTCTATTTGTAAATAGTATTAGTGGCTCTCACACTGAAAATGCCTTTGACAGAAGCCTTAATGTTATTGCAATGTTCTTTAAAGTTTAGATGGTTTTAGAAATGTAAGGGAAAGCCACTGGAAACAGTGACTTAGTTTCTTTGATTAAATATTTTTTTGCCTACATTTATTCTCACCACATACATGACTTAACGTTTTTTTTGCCTCTGTGCCTGGGTACAGGTTGGTCGAGTCTACAGGCTGCTGTAAATCCTCTTGATGACCTCACCCTCATCCGTCCCCAGGATGCCCTTGTTGATGTAGGTCTCCACCTGCCGGTCCATGAAGTCCCTCAGTTTGGGTAGGTCGTAATCTGGAACAGGTGAAGAGAAATGTGTGTCTTACATTGGAACTGCCAGAGACATTCATGTAACAGTCACACCACAACCACGCGGCAAATATCCCACTGCCATCTCATCAACAGAAAGCAGTGAATCCTCTGTACACAAATGTCTACTGATTGCAGTTTGATCAGTGACGCAAGAAAAGTGCCATCCCACTGGATTTTAGTGCTGAACGTTTAAGCTCCAGAATTACTCAGATTCGCTGCTCTTATTTTAAAACCCCCTACAGTACCATGTGATTTCGCATCACAGTCTGAGACAACACTCTGGGTGTTTCTCAATATGCATACTTCACTATACCCGTGTTCTTGTGTACCTGTTTTACATCATCTTTTATTGCCGTAGACCGGTTCCAATACTCAAGAACAGAATTACAAAGGATAGTTAAAATCCCCAAACGTCGTCGTTGCCCTGCCCCAAATATCAAGGATGCATCCTCCCTAAACGAGACCGAGATTCATTGTGACCCAAGTTTTGTTCTTGGGAGGCAAGTTAGCAAGACTGTTCTTGCCAAGACCACAAGTACGATTATGGCATTCTTGGTATTGAGAAACGGTCTCTGTTAACGCATTGCAGCAGTGACAATAACGCTCGTCCATAGCTGTCCGTAGGCAGCGACTGAATCAAAATCGGGCAGGTTAACAAAACACTACAACGGATCTGGTGTAATTAGAACAGGATGATAAATATTCACACTGACTCCTGGGTGATCTAACCATTCCCACTCACTCCCTGAGATTATCACCGTTGCAAATTGTGGGCAGACGAAACAAAAGAGCCTGTAATTGAGCTGTTATTCACCTGATCACCAGATTGCCTGTCTCTTTCTGCATAGAGGATATTAGTCTATTTACCCTTCAGCACAGCTCAGGGACTCTGGGGGCTGCTTGGCGCTAATTCTGAGAAGTGCGTGTGCCCTGCAAGGCCGCAACATCCTGCCCGGTAGTCAAGTGGTAAATATGCAGATGCCATGTATCGTCTCATGAGCTGAGAACAGTGAAATGGATAAAGTGTATAACTCTTGAGCAGGGTTGCGGACTCGG
Source organism: Brienomyrus brachyistius (assembly GCF_023856365.1). Classification (NCBI taxonomy): domain Eukaryota; kingdom Metazoa; phylum Chordata; class Actinopteri; order Osteoglossiformes; family Mormyridae; genus Brienomyrus; species Brienomyrus brachyistius. Next base: position 16,880,626 of record NC_064545.1, read on the forward strand.
CAGAACCTCTGACACGCTACCATATATATAACAGTGTTTTGGGTATTTAATAGCTAGTCCAGACTCCATGATGAAAGGATTTTCTTCTGTCTCCAAGTGCATGTCTCTTACCTTCCTTGTTGCCTTCTTTATCATGTTTTTTGAGCCAGGCAATGTTCTTTCTGATGGCTTCGAGGTAGGATTCTGACCTGCCAGAGTTATCTGTGGACAGGCAGAGAGTGAGAGTATGCTGGGATGTACCCTCTGTCAATCATCCCTGCGCTTCTCTGAGTTTGGAAAATTAATATGGCAATCAGCGATTCATCCCAGATCCCGGCAAAGTTACCGCCCTAGAATATGTTGCCAGCAAATGAATCCAGCACCATCAAGCGAAGTAACCCTAACTCTGACTGCGCCTATAATATTTCTGCCTCAGTTAGTGTTCTTCCATTTATATGTAAAACAGTCTCTTCAATTCTTCATTTTTTTTCTGGCCCAGTTATATAGACCTTATTACCATACTAATGGTCATTATGATGGGGGTGGAACCTCTTCTGTACTTTCGGTAACTTATTTCTTGGGGTGACGTAGGAAGTTTTCTTAATGTCCTTCAAAGGAAAAATACACCAGCGATAACTGTTCTAAACTGCCCTTCATTCATGTATTACTAAAACAAACCCAGACCAGCACTGTGAAGAACATGGAGCATCAATCAATCCATCCGTCAATCAATCCGTCAATCCATCAATCAATCATCAATCTGTCAATCCATAAATCTGTCAATCAATCAATCAATCCATCCATCCATCCATCCATGTTTTGCAACTGCTTGTCTTAACAGGGGTCCAGAGCCTATTCTGGAAGCTATGGGCACAAGGCAGGGAATAATCCAGTATAGTAATGGCCGCTAAATGTTCTGGTTGGTGTTATGGCCAGGGAACGAGTACCACTGTCATCCAGCAACCCTGTAGTCAATAACCAGAACTCCCTTTGGTCATGTTAAATTATAACGCACCTCACTTTGAAGGCGAATGAATGAACGTGGTGACGGAGGTGAGAAGACAGCTGCGAGAATTTAGGAAACGCGTCAAACAGCAGGAGATCCGAAAGCCCCAGACACTGACCTGTCTCAGCCAGCGCCTGGTTGTCCTTGGCTGTGTCTCTCAGAGGTTCATATACTTTCTGTATCTTGGTGGTCTCCTCCTTCGTGCTGTCCACCACGCTGTTGGGTTTCACTTAAAAATCAGGAACAACATTAGGTGCTGCGGAGGCCAGGGGTGGAAGTACCAACTCCATCCCAGCTTACCAATGCCCCCCTCCCCACTGCTTACCAGTGGGTGCCTGGATGTCAGGGGTGACCAGTGACTTCCCCAGTTTGTTCTTCGTCTGGACAGCGATCATTGTGTCCAGGTTTTCTGCAGTGAACATCAGCCAGAACACATGCAGGCTGAACAAGGCTTATCTCTTTAAAGGCACTATCTCATCTTCCAGTGTAAACAGGCCATCGTTTAAAAAAAAAAAAAAAAGATGCTGTTTGCGTTTGTGGCTCATTGTTGCGGTAATGAGCTGAGGTCTTATCCAGGTTTTCCCAGGAACACAATTACACAGAGGTCTGGGATCATCACCCATCTGACACACAACAGGCCCAGCCTGTGCCATGGGCTGCTGACGCAGACGATGAAACGTGCCATTTGAATGCCATTCGTCCATATCGCTGCCATATAATTACATTCCGCCTATATTATTGTCCTATCTCCTGCAGCTGGACATCATCCCCATTAAGCAGATTAAGGACAAGCAGCAGGTGAATCATCCACGGAATACACAGTCTCGTAAAACAAAGGGAGCATGCATTGAGCCGTTACCAGGCAACCAATCATTGTGCTCTGGTCGCCATAGAACCGTAGTCCTGTGATGCTGGTTATGGTGTTTCATCTCATTGAAGTTCCTTTTACATCTTCATAATTTTTACTGTGTCCAAATATTTGGCCATTTGGCCTTTACTGATTATTTATCCTGTTCATGGTTGCCTCGATCTGCGCAATGGCTGCTATTGCTTATCACACTTGTGCAAATGGCGACTGGCCATGTTAATTTCACATTGGCTCAAGAGCACCAATGTAGGCACCATGCATCACCATCCCGTCGTCAGAGCATGACGTGGCTCCATGGAAAAAATTAGTAATTGGGGTCAGTTTTGAGAAACACCCTGGGTGGGGTAAGTGGTCCATCAAGCTAGGAACCTGGAGCACACAATTAAGGAAGGATATACAAACTCCACAAAGGGGTGGAACTAAACCCCCAAACTTGGAGTTGAGGCTTCACAGCTACCCACTGCTTCCCCCTTGCTAGACCACAATAATACATGCAGTATTTTCTAGTTACTATTCGTGCATCTAAAAGAGGACATTCATTGCTTTGTGCTTTACTCATATTTGTTAGTCCAGCAAAGCACATCAATTTATTATCATCACAAAAATGTCACAGCAGGAAAAAACCCAGAGGAAATGAATGTGTTTTGTCGCCCTCGGCTTCCCGTACATGTCCATGCGGCAGATAAAGAAGGCTGTCTATTGGCTGGCTGATTAGCCCTCCCCGGCAGCAGTCGTGCTTTCTGAGACAACCACGCATCAGCGATGCCTCCCAGAAGCTCGGCCCTGAGCCGGGAACGCATCTTACAGTAAAGTTTGCAGACTGAGTTAAGTTGGCTACGCTAGTCACATGGGAAAGGACGGTTTTATATAGAGTTGCTTGACGGGGCACTCTAAGCTTAAAAGTGATGCTCCTGGATGGCATTTTCAGGCTCTGCTGGGGTGTAGCAGCATGTGTCCCACCACAGCAAGAGGCAGCAGGCAGCTGTGCGCCGATGCGCTGATGAGACTAAAGAATCATTCACTGCAGGTTTCGGGTTCCTCATCAGCGGCAAACAAGCAGCTGCACTTCATGGGTGACGGGAAGCAGAGAGACGCTTCCATGCCATGCGGAGCTGTGCAGCTGCTCGGTATCCCCTTGTGGATGAGGTGAGTTTTATCAAAATGAAAGATCTAAATTACCTTCAGTTACTTTTCCGATGCTGTTGCCCAAAGACCTTTAATTCTTCTAGACATTTTACTAGATTTTTCAATCGAAATGTGGTGCTAAAGAGCAGCACAGAAAAACTCCCCCTGGGATGTGAACCAGCAGCAAGGTTAGGGATCCCAATGCACTCCCTCTTCTACGACGACACCTGCTGCTCTGCAGCAGTAATAATGCATCTGCTGCTCTGTAGCAGTAATAATTCACCTGCTGTTCAGCAGGACAGGATGTGGGCTCTTACCCAGGTACGACACTCCTTCTTCGGGTGTGATAGTACCGTACTTGACCATCATCTTCACGAAGTCAATCAGGGTCTTCATGATGGTGATGAGTGTTTTTCTCTCTTCTGCATCCTCCTCTGTTTAAAACAGTAAGGGATTAAACTAGGCCACCGTCCTCATGGCTGCAGCACACTGAAACAGCCTGGTTGTTTTTCTGTTGTTCATCTGGCACAGAGATTTCCCTGTGGATCTGCTGCAGGCAGGCCTCCTGTCCAGCCTGGCCTCTGTGTTACGGCCCAACGCTCCTCTGCATAGACTCACTTCTTTAAATAGCACGTCCTAAAAATGTACCGGCCCGTGGATCTGGGGCACCTGTGCTTGTTCCTCATTGGATGTCTGGTTTCTCAAAGCATTGTCCACACCGTCCATCCTACCTGAATCGAGGCTTTTAAGGAGGTTGTAGAAATTGGGGAAGTACTGCAGGTCCTCAAGCCCACTGTCCGCAGCCAGCTGACTCCTACGGTCCAGCTCGGTGGGAAGCTTCCAGGTGTTTTCCACACCTTCAACAGCTTCCTCACCATCCTCCATGTCTGGTACTTCCTCAAAGTTCCTGTCAGAATTTTCCACTGCTTCCTGGAAGAAAATTTTTAAAACGCTGTCATCATTGCAGGTTTATCCTAACACATGAAGCCCTTGGAACGCTACAATAACCACGCACAATTACATGTTTGTCAAATCCTTGCATCAGTGACCACAGAAAGATATAAATGCATTCAATAGTGACACTTTCCAAAGCAACGCCGATGCTGTTTGGGGGTTCAGTCCCACCTGACTAGCGGTGATAAACCAATTTGTGTTTCGCAGTTAGATGCTCATGATAGCCTGCTGCTATGAGGTGATCTGTCATTAGCATTGGCATTAGCTTAGCATTTGGACATGGAGATGAGCCAACTCCAGGGATTCGCGGCCGCTCACCTCAGGGTCTTCCTCCACTTCATCGTCTTCTTCCCTGGCGACGGGGTACTCCATGCTGCGGTCCTCCACCTCGTTTTCCCTGGCATTCTTGGAAATGAGATCCTGCAGGACTTCTGCCACCTCGTATTCCAGAGTTTCTGCTTGGCTCTCTGTGATCTGCGGAAAGGAAGGACCATTGGGCACTGGAAAGCTTCATCACGCCTGCAGTGAGTGAATTACCGATGTCCTTTCAAGATGTCCTGCTTTGATCACTGTTTCAAAGCCTTTTCAAAAGCCTTGCCACTCTTTTTAAAAACAACAGTATTAATATTCACTGATTCTAGTATCTTAGCCAATCTTCTTAGCCATACTGTGTTATAAGGAAAAAATGCTCTACAAAATATTTCCTACCAGTCCCAGTTTCAGGAGTTTGGACACAATCCTGTCGAACACCCCCCTGTCATCTTCCTCATATATTTTGGCTGCGATCTTCTGCACAATGTCCTTGGCCGTCAGTGGGGTGCCATCAATTGTACGGAAACTGTCTGGGTCATCTGGAAATACAACCCAGTCTGTCAGAAAGGCTCACCCTTGACTCGGACTGGTAAAGTTCAAGCATGGCACGGTCCTAATCCCATTCATTGATTGGTTTTCCTCTGTTCCTCAGATGCATACATGGGCACCTTAATCTGTGGCTGCACATGTGCCTGCAACAGACCCAACATGGCTAGTGTCTCTGTAGATCTGCAAGTTCTCTTCAACTGATGACAATGTTGGTACGGAGAAATCTAAATAGACTGCACACACGTGTCATCAAGGGTAGCAAACCTGAAAATAAGCCAGTTTGCTAGATGCAGTGCTGAAAATCTTGTGCTAGAACCACCTCTTTGTTGCCGAGATTGTTTTAGCTCCAGCTTAAGTGACACAATATCTGCAGTCATAACTGTATGCCTTGGTGAAGTGCAGATTATATTGCCAGAGCTCTCGGAAGGGGCTACAGTATCGGCCAGCAGGGGGTGCACACTCCCTTCTGAAGTGCTGAATGTGGACAGAATCGAGGGTTACAGTGGGAGCAGCCAAAGCTTACTGTACAGGGGAACAGCACCGATCAGCAGGAGGCGGACAGGAGATGTGCTGCATTCCTAACTCCCCCTCATTGCAAGAACCAGTGCAAGGACTGGGGTCGTACACCTCAAATACACAGCACTATTTTGTCGAAAACGATAGTAATAATAATGCCTGTGGATGAAATCGTTAAATTACACTATGTCTTCTTGATAACTGTCGTTTTACCTGGTCGTGATTCTCTTCTGTCCTTTTCTGTGGTATGTTTCCTGATAAAACATTAGCAATGTATAAACCAGCTCAGATGCAAACGCTCCACAAACACCTCGGCTTTGCTGAAAGGATGAAGGAGAGCCGGCTGTCGTTCGTCGGGTGTGTCGTGCGTATTACGCGGTGGCCGGCGCAGCACAAAGCAGCTCCCACTGACAGACGGCTTACAGATAATCTCGGTCTTTTTCCCCTTTAAACTAAATGCCCTCCCAGTGAACTAAAGGTGCAGGGCTTTTCTCTCCAGCAGGAAAGTTCAAAGGGCCACCTTAGCTCCCTTTCAGTAGCTCTGACTAAGGGGGTCACCCAGCTGATCTGCACTGGTTTTTTTTTTTTTTTTTACAGCAGACAGCAGCAGAGTGATGATACTGAGTCGGGAAGGGTATGGATATCAGAGCAGTAGGACCAATCAGGGTTCGAAGGGCCACTTAGCCTCATAAGCAACAGCCTGTACATTTCGGTGGAATGGAATTACTGACGAACTCAAGAAGCTCGTTACTGAGAACTTCAGTTAAAAAGTATATGGCACGAGCCTGTCAAAAAGAATCAGTGAAAATTCAGTTAAAACTAATTCTTAAAAAGTCTGGATTAAACCCGATACCACATTTGTATACGTATACAATTGTGGTATCGGGTTTAATCCAGACTTTTTAAGAATTAGTTTTAACTGAATTTTCACTGATTCTTTTTGACAGGCTCGCTTTTTCTTTAGTTTCATTTTCATATTATGAAAACCTGCCTATACTGTATTACGCTGTATGATTACTTCAGTTTTTGAACTAGTCAAGGGGTCAAACAATTTTTCACGCCTGCGCACCTTCGTACTTGTACGCCACGTCACTCTTGGTAGAATCGTAGTTTTCGGCCAGCCGCCTGTTCTTTGAGTCTGAATCGTCAGGAAAGTAGTTTCTGCCGACAGTTTCGTCCGCGGGGGCTTCACTGTCAGACACCTTTGACTTGTCTAGCAGAGATTTTAGCATCCTGAAGTCATCCTTTCCCAAGTCCGTGTGCGGCGCCCTTGGCTCAGTCTGCCGCTTGTTGCCTGAAAGTAAGACGAAAGACAAGCGGACTCAAAAACGTGCCACTGCGATGTCGGAAAGTAAAAACTTCATTAGCGGTGGAAACATCTGACTCACCTACAGATTTACTCTCGCTTACACGGTCCGCTTCTGCCATCTGTCACACAAACAAAGGACCACTTATCACTCCGATTCTAACCCACTTCTTTCACTCGCAGAAAGACAATGTGCCGCGATTCCTTCTTCCTTTGAACTTGCGCTCTGTCTACTGTCCTCTAAAAATCATCTGTTTCTATTACCTACAGCTTTTATAATACCGCCAGTATTTCCGCCTGTATCCACAATCAAAACACTCAATCCACAGATCAAAGGCTTTTTAGCATCAAAGTGTGATTTATGTTCAAAGCCGACTTCTATAGGACAGCAGGTTTCCGACGTAGAGATAAATGACTGAGACTGCATGGATACCTGTTCTTGCAAAGGTCTCTCCTCATTCAGTTCTCGGATGTGGATTGTTTTATCTAGATTTAAAGAAAAACAAACTAAGTCTGAAGACATATTATTTGAATACGTAATATAGCCAAAAAAACATCAAACGGGCCATTACTTATTTCCATAAACAACTTAGTTACGAGTTCGCGGCTCTCTGATTTGCGGATACATTTTAAAGTTAAACCAGCACATGGATAATTTAATCGGATCTGCAATCCAACGATTAAGCCTCATGGAAATGGAACACGACTGAATTAGCGAAGTGTGATGAAGTCAGAGAAGAAACACGGTCATCGTCATATTCTTTATCAAGTTTGTTAAATTCATATGCCGATGTTGTGGGACGATCCCGCCGCTCAGTGTTCATTTTATGTTGTCTTTGTCGAAACAGAGCGATAATTTAGAATGAATAATATATGGGAGAAAAGAATAAGTCAATAATAATTTAGTTATTTTCAACTTACCGTCAGGCACGTTAGGTGTGGGAAAGGTACAGATCTGATACACGCTTATAGCGAAAATCTGGAGGAAGAAGAATGTTATGCACTTAGACGCCATTCTCAAAAATGACTGCGAATAGTTTACGCCTTTTGAGTTTCCGCCTAAAAGAATTTCTGAATATAAAAAAACTAAGAATTCATTAATTTGTGCTTATTCTCTTTTCAACGCTGTTCCGCTGAGTGTGGCTTGCATGCAGCGCTCGGGAGCTGTTGAATGCTCGCGGTGCTGAAACCGGCTCTCCTCCGGATTATCTGCTCCAAGCCTCGCTTACGGCTGTGCGGCTCCAGGCTGCGGTATCCGGCTCTCATACGGCCAGCAGAGGCGCGAGAGCGCATGCAATCCGCCCATGTGCGTCAGCTGTTACGCAACCTGCGTCACTCCGTCCCTGAAATGCACTGGTTTCCATACGGCGACAGGAACCTCTGTATTGGAGTAACAAATAGATTGATCCATGTCTTAATAGCTACGAGGGCAACGATTCACCATCTAAGCAATTTGTTTGCTTTATAAGTAGCAAAAGCAGATTAAGGTGTCTGATGTGATATTAATATGAATTAATGTGAAGATGATCTTGTTTCACAATAAAGAACACGAATGCAAATACAAATCAAAGGACTTTCAACCTTATTTGTGATACTGGCAACGTGTTTGACTATATATGCTTTTGAAGTTTAATAGAGTTATTGCATTAACGGGATAAATACTACTAAAATTATGAAACTGGAATTATGTTTTGGAAAAAGTATGGTGTTACTCCTGTAACAGTGTACGCCTGCGTATTTATCACGTACTAATTTGCTGGAACATAATTTTGAAAACGTTTAATGCGTGTACTGACTAGTTTGAGAGTTTTATGGTAACGTAAATAACTGAAAGCGGTTTGTATTTCTTTTTATAGGACAGTAGGGACATTAAAACAGAATACGCCTTTTTCTAATGTCCACGATTAGTCAATTTACAAGCAAGTGTTTTTCGTCCAATTTGGAAACCATGACTCAGTACTGCCCTCTAGTGTCTGAAAGTAAATGTGCATAACGTGTTTATGTCGTGTGAAAGAGCGAATAAAGTTTGGGCTTCAAAATAACAGGAAGTAGTGTAATTGTTCAGCAGTGTTTGCTGGTCCCTGGCAAGTATACGTCCAGCACTTATATTTGTTTCGTTTCGTTTCGTTAATATCCAGGACTAATTCCATATAGTTTTCCAAGCCAATGTCTTAGCAAGGTGGCTGCAATGAGTGATGTGGTTGAGAAAACACTGACGGCTCTGCCAAGCCTTCTGTCGCTGGACTCGCAGCCGGGAGCCGGTAAACTTTCTGTCACTTCCAAACTGGGGAGCCTGATCAGAGGCATCACTGAGCTGACGTCCAAACATGTGAGTAAAACCCGGCGCGTCTTCTGCTGGCACAAGGGAAACCGTGATTAGCTGAAGGGATACCGGGGCAAATTCCCTTACGCTTAACCGCTGTTTTTTCTTTTTTTCGAAGGAAGAAGAAAAGCTTATTAAAAAAGAGCTGGCTGCCATAAAAGAGCAGGTGTCATCCCCCAACACCACGCTGGCAAGTACTTCCACTTACTATTGTGTCTGAATACAATGCAGTATGCTGGAAAACCAAACTTTTACCTTGTGAAAGAAACAATCATTTAAATGATTAACGATGTGATTAAATGAATTCCTTAATTTGTGCCGTTCCTGCAATGTTTAATTATAGTGAACTTTTTCATCTGGTACATTCAGAGACAGATGAAGGAGATCATGGTGAGGGCGATTTACTGTGAGATGCTGGGATTTGAGGCATCCTTCTGCTACATACATGCTATCAAACTGGCACAGCAAGGAAGCATGTTTGAGAAAAGAGTTGGTAGGTATTGTTCTGACACGGTCTCTTAGCATGTTTAAGTGCTCCCATTGCAGCTGTAGGTTAATTCCAGTGCCGACTTCCCAGAAGAAAGTGTGAATGCTTTCAAGGCGTCTGTCGACAGTATATAGTGAGCTGCTTTGCACTGTGAACTTTCCATGCTGCTAGGCTACCTTGCGGTTTCGCTGTTCCTGCGTGAAGGTCATGACCTGCTGCTGCTGCTTGTTAACACCGTGCTGAAGGTACGTGTACACACACACATCCACAGAATGCAACATCACCAAGCATTCAGCACAGAGGCCCAAGAAGTGTATGGGTGGTGTTCTATTTATATTTACAGGACCTGCAAAGTACAAACCTTATTGAGGTGTGCATGGCCCTTACCGTGGTAAGCCAGATCTTCCCCAAGGATATGATCCCTGCTGTGCTGCCTCTGGTGGAGGACAAGCTGACACACTCCAAGTAAGTTGTTATGCTGAAGGTGCTCTGTGCTGTCAGGTACAGCATGTGAATTACTTTGTTAGGATATTATCAGTATTTTCAACAAGAACATAGTACAGATACTGTGTTTTAGATACAGTGGTGTTTTAAAGTAGAGCACTGTTTTGAGCTGTTTGGGGCATTTACCCAAATGTCTAAGACACTATTGGTCTCATTTTAGCGTCTGTGCTTTTAATTTTTTTTGCAATTTGTTCTGTATACCTGACACCAAGTAGTTATTGGATATATACATCATTATGTATATTATACATGTTATATCCATATTGATTAATTATATATGATTGTTACATAGATAACTCATCTGGTTAAGGGCATTTTTATTACTTCACATTTGTATGGGTTGAATTGTTTTTGAAATTGTTTCCAGGGAAATCATTCGGAGGAAGGCCGTCCTGGCACTGTACAAGTTTTACCTGATGGCACCCAATCAGGTGCAGCACATCCACGATAAGTTCCGGAGAGCGCTCTGTGACAAGGACCCCGGGGTCATGACTGCTTCCCTGCACATTTACTTACAGATGATCAAGGTGGATTTCATGAAAATTCGCTTTGCAAAAACCACAGCTGTTTTTTCTGTCGAACTCAGTAGCCCAGACTCAGTGACAGTTGGGTCAATAACAGCATGTAAATGTTGAAAAATGATAAATATTCACAAAGTGAAAGTTCCCTTCTTATGAAAAGGATCTGCATTAACTCATCATTGTCACTCTGGAATACTATTGCATAAAAATTAACCTGATATCTGATGTGTGCATGTTTTTCCTGTAGTTCATTTCCTTGTCCTTGAGGTCTGCCTGTTCCTGAGCATCTGTGCTGCCTGTTGCAGGAGAACCCTGAGAACTACAAGGAGTTGGCCGGCAGCTTCGTGGTCATCCTGAAGCAGGTGGTCGGCGGGAAGCTGCCGGCCGACTTCAGCTATCACAGCGTTCCTGCTCCCTGGCTGCAGATGCAGCTGCTCCGCATCTTGGCGCTTCTTGGAAAGGAGGACCAGAGGTGGGTCTCCATCTCACAGAGGTCTGACTCCACTGAGCCCTTCCTGGAGCTCTTTTTATGGGAGCAGAGGCATCCCATAATACATCCCATAATATTATTTTGCCCGTCTCATGAATACTGTCCTGCATTTTTGGCTTTATTTAATAAAGACGTCCAATCAGTAGCCTGCGTTAACATTACATTTTATGTTAAGGATCTCTTTTCTAAGGATTCTTTTTCTATAAATGCCAATAAAAATTAAGTACGTACATAAAGATACATTTGTTTTAATTGCAGAACAAGTGAGATCATGTATGAAGTTTTGGATGAATCTTTACGAAGAGCTGAAATAAATCACAACATCACCTACGGTACTATATACCACCATTGCATCATTTCAGGTTTTTTTTTTATTTATTATGCATTAAGGTCCCCATACGCTAATGAATCTCCTCGCTTTCTCCTAGCCATATTATATGAGTGCGTGAAAACTGTCTACACTATTCACCCAAAGTCAGAGCTGCTGGAGAAAGCAGCAAAGTGCATTGGGAAGTTTGTTTTGTCTCCTAAGATCAACCTGAAATACCTTGGTAAGATGCTCATGTACTCTCTCCTGTGGTGGATGCTGGTATTTACAGCTGCAAAGAGATGGCGAAGGTTTGGTTGGGTGGTGACCAGTTCTCCATGTGCTGTTTCAGGGTTGAAAGCACTGACCTATGTGGTCCAGCAGGATCCCAACTTGGCCCTTCAGCATCAGATGACCATCATTGAGTGCCTGGATCATCCTGACCCCATCATCAAGAGAGAGGTGTGGCATGTCAGTAGGGCCTGAAATAAGCACCAGATCCCCCAGCCCAAATCACCCTGGATTGGGTGTTTCTCTAGGCATGAAAGAGGGAATCATTGTCACTCTTAGGAATCCCCGTAATTGGTAAATAATTAGCTCTGCCCTGTAAAAATCTGATTAGCTTGGGTAAGGCTCCCTTCACCGCTGAAGGCTGCCTCGTCCTGGGACTGCCCGGCATCAAACTAGTTTCCCCGCAGACCCTGGAGCTGCTGTATCGCATCACCAATGCTCAGAACGTCACAGTCATTGTGGAGAAGATGCTGGATTTCCTCCGGCACAGCAGGGACGAGTACACAGTGATTGGCCTCGTGGGGAAAGTGGCTGAGCTGGCTGAAAAATATCCTGCAGCTGATCCAGGCGCGTGCTACACTGGCCACTTTGTGTTTGTTTTTTGTTTTTTTTTTACAAAGTTGCAGTAATGTTTTTTTCCTATAAGCCGCCATACATATGCCCCAGACAACAGCTGGTTTGTTCAGACCATGAATGCCGTCTTCTCCCTGGGAGGCGACGCCATGCAGCTGGACATCGCTAATAACTTCCTCCGGCTTTTGGCGGAAGGTGAGTTTCCTGGAAACGGGAGGAAGCATTAAGAAGCGCATTCGGCTGAGGTTTTAACCCACAGTCTAACAGATTTAACTGGACCCTGACATAAAAAGAAGAATGTTTCTGCTTTTCCCGCTTTCCCTCCAGGTTTCGATAATGCGGAGGAGGACAGGCAGCTGAGACTCCTGGCTGTGGACTCGTACCTGTCTTTGCTGGAGGGGGAGGCAGCCAGCCTGCCTCAGCCTTTCCTGCAGATCATCAGCTGGGTGAGGAAGCTGTGTGCTGCCCCCTGCTGGGCGGAAATGGCATGTGCTGAAGTGCAGCCTGTAATGACGGGAATGTAACCTTCTGTGTGATGCACATGCTTCAGCAGTGAGTGTGCCCCTCCTCACCCCCCCAGGTCCTAGGGGAGTACTCCTACCTAAAAGCGGGTCTGGACCCCACGGATGTTCTGGCGCGACTGGGGGCGCTCCTGGAGCGGCATGACATCACTACGGAGACACAGTGCTGGGTCCTGGCAGCCATGGGCAAACTATGCACCACAGACGGCGCCCTCCGGAGGGCAAGGGAGGCGGCACACCAATATAGCACCTGCCTGGACACAGCACTGAGGCAACAGGCGATGGAGCTGGAGCTGCTGGGCCAGGATGCCCCGCTGAGGCACCGGGTCCTGCCACATGATGCCAGCTGTGAGGAACTGGAGGTACCAGTGTGCCCGTCGGTTTAACCTCAGACAAAAAATGACTAAAATTGGGGCAGGGGAGCCTAAAGATCACTGCTGATGTCTCCTGATGCTAACTGCTGCTCTCTCTCTTGAGCCCATGGTGCTCACAGCAAAGGAAGCAACCTATACCTATTTCTGTATGAAGCCCTGATTTTAAAAAAGTTTCATTTTGTATTAGTGATTGTTTTTTAGTGTGACTTTATCCGCCAGAGACTGTATCAGAGATCTGGTCACTTGTACTGCAGGGATCCAGGGAGATGTCCCCTTCCATGAGACTGAAGGCTCTAGTGACCGTGGCCCTTGTGTCCGCAGGTCGACTCCTCCTTGTCCTTCCTGGATGGCTTTGTGTCGGAGGCTTTGGCGCTGGGAGCGGCTCCATACAAACCTCCTCACCAGAGACAGGAGGAGCTCTCCCAGCACAAAGGTGGGGGGTGGGCCAGGAGAATTCTGGATGCACTTCTGCTAGTTACTGCCAAGAGGGTTTGCTGTTAAAGTTCTAGATGGTTTTCAGTGGGTCTCAGTTTGTGCGGTCGCCTCGCTAAGCTTCTCGCCCCCCGCAGCACTGAACTTCGAGCCGTACGGCCCATCGCTGCCTGCTAGCCTGTCCGCCTGCAACCTCACTGACCGACAGTCCCCCACCACCATGTCCCTCAGCTCTGGGATCTCGGGAAACAGTGCCGAACAGATGCAGAAGGCCAGGTGGGTTAGGCCACCCAGCACTACACCGGAGCTTCTAGAAGCTTCCTCACCGCAGGCGGTGCCCACGCCTGTCTGTACAATTAGTTCTTTTGTGAATGCTGCGATCCGATGCCCCCCCACAGTCCCATAATTCCTCTTGCTTGCTTTGCCATGCAGCTCTAATACGCTGAAGCTGGACGGAGTGAAGAAGGTGTGGGGAAAAGAGGGTTACCTTCCCCAGAAGGAAGCCACAGAAGAAGCTCCTCCCCCAGTGGCCTCCAGTGCCCTGACTCCCTCCTGCCAACAGGGCGGCGCTGAGCACACTCAATTGGCTGTCTCACCTGCTGGTGAACAAGAACAGGAGAAGCGGCAGCTGGCTGCCACTCTCTTTGTGGGTCTGGGGTCCCAGAATTCTTTGTGTCTGGTAAGATGTATGTTTTTGTGGCTAACTCAGTGGCGCTAGTGGATGCCTGTATATGTGTAGGTGGTTTCTGTAGCTATAGAACACGCAGAGATATAATGCCATAAAGTAATAACCTGTTTTTGTACCAGTAAGTGATGGTTTCTTATATATCTCTCCCTAGATGTCTGCAGTATTTCTGGTGTGACTGTAAGCACTCCATGCTATTTACTGTGACTAATTCACCCCACCAGTGTACAGTGCCTTCTGCTGATGCCAGCCACTGCTCTCTCTGTCACCTGTTTGGGTGATAGTCAAGATAAGGCGGGCATCTGTATGGCCCTGAATAGACACTGGATTTAGCTGCTCTGCTTATCCCATGAGCACCCGAGGGCGTTTATATTCATGGGGGATTGTGTTCTTAGCTGGACGGGGTCCTCATCGCTACGCCAGAAATTTGATCATGTGAATCAGGGTAACGGGACATGGAGTAACTTACCACCAGTGGCAGGTGCTGGTCTTAAGCAGGCATGTGTGTTGGGCTCATTAATTTTGGGGGTGATCTATGAAGGAAGAAAGCAGATGTCCAAGCAGTAACTCTGATTGTGCAGATGTCCTCTTGTCCTACAGATGGGGAAGCCGGACGCAGCACCCAAGCGTATCTGGCGCCGGCAGAGGCCTGACCAGGAGGCCCTCGACTGCGGGAGCCAGCAGTCCATTTCCTCCACGGACAATACACTCGATGGCCTCTTCGACGATGCCGTCCCTGATTCTGCTCTGCTGTATTCACTGGATGGACCCTCTGTTCCCCAGAGCCGCTTGGACGGTGGAGGTGAAGCGGGGGGAGGGTCTCTGAATGCTGGCATGCTACGGGCGCCCGCACTTAGCCCTGGCGACGTGCCCGGCTCCCTTTTGCCACCAGCGGTGTCGGCATTGCCGCGCTCGGACATGGAGGCGCTCTGCTCGGACGGGACCCTCTCTGTCTCCGCCTGCAAAGTCTACCAGCGAGATGCCCTGCTTCTCGCCCTCTTCCTGTCCAATGCCTGCGATTTGCCCCTCGAAGAGCTGTCATGTGACGTGACCTCGGAGGAAGTGAAGGTGCTGTTCGCGTCCTCCTTTCTGAGCCAGGATGGCGCCTGCGCGACTCACCGTCTGATCTGGCTCACTCTCCTCCTTTAGGTAACAGACGGATACACCACGGCAGCCTCCATCTCTGTGCTGGCCGGCCACGGTGTGGCAGTGGTGCTCCACCAACTGGTGATGGAGCTTCCCAGCAGCCAGGCCAGAGTGGCGGTCAGAGTGTCGTACCTCCCTGGGGCTGGGGAGCCCACACAGCTGGCGGTGTCCCTAAGCCTCTCTCTGGCTGACTTCATCAGGTACGGGGCCGGACTCCATCGTGGCTCGCGTGGTGCAGGCGACTCCTGCTGACCCTTTACACCGCCAAGGCAGTAGCCGAGCAGGAGTGTATAAGCCAGTCTCCGGTGCCTGTTACGAACAGATGTCTGCTGATGCCCACAGGCCCCTGCCTGTGTCCACGGAGGAGTATGGCAGACTCTGGCTCTCCTTCTCCAACGATGTAAAGCAGAACCTCAGGCTGCTCGCAGGCGGCGAGGACCCACTTGCGGCCACACTAGCCGCTCTAAAGGACAAACTGCGGCTCCACGTAGTGGACATCATAGGTAAGTGTGAGAGGATGGTGCCGGCATAGCGCCCAGTTTGTCTGATGGTGGTGTTTGCTGAATATAGGCACCCTGCCCCCCTGCAGGTGCTGAGGGCATCGTGGCGTGCCAGCTGGTCACAGGGCAGCCGTGTCTCCTTCACTGCCATGCCCATGGTGGCACACTGGCGGCCTGGCTGCGCTCGCCCCTGCCCACCCTCCCGGACTGCCTGCTCTACCACTGCCAGAAGGCCATTGAGGAAAGCTGAATGTGACGGCTGGCCAGAGGAGGGGGGGACAGACTGTGAGAAGGGGATGGACTTGGGTTGTGGTGTGGAGAGTCCCTAGGAGGCGGGGCCAATGTTGAAATTTAGGGCTGCTGGCTAGCGGCTGCGTTTTTGCGTTAATGTGCGTGCATTTGTGCTTGTACGCGCGTGCATGTATGTACCGGTGTGTATGCCTGAGTGTGCATGTATGTGCGTGCGTGTGTGCATTTGTGTACACGCTTCAGAACAGCCTTCTCGAACGTGCTGCTCAGCATTCACTCCTTATGAAACCTCGAGGCCTCGTCCGCCCTGCAATTCTCACCGCTGTATTTATTGTTTTTACTGTTGGTCAGTTTTTTATGAATGTTTTTTTTTAGGTGTTCTTGTTTTGTAGGAGTGGGACGAGGGTGATGAAAATGTTGTTGTATTAATACCTGTGACCCCAAGTCACAGAAGGAGATGACAATCCAGCTACCTGACCCTGTCTGCCAAATTGTCCAACTCAGACCGCCACTCCCCCTCGTTGGACGATCATTATTCCCAAACTTGGAATAGAGCCGATCGATGCCCCGATTAGCAGCAGGGGAGTGAGCGTGTGTGGGACTGTGCTAAAAGGAATTGCGGTAAAACCCATTAACACTAATCTAGCTTCCTGACTACTATATTAATGCCAAAGATTAATTATTTTTCACGTGAGTGGTGAATGTGCTCCTGTGAAGTCTC
The DNA here is from genome assembly GCF_023856365.1 of Brienomyrus brachyistius. NCBI lineage: Eukaryota > Metazoa > Chordata > Actinopteri > Osteoglossiformes > Mormyridae > Brienomyrus > Brienomyrus brachyistius. The sequence goes on from NC_064545.1 coordinate 16,897,365, forward strand.
CCAGTATCCAGGTTCGTAGAGCAAATCTCCAGAAAAGATCAAAACAGATGCATCAGATCTAGTAGCGTGAGTCTGATATCTTCAGAAAGAGCTGGTACACTGGAGAATACCCAAGCTCCGTCTCTGGCTGTGCCCAGCCTGCCCCCCGCAGGCTTTTGCTTCCAAGGTGGCTTCCTTCTGAATGAAAGCTGACACTAATTAGTCCCCCGTTAGTGCAGCCTTCCTACCTCCCATGGTCCTCCGGTAGCTCCTGCCTTGTTCCGTTTCACTTCACCTGCTGACTGTGGGAGTATGAGCGGCTGTGCTTGATCCCCCTTGTTGTCTGGTTACAACATTAAACTGGTGTCACCTACCAAGGGGGGGCGGTGGGGGGGTAGGGTTAGTGCTACAATTTAACCTTAAATATACCCAGGTTTAATGTGCTGTTAGCAGTCAAAACTCTCAACTAAGGTATGGTGTGTGATGTGTGGTTGCAGTATGAGACATACTGGTCCTACACTCAGAGATTCTTAACGATGTATTTCATTTTCGACCACAAGAGGGCAGCAGGATTTCATTGACTGAATGTCATTATCAAATGTATCTGTATCTTGCTCTGTGGTTGCATGTCATGTCACTTGAAACTACTGTACTGCAGTGATGCTTCTAACTCCGTGGAGCACCGATGTCTGGATCTGACCATGTACCTCCAGTCCAGGTATCTTAATTGATTCTCATTTCATGAAATTACCAGTTAACTAGTGGTTACTAAAGCTAGTTGAAGTGTTTCAAATAATATGTTAATATAATAATATTGACTTGTTTGATTTTTTTTACTTAAAGAAGTTTGGTATGAAATGTATGTGCGATTATCCAGATGGGCAGTTCTTAGGTAAAGACTTGGGAACTGCAGTTAGTGTAAGTTTCCCGGGGGTTTCACCTCTCTTTCGTTGGCTCCTAATTCAGTGCATGGGGGCTGTTGTTTTGAAATATCAGCTTAGTTATCACCCTGGTCACCTGTCCTCAAATTCAGTTTTCTGTGGCCACTGAAATCAGTTGTATCTGCTGGGGAAAAAAAAACATACATGCATGCTACTGTAGATGGTCGCAGTGCCCCCAACACCTTCATCCTCATCTTAATAATCATTTGCCTTTTTCACTGGTGTGTCTGTGGTCAAAGCAGAAGTTTTGGGATGGTTGCTCAGGTTTTGTGTGGACGTCGCTGCTCCCTGTACGTTATTTGTGTAATAGCCTGGGTTGCGTGCACAGATGGGAATAAAGGTGACCGAATGCCTTATGTTTGACACACTCAGGTGGTGTGTTCATTAGGGTCACTGGTACTTTGCTTCCTGTCATATAGCTTTGATTAAACGTCCCTCTCACAGTTCTGCTCGATCTTTCTGCGGTCTCACTCTCTGTTGCTAAATTGTCTCCAACCCTCACACAGTAATCATGAGCGTTTGTATGTCTTATTTACCCCCCCCCCCCCCCCCCACACACACACACACACGCATACACTCACTGTTTTTAGTCTGCCTTGTACTTAGCTACAAGTTGACAAATTATAAATACTATGTGTTTGAATTTTAATTGGTTGTTCAGTCCACAAGGGGGCGCCAGTGTTTTCTACTACAAATGTTCAAACGTGAACGAGGATTTGAACCCTTATACTATATGTGACATGGAACCTGCCTCGCCTATGCTGTGTGAGATCCTGGGATCTTACTTGGAAATACGGAAAGGTCATTCTAGTGCCACATCCAATGTCTGTTGGCTCTCAAAGCCTCATCAGCTTTTTTTCTGGTTAAGTTCTTTACAATGCCTACTTAGAAATCGCCATCTCTAGTGTCACTCAGACTGGAATCGGTGCCATTTTGTACCCGAGTCGTTTAAAATGTGGAGAAAAGACGGAAGATCCGTTCATTTCTGATTCATTCCAGAACGCAAGACTTGATTCAGTATCGTAAACAGCATGTAATTTAATCAATCTAAACCTAACATCGCTTCTCCGAATTCACGTTGCCGGCTACGTACGTATAGGACCCGGGGGGTGGGGGGGGTAACGTTGTACTGAATACGTATGGCTAAACAGACCAATAATAGGAGCTTGTCATATTATAGCTACCTCGGGATGTCAAAAAATATCCTTTGAAAAAAAGACTTTGAAACATAATACAAATGTTACCGAAATAACCCAAATCATTATAATCAACCATATAATCAAGATTGAGAGGATGTATTTACTAATTTCAGCAGCTAATTTAATGGAAGGTTTTATATCTCTCTAAACAGTTCTTCTTTCGAATAGGCTATAATGTAAGCTGTTCTATCTTTAAACCCACAAACAATGTAATACATATATACCTTTTAAGAACTTTTACGTGAAGTTTTAAAACCCAATGGCCACACAGTTTGCGTTGTGAATTTTACCGCTTGATTTTACCTCAGACTGCTTCCCGCCTTTTTCACCGAGTTTAAAAGCGCGACTGGCACGCTGTAGTTCGCCGTGCGTCTTTTCGTTGCTGGTAAAATGGAATTTGGCTGAACTGGGTTACTTTGTCACTGTCAATTAGTAAAAAAACATATTTCCATTAATATTTATCTAAACGAACCCACTGCAAAAATATAATCACAATGTTGTATTTTTTCAGGGGCTGAGCCCCCCTATTTTTCAAATCCTAGACTCGTTCCTGGTAGTAACCATTAGCCAGTGCAGTGTGTGTAGATCATCGAGGGCTTGCTAACCAACCATACACACAAAACAGTGCAGTAAGCCTGCTGTTACAGTACCATGGGAAAAATCTGGGTCGTGTACATGTGCAGAGGTTTATCTGGTATTTGGAGGCGTTTTCCTCTTGGGTATGTTTTACTCTTTTGAATTCCCCTTAAAAACCCGGAGCAAAGGGACCGGGAGGCGTACTGTGATGGGGGCGAGTCGATGCAGCACTTCATTGAAAATTCACACTGAGAAGCATTCTTCAGCAATCTGTATGGGGAGCGTGAGCCCACAACTCCTTGTAATAGACTTTTCAGACATCTGCAACGTCTTTGCTGTTGTGGTCATTATTCTCAGAATGTATTACCCAGTCCTAGAGGGGAAGAAGACGTTCAGCTTGATGTCCTGCTTGTTAGGGTTAGGCTTTTACCCTTGTGTCCGCTCCAGGTTGTTCTCCTAGGGTGTTATGACACCTCGTTCTGTATTATACTCACCCTGCTGAGTTTCGTTTTTGTTGCTTTACCGTAACTCTGCCTACTTTTCACGCGTGGTGCATTTTCTGTGTTGTTGGCTGGGTATTCACTACACCCAACAAGCAGTGGCTGATTCTTTGTCTTCTGTCCGGGTGGGGGGGGGGGACTAGGATTCTAACAATCAGAACTTTGGCCAGAAAAAATCCCCACTCCCCAGAGCTCAGAAAGAGAAGCATGCTTGAGCAGAAGCCCTCAGGCTGATGAGGCCTCAGAGAGGCATTCAGATGAGGTGATTCTGGGTGGTTTTGCCCGCACTGAGAATACTGCACCCCCTCTTAACACAACTCAAAGTCTCTGTCACAGAGAGACAGATATTACAATGAGACTTGATAATGGATTCGACAGAACTCCATCACTTTCATCACTTTGTTTGATGCTTCTGTTAGGAAATCAAAAAAAGATGGCAATACTCTAGATTCATTTCATAAGTAACCTTTAATAAAAGACCTTTTCTTATACTCTTTACCAAGTAGGGAGTATGAAATAACTGCATCCACCCATTCACATGGCTTCTGGAGAATCTGCACTGTTTAGCTAATTTGGAGTCACCAGGCAGTCAGCAATGAGATGTAGTGTGTTATGCTTAAAAAGATCATCTCACTGTTTATCTTTGTCATGGTCGCAGAAGGACCTGGAGCCTATCCCAGGCATGCTGGGGTTACACCCCGGACCACACATACACATCCACACTACAGGCAATTTAGAGACACCGATTAGACCAACTGGACATCTTTGGACAATGGGAAAAGATCTGCATGACACAGGGAGGACATGCGATGTCGAAGCGCAGAATAGGGGTGCTATTCGAATCACTGACCCCGGAGAACTGCCCTGTTTAGAAAAGATAATAAATATATAAATAAAAGATTTGCAGAAAGTGCAGCGGAGGCTGTTAACGGTCGCTTGAGATCCATGTAGGAAAGGTGACACATCACATTCCCTCCCGAGTTAAGCGGTTGGATTAAAAAAAGCTGCAGTGGCTAGGTATTTTTAAGTGGGCGTAGGTGTGACTGGAACCACAGCAATAAATGTGGAACAGTGCTGCATGGTTGCTAATGTACTGTTAAAAATGGAGCAGGGCATGACCGGCGCAATGTCTATAAAATATTCATAATCATAATTAGTAAGGCTTTTCTAACTCTGAAATATACAACAATAAGAAGACTTGCACCAGAGAAACCAGGGAAAATATTTGTATATATAATAAATCCATGAAGACCTCTCCATCCGGTCAAGATTTATAATACGCAACAAGGCAACGCGAAAGAAAATGGAGGCAAATGTACAAGAAAAGCACGTGAGTTAAAGCACACCCTCCTCGAGAAGTTTGTTAATCCCCTGGCAGATGTTCTTCAAGTAAAGTCCGTACTCCTCGGAGGAGCCGTAAAGCACAGCCAGGAACTCCACGTCTGCAAAGTGGTTGAAGACGTGGTCAATGCGGCTATGGGAGCGAGCTGTCAGGTGGGCCTCCACCAGCTCATGCAGAAGGTCCCGGCACTCCAGCAGCAGCTCTGAGAGAAGGTTTCGGTCAAAGGTGTATTCCACCTCATAGAAGCTGACCGTCGTCATGGCCGCCTGATTCATCTTCTTCTTGAAGCGTTCTGCCGTCTCCATCTCATCTGGGCTGAACTGGTGGTTGCGGTAGAGGATGCCGACCTTCAGAGCAATCTTGATGACATCCTTGATTATCTTGTGCGCCTCCTTCTTACTCTGTGTGTACTCGCGGGTTGCCTTGTACAGCTCGTCCAGGATCTCGCTGCTGGTGTCATCAGTCAGTAAGTTGGCCACCACCATAGTAGCCATCTTGCTGAGGATTTTCTTCTGGGCTTGCAGAGTCAAATTCCTGGAGTTGAAGCTCTCAGGACCTGAGGGTGAAAGACAGAGATGTGTCAGCCTCTATGGAACTGTGTGACAACATGGTCACCCAAACCAGTCAAGTAGGAAAGGTAAGAATGTCTTAATTTGATGACTGTGTGGAGACAGCTGGAGGTAAAGCAAACAAGGCAGTGTAAAACTGTTAATAAGAATAATAATAATAAACTCACACTGTAAACGCAAGCCAGACATGCCAGGCTGAGTATGATAGTTTGTAAACAGAGAAACACAATATGAGAGTAAAACTGACAGTACAGTTTCTGGGGGGAAAAAACCCTGAACCTTTTCCCCCCATAGCTATAGAAACATAATGAACCTGAGTGTGGTTTTTTTAAACAATACCTGCTACTTCAATATGCCAGTTCTACTCTAGGTCTCATTTAATGCTTTTAAATTACTTGCTGCTTTCATCTCCCTAATAACCCACAGTGTGTTCCCCTGGCACCCATTATTCCCTTCTGTTTTAAATTCATTGCGTGTTAATTGTGACTCCATTTAAAAATTCTGCGTGAAATTCTGTCCAAGTTTACCTTTGAATTCTGGGGCTTTGAAGTGGCATTTTGATTTTGAAGCTAATCCGTTTGGCATCGAGTGCTGCTCTGGATGAGAGCACATGCTAACTGACAAGAACATGAACCTTGATAATAACAATTAGCCAGTTTGGCGTTGGTGGGAGGGGTGCTGTGACTAGAACTACTGTAACTTTTTTAGAAGCCTGGCATCTGTCATAACCCTCAGTTTGTCTTTGCAGGGGTGGGTAAATGGCAATAATGCCCTCCCCCCCAAACTAAGTAGATGGTGTTTTAGCAATCAACTTCGAAGCGTAGGTCAAACAACAAGCCCATTGCTTGTTATCATTCAGCTCTGTTTAGTCTGTCAGCTCCACTGCAGTCTTTTCTCCTTTCTACAGTGAAAAGAGGACGAGTTAATCCAGGACATTTCTAAAGACCTGGTAGTCATTCTTGCATAAATTGTGGTATATAAACAAGTTTGCTGAAGGCTTTCTGCTGTTTTGCCAACTGTGTTCCGGGCTTATAGATGTCCAGGGAATCGTGATGAGTAAAGTTTTTAATTGCCGTGTAATTGACATAATAATGCAGTAGATTAAATGCTGGGTTCTCATGTTTTGCCCTTTGTGGTGGTAAAACAAGGGTTTTTCTCTCGCTTTCATTTTCCTTAGTGCCACATTTGAGAGGCATTTTGACATGGCACAGGGTGGTTTCACGTAATATGTTTTAAATACATACATTTGCTGTAGGGGACACTGGCACAACAGAGAGATGCAGTCAGTCTGATACTGTAGCACACAGAGATGGCTAGGCACCAGGGCTCTGTTTGTCGGGGGCTCAATGAGGCCTAAGCTCATGCTGCCTGTCCCAATTTGAGAGTCTTGAGTAACTCGAGCCTTTTTCTGATTTCTAGCATCCAGACCCGCAGTTCCTGAGACAGTGGAATTTCACAGGCTTTCTCAAGCTCATAACTACTTACACAAACCGATATCCCTGCGCAAAAAGCACATGGGCTTATGGCGACAAATGAGCTGCCGCCATGAGGCTCGGGGTGCCTCTGGGTGGGCCTCCAAATTGGCTTGCAACAGAGACACGCTGGCAGAAACGAATCCTCCCCAGCCTACAGTGATGTTCTTAATCATGCCCTGTTGGAATGGCTATGGAAGTCATTAAAATCTTTAAATATGTACAGCTTGATCCCTTTTGCCTCAAGAGTATAATAAAGACTTCTTTCAAGTGCTTGCTCTGTGATGGCAAGTTGGCCATGTGGCTACTGTTTTGAGGTGTCTTTCTCTTCTGTTAACATTGCTTCATCTTTTATAATATCGCCTGTGATTCTCCGAGCCATATATGCTGTGCCTGAGCAGCTCCCCTAGGGTTTGTCTGCTGTATCTTATTGGGATCCTTTTGATTCGTCTCAGCCACAAAAAAATACAAATCTAATAAGGCCCATCCCAAAGCAGAACATCTGAAAGAGTTCTTGATTGCTGCTTATGATCGTGGTTAGATGAGACAGTCTTCCAGCTGTGTAGTAGGCCGTGACTGATGGCGGGTTCTTCATTTGGGAGATGAAAGGAGTGCTACTGAAAGTCAGTGCACTGCTGTTTAACCGTCTGATATCACAAAAGGTGGAGCGTGAGCAGCAGATTCAGGGGATCAAAGACCGTTCGGCAGTCCCCGGGTGTGGCCTCTGGCCATTTGCTTCTCAGCCTTTGACTGCAACTGAGGCTGCATAAAGTCGAGTAACATGTGCAGTGTTTGTTGTCCTGTGAAAAGACGTGTGGTAGGGATATAAACAGAGGAGCGAATGGGCGCTGGGAATGAGTTTACTGAAGTCTTCATCAAAAGTGATTGGCTGTCATCTGTAGGAAGCAACAACAAAACATGTTGTAGTCATGGCCTGGCTGACAGGATGAGCCGAGATCCTGATGTGACCAAGTGTGGTCCATGTGTGTTCACAACTATAAATGGGACTCTGAGTTTTAGTAATGAAATGTATTTAGAAAGGTCTCGGTGCAGTGACTCTTATTTTACGAGAACAAATTGAGGATTTGCTTTATAATAATTTTAAAGCCACGTGGTGGTGTTTTCTGGCACACTTGCCGTGACCAGAGGAATGTCTGCCTGAGGATTTCTCCTGTGTCTAGTGGTCATATATCGGCTGTTTTTAAACAATATTCAACTGAACGACTGAGAGCTCAGAGTTAACAGGGCAGTAGTGTTGTACTGTAAACAGACAATCATCTCAGGGCACATTTGCTGTTAATCATCTTTTCTTCTGGGCCTTGCTTTTGTTGAAATAATAGGCAAGAAGAAAGATGGTATTCCTTATCATAGTGTGTTCATTTACATGTTTTTACGTGTTTTTCTGGCATTTACGTGTTTTTTTTTTTAAACTACCTTTCTCAAAATTGCCATAGCAAAATCCTCCTGAAACTGGAAGTTTTGGTGAAATCATATGTCAGCTGCTGGTCAACAAAGTCATCACTTGATATGAATGTTTTTAGGTTAATTTATGTATGTGTATGCGCAGCTGTGTATGCGCAGCTCTGGACACGCTGAGCGTGATCGATTCGCTAGCGTCCACTTTCAATACCAACATGGATGCTTTTGACGAGCATTGGGGTAGTTTGCAAACCCTACAGACTATTTACAAGGTAATAAAACTCTTATATACATGTACATTAGTGTGCATGAAAGTGAAAATCTCACACCAGCCAGCTGACCGAACTTGGCGGCCCTGTGAGCTTGCTGTCTGAGTTTGTAAAACATAGAGAAACGATAACAAACCTCACTGCTGTAGTACGTGTGCAGGGAGTATCAGAATAATAATTTATGTTATTGTTATTTCTGTGTTTCCGCAGAGTGGATATGCGAGTGTTGTGCTTGTGTGGAGAAGTATGAACCAGCCTCTAGGTTAACTAGTTGTTCTCCTTTTGCTCTCAGTGCAGCAATGTCATGTAGGGACCCACTGCTGCTTGGGTGTGTGATCTTTCTAAAAAAATAAATAAAGCCTCAAGCCTATATCTGTGATACCCTTAATCAGCTGGTTTAGACACATTGATGCCATGTGGCGCTGAAGCTGTTCCTGCTGCCACAGCATCCTGGGTGTAACACAGGCTGTCAGTCACACTGTTTGCCATTAATTGAGAGGGGCTGTTACTGGAGATGGAAGGGGGCCCAGACAGGGCTGATGGCAAATCCCTTGTCAATCTTCATGCTGTCAACACACCCCCATAGATGCTGCAAGAACGCACCATCAGCTGGGTTGGAGTAATACTCTAAGGCGGTGTTCCCCAACCTGGTCCTCGGGGACCCACAGTCGGTCCATGTTTTCCCAGCTCCCTGCCAGACAGAGTTTGCATGGTCTCCCCGTGTCATCGTGGGGTTTCCTCCGGGTACTCCAGTTTCCCCCCACAGTCCAAAAGCACGCTGCGGCTGATTGGAGTTGCCACATTGCCCATAGGTGTGTGTGTGTGCACGAGAAAATGGCGTGTGAATGTGCCCTGCAAAGGGTTAGCGTCACATTTTGGGTTGTACCCTGCCTTGCACCTGTAGCCTCCAGGATAGGCTCCAGACCTCCACGACCCTGAATAGGACAAGCAGTTACGGAAAATGCGTGGATGGAAGAGTGACCATTTCGTACAGTGCTTATACATTTGTCTTAAGACTGCAGTAGATAAAACATCTAAAGTTCCTGAATCATAGCTGTGAAAAATCACCAATACGTCTGCAGGATCCTCGGTGCGAATGACTGTATTACTGGCAAAAATCCATAGGTGTGTTTTGTAAAGCACTGCATTTGTGCTTTCAGAAGACAAAGAACTTTCACTTTACAGAACTGTCCCTTCAGGGTATATTGGGGAAAACAAATTATTTTTAACTACAAATAGAAAATGTGTGTGTAATTTGTTATATGTTTTGGTAACACTTTACTTGAGGCGGCATAAATAATATTGTGTTATGCTATTAGTTATGTACTAATTAACCACAAACTAAATCATAGTTACATACTGATCTCAAGTTCATTCATCGCTAATAAATTGTGACACATCTTTTATGTGAAGCAGTTTCTGTATTTGTAATGCAGTAAATGCATTTGTTTCTATATCAGTTTTGTAAACCTTTGTGAACTACTGAAAGAACTAGTGAAGGAACAAGTAATGAATAATACAAGTGAAATACTGATCTCATATTTGTTCATCATTACCGAATTGTAATTCGTGCATATTTCATCCCAAGCAATTACTGTGTTTACCATATTCTGTAAGCCTTTGTGAACTACTGAAGGAACCAATAATGAATAACACAAGTGAAATTGTGATCTCATGGTTGTTCGTCATTAATGAATCATGACGCATCTTTTTACCTCAAGTAGGTACTATATTTGTTCATGATTTGTACTTCAGTAATAACTGTGTTACTACTTGGTATTTGTGCCGTTTTATTAAAAAATGATTAAATGTGAGACCCTATACTGGATAAGCAGTTGAAAGATACATTGAACAAATGAACAAACGTGGCTTAATCAGCTGCGATGTATTGGCATCCCAGCCTTGTGTCCTGTGCTGCTTGAGATATACTCCTGACCAGACTAACTAGCCGGAAGATCAATGGGTGTAACCTAATCTGCTGTGATGGGCAAAGATCCCATCCAGGATGTCCCCTGCCTTGTGCCATGTGCTTCCTGGGAGAGGGTAAGTGGTTATGGAGAGGGCTTAGTTTCTAATAGTATTCCATTTTTTTCTGGACAAAAGCCAGAAACATTGAATCTTGGATGAAAGTTTTGTTATTGTAGAGTGAATCTCTTGGATGAATTTTCTATGATTTTTATAGCATGGATGGGCTGACCAATTTTAGTAAGTTGTTCCATCCAGGAGGAGATGGTGCCTTGGAGATCCTCCAGAGTAACTGAAATTTGAGTTCATTAGCACAAGATTAACTGGCCCGCTAATTGGTAGATTTAGTATTAAATGCCTTGTGAGGGTGTTTGTTTTGGTTTATCCCAAGCAACAGTGATGGTGGCTGCATTCCCCCCCTACAAGTGTACCAGTCACTGTGGGTTTGCGAGCCTGACAACTTATTTAATGGTGCTTGAAATGTCTTACGCTCCTATTTAATTAGGTGCCGTCTTCAGTGATGCCAGCCCACAAAAATAGCCCACGTCTTTTGGTCATTAGTATATCAGTGCTTTAACAGTTGGGCTGGAAGGAAGCATTCAGCAATAAAGAAAGCTAAGAATACTGTCATGTATAGAACTCTTACAAATTATTGAATGTATTTGCGTTTTGAACCAGGGTAATGAATTGTGTTAAGCATTATCAGATGCTTAATGCTTATTAACTTACTATGTTACTGTTAATACTATAATTCTGTAATATCGCAAGATGCTAATGATCTTTTTCCAGAATTGTATCAGTTTCGTTCATTTGGGATATTGCACGCTGTCTGAACATCATTTAATGTCAGCCAGAGAGTCGTAATAAGTGAACATTTGCTTTCTTGTCCTCGGCACGTGTACACCGTCCTTGCAGGGCCAGCTGCCATCACAGATTGTTCTCCCTCAGCTGTCTGAAGGCCGATCGTAAGCAGGCACATCTGCCCGGCCAACCGAGAGCCCCCCGGCAGCTGTTAGTGAGCATCACCCACGGGCTCATTGCTGCCAGGTGCATTTACCGTGGGCACGAGACTTCCCCGAGGTCAGCCCAAATAGAGGGGGCTATCAGCCCCCTGTGATATCTGACATGGCGAAGGTCACTTTACATCGCTTTCACCTGCTGAGTGTGAGGAGAGGAAGGGAAGTGGTCTGCCTGTGTCTCCATCAGCAAATAATCAGCCTCGCCACGGAAGGTCTGCCCCCTCGGCTGTGAGGTTGGGCGTCCGTCTCCCGTCGCTTGTTCATTTGCTTTCCTGAATATTGTCGCTGTACATACAAGAAAGGCCAACAAGCTGCCTGTTTACAGCAGCCTTGGGTAGGCGGCCTTAGAGCCCCGAAGCCTTGCAATTTTATTAGGAATACTAGTATGCCAGATGACACCCAATGACAAACCACTGATGACAAACAACTATTATTTGTTGTTTTTTGCCCCTGTGCTAATTTATACAGAGCTTCTGTTTCCTGTTGCGCTACGCAAGGAATGAGTTTTTGCCTACAGTTAATGTTGCTTTTGCTGATAATTTTAGATCAGTCAAGGAAACAAACTTGTGTTTAAAAGAGTGAAGGCCATATAGGTGTCTTATCTCTGTCAGATGAGAGGGCCAAAGCAACACGGTCTGTCACTTTATATGCCAGTGTTATCACCTTAAAATGGGCCTTTATCCAGCTGGATGGAAAGGGCACACACTGAAGTATCACTGAGCTCTTGGCACGTGAAGCCACAGTGCGACTCAAACAGCTTATGGCTGAGACAGCCCGTGGTTTGTGCATGTGTGCGTATGTGAGTGTGTGCACGTGTGTGTGTGGGTTTTATGTGTATTACATCATGGGGACTAAATGTCTGCCCCGTGAGATTAAAAACCTGTTAATTTGACGTTCTGGGGACCATTTTTTCGGTCCCCACGAGAGGAAATTCACTCTGATACTTACAGGTAATACCTTTGCTCCACTATAACTACTGAGATACGCCTAGATTCCACCGCTGGTCCAAGTCCCAAATATGGTGCAATGCAAAGTATCAGACCTACTTTTTAAGTGATAATTTTTATTTGTAAATAATTTTTTAAACACATTTTTTACTGCGTCATCATGTATGTGACACAATCGCTAAGCCAGCAGGGTAATTCAGAGCGTTTTACAGCTCTTAACTGGTTTACAATAAGATATGAACTGATGATGCTTAGGTTAAGCACACTGTTGAAAGGTAATTCAGACATGCCCTCTTTAGAATCCATTTTCTGATATGTTACAAAGCTGAACCCCATCAAGGAACTTTCCAGCTTTCTGAGGGCTCGTTTTCTTAATCTGAAACATGGAGAGTCGTGGCGTATGATGCTGTCCTTAGAATGCCTCTCAGAGGGACTCCTTTGAAGGACCGGCTGTGTAGTGTTCTCCTCTGGACTGAAAAGCAGCCTCTCTCTTCTTAAAGCATGTGGGGTGAAACTCAGTGGAAACTTCACTGGAATCCTTGACAGCCATGTGCTTGTAACGCACTGTCTGCCTCAACTGTATGTCACTATGGGCATGAGTGTAAACTTATGCAAGGATGCATATGCAACCAGGTACGGCTGCTGTTGCATTAAATCTCCATCACTGGCGTCTCTGTCAAACAATTAAAAAGAGCTTGTAGTTTACATCTCCGCTGAGCTGGATTTAATGTACTGGGAAGGGTCATCCTGTTCCCCTAAGGAAGTTTCCAGTATGGTAAGAAAAAGTTTGTTATACCTCAGGGGACGTTATCTGATGTGATAATGGGGTTATATAATCCTATTGATGTAGCTGTAGATTATTTCCTAAGATTTCTTGGAAGCTTTCTCATGCTTCATTTTACTCAGTGGGTCAGGAACATGTGCTGAGATGAGGAACTTCTTGTTCCTCGGTTCCAGGTCAGCAGATAGCCCATAGATACATTTTTCCGTTTAATAGCTTAGCGTAATGCAAAGGAACTACCGGTCCCGGTGGGTCTCCTGCCAGCCTCTGCTAGGCTGGAAGCTTCTGCCTTATGTCTTTGGAGGGAGCCTGTCCCAATGATGTGGAGTTTCCAGAAATAACATATGGAATATACCTTCGGAACCTCACCACCATGCCTTGCCCTGTTTTTTTTCCCAGGATGTTTCCCTGTATAGTTTGAAAAGTGAGCTTGGGGGAAAGTGTAAATTCAATATGTTTACATTGACTGCCTTTATTTTATTGAGTTATTACCATAGTTTAGGAGTAGGCAGCCCTGATCCTGGAGTACTGGTGCCCAGCAGGTTTTCCATCCTTCCTCTGATGAACCTCAACTGATCTCAGGCAGATAGGAATTCTCAGGTAGGATAGAAAACCTGCCGGGTACCAGCACTCCAGGGTCCAGGTTGCCTACTCATGCCATACCTCTTTGTGTCCTTTAATTGGAAAAATGAGGCTTTGAAATCCACTGTGACTTGGGTGACTGGCACTGCTGATTGCTTCTGTGACCCAGGGGGAGCCAACAGTGTAAACATGGGTGGACAGTAAGTGCACAGTAATTTCCCCTGCCGTGAGGTTTCAAAACCTTATTGTCATTACTTAGCTTTCTGTCATTATTTATATCTCATGGGTCGTGACTGTTTCAAGCGAATAATTAGCTTATGTGTGATTTCAGTCTGTAATTCAAGAAACTAAAATTGGTTTAGGTGTCATTTTCTTTTATGACTGCTTGTTATTCTCGGAAACACGAGCAGCAGTGAGAAAACGGCATGATGCAAAACGGTCCAAAAAATATGCAAATATCTTTCACAGAAATATGCAGATTCATATGGCATTTCAATTTATTTGACTCTCTCTTTTGTCCAAGGCAACATAAAGTTGAGAAAGCAGGGTCAGCCAGTCCCTGGAGCATTTGGGCTTTAGGGCCTTGACCAGGGGCCCGACTGTGACATCACTCTGTTGACCACGAGGCCCAAACCAGCCACCTACCCCGCAGTGCCACATGCAGAAGACCACAGAAGAATTTTCTGTGAGTTTTTATGTCTAGTAAAGCCTTTCCTCTGTGGCCTGCCCTCTACGACCTGCCCAGTGGCCTTTCACCACACCCAGCCCCCTCTGTTACCATCGCCATGGGGATACTGCTTACCCCAGTCACTTAAAACAAGCCGGCGTCAAAAGGTCAGGCTGTGTAATGGTGGCCGCACACTTCAAATGACGTCTGGGCTGAATGAAACCGAACACGTTGGTGAAAACAATCTGTCGCATACTTCAAACGCCTCGTTCGTATTGTGTGTCGCCACACCCCTACATTAGTGTTTCCCAATCCAGGCCTTGGGGACACACAGACGGTCCATGTTTTTGCTCCCTCCCAGCTCCCTGCCTGTAGGTCCCCAGGACTGAATTGGGAAATGCCCAAAAGGGTGCAGAATGTTTTTGAAGCAGCAGACTCGTATACCGAGCACATTTACACGTATCCTGGAGAGTGAGTCATTTTAATAAAATGACAGCTCTTTTAAAATGAAAGTGACTGTCTTTATTAACTGCCACTGTCGATTTAATACTAGCAGCAACACAGACAGGGAAGCCAGCAATTTACACCACACTCACGGTTACATGCTAACAACACATGCATTCCATGGGAAATGTGATACTGGTATGGCTTGTACTCATTACAGAAATACTTGAATATACATATTAATTTTCACTATTTAAACTCTGTGCAAATCTGGTAACTGCATAATTAATCCTGCTGACCAGCCTTGTGGCATGACATTTATGTTAGTCAGCAGTGCCCCTGAACAGGGATGACCGCAGTGATTATGCATCATTCGTCGTCGATTGAGAAAATGATGTCGATTCCATCGATTTTCTTTGAAGTAGGCAGCCACCTTAAGGCTGGGCTGTAACAAACACCCATTTTTAATCAGTTATGTCATTTTGTGGCTGAGAGCTAGTACACTAGAGATGCTACATTTACACTGTTGCTCTCGGTTTCTTTACCTCCCTACTGAATTTTTGCTTCTCTCTTTCGTGCATCATCAGTGGGTTTCCGCTGGGAGCTGACTCCAAGGTGGTAATGTCCTGTGACCCTGTGCCAGGCCATCGTGTGCTATCCCTCGCCGTGGAAACTGGGCCTGACAGATGGACACGGTGGGTAGGACATGGCACACACAGGACAGGTGGCCTGTTACGGGAGCCGCCTTTATCAAAGGAGACGCAGTGTGCCAGCTCAGAGGAACTAGGCCACAGCCTGGCCAGCGTGCTCCCATTGCTGCGATGTCCGTCTAAGTGTGCCTCGATGGGACACGGCGCCGCTCTCTAAGTGTGCTGTGCTCTGACTGGGCCGGTGATCATTCTGTGAGGGTTTGCCCGTAGTCCTCATGAGTATGCGGCTGACGTGGCTTCCCAGGGGACGCCAATGTAAGAGAATTAGACTCACTGGGGCCAACCTCTGCCGTTCCAGGAATAACAACCTTCCCTCTGCCTGGCTGTGAGCGATTGGGGGGAGCTCTTCGCACCCACCTGGGGTCTGCTAATCACCTGATGCCCGTCGCATGACTGCCTTTGGGCCGAGGACGGTACAGCCTCCTGAGTCCGGGAACAGGCCGATGGGTATGAATTGTTTCCCTCCAGGGGCCACCGTGTAACAAAAACAGGAAAATGGAGGGAAAAAAACCAGAAGCCCCCCCCCCCTTTATACAGTCTGGGTGTTTATCCTCTCTGAAAAGCTAAGGGTGCCTTCCTATTTGCAGAGAATCTGTAAATAGCTGACAGAATCTGACAGGGAGGCTCCGCTGCGGGGTGGGGGAGCCAGTGGCTTCTCTAGTGGAAGCACGTGGTGGGGCTGCAGTGTGGGGGCTTCCACTTTGCTTTCTGACTCACAATGGGCTGCCGACATATGCTGCAGGCTCTGTCTGGCCACAACCCCCACCCGGAAGTCTCCGGCAATCTAAATGGAAAAATCCAACAACCCTTTAGAGCAGCGTTTCTCAACCCGGTCCTTGGGACCCACGGACGGTTCATGTTTTTGCTCTCTCAGCTCCTTACCAGGGAGCAAAAAACGTGGACTGTCCACGGGACCCCGAGAACCGGATTGGGAAACAACGTTTTCGAGATTCTTCATCTGGCTTTGAAAACAAATAAGTTTTTTTTTGTTTTTTTTTTTTAAAAAAAGGAATTTTCAGGAGAGTCTCATAAAATGCTGTTATTTCAGGTTCACTTCATTTTCTCTGAGGTTTACGTCTTGCTTAGCTTTTCTCTGTGCCGTGGTTGCATTTATTCTGGCTCTCAAAGTCCTTGGCCACCCTGTTTTACGCAGTTTGCAAAGTTCCTGGAAAAAGTGGCTCCTAAGGAGGAATAATACAATAATGATCAACTTAGTGCTGGCAACTACGGTAGAGGGTTAACAGAGTCCAGGAGCTCCTCCCGTGTCTGACTCGCTCGCCCTGGCCCCGCTCGCTTATCTGATCGCGGCTTGGTCGTTTTCCCCGTGATGCCGACGAATGACTGATAAAGGATGGGCCGTCAGCCAGCGTGAGGGACCAGAGACCCCGGAGGGAATCCCGGCTGTGCGGCCACGGTGGGAGTGGTGAGGAGGTCTGGCCAACTGCACGGAGGAATCACTTGCTGCGCCTGGCTTTTCAGCATATGGAGTATGACCATCTCACTGGGCTCTCCTCCCATTCAAAGCAGAAAGAAGAAAAAAAAAAAAGTTCTTTTGCCGAGTAGCATTTGGGATTCTGGGATGTTGACCCCTACCATCCATAGGGGCGAAGTGACTGCTGTTACCACGGCAACCGAACCTCCGAGCCAAGTAGCCTCTGTTGATAATACCTTTACTGCATCTTAAATACTCACATGGAAAGTACAATGGACAATGCTGGGCAATGCCAACTTAATATCCAATTGTCTCTCTTTGGGAATTACAATATTTCACCCCTCACGCTTGTCCACATGCTGGGGGAAATAACTGTGGTGTCTGAATACTTGGCCCAAAATAGGCTCGACAGAATACTGGGTTGATTACAGCCTGTGTTGGCGCTGAGGCTGGGGTCTGTGTTTCCCGACTCCACTCAGATGAAATCTGGCTCGCCGTCCCCTCCGGAAAAACAGCTCTGCCTCCGTCACACATAGAGTGTCTCTTTAAGCTGCAAGCAATGTTCCTCTGTTCCTCCAACAAGCCTCTGTGGATGCCAGGAGGGCACCGATGCCACGGCTACAGGCTGCCAAAGGGAGCCTGCAGACTGCTGAGTTTCTCAAGGAGGACCGCGCTGGGCTTTATGAACAGAACTTAACGCCGAATTCCACTGTGGCCAAATAAATGACCCTTCTTCATCCCCCTGCATCAACTTTTCCAGCGAAAGATGCCCCCATTCCCATTCCGGAGTTTGACGGATTTTCCGGTCTTGAGCATTGGCATCTAATCCAGTCACCAGAATGCAAATATACATCTGCAGACCAGATTAAAACTAGGGGAGGTTTATAGTGCATCAAAATGACTCTCGTGATTTTTTTATCAATCAATATATTTAAGGTAGGATTTTGGTGTTCTCCATCATGCCAAATGGATGTTTGGAAGATGCATTTCAGGATATGCACACATCTTAAACGCAAGAGAGGGAACTGTCGTGGATTTTAGCTAGACTTGTGTGACGCGTCATTACAATAAATTACGAGGCATCCATAGTGTTCATGATGTTCTTGGAAATATTAGAAGAATAAATTCTTCGGTCCATCAGACATACCTATGAAGGGCCGGGAGGCACACTGACGCAGAACAAAGGAAAATATATAACAGAATCATTCGATACCACCAGTGGATGTGATCGAGGGTCCCTTTAATCGCATTCTGTCAGCCTTGGGAAAAATGGCCCCATCTTGCTAAAAATACAGTATACCTTTTCCTCGAGGACTGTAGCACACACATATACAATAGAAGAGGGACAAAGCGGGTTGCTTTGCTGGAGCCGTGAGGTAAAGGATACTAAACGGACAGTTTTGGATGCACAATTTCCTTTGTATGCTTCCAGCAAAACAGTCATTTTTTTAAAATGAAAAGACGAGTGCAAGAGTATCAGTGCAGGCAGACACAGCACCTAGACTAAATATAGACTACATTTTTCACCGGCTAAGGGTTTCCTGAAAAGATATTCCAACCATTTACACGAGAGAACTTTCACAGTCTATGCAGTATTAATAGCCAAGTGCATAAATTCATTGTTAATATGAATATATTAACCTATATAAACCTATTTAAATCACCAGTGCTAAAGTCAACTGGAAAGGTTTTATTGATGTTTTGCAAACATCCTTATTCCTGAGGGTGACTAAGCTTTCTGGCCTGGCTTTCACAGTATTCATAATGTTTTGCTGCTGAAACCGGTTCTGTTTCGGTTTCATTTGGAGGATTTGCTTGGCTTAAGGCAAATGTCCAAACAAACCATTTAGGTCAAGTGGCATTGAAATGGCATTTTTCTGTTTTGTTGCTGGAAGTGCCCGCTTGTACCTGCTTCTCCAGCACCATATGGGCAGCGAATGTGCATCCTGATGACTCAATCGCAAGCCAATGGCTGTGCATCACATTGCGACAAAGACCACGCATGCACTGCAAGGAGTAATTCAACTGCATTTAACTCACGCATGCCTTAATCTTTTGCTTTTTATCTGAAAGCAGTGCCGAACAGTAAATTATTTTTATTGCAAAAAATCGGATATCGCCCTATACACTCCTACAGATAAATATTGCCGCTGCGACATTTCTTTTTACTTTGCATTATAATTGTTCATAAATGTTGCCATGCCAGCCAGTCTGTATGTATTTTACATTTATGTAACCTTATTTACTTACTCATTTATTTATATCACCTCTTTGTAAATATTGCCTCATAAGCACCTCATATTGGTATTTGCACGTCTGGTTAGATGCAAAACCGTGTTTCATTGTACTTTTAAGTTGTGTCATGAGTAATGACAATGAACTTGAATCTGAATCTTAACCTAGCTGCAGGAAGGACACAGCTCACTGCTAAGATCCCTGCCACTGATTTAACGCCCCCGCCCCCCCCCCCCCCCCCCCCAGGTATCATTCCCATTTCTTCCTTGAGAAATTGCAGCAGTTATGCTTTGCTGCTCTACATCTCTCATGAACAAAACAGCGTGCTGATCTTGATCCTGCACAATCACTTTGAACTGATGACAAACCCATCTGTGGACGAGGCGATCATCTTTGAGCCCAGAGCCAGCAGCCTGGCTGTTTATCCGTCCCCTTTATTATTTTGGCAACAACTCGACACCAAAATGTTTAGGACTAGCAGCCTGTATATATTTCTCTATCTGAGGTTCTGTCTGATGTCATGAGTTACACAAGGTCACTGAAATGAACCTCTCGCCTAAAACACTGGTTGGTTTTTGGAAACACGGCACATTTTGGTATTGGGCACAAATCTTCTGGGTTAATTCACACTCCTGAGTGATATTTATATCTCCAGCTCGTAACCCCATGAATCAAATCGCGGGGAGGGATTCGTTCTACACACATTTAGCAAATTTCTTGCAGGTATATCCTGTGTTGGTCTAACAGCTGCCATTTTTAAGTGACCCCTTTCTCGCCATTCTGTGACTTTCTTGTGCACATTGTTAAAATGCATCAGGATCTACGGTATCTTGATGAACTTCTGATGCAGACGTGCTTCTATAATCGTCATTATAAATATTTCCTTCCCGGTGTTCTGGCTTGGCGAACTGAGGAAACCGCGTGTGTCTGGAACTGATCGCGTGTGACAGCAAGCCACGGGGTGCTGTTAGATAACCGGGTGCCATGCTTAAGGGCAAAATATGACAAACATCAGAACCTGCCGGAACATGCCAGAGCTCACAGATATGACCCCCCCCCCCCGATCAGATCAGCAGCAAAAGCACAGAAAGGTAAAGGCCCAGGTCCCATAAGTTTCCCCATAATGAAAACCCTCTTACCTGGAGAGAGCTCTCCCTCGCTCAGTTCTCCTGAGTCTGAATCCATTGTTCCAAGTGCTTTGCTTTCCAGAGAGTGCCTCTTCAGCCTGGATGTGGAGTTTTTTTTGTCCTTTTTTCTATTTTTTTTTATAAAAGACTCAGACTGTGGCTGTCTGCTGTTCAGAAGGCTTCCTCTGCTCTCTCTCTTTCCCTGTCTTTCAGAGTATCCCCCTCCCTCCCCCCTCGCTCTCTCCTCTCTCTCTCTCTCCTCTCTCTCTCTCTCTGGGCTCCTGTTGTACGACTTCTTCAATTTTGAGTTCCCCTTCTCTCTCTCTCTCTCCCTCCTTTGACTTCACCCAGCTCGTTCTGAGTATTGCCTGGGGGGGGGGGTGGTATTGAGTGTCTCTGGCCCCAGGAAACAGCCACCAAACAATCGCCAAGTTACTCACGGTTAACCTAGAAGTGAAGTTTTAGCTATGTGCTATTTTTGTCCCTGGTCTGTTTAAATATTCAGGCACAGCTGGTTTACAGCTGTTTAGAAGCCTTGAGAATACCTGTGTAATAAAGTTTTCAGTGTTTAAGTTATTTGAGAAAGTAGTTTTCTTTATACAGTTGAGAAACTATGGAGCAGCCGTTGGGACATTAATCACTGATAACTCGGGTGGTTCGAATGTTTTATAGAAGGTAGTACCAGGTTTACTTCTCCATGGGAGCTGTTGGGTCCTCTAGCTCACAGTAATGTAAATATCTATGCTCCTAGCAACAGCTTTGTACTGGTTTTACATACTGATAGGTTTGACATTCTGGAAATGTAGCTTATTTCCATATGTACCGACTACAATCAGTTGTCTGTTTTCAAGCGGGTTGTTGGTCTCCCTGGGTCCCCCATGTTAAAATGTCCTGTGTGTGTGTGTGTGGTGGGGTTGGGTGTAATGTATACGAAAATACCGGGAAAAACACTTGATGATTAGTCAACAGTAAGTAGTAGCATGAGACGGCAATAAGGACAGGAACCATAACAAACAATAAGTAACAATAACACTGTACAGTACATAAAATAAGTATCGTAACAAAAACAGATGGCAAATGACAGCGGTGGGGATGAGGTGTGAAATGGACAGATATACTGGCCTTATATATTGTAAACAGCAGCTGTTAAGTAGTCTAATTTCTAGCGGGTATGAATTGTTCATGAACCTCATGGTTTGAGTGCTGATGTTTATGTACTGTCTGATGGGAGGGATACAGAGTAAAATATGGCTGTGCAGAGTGACCGGAGTCCATGATGATGATGTCAGCCTTCTTGAGGCAGGATGTGCTGGAGATATCCTGAAGTGAAGGCAGGAGCGTCCTGGCGGTCGCCTGAGCAGTCCCGACTGAGCAGCTGCCGCGTCATGAAGCAGTGCATCCGGTCAGCATGGACTTCACTCTCGAGAAGGAGGCACCTGAGAACAGTAAGAGCTTAAGGTGCATGCCTGGTTGCCGCTGATGTGTGCCGCATCCACGTAGGATGGAAAATGCCGGAGCTCAATGTGCACTTGCATACAATACCGTGGAAAAAGTCTTAGGCAGCCTAAGAAATTTTGTTTAAATGAGCTTCTTATTGGTGTGAAAGTATGATATAATGTCTGTCGAATTGTCAGCTTAGCCGATTCCAAACCTCTCCCAAAATCACCCCTGTAATCGCAGCAGTCATCCAAATCACCCATGTATTTTTTTTAACTAAACCACAAGCACACCTTCTCTCCCCTCCCCTCCGCCCATATGAATGGCCAAGAATTTCCAGCAAATAGAGTTTGATGCACCTTTAACAAGAACATATGCACCATATCTTATTCTGGCATTTGGCTTTTGCTTGGCTGGAGCGGGTGTCCCAACCACAGCTTAGTGGAAGGTAAATGCTTGCTCAGCTGTTTCTCGTGATCTTTAGCTGAAACCCACTGAAAGTCTGCTTTGTATGTCTGGAGTCAAACAACCACAGACACACTCTCTTACAGAGAGTCTGGCTCATTTTTCAGCTTTTTTTCCAGTTTGATCTTGTGCTTTATCATTAGTAGTTTCCACATGTTTACAACCACTGAGATGTTCAAGACAGAATTAATCTTCTGATGTTGTTATAAAAGTAGTGGTTATGCTACTGTTATTTTCATAACTCTTTTGTTTCAAATGTGTTTTATAGGCACAATAGTGTACTCAAATATAGGTCTGGTACTTTGTATTTAGGTCCAACATGTGAGTATTCCTTGGACTCAGACCATCAGATTTTTCATTAAAAATGTAGTTTATAGTCCTGGAGAAATTACTGTTTTTTTTTTTTTTTTTGGAAAAGGGGAACTTGAGGGAAAAATTATTTTAATCATGACAGAACGTTCTAAATACTTAAGAAGGATGTTTGTTATGTAGGGAAAGAGCCTCCACTCGGGAATCTAAAAGTGATATCAGGCTGAAAATAAGCCTTTAAAATAAGGGTCTTATTATGATAAATGTGACATAAATTCCCCTGTGCTCTCGTTGTCCCAGTTCGGTGACACAAGCCAAGCTCCGTGTAACAGCACTGTTGACCAGCGGTGGTAGCTCAGCGGTGGTAGGCCAGTGGTGATTGCTCAGCGCTGATAGGCCAGTGGTGATTGCTCAGCGCTGATAGGCCAGCGGTGATTGCTCAGTGGTGGGGCCTGCAGAGGAGTCTGTCACGCAGATGGGTGTCCTGCTCAAAGTTCAGGTAGGCGTGACCATGGCGTGACAGGCAAACTGAAGAATACCTACGTCTCCTAATTGCTTGTCTTAGATTGTCTTTCTCTGCTCTCTCATCCTCCTGGTTCATTATGGAGGAGCGACTGTTGGTATCAGTGGTCGTCTTGGATCACCTAAGGTCGCCTAAGGTGATTTGCTTGTCACTCCATTCTCAGAATTCCTACCAGTACGTAACAGATTAGGAATAAAGGGAACAAAATATCAGAACATAAAAATTTCAAATCAAAACCATGTAGTGCTGAAAATATGAGATCCTTGAATTGCTTTGGGTAAACATGTCTGTCGAATCTGAAATACAAAATGGCAGCAATGATATTTGACTGGCAAATGTATTTTTTTTTTAAAGAAAAGTGGGTTATATTTTGATATAATCTATGATGTATCTAAGTAAAACCTTTGAATCAGCTTAATTCAACAGTAATAATTCAGCAACAGCTTCACCTTAATGAAGGGTAGGCTCCATGTTCAGTGCATTATGGGAAATGCAGTCTTTTTTTGTAAGATGTTGCTGCGCAGCAGCCACCACTTGACCAGCATTCCTAATTCCCGGGTCTTCATTATGTTTTTGGGGGTGCAATTCTCCCCCAACGAAAGCGCCCTTTCAGAGCTTTTGCCACTCAAGTGAGCGTGTTTGGATTTAGGAATGCCGTTATTCATCCCTGCAAGTTACAATCTCTGCGTGTGATAATCACGTTCCTTGTTAAATTAAAGAAAACATTACCAATTTTTCTTCTGTTGATGGCTTCAGGCAGAAAGGTGATGATTAGACTTGGGGATCTAACAGAATAATACGAATTTATAAATACATAGAGGTGATAATAAGGGATTTGCAGCAGTAACAAAAATGCTGTGGTGTGGGATGATGATAAGGTAAGATGGCAGAGTTAGCACTGCATCACTGCAAACGGAGGTCGGGTCAGCCTCTGCTCTGTCCTGTGCCTATTGCATCCATATATATATTCCTCTCAAGCTAAGCAGAGATACAGTACCAGTTTGAAAACCGCAGGTTTTTACCACTTTTATTTCATAACTGCAGATTTTTTATACATAAGTACTGGAACAATTAAAAATTAAATTTTAAGTCAAATAAAACAAGGTTCCTTTTTGACATGGAAAGAGTATGTGACATACTCTGACATTTCTGACATTTTATTAACTGGTTGTGCGGTGACGGCAGAGTAAAATCTAGCCCGTCCATTAACTTTAAATGCACTAGTTACCTTTCATCCCATGAAACTGAGCAGTATTTAATGTCCCTTTTACAACGAATGCTTTGAATTTTTCTGGTGTTATAACTGCTACAGGAGCTTACTCTGAATCAAAGGTATGACATTTGCTTGCTAATAAAAGTACTCAAATAGTGAACATAATTGTAAATTTATTTAACAAAAAGAATGTTGAATATATTTTTACTAAATGTTAAGTGAGTGACATGCAAATGTACAGTAGAAAATCTCAGCGTGTACATTCACATAGTACATTTTTAATACACAATTTACAACTGAGTGCCTTTGGGTGGGGTGTGGCTGTGTAGGTTTGCACTTTGTGCCCACAACTGGAAGGTGGCAGGTTTGAATCTTACGGTCGGCAGGGTGATGTCACCACTAGGCCCTTGAGCGACGCCCTTAAGCACGGCTGCTTCAGAGACTGGCTGGCTCCATTCTCTGTCGCTTTGAATAAAAGCCTCTGCTCAATAAATACATTTAGTGCGGCATATGGCTGTTTTCCCAAAGTGTGTTTCATGGAAAACAATTTGAGCAAGTTTACGGTTCAGGTCAATGTCTGTCGAGGAGAACAGAGAACAGGTAGCACGCGGACTCATTTGTAGGGTGAGTCGTTCGTAGGGCTTCTTTTTAATTTGAAAGTGACCTTTTCTCATGAAAAAACTTAACAAGGAAAGAGGGTTTTTTATTATTATTATTTTAGAAGGATCACAATTCACACCTTTAAACACAGTCTGTTGTTATATCTTTGGATGGTCCGTTTGAAACCAGAATCAGTGGCACATTATTCAATTACATTCATCCTGGTATCCAGGTGGGAATTTGAAAATAAATGAACATGTTTTCCATGACCAGCTCTGAGCAGAGCTGGGGCAGGCAAGAAATATGAAATATGAAAATAAAGAGGACAAGAGTTATTATTTTCATATGCAGTTGCTTCAGCACACAATGCTGTTCTCTGTGAGTCACATACAGGAGTTCTTTCCTTTTATTCTTTTTTAAGCTAGACATTTTTACAGAAGATGTCAAGATGCTCAGGATCAGCAAATCACACAACGGATCAAAGGTGTGACCCCGACTGGCGTCTGAAACCGCGATCCCTGGGTTGCCTGTGGACGCTTCATTCGAACGGCTTTCATCAGCCGTAGTGTCAGCCTGCCTGAAGCAGCTGGGCTTCAGCTCACAGTGATCATAATGCCTGTCGATGACTCTCGCTTTGGGTCAGCCGAAGGTCACCGATGGCTGACGTCGGGCTCCGCACCGAACTTCACAGATGCAGAACAGTGGTGTTCAATAGCACACTCCCGCTGAACGTCAGTATTAAAGTTAGTCTGTCAGTAAAAGCAATCGACATGCCTTCAGTATGTTTATGGTCCATACGACTGGGTCATTGAAAGGCGAGAAAATAGATTGTAATTTTCCAGTTTCTAATGAAATATGGCTGTATTTTTAGTACCACCTCCTCATGTCTCCGAACTGCCCCCGAAGCTGCATGACAGTCTTGAATATGCCTTGCATTTACAAAAAAAATGAGATGGTTTAATTTCAGTCAAAAATATCAGAACCATTTAAATGGGACACATTTAAAAACGCACATAGATATCGAACTGCTTATCATTCAGCTTGCTTAATGCCGGAAATCACACATTCCCTCTTTCTTGAGTTAAATACCTATATATTGATGCAAAATGGCGAAATCAACTGGATTTTTTGATAAGGATGTATTTGATGTTAACTGCGTACGTCAGCTGGCTTAGATGTTTGTAGAGTACCTAACAGTAGAGTGCGAAGGTGTGCAAATGAGTGAGATGCAGTGATTCCTCCCAACCTGTAGGTGTCAGGCAGTGTGCTAGCAGGAATATTTAGGCACCGACAATCATACCGATCATAGATATAAGCATAGCTAAATTTCTGTCACCTAAATAGCATGTTTAACACTTGAAAATTAATGGATGGATAGTATTCACCTTTGTGGTTCATTCTATTATTCAAGTGAAAACTGTACATTTGCATATTTAATACAGTAGTATTGTCTGTGATTGAAACACATTTAATATGGATACGGCATGTGGTCCATTTCAATTCATGCTTTAAATCCCCCTGAAAGTTAGTCTGCAGACAAAACTCAGATTGTCACTCTTTGACCATCTAGAAATCTAGGGTATCAGAATTTCATGATTGTACCTTGAATGTTCCATTCATCCATTTTCTAAGACCACTTATCCTGTTCAGGGTTGCAGGGGCCTAGAGCCTACAGGCACAAGGCAGGGAAGAACCCTGGATGGGGTGGAAAACCATCACTGGGCACATGCACACACCAGTCACTGACACATACACACACCTACAGGCAATGAGGTAACTCCAGAGGAAAACATACAAACTCCATACACATGGAACCCTGGTGGAGACTCGAACCCAGGTTCCAGAGGTGTGAGACAACACCACCACATCGCCATACCTTGAATGGTATATATATTCCATATATGCATTTATGGTTAGCTAGACATTCTAGAAAGGAAACAATAAACGGCACATTAAAAACTGACAGATCTCAGTGCAAGTAGAATAGTTTATTTGTTAATCGGTGTCTGGACCATTTACTAACATTATGCAGGGTATTTGTTAATGTAGGTTTCCACGTTACCTGTCAGTTCACGATTCGTCTGTTCCAAACAAATCTTTTCCCTCATGCCAACAGCATGGAAGGAAGTCACGGGACCACCCTACCAGCAGTTAGTAGGAGAGTGGAACTGTTTAAGTGCACAGATAGATTAAAATTATTACTTCCTGGCCCCTTATGTCTATACCGATGGTGAAATTTCCAGGGGAACGAATCTTTCATACTTAAAAACACTTTTTTTTTTTTTTTTTTGCTTTTTTTTTTTAAATACAGTGCTGTATTTAGCTTAGCGTCTCATTTTATTTGAGGCTGGTGCTGTAACGTGCCCCATCTTAGACTACCACCTGCTGGTGAATCTACGAACTACACATTACAACATCTTCCGTCTAGAGTAAAAGGTAGAAACGAGGCTGAAAGGGAAAAAAAATGTCAGAAGTCTTATCTTTATCGTGGATCGATCTTGTGAAGTAGAAAAGAAGGCAAAGTACTTAAGCAGTGAATTTTAAAGTAAAAATGAGAAGCGCTGTAACAGATCTGTACGGAGGGCTGGCTGTGTGGTTATGCTTCTACACGTGATTCTGCTCCTATGAAAGTCGTTCTGAGATATGTCCAATAAAACTGACAAAATACATGATGATCTTTACAAGACACTTAAAAAAAACTGACTGTACAATATAAAAGGCAAATAAAAGTCCAAGCAGGAGCTCAGAGGAAGCCTTAGCTGAAAGCGGGGAGGGGGGCAGCTACTTGGTGCGGGGTAGGAAGCGCATGCTGAGGCTGTCGTCGTGCTCCTCCTCCACGGGCTGCTGGGAGATGTTGTTGGTCTGCCGGATGCTGCTGAGCGTGCAGCCTGTACGCGGACACACCGTGTAGCGCGCCAGCAGCGTGGCCAGGATGGCCTTCATCATCACCATGGCGATGTGCTTCCCCACACAGGAGCGCGGCCCAGAGCCGAAGGGTTGGAAGAAGCGCTTGGGCACCTGGGGATGACGAGGGTGGAACGTTTAGGACCAGGTGTGGCGGCGGGGCATTGAGGTAAAGACGGAGCAGCAGGCAGGTAATTCATAGCAACTGGGGTTCCATTCGCCCCTCTGCCGTATTTGTGTGGAGTCCTCCAACCCAAAGGCACGCAGTCACGCTATCTGGCATCTCTAAAATACCCATAGAAAGTTAGGTTTCCACAGCACATGCAGACTGAGTTTACCCCTGCCCTGTGCTGCCTGGGATAGGCTCCAGACCAGCCCCCCTCCCGGGACCCTAACCAAGCGGTTGGAAGATGAACAAATGGAATAATGATGGGAACACTTTAAAAACCTCGTTCCAAAGTCTAACGATGATACCGCTTTACAGTCGAGCGGCAATAACATTTTATAATGTTTTCTGAATTTCTGCAGCAATCCCGTGGGGCCCACTTACAGTTTTCTCAAAGTTTTCCAAGCTGAATTCATTTGGTTTGGGGAAGAATTCCGTCTTGTGCATGCGACCGACGTTGAGAATGACGTTGGTTCCCTTGGCCACCTTGTAGCCCTCGATGACGTCGTCTGTCAGAGCCCTGCGCATCGTGAAGTCCACGACGGGATGGAAGCGCAGCGATTCGTTGATACAGCTCTCGAGCACCGTCAGGCTTTGCAGGTCCGCATTCTCCAAGGCCTTTCCTCCTGTCGATTAACAACGAGAGGGGTCACACTCGACACACCAAGGAGCTGCACTGTCTCTAGGTGGATTTTCCGTTTTGGCTCAGGGGAACTTGACTCATGAGGTGAGGTTACCCAGTTCAGGTCAGTCAGTCGGAAACCTGTGTTATGGTACCTTAACCAAACAGATGCCGCAAAGTAACCAATGACAAATGGATGGAACTAGTTAAAAACTCGGCAATGTTCCCGCCCACCACGAGTGCCGAAGCCCAGTTTCTCCCAAACCATCCGCCAGCATATCTGACCGCGTCACGTAAACATCGATGGCACTCTGACAGGCGTGTGGAATGGAAACTCTTACCCACGACTTTATCTACCTCCTCCAGCACCTTCTGCTCCTCAACAGGGTTCTGCTTCAGCAGCATCAACATGAAGAACAAGCTGATCGATAAGGTGTCGGGGGCTGCGATGACCATCTCCAGGACACACTGTCTGACGTCGTCCGCCGACAGCTCGCCGTGACCCTGCGGCGGAAGCACGGCACATCAGACCGAGTCGCAGCGCGCGACGGACACCCAAGCGAGGGGACGCCGACTGACCTGCGCAAATATCAAGTCGGCCGCGAAATCCAGTCCGTCCAGTTTCTCTGCCCGGAGGAGAGCAGTCCGCTTCTTCTCAACGAGGATTTCCATGGCATCCTGGAGCTCCTGTCTGCAATTAAAAGAAAAAGCAAAATTCAGTCACATAAGATGAAATTCATTGGAACCAGACACTGTCGTCATCCCACGCCGGAGTGTTTTTGGGAGAGTCTCGCACCACTAATTTAAACGGGAATCACACCACTCGCCGAAATGAAAAATTAGCACATTGGGAAACTTACGCGGAGTCTTTATATTTTTTATAGATCCACTCAAACTTGAAGAAAACGGCAGGCTTAATCAGCACAGTCTGCCAGGTGTCAAAGTATTTCTGAATCTTCAACAGGAGCTCCTTTCCTGAGAGCAAAAGAAGCACAAGGCAGAAGTTTCTGGTTGGATCCGGCATAGATGTGAGCGACGTCTGCAGGCTGAGCGGCACCGCCAACTTTGGTCAGCCGTGAGACTGCACACGCATTTACGTGTGCGTAACGGTTCTATTACCTTGTAAATAGTAGGGTTTGCAAACTACCCCAGTGCTTTTGATGTAGCCAACTTTTAGTTTTATGATGGAATAATATACGTTTACTGGAATACTTCTTGCATGAACGCGAGAGTCAGAAAGCGTAAGTGTCACGCCAGAACAAGGGTGTAATTTTTGTAATTTAGGGGGAGACATTATTATCCGTGAGGAGCTCGTATTAGCCGGTTTTGATAATTTATGCCCATGGCCAAATGCACGAGAGCTGGCAACCCTTCAGTCAGTACAATACGGTAATGATTACACTGGTAATGGGGTTCAGAAAATGTGGATTATTACCTCAGTTTGTCCCTGGGTCAGCCCTTCAGTAGATATGAATAACTAGGAATCGCATAGCAACAATATTTCTTAAATCCTAATGTACAAATGTGTGGGTTGTTTACACAAAGCCGCAGTAGTTAAATGTAGAACTTTATAGATGAGGACAAGCGACTGACATGTACCGCTGAAGCATAATGCATTCATGTCAGAAAATTACTTTAATCGGAGTTCTGTCAATTGTTTTTTTTACAGTTTCATCCTATGGGACCACGCCTGATTATATACCGCATAATCGACGGGTGGATATCAGTTTGCTCACCGTCGAGCGGAACCCTCAAGAAGAGGTTGTTGGAGACGTCCACAACGATGCAGCGCAGCAGGTGGAGGGTGTCCACGTGACCCTGCGCGTCGGTGAAATCCCGCAGCTGGTCCAGGTGCCTATTTGTAGACGCGACACAGATGTCCGCGGTTTGCTGCAGTCCGGGACCTGTCAAAGCTGTCACACGGAGTGCGCTCTTAACAGCGGCTACCGAAGAACGGAGGTGAATTAACTTGAACGTGTAAAAGGGACGTTATAGTTCTCTTCATCCTCGTCCCCTAGTGACTTTGTGACACTACTTTTTTTTCAGGGAAAAGTACCTTTGGCAAAGTACGCACGACATGTTTTCCAGTGAGTGACGTTGCAGTTAAAGATGATGCCTCTTTCGTACATGCCAATACACTGCAGGCCTTGTTTACTGGCGAACCTGGAGGTGTACTGGGCGCTCCTCAAAACCTGATACACAGCCGAGGACCTGCGCAAAGAAAGGCGCACCTGCATTAACCTCACCCGTCAAATCTATTCGAAATATATCTGCCGCAACTCGACATAGCATATCGGTTTCACTCGGAATTAAACACAAGACAAATCTGACTCCAGTTACTGAGCATTTAGTCGATCGTTCCATATTTGCTTGTTGATAATTCTTCGCATTTGTATGAAACTGCAATATTTAATTGCACGAGATGCAGGCGGAAAAAAATGTATCTGTACTCGCCTGCTTATAATAAGCGTCTCTTCGCCGTTTATCCAGACCCTAACGATATCTCCATACTTTTCGTTGTAGTAGTTGCAAGCGGTCCCTATTCCCGTCCAGATGAACCTGCAGTAGGTAAGAAGGGGGCCGATCCCCATGCAGAAGGAAGGACCTAAGGAGACGCCGGGACGAAATGCGGGTCAGTCTATAGTTACTGCATCATTTTTTAGGACCTACATTTAAACATTTATCCGATGAAGGTCATAACCTAAGTGACTGCATATCTCAGAATAGGATTTTGAGAATTGGAAGCGATTTGTAATAAAATATCTTCCCGTTTATGAAAGCATACAAAGAGGGATACACGTGTGTAAAGTGGTTTCAGCGGCTCTGCGTGACACAAAATAACCAAATGTTAGTACTGCGATAAAAAAAATTAAAACACAGATTAATGAGTGCGTGAAACTATCGCTCTTCTGTCGTCCAGCAATGAGCTCGAACGGCCGTGATTCGTATCACTCGCCTGGTACAGAGGATTTGTATGCACGAGTCCGAGCGGCGAGCAGCAGGCACAACAGGACCAGCAGCGTGGCGGTGGCTCCGGTCACGACCTCCGCAGTCGCGTGAGTAGAGTTGTGTGGAACTGGCACCAGAAACTCCATCGTCGCCTCTCTCAGGTGAATCTGATTCAAAGGTCCGACACGCGGTGAGGGCACATTCGCTACCATACCGACGGCTTATGTCGCGTCTTCCGATTTAGCCGTGTCACCTGTCCGGTTTGCTAGCATCGCAGTCTTATATCCGGCCAAGTTTGGTTAATAGACAGGTCAGGGTAATTCAAAAGTCAAAACAAAAAGCGAAGTTTTAAACAAACCCGAAGTAGCCTTGATTTATAAAGAACCTGCCAACAAACGCCGTCCTTGAAAATACTACAGTAAAATAAAGTTAGGACATATTGTGACACGTGTAACCAAAACACGCAAGCATTAAAGCTTTTCAGCTTGACCCCTGACTCGGCGCGTCTCCGTCTATCGAACTGCACTTTTAATTTATTCTTCAAAGAGTGTGAAATTCGATTTTCCATGCGTTTATCTTAGATACAACACGTGGGCCCTGTATTCGGTTATAAATATATACCACCGTACCACTTTCGGTTCAGACGTAGTCCTCCACATCTGGGACCTAGTGGGTTAGAAGCCCGAGTACGTTTAACGCCAGCCACGTCTATGTGCTCAGCTGTAACAATATACTACGGAAGGTTATAAAATTTACCCAGACCCCTGAAATTTACAGTATTTTGAAAATCACGTTGCAGAAATTAGACATATATTTTATGATCTCTGAAACATTGTTACAAAATGATTGTCAAGTTGTGGCGTGTCTCACGACATGGTGGATAATCAGCAGGAGGATGGATGTATGTATGTATGTATGTATGGAAGTTAAGTTTCTTACCCTGTAGTTGTCTGCCGTCAGTCAGAGCTGGGGGGGGGGGGGGGTACCTAGAACTAAAAAACAGATCTGCCTTCTGAATATTTAAGTCTTAGAGTCTTCGAAATGTGACATCAGGGCCCTTCCCCCTCGTGAACCGCCAATCTTCTAGCTCTGGATTACAAAAAGAAGACTGCGGTAAGCTGTTAATTTAGTGGTTGCTAGGAAACACCTACAGTTTAGGTTTCAAGTACCATCAAATGTCCTAAACTTTTTTTCATCGTGGCCTCCCCAGGCAAGGCAATGGGACAATAATGCAGGCTAACAAGCAAACACCCTCAGAATGAAGCGCTACACTGCCAGCAGACTTGTACCCAGCCAAGTGTTTGGGAGCGTAAAAGCAGTACTGTCTTTTTTTTTTTTTCGGGGGGGGGGGGCAGGGGTGTACCTCCCCATTATGTTTGCTGGCTGAACAGGGCTCTGTGAGGCGTACAATACGCCTGGGTCAGTCTGACCCAAGTAATCATGAATGGCGTCTTTTTAAGAATAGAGAAGCAGACCATACCGCCACGCAGCAGCTGCGGCCAACCGCATAGGATGCATAAAAGCGTCGTGTTGGACGTACCCCTTTGCTGACCTACCCCTCTATCTGCTGGGGGAGCGAGGGGGTGTGTAAATCACATTCAAACTCGTGGAAGAATCGCACAGACACAGCGCCCCCTATTTGCAAAGTCGGCAAAGATCCAGTCCATCAGTGAGAGACCCAGCAGGGGGAGGCCTCTCTGGATAACGGCTCACCCCGAAGCACACCGGCCGGGTGGTAATAGGGCTGCCACAGTGACGACACTCTAGATTTTATAACGATGATCAAAAGAGGGAGAAGGAGAAAAGTGTCTCGGTCAAGGTCGGAGCATCAATCCCCCGTCATCGGGACAAAGGAGACCCAGCTGACGGAAGGACACAAATGTCATTAACTTAAATATATAAATGAATGTTTTATAGTCTCGGTACTCTGTAATCGCCTCGGTCGCATTTTTCGCTCGGTCTCGACCGCGCGGTTACGAGTTTGTCTTATATTAAGCGTTCCTTTCAAAAATAGAGGAAACGAGGAACGTTAAAGAGAGACGTCAAGTTTAACGTTCGGGGTTAGTTTTCAAATGTTCTGGCTCGCTTTCAGTCCCCCGGCAAGAAACGGTCGTCGAGCGAACATGAGTGGAATTCATTGAGAAACGTCATTCTGAATGATCCTTTAACAAAAAGCACATTTTAAAGCGGCGCTGTGAAATCCGCGCTGGCATGAGTCGCCTGCCGGACAGCACGTGCTCTGTATTCCCCCGTACGTCTCGCCACATTAACGTAGCCGTCGTACTGTAACATTATTCTTGTCGGTTTCACGTATTAAAACGGTCTGCCACAGAAGTCTTTTGTGTGACCATAAGACCTTTGTTTTATCTCATCAGAGTAAAAGGACTTGCAAATTCACTGGACGCCCACACGCCCGGGGAAGGAATCCAGAGGGCTCAAGCGGGCATCAGACCGTGACCCCGACGACGTCGTGTCACGGAGGAGCAGTAAGACTCGCACCCATCACGGGCCTCGAGTGCTCTATCCACTCAAGTGGACGGACACAGCGGTCACGTGCAACAAACGCACCTCTTTCGGGTGGTCGGGCCAACCGTATCGATAAGGACACACTTGAGTGTCCATAGCAGTAGTAGCCTGCCGTTCAACGGACACCTGTGGCAAGTAACGAGCCACATGAGGGTAACAGATGCTCAAAAGAAAAACACTAAGCCGCTATATAAAGCAATCCACGCTAAGCCGTGCTATACAGAGCATCATTTGCGTCACGCTTGATTTTTAAACGCTATAGATGCAGAGTTGCCGTAGTCACGCGCCGTACCGCAGTCGGCATGACGGAGACGACCTAACCGACGTTGGGTGATTTGCAAACGAACGGCTTGCGTTCGTTTTAGTCTTTATTGTTTTTACTATGTGAAATGTTTCACTTAATTAAATGTGACGCGTGTCGAGAGTCACTCTTTTGTGCCAGCTAATCTGAATCTTCCTGCCATTACGTGAAGACGATACAGGAAGCGTAAAGGGACGAAGAACCCACGTGCTTTGGATATAACTGCGCTCCGTTCACTGCAGGCGCAGCCATCTCTAGTGTCGCCGAACGATTCCGCGCCTTTCTGTCTTTCATTTAGTGTTTCTTTACTTCCGTCAGGCTGGAACATTAGTTGCGTAACAGTAACTGTACATAAACAGATGGAGCGGCACACAATGATC
Organism: Brienomyrus brachyistius; assembly: GCF_023856365.1. Taxonomy (NCBI): domain Eukaryota; kingdom Metazoa; phylum Chordata; class Actinopteri; order Osteoglossiformes; family Mormyridae; genus Brienomyrus; species Brienomyrus brachyistius. The sequence goes on from NC_064545.1 coordinate 16,931,935, forward strand.
CAATTCACACGGCTTTGTAGGCACGACGCAAAGAAGGCGATGAATTGAAGATTTGTTTTGTTCTGGGACTTTTTTTTGATCCCAAACATTCCGTAATGGAACCGGAACGGGCCTCCCATGTCGTCCCTATGCTCGTGAAGACCCTTTAATCTGAAAATCACAAAACTCGGTGCCAGGGATAGGCATTGTACGCCGTCACGTACGGAACAGCTGCTGTCGCCGTACCCGTTTAGTTTTTCAAGTCGTCGATTCGACTCGCATCCGTATCATCATTCTGGTACCGGGTACTCGGATCTCTTCCTAAATTGTATGACCCTCTCTGGTGTCTGGGCTCCCCCTTTGGGGGTCTAGTTAGGGTCAGGGCTTCCTCTGCCGGCCCCTGGAGGACAGGCTCAACCTTTTGATCCGGTTAGGGTTTCCTCTGCTCCCCCCCGGAGGACGGGTTCCTCCTTTGAGTCTGGTTAGGGTTAGGACTTCCTCTGCCGCCCCCTGGTGGACGGGCTCCCCCTTTGGGGGTCTGATTAGGGTTTGGGCTTCCTCTGCTGCCCCCCGGAGGATGGACTTCCCCTTTGGGTCTGGTTCCTCCCAAGGGTTTTTGCTTCTAGGGAGTTTTTCTTTGCCGCTGTACCCTCTGGCTTGCTCTCCTGGGGGCTTTGGGCGGGGATGCCGTAAAGCACTTTGAGACGATGTAATGTGCAAACAGACCGTATAAATAAATCTATTTTATCTATAATAATTATATCTAACTCAATTTTAAATTGAACTTTCAAATTATGACTGAGTTTAGCGTTTGTGCAAATGATGCTTCCCTTCTTCTCACCCTATACCTGTCTCTCTCTGAGGATCAGGCATTACTCTGCTGCCACGTGAGCAGTGAACCATCTCTAAGCACTGTAGCCCCCCCTGCCGCACCTGCGAACGGCTCCTCCTTGGATCCCCGCTCAGTAACTTTTTTTTTTTTTTTTTTTGCTTTAACCCGCACTTTTTTTTTTTCGAGACTGCTGGATTATGCCCCCCCCCCCCCCCCCCCCCCCAAAAAAAACCAGCCACTGGACTCTGATAAAGATAAGGGTGAGTCTGTGTGTTCTTTCAGTTTGGTTCCTTTTGTCACACGTCATAGACAATACAAGGAGTGAACTTGGACTAAACTCATGTTTTGTTTTTTTTTCTTGGAATATACCAAAACATTGACAAATGGGGGTATCACCGCGATTGCCCTTTTACAACTGAGTTTAATGTGACAGACGGAGTCAAATCGACTTTGTTCATTAAGGTCGGTGTTTACCGGCAGTAGTCGGCAGTGTGGTCGCCAACGTGAGTAAATGGTGCGAGCAGAGCACTCTTTCAGGCACTCGGCGCATCTGGCGGCCCGGGCCCACGCTGCCTGAGCGTGTGCGCACGGAGGCGCTTTGCTGCCGTTTCATCACTCTCAGGATTCATTTCCTCTTAATTCTCTCTGTGTTTACACCGGACAAGCAGATATGGTAGCACTCCCTCACCCTCGCTTTACTAGATACATCATCAGACCCAGGTTACCATAGAATTCTACACTTTATTCACCATTTATAAGGGACGTTTAATGTTAAGAAGTCCCTTATGCAGAATGTTCAATCTGGTCTATTTAATCTATAGATATAATGAATTTGCCCGTTTCATACTTTTGTCTGTTCCAGGCATGTTGCCAGACATGAAGCTGTACTGGGGCACAGGCTCCCCCCCACCCCACCATCACCGATAAGATTCTTGAAAGCTTAGTGTGAGATTTTACCGGGACTGTCCCCCACTCGTGCATGAATTACTAAGGCGCATCATAGGCGTCATTCTTTGACATACAGCGTCGGACATTTGCACAGTATGCGTTAATGCATGCAGCCATCCCTCGTTAAAAGAAAATGCAGACGTTCGCCGATTCCTCAATGCTGATGACCTACATCCTCGGGGCAGGTCACCCACAAGGGTCTCGCGCTAAGCGTTAATTCGAGCGGAGCTGTGTCAAAATGATTAGGGAGATTGGCGCAGATATAAAACGGTCTATTTCGTCTGACCTTTGTTGTTGGAGAGGAACGGTCGCGTTTGGGGATGTGCACGTACAAACTACTAAAACGAAGCAGAATTATGCCTCGCCATTAATACGCTCACCTTTCTTTAGACGTCAATGGCTTGTTGTCACGAATTACAAATCTGTTAAAACTATACCTTACGTCTGCAGTAATATTACAGGAATTCTATAGGGGTAAATATTATTTGGGGAGAAAACAGTAACGCTGACACGTTTTCTATGCACACATACTAGGTGGGGAAAAGACGAGGGAGTTTGATTGTTATGATTATGCTTACTATACTTTATTTAACCACATTATGATTAAAGTCCATTTCAAGAGTCTGTGATACAAAAATGAATACGCGCGAAAATCCCGAAGCGAAAAATGACCATTATCAGATTATACAGTTTTTTTCCTGATTCAAAACACTCTTTCATCGTGAAGCCATGATGTGAAATTAAACAAATCGCATAAAATTCGTGTGCCCGATTGTGTTTCACGGGCAACTAGATTAAATGAAGCCGAACGGTTTGTTCCTAACATGTACAATTCCACAAGCCGGCGTTTGAATTAGAAAAGATTTGAATAAAGTACGCGAAAGCTTTATCACCGGATACGAGTGCACTGTATTTTAAATATCCTATTTGTGGATCCTTCGGGATTTAAAGCCGCGAAGAGCATACTCTGTTATTACGGTAACCTTAAAAAGGCCCGATGTCAAATCATTAAACGGTCATTTTTAAATACCACAAGCAAAACCATTGTTCTGGAAGTAATTACGAATCTCGCCCCAAGACCCTGTCCTATTATATGAATGTGCATTATGCAAAAACAGCCCACATGCCAGTCTGGAGAATGGGTACCGGGGCATATAAATCAGACGACAGCGAGCCTGAAAGCGCTTTTCCATCCGATTAGAAAAACTATATAACCGCAAAATAAGCTTCGATCTATCTTTTAAATGGATGTCTATCTTTTCTATGTTTAAAGTAGATTTTTCGGGGTAATATAAGCGCGTATTTTTATTATAATATATATATCACAAGTTTTATTATAATTCTTTTTGCTTAGGTGAGCGAACGATAAAATGCCGCCGGGCAGTAAAGATGAGAAACGTCATAGTGGTCTGTCATGGAAGTTACGAGCGCTGCTGCTCGCCATGTGCGTCCCGATAGCGGTTCACACCGCTGGGCTGCTTTTCGTGCTCCACCGGATCACGCGGCTCTCCGGCGAGGTCTCCCGGCTGGACGCGCGGATGCAGGAGCTCTTGGAGAGGGCGGCGGTGGAGTTTCGCACGGAGGTGACCCGCCAGCGCGGCGGCCAGCGGGCAGAGCGACATCAGTACTCCCGTGACAAACGGAGCCACGAGCGGCACATTTCGAGCGGTCTTGACAGTACGGAGAATCGGGACATGATGATGATGATGACTTACTCCATGGTTCCGGTAAATTCACGCGAGCGCCGTTTTATAAGTACTACCTCTTTGCTGGTATTTTGAAACGAGTACCTCATCAGAATGTTTATTTTTTTATTAATTTTTTTTTTTTTTTGGGGGGGGTTAAAACTTTCGAAGTGTTGTGCAGTCATATGCCGGATATATATAAAATCCTTTTAAGGTGTACTATGTTTGTCTGACATCAAAGAGATCGCAGGCCAACAGTGTTATAAAATTGTGACATTAACACATAACAACATCGCACCCCGCAGTTTTGGTTAAACAAGATAAGAGGTGGTCTTATAAATCGTATGTCCACGCCTGAACCCAGAGGTCATGGGTGCGGCAGTGAAGCTGATCAGGTCTGCCGCACGGGGAGCCGATCTCGTAACCCCTCGCTGCCCTTTTTCTAGGTCAAAGTGCTGGTGGATCTCTGTAACGGCACACACGGAATCTGTCTGACAGGTACAGCGTCCGTTTCCTTTCTCGTTTAGCCTCATCGAGGGGGCGCGAATAACGTACACCATTACTAAATGTATTAATTAACCAGGAACTAAACGATCCCACATTAATCAACCACATTAATCTGATTCATCATTATTGAATCAGAATGGCTCATGTATTTCCCGTGGTTAGTATATTTGTTTATGATTTGTATCCAAGCGGCGACCGAGTCGCCAAGTCACACGAGTGAAGCATTACCTCATCTCAATAATCACTCGTGATTGTCGTTAATATATTTGACTTTAAAAAAAGGAAGGTGGAGGGTGAACGCGGAGGCCTTCACAGATACAAAGTCCTCTTCTGACATCATCCTCCTCTGTTTCAGGCCCCCCTGGATCGATGGGTAAGCGACACGTTTGGGAAAGAGAACCTAGCAAACAGAGAGAGCGTCGGGCGAGAGGCCGGGGCCCTCTTTGGGTGTGGGGGCGCGTGTTTGTTTTTCACCCCCAAAGCATGTGCCATAGCCGTGACGGATGGTGTGTTCGTGTGGACCGCAGGACCACGTGGAGCCGACGGGTCGCCCGGACGCGTGGGGCTGCCGGGTCCGAAAGGGGAACCTGGAGCCGAGGGCAGACGTGGGCGGAGAGGTGGGTCACGGAGCAGCGTCTGGCTTTACGGGCCCGTTCATCCACTAGCCGCTTCAGTTAATGCCACTATCCAGATAAGGCGGCTATTCGGAGCACGGCAGCGATAACCGCTGCGCATAATCCCCGAGCTGGGACCGTATGACGCACAGCCAGGCGGAATGACTGAGTTCTTAGTATGCAGAGTGCCGGTGGTGAAATATGAAGGGGGCGGGGTGCCAAACATTATAATTCTCAACAACCCATAACGCAAGCGTCGATCTGTAACATTCCATACCCCACACATCAATAGGTAATGACCCACGACTCGCGCATTAATCCGCCCCCGGGCGCAATTTCTCCCAACCGGCCTCTTTTCCGGCCACCCCCCTCACCGAGCCTAGCGATGACAAAGACGTCGGACGACGATGCCGAGCCAGGTCTCTGCCCACCGGGTATCACGACTTTGGGAAATGTGAAATATCGTCAGACCGAACCGCGTTGTCTACAGAGGTTATTTAGGTGGCGCAGCAGGATGAGCGCCCCGTGTTTATCACGAATACTCTGAAAAGATGAAACAAACTGTGCAGGGTGTGACTAGTTGCCATTATTGCTCAGATGGCTCCAGCGAAGTCAGGCTGCGCTCTCTGCCTCGTGACTCGCAGAGCTCACGAGAAGGTGGCGAGCTGTGGCGTTCCCAGGCCCTTCTGCCCCTAGCCCCATGTCACGTCTACATTCTGGCAGACGTCGGCCCGCGGGAGTACCGCTCACGAGCGCACGAGTGGACATTCTTCTGCGGATGACCTCGGCGCCCGACGGCCCACACGCATTCTCGAGGAGGTCGGCGCGTTCGATTCATTAGCAAGAGAACGGGACCTCTGACGGCGCAGTACGCCGTCAAAGAAAGCACTTTGACAAAATGGAGCCCTACCTCTGTCGCGTAACTGTCGAACAGTCATGTCTCTCCCTGCCGTTTTCTAAATCTGGGGCACCTACGGTAACGGAAGCGAGATGAAATCGGCGGACCCATTTAGGATTTCGGGTATCGGAATGTCAAATGCACAAGGTCCCACGCACAGATCTGTCGAAGGGTGCTTTCTTTCTTCCTCAGGGCCCATGGGTGTGAAGGGAGACCCGGGAGAAAAGGGAGACTCGGGCGATCACGGGCCTCCAGGAGCGAAGGGAGAGATGTCAAACGACATCGTCGTAGAAGGTCAGGTGAAAAAGAGCACGCGGTGTGAAATCATCTGCCGCGAGATCCACTGACCTGCGCTGTCCCCCCTAAAGGCCCACCGGGTCCGGTCGGTCCACCCGGAGCTCCCGGTCCTGCCGGTCCCCCGGGACCTCCCGGCCCACCCCGAATCCGGAGCGGCGGGCGCAAGTCGCAACAGGGTAAGGAGCTCCGATGAGCACGAGAGTAAAACTAAAATACAGGTTCCCTGCCGGTTGCTAGCCAAAGGGAATAACCCCCCTCCTTCTGGGGGTGTGCCTAAATTCTCGTCTAAAACCGTCCATTTATTCACTTGCAGGGTGTTAGCATGAGATGGCGCTTTCTTTACAAAAACACATTTTAGTTGCGGTCACAAGTTTACATACACAAGTACAACAGGTATCAACCAGAATATTTTGGTAGCCATTGGCAAGCCTCTGGCATAATTCTGGCTGAATATCTGACCACTCTTCTTTGCAGAATTTCTAGTTCATTTAAACTAGTTGGGTTCCTGGCACGGACCTGGCTTTTCAGCATAACCCAGAACTGTTTTGAAGCTTGGCATCCTGATGAGGAGTGACAATTTACATAAAAACATAAGAAATTCACAAACGAGAGGAGGCCATTCGGCCCATGGAGCCCGTTTGAGGAGAACTTAACTAATAGCTCAGCAACTATCCATCCGTCCATCCATCCAATTTCCAAACCGCTTATCCTACTGGGTCGCGGGGGGTCCGGAGCCTATCCCGGAAGCAATGGGCACGAGGCAGGGAACAACCCTGGATAGGGGGCCAGCCCATCGCAGGGCACACTCACACACCACACACTCACCACACACTCACACACATGCATACCTACGGGCAATTTAGCAACTCCAATTAGCCTCAGCATGTTTTTGGACTGCGGGGGGAAACCGGAGTACCCGGAGGAAACCCCACGACGACATGGGGAGAACATGCAAACTCCACACACATGTGACCCAGGCGGAGACTCGAACCCGGGTCCCAAAGGTATGAGGCAACAGTGTTAACCACTGCACCACCATGCCGCCCCCACTCAGCAACTAATAGCTGACTAATTTGTTGTTTTAATATTCATTTATTGTATTGTATTATTCCTGTAATATAATATGATTTTTTTTTTCAGTTGCTAAGACAGAGTAGAATCTACGGTACTATCTCTTCACATACATGATTCCATCCTTGGCATTGCTCTGGAGAAATTTGTTGGCATACAGCATTCGTTGTTTGATCTTGTGGCAATTAACATAATTTTTATGTGGTTTTTACAATATATTTTAGAAAGGGTCTTGATAGTAATTTAGCAAAATTACATATTTCAGTCTTGACGGTTTTATTAGCAGTTTTAGGGTCACTACGTAGGCACGTGCAAAATGGCCTCTGAAAATGTAATGTTGTGAGTGAGATAGGAATCCATGATTTTTGAAGCATTTAGTTATCGATTGCATTTTGTATGAAAGCAAAGCAAAATGCTTAACGGGTCAGCCCACATAAAGTAATGTTGTGGTGACTATGAAGAGTTTTGAGAAAGCAACTTGAGTATTGCAGGATGTCTTAGCAATTGGAAAAAACCTGTAAAATTCACACTGCCTTTCCAAACTGATTAGTGTGAGGAGCAGTGACAGACAGTCCAGACTGATAGGCCAATGACAGTGTGCAAAGGTGTGGTGACTCCAGAGTCACTTCAAAGTTGTAACACTTTAGTAATCAAACCTCATACAATTCTTTGAATGTCTCATTCACCTTTGTGTAGCCAGCGCCTATGTCTATAAGCTTCAGAGCTCAAAAGTCTTGGCTAGAAATATTTATAATGTGATTTTTTTACAATCTGTCAGCACCACTGAAAATAGGTTTTTGAAAAGCGTTTGTTTAAAGTAGATTTTAACAAAAAAGTATAGTAATCGCATTCAAAATGATGTCAGATTATCGGTGCTGAGTTTGTGCTGGATAAAAGCATTCGAAGCACTTTGGGATAAATGTTGTTTAGATAAATATAATATTTTACAGTTTTTCTGAATTGCTGAAATATTAAAGATAATTTTGGGAACAAAACTGCATGCAAAAAACACACACATTTCTAAATGTGTGAAGAAGCCAAAGAGTGACTAGAACATAGAATATGTGCCATAGGTGAATAGGAGCTGAATCTCAACGTCAAGGTACAGATGGGTCACGCGGAGGATTCTTTCTTTCTTTGGCAGTCGCACGACATTTTACTGTGATATGCCTCTCATTTGTTTATTTTTTTGGCTTTGTTCTTTACAGTAACTTTTCTGGAGTACTGAATACGGCAAAAGTTACATATTAGTCATCAGTCATAACCGTACAGCATACAAATATTTTTGGTAGACGACCATACTTTTTTATTATAGTCTTACAGTTTTTAATTTACATGCCAACAACTATTTTGACTGGCGGTGTTTTCATTTTTTGTGAGTCTAGCTCGAATTGTAGGGTTTGTGCTTAGTGGTTTGATTAAAGGAGAGGAGATTTTAGGAAATGTGTTTTAGCAATTTAGAAAAACGTCAAGGCATGTCAGACTACTTTGAAAGTGGGTGAGAGGCTTCAGTACCATCAGCAAAACGGCACGATACTGCTGCCACCCTGCTTGACCATCGGTTCAGTGTTCTTAGGTTAAGAAAACAACCTCACCTCGATCCCCTGCAAACAAGTCGTCGTGACTGCCCCCCCCCCCCCCACCCCGTGAATATGCAGCCATTGGCAGCCTTTCAGACCGTTAGCCAGACTGAACACTCTAAGGAACGTGTCTGTTTTATTCAAGCCCAGTATAGAACCATATGTTTTTTTTATGTTTCATTTTCCACTCTGTCTACCTTTATTCTCCACAATCAACCTTATTACTTTGTCTAAGCCTGTAATTAGTCTGCCGGTCACATCTTGGGTTACTCTCCTCTCCCGAAAAAACTCTATCGCTTGGACACGCTGCCGCTTTGTACCTGGCTTGGCCTCCTTGCACGTCTCATCATGTGCCAAACAAGGTCGATGGGCTTCAAATCTGTTCAGTTGTCATATATCAATCTTATTACTTTGTTTAGGTCTGTAATTATTATACTGCACACATCTTGGATCCACCTCATCTCCAAAAGGTGAAGTAAAATACAAAATCCTAATTTCATCAATAAACTGACTGAAAACACATTTTGCTAGTTTTAGGCTTCACGACAGAAACAATCTAAGTTTCACAGGCCATTTATTGCGGTGTAGTCAGTTTATTAATGAAATTGGAATTTTGTCTAAATATAAGAAAATTATACTTGCTTAGATTTTCATTTTCAGTAGCGAAGTTAAGATACCTGAAATCAGGTAAGTCACTTGAGCTTTCATAATCACCGCTCTCCCTGGTGGATGGATAAATCATCGCAAGTAGTTTACACACAGAGAGGCAAGGGGTGGATCACGCCGGCCCCCTTGTTCATTACATCGTCGTGGGAGATCTCTTTATAGTCAAGAGGCCAGCCAAGGACCGGCCAAGGCCCCATCATGCAAACGTGGGAAAATTCAAGTGGCTACATCCGTAAATGAGGTTCTTTTTCCTTTGAGCTCTGCGACGTAGAACGGTGTCGAAAGGTGAACTGTGATGCTAACGTAACGATACCTTTGCTATGCGATCGAGAGCTCTTTGAGTGCGGGTGGGCTCCCCCCCCGCCGTTGTTTTAAGCCATCTAAAGTGACGATGATAGAGATGACGGCGACGTTCACTGCCTCAGGTCCGTCTCAGTCTGCCCCGAACGATGACACCCCCTCCGGAAAAGCGGCTCAAAGCGTCACAGAGGCGGCCTTTGGGAAAGCAGGTAAAATATCTGTCGTCTTAAGCGCGGTTTTGGTCACGGGCCGGCCTTCTTTCTGAAAGCCGTGTCTTTACCCGATAGAACGCATCATTAAATCCATAAGCAACCCCAGAGACGTCAGCAAGATGGCAAGCACCTTCGGGACGTGGATGCGGGACACGGCGCGGCGAGACGACGAGCGCATCTGGGTCGCGGAGCATTTCTCGGGTACGTGTGTACGGTCGTCGACGTCCTCTGTGTGAGACGTCCCTGAGCGGGGTCCCTGTTTGTTTCAGGTCGGACGGTGAAGCGGTACGAGAGCGTGGCGGCTCTCCGGAATGACACTGGCGACCCCGTAGACCTGAAGAAGTATTTCCAGGGCTGCGGCCACGTCTTGCACGACGGTTCTATCTACTACCACGTCGCCGGGACCTCCAAAATTGGCAAGTGAGTGCCGGCGCCTCGTGGTTCTGAAAATAAATCTCTGAACTGAATATCACGCATGTCATATATAACGTCCAACATATTTAGGGCTTATTTCTTCAATTTGTGTTTTTTAACAGGTTTCACGTCGGAAGCCAGACGTTACGCACCCTAACCGTAGAGAATGCCCTCTACCACAGCCTGACCTACCTCCTTTCCAACTCTAAGACGTACTTCAAGCTAGCGGCGGATGAGAACGGACTGTGGCTCATATTCGCTTCGAGCACCGACGAAAACATAGCGGTGGCCCGACTGGACGAGAAGAGCCTGTCCGTGGGCACGTCTGCGAACACGTCCTACCCCAGGGCCAAGGCCGGTAACGCTTTTGTAGCTCGCGGCGTGCTGTACGTCACGGATGCCGAGGACGCCGAGGTGGTCTTTGCCTTCGATCTGCTGAAAGGGAAGCCGGTGAACGTGAGCCTAGACTTTAGGTCGTCGAGCGGCGTCCTGGCTATGATGTCCTACAGTCCAAAGGATCGGCAGCTGTATGTGTGGGATGGCGGCTATGTGAGAGCGTACGACGTGCATTTTTTCTCGGACCAATGAAACCAGTTAGCGATGCATGATTTCCCCATAAAAGGCTGTATTATGAATGTTAGTCCGAAGTAGATAATGATCACGTCAATGATATTTTACTGTGTATATAGAAATGGTGGGGAGGGCAGGGCAGAGCGGCATGATTTTTCCCATGTAAAGCATTTGTGAGGCTGTGCCGCACGTTCAGTCCTTTGTACGTATTTAGAAGCACAGTGGTTAGACTGAACTGCTGTGAGTATGCCGACCAAAATGCAGTGATGTTTTTTTTTTTTTGTCTTTAGTGAAACTTATCAAGGTACAATTTCAGTGAGACGTATGGGAATGAAAGTAACGCGATCAGCGTAAAGGCAAGGCAGTCAATAATGTGAAATTGTCCACCGACTGAATCGTACAGCCTTTGTCGTCTAAATGAGGGAAATTGGGCCGAAGCGTCGCGCCACCAAAGGGAATTGTGGAGAAGTGTGATTTTACGTCTGTGAAAACGTGTCAGTTTAGCCATTCCAAAACCTCTCCCACAGGGAACCTTGTATTTGCAGCGACCCTCCGGGACCGCTAGCGTGCCACGTAACGGAAACCTCACGAAGTCATTTGATGAAATTTATTTATTATGTGAACGGTGACCCCGAGGAGCGATTTGGCAAGCGAAGCGGCGATGTAGCCGTCCGACGAGAAAGCAGTAGATGTGTATTTGCATATATTCCAATATAGAAATATAAACGTCTCGTCTGACACCCTAAGACTTTCACAGCTCATTGGGGAACATAGACGGTGTCTCCGTACCGCTATGCTAATCGCTTTAATCTTTATCGCAGACCGCTTAACGTAAACATCCATCGTCTTGGGACCAGTGCATGCCCATAGCTTTGGCTGGCTGCGCCCAAAATCAGTTTTTCTGCCGTTCTTCAGACACATTACATCCTAACGTGACGTAGTAATGCTCCTCGGGAGAACTGTAGCAGCGCGAGTTATCTTTTGGTTTTCTTACCCTTATCTCGTCTCTCATAAAAAGAAAGACCTTGGTAATCGTCGTGGAAAAAGATGAGGCCGTTGTTTTGTCGAGGAAATATTGTTTTGTATCATCACCACGATAAAAAGAAATCCTACGCTGAGGATCACAGGGGCTACGCTGCAGTATTTTTTGTGTGATGTTAGAGCAGTACCTAACATTGACAATGATCCATTTTCCAAACCGCTTGTCCCACCTGGGGGGCTGGAGCCTATCCTGGAAGCAACAACGGTAACCACACCCTTTTAAAAATATGGTGTTGTAAACCAACATACATATTTTGAACACATGTACATGACATGGAGAAAGGCATCAGGTTAACTGGCTAGTACACCTAGGTGAAGTTTTACAATGTGCTGCTGTAAATCCCCCAGGTTCCCACAGAGCTGGTCTCCCTGCCCCCTTTCCAGCTCCAACAGCCGTTGCTCTTTTGGGGAGGCTCTGGACAAGATTGTGGAGTGTGCAATCCAGCACAAATTCACAGCTGGCAGGTAATGGTCTCCTGGCAGAGTTTGCCAGCTCTGGCCTTTATGTGCATCAGATTGAAGCAGTGGGTAAGTATCAGGCAACATGAGATTGTGGTCATGAAATTCTTCTTCGCCACTGTTGCCTGGATTCAAACCTCCGACTCGCTGCTCTGCAAGACAAACACTTACCATGCTGAGCCACCAGCCATCCACTGACAATCCTACTCCAATACCAGCATATCTCCTACGAAACGATGCCCGAATTTAAAATACAAGACTGTCTCAGGCAGGGTTTGAACCACCAACCTTCAACTCACAGAAACACACACTTAGTTCACTGAGCCACTCACTATCCCCACTCAGTCAATATCTCAATCTAACCTGTGACTCTGTTGCAGAGACAGGCCAAAGCACATGCAGTCCACTCAGGTGTGCCAATTTCTCAACGCCATCCCCTCGCATGCTGCAGCTTCGTCTGGTCCACAAACACTCACTGTGCCAGTCTGTGGTTCAGCTTCTTAGTGCTTCCCCTTTCTGATAATACCACTTACTTACAGTCAACCATACGATATCTAGCAGACACCACACTTACATCCTTCATTTTATACACCTACCAATAACTCTGGACTTAAGCAAGGGCTGTGTGCCCATACCACTTAATACTTCACCTGTCCATACGCTGTACATGCAAAACTAACTAAATATTTATGGTAAAAAATATCTAGTGAGATAATTGTAATTTCAAGCCATGCGGAATAAAGACAAGTACACATTGCTTTTTACAAAGGCCTTTGGTCACTGCAGGTCCGCTCCTCGGGGTGGGGACAATCCGCTTTCCTCAGTGCTCCAGCTGAGTGAGGTAATACTCGAAACAATTCTGCCCTTCCACATACCTGTGCGACACTGACAGCACAAGAACAAAGGACAGAAACAGTCTGAACTGGGTACACATTGCTTTTTACAAAAGGTCTTTGGTCACCAAAGGGGCACGTTATTTGTACAGGCCTCCCTTACATCTTCCTGCTGGGTCATTGCAGTAGGTGGCGATCCATCCTGCCAGGGAGGTGGGGACCAGAGTTCTAGTCGAGTGAGATTGCACTTGAAACGATTCTGCTCTTCCACTCTGCATATCTGTGCGACACTGACAGGACAGAAACAGGCTCAACTGAGAAAACACACTCCAAGTGGCTGTGGCAGCCTTCCTCATTTCGACCAATTACTGGCGAGAAAGCAGGCACACCCATCACATTAAAATGTCAATTTCACATTTTTGCTGCCAAATGACCCCTGTGGGTGACTACACCTGTAATTTAACTTATGTTAAAAGTCAATTTGCACGTTCAGCACCCCTTGGCAGTTTTCAAAAATGTACATTTCTTGTTCCTTATACTGCATACGTGCATAGTAATACAAATAACAGCCTGGTTACTATATGTCACTGAATTCAAATTTAGCCAAAGCACTCCTGTTACATCATATGTGATATTATTTTTACGTAGCCATAAGCCCTAATAAAACTAATACTAACAGTAGTGATGTAATAATATTTATGCAGCCCTAATGACTGCTCCCCTGCACAAATAACTTTTATAAACACTGCCCTAGGCGCCTGTGTCACCGGTAGAGTTGACCAGCCCTTACTATAACTGCTCTGCACCCTGCTCTGGGTTGTGGCCAGGGGACTAGCGTGCACCAACCACACCATTAATCAAACACGACAGGAATACTCTCATACATACAAGGAATAAACCACTAGAAGCAATTTTGTGTGACGACACTTTCCCAATGTGTGATATATGGATACTCTTCATCTTTGCTTATTTCAATCTATTTCATTTAGCTGTATATAGACACTCCTCTACTTACACACTTGCAGACAGACAGAGAGGAACGCAAGTCCTAATTCTGCCTAGTATGGCTTCTGGCCAGCATCCTACTTCTTTCTACCTGCGTACACCCTTAAAATAAAACATTTCAAGTTACAGACAGCTGTTCGCGAGTAGAGGAGTGGTTTCCTCTGGGATTTATAAAGTTTTCTGACTCTGATTCTAAATGAGGGAAAGCGCTCGCTCCTGCTGTCTAGCTTGCGCCTGACCAATCACGACACACCCTCTACACCGGTGTCTCAAGCTCGACGGGGATGATAATTCCCCCGGCCTGTAGCAGCAGGTGCCCCGGGCTACTTCTTCTGGGTGGTATCTGCTGTTGTGACTGCATGCGGGGAGCAGGAGCGTAACGCTGGCGCTTACGTAACACGCTATCGCCAAAGTTTAGGCTACCATTCCGTGATCCCAGCTCTGCGGGAAACCAGCTCTTTCAGGGCCAGAATCTTTTCCCTTAGTTTCCTATAACTTTCTGTGGCCGACAGCTAAAACTCTTATTCGTTTGTTTAGATGATACCTGTACGAGGCTGGCATGTGCTACACAAAAACAGACCATACTCAAAGACTGTCGGCGGCGATGGTTAAACGATACGATACGGCCATTTATACAGGAAAAATGCAGTGACCTCACTTAAGCGTATCGCGAGATGTAAACTGTGACGCGATCCTAAACCCTAAGCCTCAAGACAGCACCGATGCTGATCCTAACCCTGATGGCAACCCGAACTCTAAAACTAACCGTAACTTCAGGCCTCTGACACCGATCCTAATAATCTCAACAGTGATCTTACAGCAATACTGACTCGTCGCTAAGAATATTGACCGTTATGTGTTGAGTAGGACATGAACTCAGACCCTCAGAAATTATGACTGAAAGCCTCACAGGTTCCTCATTTTAAGCCTTCGCTACCAGAGACAAAGTTTCACGCTGTAAACGACAGAATAGGTCGCTTATAGATTTATATACTCTACAAAAAGCACATTGAGGACTCTTCTGGTGATGATCTTAAGGGAACGAACCAGACCCGACGACCGGGTTCAGAAACACCGGATACGACATGCAAGGTTCTCCACGTACGGCCGTCGGACCTTACGGCTCACAACTGGTCATTTCGGCCTCGCTGATAGAGCCGCGCGTCATCTGAATACAGATGCAGATTGACAGCATCGTCGGGAGGCGCTGTCAAAGTACGGCGGAAAAACACAGGTTACCCATAAATGAAATACAGATTTTAGTCCAGATACTCAAACCTGAACGGCAAACCGCTGATAGTGTGGGTCCCTTCTCAGTCGCACGCGGTACATTTTGCTGCACAAAAAGTTTCTAGGCCAGACTTTTACTTCAGATAAAAACTTAAGACATTCTTTACGTACCATGTACCTAGTAGACGCTTTAATTCAGAGCGACGTTTTCTCACGATATGATATTATCACAATCTCATTAACACATCTGATGCTTCCCAAAACAGGGTGCTGTGCAACCAGTGAAGCATCGGTGTTTATTATTCAAAATGTACGCGAGGGATTCAACCGGAGCATTTCTTTGCCGTAAAAATGGATGATGCCTTCCGCTGGGTAATTTGACAGGAGGTGACTGGAGTCATTTTATCGGGGCACGACCAAAGCTGAACGGGATCCTGAAAGAGCTTCTGTTTCAAAAAACAGGGCCAGAACCATTTTGGGGGGAGAGCTGCGGCACCCTTCGCTAGCTGTGACTGTGGGGGAGGGAGTCAATTTGCTGCTCGCCGAGGAATCCCATTCATACGGGAACATTCTGTTCCATAGTCGTAAGGCCTGAGGTTTCTCATCTACAACAATTATATACTGTACAGTGACACAGACACACACACAGATAGGCAGGCTCACACGCATGCACAAACACACACACACATACGTTTGTATTAATGTCCTTGTGGGGACTCCCCATTCACCAATATGGGAAAAAAAAATTTCCCCACAGTTCACCCATGGAGCCAGGGAGTAACCAGATTATGGGAGAATGACTGCCTTCGTTATGAATATTGCATACAGTTTCATTTAGACATACTTGCCTTAAATTTTCAATCTACATTTCTGTATGATCGCTCTCTGCACACGAGGCTACAGGTTAAAAAAAAAAAAAAGAAGTTTGACCTGAGCAGACTTTCACATGCCTAGTAATGTCTAACTCTCATTTTCACCATCCATCTGCAAGAAAGAAATGTTCTGTGACATTACAGCATTCAGAACCAAAAAGGCGGTGCGACGTCGAGAAGATAAAAAAAAAACTAAACTTATAAAAGGAACCTACGTTTAAAGACCCCTCACTCATGCATAAAGCAAAGCAGGGCAGTAACACCCCCGCGAGCCCGCTAAGGTGATACAGTGTGTCACCGTGACTCGGTAATTAGCCAAACTGCGTGACAGTACATGACCAATCGCCTTGCTGACGCAACAGGGCACCTAAATCCACCAAATTGTTATACGTTCTGCTTACTCAAAGTACACAGCTGTCATGGGAGACATTCAGGAAAACTTCATCAAAAGTATTCTATTTAGAAACAAACAATTTGTTTGTTTATTTTTGTCGCTTATTATCTCAGCTAGCATGACGTTACAAGAATACAGAATACTTATGCACCTACGAGGAATTCTTCCGACTTCCACGAGATGGCGCTAAATCCAAAGAGACTTAGCCAAAACAGCGATATGGGATATTAAACATTAAACGAAATGTCTGAAAACATTTTGACTGCAATTTTTTTTAGGACCGCTTATTAAATTTTGCATTTTATTTTAGGCCTCCGTTACAGTCTCGAAACACATTTCGTACAGCGCGGCTCAAGTGGTCACATTATATGTGAAATGAGTTCTGGGAACTGCTCCGTTATGCAGATGAGGTTTGGGGCGGGGTGAGGGGGGCCATCAGATGATTTAAGTGAATCGGAATCAGCGCCTTGACCTCAGAGAATAAATTATCTCGAGTACACTTATTAGTTTAAAATACAATCCCATCACTGTTCACCATTGCCCTTGCAATTAAATAGGCTTATGCAAACCTAGGCTGCCAAACCGTCAGTTTTCTTGACCAAAGTCGGTCGTACTGCCGCTGAATGCTTTGCATAGCTTCGAAAGGCATGCGCTGGCAATGGAGTGAATTCGTTCAGCCGGCGGGGACAGCTTGGTACTAACCACCCCTAAATCAAAACCCACTTTACCTTTTGTGCTCTGACTTCAAAGTCTCTTGATTCTTTATCGAGCTGCCTGGTCCATCATCCAAATAGAAGATTATGCACCTGAACAAACTGAGAGCATCAGAATTTTTTTGGAAGCCGGTGGGACCCGAGTCAGAACGCGGCCGGACATCAGGGGTCCTATTCTACACACGCGTGATATATTTTACATACATGTCAAATTGTATTACAGTAGAGCAGGTCCCCAGTACATCTGTTAATAGATACCTCAGTTTTTTCATATTTATAAAACACCCATATATGTGGCAAAGCCGATCCACTGGCTCTTCCGATATTTTGATTAGGGTGCCGGTCCCTCGTCTGCCTGACCTGACCCGAGTGATGAGCCAGAAAACAGACCTGTGATCTCTCACCTCAGCCAGGCACCTCCCAGACGCCCGTGTCCTGCCGTCATCCGCATCCCTGATTGGTCTGCTGCCCGTGGAGAACATCCACGTTGTCTAATGCAGTGTTCACACTTTCCACATAAAAAGTGCGAGGAAGCCTCTTTTCTTAGCATCCCGCTCAATAGGCCCTGATTATCATGCATTTTTCCAGATTCCCTGCCCATAGGGTTTCCGTGAGGTTCCGCAGGTTATTTCGCGCAAGCGCTAATCGCAACTACGCGACACACAATGCCAAAGCCGCAGCTCAGACTCCTTAACATCACGGGACGAGCTGCACCGGCAGCTTCCCTGTTACGTCATTCCTCAGCCCTTTCGATCGCTCGTGTGAAAGGGGCGCCCCCTCACCTCCGCACATGCCCCCCATGTGGACTGGCCTGGAAATGGTAGCGTGGGACGCTCCGTGGCCTTGTTGGATTTGGCCATCGGGAACCGGGACGGGGAACGTACCTGGGGGGAACGGGTGCAGGAGCACGGGTGCAGGGGAGGGGGTCAGTATCCCAGTCCGTGCTCAGAGAGACGTCCGGCGCATGCCAGCTTGGTGAAGCTCTGACATGCGCGGTTTGCACAGATACAGACAGTGCCTCATGCTCCAGGGGCTGTTTGAAAAGCGCCTGCCGGGTTTTCTTGCACGTATTCTACCCCAGAAAAACAGAGCGAGGCTTATGCTTGGCTGCTCTGAAGGCCTGCCAGTTCAAAGCCGGTGGGTGATAATTGATTCCCGTTCACAAAATCATATAAACACCATGGTCTCTAAGCACATGCAGGCTTGCTTTGTCAAAACAAAAGCTTATATCCTTTTAAAACATTAAATCCACCATACCCCGTTTCACGGAAAAAAGAAAACACGTGACGATGAAGGCCTGGCTTCTTCCGGCCGACGCAGATCGCACCCGCGGTTCCAGACGATGGACACGCTTGAGCTAGACCGTGTCGTACGCCAGATATTGATTAAATCCACAGGCAGACGAGATGCGGTGGCGAGATAGTGGCTTCTGCGTTCTTACAAACGACGACTCGTTAGCTGATGTAAGATCTAATTATCACATTAATAAACAAATGTCTCTCTGGGTTACCGTGAGAGACTGTCACTTAGATCCTCCATAGCCTGCATCCACTCTTTTTTGCCATTACTGCTTGCGGAGAAGAAAACAAAGGTATGGATTTCACGTTCCGGCAATTCTGACTCCTAGGTTACCCGTTACCTAATGCCCATAAATAACGCGTCGTACTTAATAGCTGGGGGCAGACCGCTTCGAGGCTTAGAGCGACTGGGCCGACGTTTTATTTGAGTGTGTTTGCTATTTATTCAGTCAAATGTTTTATGAAAGAAATGCAGATTATTACATGAATAGCTCTGATCGCTTCGCAGGTATTTTTACTCAAGGCGATCTACTTATAGCCAACTTTATTTCCAGATCGTTTTCTGAGGCGACTCAGAGTCTTTTGTGTGAAAGATCTCATTCTGCAACTTTATGGCAGAGATATGACTTTTGCCTCGCGCTTTGTCTCACCGTAGTCAGGGCTGTGAAATAGCCCGTGGTCAGGAAGGCAAATGGAAACACGTGACTGCAGGCTGTGCGGGGAATAGGATCTCTACGCCCTATTCAGGGGAAATGGGGTTGGTAGTGATAAGCGGGAGACTACAAAATAATTAAACATGAATATAAAATTGCCCTTTTGATAGGTTGGCTGACTATGAGCTTTACTAAGGGCTGAAAATCAGAACACACCACTTAACGGAGGAACGCGTCAAATTAATCGGCCTGCCAAAGTGAGGCTTGTGGGAGTTTGACCTTAAGCAAAAATGTTCAGAGGGCAGAAAAAGAACGATTGGTTCAGAGAGATAACTGATCACATTACACAGGAGGTGGATCCAAGCAACTGAAGGAGGCTGGTCCAACCAATCAGATGTCTTTGTCCGGCCTCCTCTATTTCCTTGTACCCATTTACTCTACAATCTCATCGGTTATCTCTCCGAACCGATAATTTTTTGTTCTGCCCATTCACACACACAGATAGGCAGGCTCACACGCATTCACACACACAGATATGCAGGCTCACATGCATTCACACACACAGATAGGCAGGCTCACATGCATTCACACACACAGATGGGCAGGCTCACATGCATTCACACACACAGATATGCAGGCTCACATGCATTCACACACACAGATATGCAGGCTCACATGCATACACACACAGATATGCAGGCTCACACACATTCACACACACAGATATGCAGGCTCACACGCATTCACACACACAGATAGGCAGGCTCACACACATTCACACACACAGATAGGCAGGCTCACACGCATTTACACACACAGATAGGCAGGCTCACACGCATTCACACATGCAGATGGGCAGGCTCACACGCATACAAGCACACATATGGGCAGGCTCACACGCACACAAGCACACAGATGGGTAGGCAAACACACACACAAGCACACAGATGGGCAGGCAGACACGCATAGAAGATCACAGATGGGCAGGCTCACACGCATAGAAGGACACAGATGGGCAGGCTCACACGCATTCACACACACAGATGGGCAGGCTCACACACATTCACACACACAGATAGGTAGGCTCACACAGGTGGGCAGGCTCACACACATACACGCACACAGATGGGCAGGCTAACAAACATTCACACACACACAGATAGGTAGGCTCACACAGATATGCAGGCTCACACACATTCACACAGAGTGATGGGCAGGCTCACACGCATATACACACACAGATGGGCAGGCTCACACGCATGCACACACACAGATGGGCAGGCTCACACGCATTCACACACAGATATGCAGGTTCACATGCATGCACACACACACACAGATATGCAGGCTCACACATATGCAGACACACAGATAGGCAGGCTCAGACACATTCACACATATAGATGGGTAGGCTCACACGCATACATAGACACAGATAGGCAGGCTCACACGCATTCACACACACAGATGGGCAGGCTCACACGCATTCACACACACACAGATGGGCAGGCTCACACGCATTCACACACACACAGATGGGCAGGCTCACACGCATTCACACACACACAGATGGGCAGGCTCACACACATGAGCACACACACAGATGGGCAGGCTCACACGCATTCACACACACAGATGGGCAGGCTCACACGCATACACGCAAACAGATATGCAGGCTCACACGCATCCACACACACAGATGGGCAGGCTCACACGCATTCACACACACAGATGGGCAGGCTCACACGCATACACACACACAGATGGGCAGGCAGACACGCATAGAAGCTCACAGATGGGCAGGCTCACACGCATAGAAGGACACAGATGGGCAGGCTCACACGCATTCACACACACAGATGGGCAGGCTCACACGCATTCACACACACAGATGGGCAGGCTCACACGCATTCACACACACAGATGGGCAGGCTCACACGCATTCACACACACAGATGGGCAGGCTCACACGCATTCACACACACAGATGGGCAGGCTCACACGCATTCACACACACAGATGGGCAGGCTCACACGCATTCACACACACAGATGGGCAGGCTCACACACATTCACACACACAGATTGGTAGGCTCACACTCATACACACAAACAGATATGCAGGCTCACATGCATTCACACATACAGATAGGCAGGCACACACATACACACACAGATACACAGGCACACACATACACACACAGATACACACAGAGATACCACACACACAGATATGCAGGCTCACACACACATGCATACACACAGATAGGCAGGCTCACACAGGTGGGCAGGCTCACACACATACACGCACACAGATGGGCAGGCTAACAAACATACACACACACAGATAGGTAGGCTCACACAGATATGCAGGCTCACATGCATTCACACACACAGATAGGCAGGCTCACATGCATCCAGACACACAGATATGCAGGCTCACATGCATTCACACACACAGATATGCAGGCTCACACGCATTCACACACACAGATATGCAGGCTCACACGCATTCACACACACAGATATGCAGGCTCACACGCATACACACACACAGATATGCAGGCTCACACGCATTCACACACACAGATATGCAGGCTCACACGCATTCACACACACAGATAGGCAGGCTCACACGCATTCACACACACAGATAGGCAGGCTCACACACATTCACACACACAGATAGGCAGGCTCACACGCATTCACACATGCAGATGGGCAGGCTCACAAGCACACAGATGGGTAGGCAAACACACACACAAGCACACAGATGGGCAGGCTGACACGCATAGAAGGACACAGATGGGCAGGCTCACACGCATTCACACACATAGATGGGCAGGCTCACACACATTCACACACACAGATGGGTAGGCTCACACTCATACACACAAACAGGTATGCAGGCTCACATGCCTTCACACATACAGATAGGCAGGCACACACATACACACACAGATATACACAGAGATACCACACACACAGATATGCAGGCTCACATGCATTCACACACACAGATATGCAGGCTCACATGCATTCACACACACAGATATGCAGGCTCACATGCCTTCACACATACAGATAGGCAGGCACACACATACACACACAGATATACACAGAGATACCACACACACAGATATGCAGGCTCACACACACATCCATACACACAGATAGGCAGGCTCACACAGGTGGGCAGGCTCACACACATACACGCACACAGATGGGCAGGCTAACAAACATACACACACACACAGATAGGTAGGCTCACACAGATATGCAGGCTCACACGCATTCACACACAGTGATGGGCAGGCTCACACGCATATACACACACAGATGGGCAGGCTCACACGCATGCACACACACAGATGGGCAGGCTCACACGCATTCACACACAGTGATGGGCATGCTGACACGCATACACACACACAGATGGGCAGGCTCACACGCACACAAGCACACATATGGGCAGGCTCACACGCACACAAGCACACAGATGGGTAGGCAGACACACACACAAGCTCACAGATGGGCAGGCTCACACACATAGAAGGACACAGATGGGCAGGCTCACACGCATTCACACACACAGATGGGCAGGCACACACGCATACACGCAAACAGGTATGCAGGCTCACATGCCTTCACACATACAGATAGGCAGGCACACACATACACACACAGATACCACACACATAGATATGCAGGCTCACACACACATGCATACACACAGATAGGCAGGCTAACAAACATACACACACACAGATAGGTAGGCTCACACAGATATGCAGGCTCACACGCATTCACACACAGTGATGGGCAGGCTCACACGCATACACACACACATATAGGCAGGCTCACATGCATTCACACACAGTGATGGGCATGCTGACACGCATATACACACACAGATGGGCAGGCTCACACGCATACAAGCACACAGATGGCCAGGCTCACACGCATAGACACACACAGATGGCCAGGCTCACACGCATAGACACACACAGATGGCCAGGCTCACACGCATAGACACACACAGATGGGCAGGCACACACGCACACAGATGGGCAGGCACACACACATTCACACACAGATATGCAGTTTCACACGCATGCACACACACGCACACAGATATGCAGGCTCACATGCATACACACACACAGATCCCTGATCTGTCTTTTTTTTTACCTCCCGAGATAACTGCACCCTCATAATGACTGGAATTTCCTAAATCATGCGCATGGGAAAGCATGGCCTTAGTCTGCCAAAAAATGATCAACTGCACCTGTATTTGTTTTTTCCCCTTGCACTTCAATAATTGCTTATCATCAATGAAACCCGATGCAATTTCCTTCTTTTTCTGTGTCCTATGGTCCTGCTCTGACCGAGAAGACTTTACTCGCTCGGATTAGCTACGGGAAACGCTGATTTTTGGTTGACGGCGTGAAATGGTTTGTGGGGCCGGGGACTCAGAGAATCAAAGACCGGACAGAAAGCAGAGCTCTTCCACGGAGCCTCTGGGGCACGTCGCGGTGGGCAGTGTCCAGCAGTGGGGGCCCCCCTGTGCCTTTGCTGCTGGGGTGCCGGCCCCCACGCTCCCCTTCCACCTTTGAAAGAAAATTTCTCATCTATATTCAGGCTGACCTATGAATGTACGAGCTGAACTGGCAGTAAATATCCGTATGTCAGTTTACTTCTTCCCCTCCGTGCATCGTCTCATTCTTTTTGAATGGACGGATCCGGCCAGTGCTGCGCACGTCGATTCAGGCGATAGGAGCGAAGCCAAAATCGACACTTTTCACTTTTGGCAGGGACACAAAAGTTCACACTGCGTGTTGTCTTGCAGCCTGGACTGGGACTTTGCGCTATGGATGATGTAGCGTTTAAGAAATTGCATTTGTGAACAAAAGATTGCCTTTTTAATCATCGGGACTGATGTAGCAGTGCGATTATAAGAGGTACTTAATCTGAACAGTGACACTGCAAATGGATAAAGCTGAAAGGTATACTGTAGCTTCTTCGGACAAAAGCACCGCCTACATAGACGACTGCATACTGCATACTGTGACGAATCTGGAATGTGTTCACTAAGGCCTTCTGCTGTGTCTCTAGTCTACCTGCAGTGGTGTGGACTGCCAGACGAGCAGCTCTGGCATGTGACCTGCCACACACACTGCTCCGATGCTTGTGGGACAACAGATGCCTGCAGCTAGCACGACCCCAAGGCTTGAGGCAGACGGAAGGTTCACAAGCTAATGCGCCCACCCAAACGGCTCCTATAGTCCCCCTGACCTGCATCTCTGAGCCAATTGCACAGTCTAGCCGCTGCCCCCTCCCAAAGTGAATAAATTCAGTGACCTGCGGCTTATGAGGCATAAGGGGGTGAGGTACCAAAAGTTTTCCGTCATAGTTATTTATCATCGTCATCATCACAGTAATCATCATCATCGTCGTCACCCACATCTATTGTTCCCTCTCGGAAGATATTAAAAGTAATACTGTTACACTGTAATCAAAATTCAAGAGTTTGCTCTCATTCTACATAAAAATAAATTGAAGAAAATAAAAATAAATAACTTATTAGTCAACAAACTTTAGGCAGTGTGAACTGAATGCGAGATGACAGGCATCCAATGAGTCAGAAGTCACACATTATGTAGCGGTCACATGCTTGTGGCTGGGGAGGGGGTGGGGTTATCACCCTTATTTCAGTTTTGGCATCAAGTTCTTGCCAACATCAATTACTGACAAACTTGGGCAGTTTGAAGGCCAGGGGCAAAAGAGTAAAAAAGGGCAGCTATTGCACCATGTTTGCTCACTTGGAAGGACACACCAAAGGCTACTTCATCATGTTTGCTCACTTGGAAGGACACACCAAAGGCTACTTCATCATGTTTGCTCACTTGGAAGGACACACCAAAGGCTACTTCATCATGTTTGCTCACTTGGAAGGACACACCAAAGGCTACTTTATATGATACTACATCACATTTTCTCCATCCTTTAGGACGATTTCCCACATTCTCACACTTGAACGGACACCCTGTACGGCGCCGCATCCCATTCGATCCACTGGAGGGGCACCTATTCGGGCACTTCGTCATGTTTCCTCGCCGCTTAGGAATTGGAGCACCCGATACAGTAAGGGCTCCAAAACTCCCAGTTTGCAGACCAGTACCGGTTTGTAGCCAGTATTACGCCAGGATACTTTCTAAATTTTCGGATATTTTCAATGTTTGGTGAAACGTCATGTTTGTATGTTCTTTTCGGATCTGAAAGTACTTTAAACGGTGAAACTGTCAATGGACGTGCCGGAAAGCCGCATCCCCTGCCCCTAAATTTTTTGTATGACATGAACCGGTCCACAGACATGAAAACTCTTCTTATACAGCACTGCATCCTATTTTAATCACTGTTTAGACCATTGTACGGGCACCTTATAGGGCACTGCATCACATTTTCTCCACTCATCAAGACACTTTATCAACATCATCATCATACTATCTAACACAAAGGGGGCACCTTAAAGGGCACTCAAGCATTTTTGTTTTCACATGAAGGGCAGCCAATAGTGGCATTTTTGCCAGTACAGAAGACGCCTTTAGTAAGTTTTTATTTCAATCGTGGGGCAACCCAGGTTGCATCTAGTTCAGGAACTACGTATTATAGTAAAATGTGATTTTAAAAACAAAAAAGTAAACAAAGCTGAATTAAATTAGATTAAATGAATGATCCTAAATGACTCTGTACTCCTACTTACAATATAAAAACTGGTTAACCTACAGGTTAAAAACTTAAAAACTTGTCAGCATATTCATTTTTATTTATCTATACAAGACTTCGTGGTAGGTGGTAAAAAACAAGAGAATGAGAAGCACAGTGGCCCCACCATGTGGTCGTAGCAGATACGACACCCAGGGACCCCAGGTCCAAAGAATGCCCTTATTGTGCAGTCCTGGTGGTGTCAAACCTAAGAGAATGTAGGCTTCTCGGTCTACAGAAGTACTTAAGCATTCGATTGAACTAATTATTTCGCTAATTGGACCAATTTAGGCACAGAGGCTTGTAACAATTTAATGAGATCTGGACAAGGTGGCCACGAACAAGGTTGCTAATCAACGATATGGATTCATGGCTCTCACCCTCCATTACACACATGTGTATTTCCATTTTTTTTTGTATTAAATATACTGCCAAGCACCTTTTCTTCAAATGCAGTAGGTGAATGACCGTTTGATATTTGCCCAGTGACCCTTTCCTTAAACAACACTATATGATGGTCGAATGAAGCGTTTCTTGAGTGGAAAGAATGTAATAGGTTTTTTAAAGGGTCTTTGCACCCCCCCGTATCCATGTCCCTCCTGTGCTTCAGCTGGTTGGAGGAGGGTTTCACTCGTGCGGTGAGCATGGATTTCGCTGTGTAACACTGCTCTGGTGTTACATTTTTGGGGTTTGATTCCTCTCTACTGTTACCCTTTACAAAGCAACGAGTCACATCTTTAAAATGGGCTCAAATTTGCTTTAAATAAAAAAACAATTAATAAATCTATTAGAGTTCAGAGGAGTGGACATTTCAAGGGGGATTATATGTTAGAAGAACCGGTTGCTTTCAGGGACAACATCGGCAGTAAATCGCGCCGGCCACACGCACGTCTTTGCCAAGGAAGACTTTTA
Organism: Brienomyrus brachyistius; assembly: GCF_023856365.1. Classification (NCBI taxonomy): domain Eukaryota; kingdom Metazoa; phylum Chordata; class Actinopteri; order Osteoglossiformes; family Mormyridae; genus Brienomyrus; species Brienomyrus brachyistius. The sequence continues at coordinate 16,958,682 of NC_064545.1, forward strand.
TAACACAGAGGCTGTTTTTGGATGCTGAACCCACTGCATGCGCCATCTGACAAATTTGGGTCGGACCGTGAATACGTTAAATAGTGAACTGAGTGAATCGAGTAATTAGTGCACACCGGAGAGTGCTCACGATCTCGACGAGCGCACAATCCATTCCTTCCTTGATCTTAGAGGGTCTTTGTCCAAGATCTGCTGCTATTCTGACTGGCAGTAAATGAGGCAGTCCAAGTGGGAAATGAAAAGGTCTTTAGAGCGGCAAATAATTAGCGGTAATGCCTCCATTCACATGGAAACCAGGGGTGTCTGCAGTGGTCTTCAGCTGCTCCAGGGACACCAAAGGGTAGGGATGAAACGAGTGTGTGTGTCAGTGTGTGAGTGAGTGAGTGAGTGAATGTGCAAGTCAGCGTGCGACTGTTAGTATGTTTAGCCTAGCGATCACGTGAAAGTGACTGCTTGGCAATATGCAAAAACGTGTGTATCTATGTGAGCATGCTGAGTGTGTCCAGGAACGTGCAGGGGGGGTCCGGGGGGGTGGGGGTGCGAAGGGGGATCTGAGCACCTGCCACTTTTGCATAAACGATTAACAGTGCCTTCCTTCTGAGTCCAGAGTGGCCCTTATCGAATTTTACCAAGGGAACGATCCCCTGCATTTGCCATATTTTGCCGACTGCCTGTTTTCAATCATCGGCGGTACTCCCCCCCGCCCGTCCCCGCAGTGGACAAATTTTACAGGTCAAACGCCAAGCCCTCAAAAAGTCTCTGCTTGGCCCTGCGTGTGTCTCATAGGGACAATGTAAAACGTCCTACAGACAAAACGAGAGGTTCGGCAGCGATACAACTGTGATGCCAATACAACCATTACCCTAACCCTACCCCAAACGCTATCCATGACCTTAACACTAACCCTATTAATCGCAAAATTAAGTCATTTACAAAACATGAAAAGTGGGATACAAGTACTACCCTCACCTTATACCTCACTCACGTGGGGGCGGTGCCAATTATACTTATTAGCTTTCGTACACACTTTTAAAAATTATTTTTAAACGCAGTTTTGCTGCACAATGCTTTCTCCCCCCCATAACAACTTTCTAAGCCCAGCTCTAACCTGAACTGCAGTAAATATACTCAGTGCATGGCCGCTAGAGGGCGCCAAAGTAACAACGTTTCATATTACTTTTTCACGTGCCACTCCAGTCTCTTCTTTCCTTCATAAAATCACAAAATCTCTTTCAACAAAGCTAGTTTTGCAAACACGTATTAGTGTTCCTTTTTGCTCCCACAAAGGAAAAACCTCAAACCATCCCCTGCCAGGACACCGAGGCTTTTCAGGTATGAAAGCCGGAGCCCAATCATTCTGCTTTAGGGTGGGAGGTGACACGTTCGGCTCTGGCAGGGCACTCAAAGAGGTTCCGGCATGGCAAAGGCCATATTTCACTCACGCGTCCCATGAGGTTGACGACGCCCTAGAAATTCTTCTGAAAAAACAGCTACCCCAATTATGGCACGGTCCAGCTGTGGGTTTGCCCCCATACTGCTTGGCGACCCACAACCACTTCCTGTTTCACAGAATCCCCCATCCCTTTCTCAGTAGAGACCCAAAAAACAGGCCTGGATCTGTGGTAAGATTGTCAACAGGGATCAAATGGTGGTATATTAACAGCTGGACTCGTTCAGCTGCCACTAGGGCTGCTGGCAGTGTGCGGGAAATGGGAATTCAGGCTCAATGAGGTCTTCCAAGGTGTTAATGATGATCTTGGTCAACTACAGGACTCCAGTTAGTCAGTATGCTGAGATTAGAACTCACTTTGAAACTCAAACCACGATACGCATGTCGCCTGGATGTTTGTTTATCAGTGGTATTTAGGGAGGTATCCTGACGTTGGGCAGTTCTCTGCCTGCCCACCCAGCCTGACTACACATCTGCCGTCCTCACCTGCCTGCTGCTGGACCTCACCCCCCCCCTTCCCCCGCCCCCGCCCATCCTGACATCAGCTGGACCTTCTGCATTTATACCCGGACCAACCACAATTTCACTGCTTTACCTGGGATTTTGCTATTTTGCTAAATCCTCTGCTGACCCTGGAGGACGGGCTCCCGCTTTGGGTCTGCTTAGGGTTGGGCTTCCTCTAGCAGCTCCTGAGAGATACACTAATGTCATCCTCCTTTACAGAAAGTGACAGATAATTTTTCAGATAGTGCCCCTCACATGTCCACAGAGTCTCCAGTGTTTGGAGACTGCTGATACACAAGTTAAAATATCGACACGTGACAAGCAGACAAAGCCTAAGGACACTCAGTGTCCCGTGGAAGGTGATTTTAAACACGCCACGGCTGTTTTGCTGCGAGACGTCAGGTAGACACCAGACTTCTGATAAATCATGCTGGTGTCTTGCTTTCTGGTCACATGCAGAACTCTGCGAGCCAAGAACCAGATGAAGTGAGTCATTTTGTCTCATAAATAACTGATGTCAAGGACAGCAGCTCATTCAATTATTCATGGGCCTGAAAGATCTTAAAATGAGACTGACACTGTTTTAAATTTAGCTCCTCCTTAATTCACCCTGTAAACAGAGGGATTCTGGAGCAAAGACGCACCGGAATGAAACGACCGTGATTCAACTTCCTAGGATGACAATGGAGGAGCTGTGGACATCTACAGTAAGATGTCCTCCTGAACCTGGGCAGGGTTTACGTCTATCAAAAGATCAGAAAGATCCTCAGAACGCAGGGATTGGAAGAAAGGGCTTCTTGACAAATGTGTTTTACTGAAAGTGGTGTGAAATTAGAACAAAGCAAAGGATACCAAGATGGCTGCTGGAGCGTTTGGTGCAGGTCTGAACATCTGAAAGGGGCTTGTCCTGCCAATGTAACAGCCTCACTCTAACGAAACGCCCAGTCTTTGCCTACTGCCACATTCACAGATTGTGGACAAAGGTTCCATCGGGGACAAGGTTAGAAATGAGTTTGATTCTGATCCCCAGGCTCTCAGTGGGAATGAGGCTCATGTAGGAAACGGTGAACCTCCCAGCCCTGTCGGACCTTGGGTGCCGTCAGGACTCACGTCCTCCCCTCCTCGTGTTTTGCTGGCATCATGTGAGTAGGCGCCTCCTGAGACGAGCAAAGACAGATGTCATTACCTTTACGGGATGGACCTGACAGCCGTCTGCCTGGACGAGGCCCTATGGACCAGTAATGCTGCAGAGGAAAATCCCCCGTGTGCCGGGGGACAGACAGTTTAGAGCAACTGATAGATGCTATCGGCAAATTCTAAAGAATATTGATCCTGCGACTCTTCCGCTCCTGTCCGTTCCTATTCCCCCGGAAGCTCATCCCATCTGCGGATGTGACTGCACCTCGGGAAGGATTTCCGTGTGCACTGGGATGCATGCAAGCATGAGGAGATAAAGCAGGTTGACACTGCCGCCCAGGCAACTTAGCCCCACGATGAACTATTTTTCTTTCGTTTAATAACTCGCGCATCTTCAAAATGCCACAAAAAATGCTTCTGCCCATTGCAGAGACGTGGCGTCCACGAATGTGTGAAATTAACGTCATTGCTCATGTTTGCATCTGAAGGGAACTTTGAGGGAATCGAATTCATTAGTGGATATTTCCTTGATGCGTGTGGTTATTCATATTTTGCAACAGCCTGGCCTTTCAGCGTGGTCACATCAATTTGTCTTCCTTTCAAGCAAACAATTCTGCTGGGTAAATGACAGAATGCCTAATGCTTCAGTACAAAGGCAACATCCAACGAGCGAAACACAGGTATGCGTTTACATATTCATGAAGATCACGTGGGAGCAGGTAATAATGAGTGTGTCAAACAAGATTAAGGAGACTGACCTTTCTTGACCTTTCAAGCAGAGGGAATGACATCGGTTGATGACTCCTAAAATGAGGCGTTTTGTTCCATTTCGTCACTACTCAAGAGGTAATGGCCAGCATGCGGTGTCTTTGGAACTGGCTCTCAGAATTAAAAAGGGAGACGGTGGGATCTGGAGAGGCTGCGCTGATGGAGATTGCGTGTGAAAAATGAATTCGATGCCGTGGACATTTGCATCACCAAACAGGAATTATGATCATCCACACATCATGTGCAGATTTAAAGTCTTCTGTTCATTTATGATTCCCCACGTCGGGAAGCTGCCCATATATAAATATATATATCCAGAGACAAAATTCACACTGTAGTGCACAAGCTGGTTCGCAGGGACCAACAAGCGGTCCATGTATTTGCTCGCTCCCAGCTTCCTGCCAGACAGTCCACATTGGGGACTGTCTGCAGGTCCCCAATGACCGGACTGGAAAACACTGCTATAGTATGTGAACGTGCTGAGTTTGCCCTCTTCCTCTGGCTGTTTGCATGTTGTGGGATTAGAGTTGTGTCCGGAGGAACAAAAGTCCACTGTCAGTCACAAACATGGCACTTCTCAATCATAAGAAAGCCAGACTTGTCATATGTGATGGGAAATCTGTCCCTCGACCTAAAACCAGCTGCCACGCCAGACCATCTCTTGCAAATGAAATGATAAACAAAAGACCTGAATCATGCCTTTGGAGTTCTGCTAACAATTTAATCGCCGTTGCTAACCGAGTTCTGCTAACAGTTAATATTAACATCAATGACTTCATTATGTTACTTGAACACCTATTTCTATAGATAAAGAAATATATACTAAGGAAATTAAAAATAATAAATAAAGAGTGATTTCAAAATGTAGACCTGTGGAGTAAGTAAGATGATAGCATCTCAGTTGGGAAAACCTGGTTCATCCAAACAACACCTCTGACTGGGGTAGGTATTTATTCTCTTCATATCCATCCATCCATCCATCCATCCATCCATCCATCCATCCAACCAACCAACCATCAACCACTTATCCAGTATGAGGTCCCGGTGATCCCAAATGGCACACATCAGACAAAGGACATCATTTCACCACAGGACACACACACACGTCGGGTAAACATATCTTTTTTGGGACTGCTCATTCATTTCTATGGGGCTAACCTTAACTATGACAACCTTAACCCCTACCCAGCCCTAACCATAACCATAAGTAACCGAGCAACTGGTCCCCATAAGGGAAAAAAATGGGTATTCACACTGTGGGGACATTGTGTCCCCATAAGCTATGGTATACCTGCTCACACACACACACACACACACACACACACACACACACACACATTTGAACCCTAAACCCTTGAGGTTGGGGTCATACTGCTACCTGCAGAACCACCAAGTCATTCCATTCATATTCTTTACATGCTGTGCTTAATTTCACAGAATTGTATGATTAACAGCACAGAGACAAATGCATTCTGACGCACAGAACATAATGTAAGTCCAAAATTGCAGAAACTATCATGATTTAGAAGCGAAGGATAACAGCGGAGAAAAAGGGTATCTATTGTTGATTAAAGTTGCAGAGACATTCAGCAGCTGGTAACAATTTGTGGCAGCGTAAGCGTATGTATTAAAAGCATCTGTCGGAGGACTGCACACAGCAGCAACAGCAAAGTCACACACACTGTCCGAGGAATCATCTCCTGTTTCCCGGCCAAGATCCAGCCGTCAGCGTGAGGCAGACAGAGGGAAGAGCAGAGGGAAGAGTACAGTGCAGCGACATCACACAGCAGCAGTTAAAGGGGAAGCAAGAAAGCCAGGGGTACGTTAATGCACAGGGTTACCCGGGCTGAAGCCCAGGGGCCTCCACTAAAAAGAGGCCACCACCCCTCCCGTCGACGACTTTTCCTGTTGCCCGTCCGACAATGACACCATCACAGAAAGCAGTAAGGGGACCTCTGACAGCTCAAACAGCACAGGGAACTCTGATCATTTGTAAGATTTCTTCTGGTCAGCACACCTGTCTATCTATGCATCTCTCAGATGGTCAGTGGTTTGAATCCCATCCTAGCCAGATCTCCACTGGGCCCTTTAGCGAGGCCCTTAGGGCCCCAAAATGCTCCAGGGGTGAAACATAAATGGCTGAGACTGTGCTTGGACTCCTGGGTTTGCTTTCAGCAGTATATATATATATATATGTGTGTGTGTGTGTCTCAAAGGACGGCATGATGGGATATGTGACTATAAGCATTTCCAGTGAACCTGTACTTGTGCAAATGGCAAATAAAACATCACTTCATTTCTATCTAACTGAATGTGATGAATGTCTAAGAAGATGTCAGGTCTACAGACAGTGTCTCAAGGTCTTGGCAGTGAGAAAGATTAAAAATGCATATTCCAGCTGTTTATCCAGTACCGGGTCCTGGGGGGAGATGGGGGAGGGACATATAGAGTCTGTTTTATATTATTAGAAACTGGCTACATGTGAATGAAGGTGCTCGTCACAAGACTTTGCCTTGTTTGCCGAGATGTCGATGTCTTATGCAGACTGTAAAAACACGCAAAAAATGCAGGCAGAGTCACCAGGAGGATAATCCCACGTGAACACCAGAGTGAATAAACGTGACATGAGCAGAATACAGTGTGAGCAGAAACGCTGCACACTACACCAGCACAACACAGATAACCGAAACCTAACAGGTAAGAGCAGACCTCCAAAGACACAGGGGTGACCTTCCCGAAGCCGCACGCGGCTCGAACCTGTCAGTGAGTTGCCATGTTTGATTTTTTTTTTTTTTTTAGCGTAATCTGTGCGTCCGCGTTAATCCAGCGTGAGGGTCTGGCTAATTCCAACACGCGAGCTGTACCAGTCCCTCCACAGCCAGGAAGGGTACGGCCAGGGATGTGACCTGAAGACCCCTTTGCACACTTACCTTGCATGGAATTCATTTGAGGGAAATAACCACTGCTGGAAAAAAAAAAAAGTTAATTACGACACATAAATAAAGTGTGTCTTTTAATTTTCTTAAAAGATGTTTTTCATCTATTCTACTGAGTGTATTTAAAATGTACGACTAGGAAGCAAAGCAGCAAGGTTGCTTGCTGGAAAGCACTGCGACTGCAAACATCTGCAGAAGGCCAGCCCCCGCAGTCGGGCTCCAGGCTCTCCCCAGACCTGGGTAACTGACCAAGGATGAACAGAAGATGAAAAGATGGAGGCTGAAGGATACGATAAGGGGAGAAAGCAGAGAGGTCTGCAGTGGACTGGCTCCGCCTCACAGGGTCTCACAGATCAGAAGCTGGTTCATCAATTCCGGGTCCAGCTGCGCCATACCAGAAAGGCGTGGCAGGGCACTGCTTCACCTTTGTGTGACCCTTGGCTTTTTCACGCAGGTTTTGACTGTCCAGTTGCTGGTACTCCCCCCTTCTGGCCTTTGGTTAAACCTCGTGCAGCCAGTGTTATGTCAGTCACTGCCTCTGCCAGTTCCAGTGCAGACAGTGAGACGTGATCCCCTTTGGTGAGAGCCAGACATAGTTCAGTCTGCAGGCTCGGTGCCTATCAGCCGTCCTCCTTCTGCTCTGCTGCGGACACTTTGCCCGGGTGATTACCGGGACTTATTAGCTTATTAAGCAGCCTGACCATGTCCACTTGACCTTTCCTGCATTCCTGACATCAGCATTTGTTGCCGTCACCATTTGTCCCTGGCACACTCCCTGCGCACCCCTGCACATCCCCTGCGCACTCCCTGCACATCCCCTGCACACTCCCTGCACATCCCCTGCACACTCCCTGCACATCCCCTGCACGTCCTCGCAAGCCTTCTTATTATTAAAATGCTGAATGGACTGAATTGAGTCGCATTAAACCGAGGATAAATGCGCCACACGCAGCTTCTCCTCGAGCCACCTGCGTCACCCCGTCCGTGTGTAACCCCCCCAGCCTGCCACCCCTGGATGAAAAGGCACAGGATGGCCTCGGCCCCTAATTAAAAGGTTTATCGGGCATGTGCAGTAAAGTGATCTGTGCAGGGAGACAGGCAAGACGGAGGACACCATTAATGTGAGTGGCCCTATCAGCGAGGGAGCATGCAGCTGACTGTCACCTCTCACAGCACACGGCGGGGAAATGCCACCTGCACTACACGCTATCAGACAGACATTTCAGTGAAACAAAAATTTAAACAAAACATTAAAAAACACTGCAGGGTAGCACTTTCTATGAATGCCATGTCTATAAGAATTTATGAACACATTCATAACACATTAAAATGCATTCATAGAGCATTATAAACATGGCTATAAATATTTATAAAAAGGCAAAACACATTACAGCCATGTTTATTATGCATTATGACCACCTCATGAAGCTCTCATCTACAATGCATTCCTTCATAATGCAGTGCAAAGCATCCATAATTCTTATAGCAATCATTATAATGTATTACGAAAGTATCTATAGTGCATTGTAGATGAGAGCTTCATTGGAGCTTGTGAAGTATTGTAATCACCATTATAATGCCTTATGATTTTCAATAGAAGATGCTGTTATGCTTTATTAATTCTTATACCAGTCATTATAATGCATTATGAAGGTATCATTAGTGCATTATAGATGAGAGCTTCAATTAAAGTGTTACCAATACACTATCTTCATATCAAATGTTTATAATAAATTATGAAGGTGTCTTTGCATTATAGATGATAGCTTCATGTAAACTGTCACCATGCTCTCTTTACACACAGATTCCTTTAGATATACTGTAGATATAGATATACAGAATATATGCTACCACTGTCGCCTGGGGTGGGAGGAGAACAAAGCCAGCACCCCCAAAAGGCTGAGTTAAGTGGCTGTTAATGTTCACTCACATTTCCTTCCCTGACTGATCTTTGCTTCGGCATCATCCCAGTTTGTTCCAGCACATGCACCAGTAAACTCCTGCATGTGCATTGGCATGTTCTTGCACATGCATCAGCGTGCTCCTACTGTACACATGTACCAGTGTGCTCCTGTACGTGCATCGACGTGCTCCAACTGTACACATGCACCGGTGTGCTCCTGTACGTGCATCGGCGTGCTACTGTACACATGCACCAGTGTGTTCCTGTACGTGCATCGACGTGCTGTGCTCCTACTGTACACATGTACCAGTGTGCTCCTGTACGTGCATCGACGTGCTCCAACTGTACACATGCACCGGTGTGCTCCTGTACGTGCATCGGCGTGCTACTGTACACATGCACCAGTGTGTTCCTGTACGTGCATCGACGTGCTGTGCTCCTACTGTACACATGCACCAGTGTGCTCCTGTACGTGCATCGACGTGCTCCGACTGTACACATGCACCAGTGTGCTCCTGTACATGCACCGGTGTGCTCCTGTACGTGCATCAGCGTGCTCCTACTGTACAGATGCACCGGTGTGCTCCTACTGTACAGATGCACCGGTGTGCTCCTACTGTACACATGCACTGGTGTGTTCCTTTTTTCCACCCACCACTGGACATGGCCAGACCCTGATGCCTGACCAGTTTTCCCTGTCTTTCCCTACTGTTTATGGCAAAACGACCGCCTTTTGTGTTTGTCCCTCCCGACTCCCATCCCAAAATAAACCAGGCGCTTCCTCCGGCAGCTGCCAAGTGACTCTGTTGTACCAGCCACCTGCTGAGAGACTAACACAGTTAAAGCCGGCTTGGGTTAGCTTTTCCAGACAGGCCCAGTTTCAGCACCAGTCTGTGGAAATACATGGACGCCTGTCAGCCCATGTCCGGCCACTGCCCCCCCCTCCCCCATTTTCCTCTCTTCTATCCCTCTCTCCCCCTCTCTCTCCCCCATTCTGTCCCTCTTCCTCTCACCCTCTCCCCCCCCCCCCGCCCTGTCCCTCCCGCATCATCTCCAGTGGTCTTAGATCCGAAAGCGGAAAGGCACTAAAACGGGGGATTGTGCTCTCACCCAGGTACTCCTAGTCCTTCTCCAGGAGATCTTATGGAAAACAGAAATGGAACCATGCCGGCTGGAAACATCTGCAGGGACTGACGGTGGGCTTGTGTGAACATCTATCTTCTCAGGCTCAGTCAACTTACTTGATCTTTCCCCTACAATCACACAAGGTACAAAATATGACCACCCTTTTTACCTGTAATACCTGAATATTCATAGCATCCATCCATACAGATAAACCATTATTTTTCAAATTATTAATTATAAAAATATGTACATCTATCGTCCAAGAACATGGTCATAAAGAAGAATATGTCTTACTCATTCAGTGTGACAGAGGCCTCTCAATGATGATGTATGATAATTTTGTAATGCACAAAGCAACACCTGCTTTTGTGGTAAAGTTACACTGTTCTCAACATTTCATTACTGTTGCTCTGATGGAGAGATTTTGGCATTTCTTTATATAAAGGGTGTTCTATCTGCCAATCAAATCACCGTTAATGAGTGCTTTATAGAACTCCACTGTCTAATTTGTCAAATTTTCAGCTAATCAGCCACATTAGATGGAGTCGTATGTAAGCTAGAGGAGCCGGAAAGGGAAAACACTTCACTCATAGCAACCTGTCCTCGCAGGAGTGAAAATCATTTCGCAGCATGATGGGGAGTCAGCAGCGGGAATTACGAAACCCTCCCAGGTGGCGTGTCACGAGGCTCCGTGGAAAGCTGCCAAATTAGCGCCCAAAGGAAAACGAAAAGGCATGGAGACGCAATCCTTTACGGAAGGGCTCGTCCGCCTCAGAGCGATGTGCACGACCTCTGCCGATAAGAGGCCGAGGGCAGGACCGTTCCCCAAATCCGAGCTACGCCTTTAATTAGACTTCCCTTTGAGTTATGCGGTTTCTGAAGTACATCACAGCTGACGGCAGCATTTCGGTGAGGCTTAACAGACAAAGTTGGCCCATTCGTTTGATTGTGGCTTCAGGCCTCTCCTCCTCCACAGGCTACACAGCGGCACCCATTCCAAAGTTAAGGGCCACCATAATATATTTTACTCTTGGTTCATAGTAGCTGGGTGTGATAAAAGGATGCAGGTTGCGTCATTCTGTGGACCAACACACTTTGTTACTCCCCCCCCCCCCCCCCCCCACCGTACCCATCAAGCTTTCAGCTACATTTTACACCTCAGTGAAGCCACTGGATGAAGACACCAGGACTCTAGCACGTGACGTGTTTGTAATGACACCATTCTTCAAGAAAAATAATCCTTTGGAGCAGGTAGCGTCCGTTTGTGAGAAGCCAAGACTGGGAGGGCTCTCAACAAAGAGCGACAGTACAACAGTATGAAGGAAAAAATATGGCGTCGTCCAATGGATTCATTATTGGGAGAGAGGTTGGGCCCCAGGAGAGCAGAAGAGGGGTCGTGAACCCAAAGCTTCAATTCAAAAATTCATTTTCAGCAGACTGACTGACAAAAGAGGAAGCTCAGTTCCATTATCAATGCCAAGATCATACGTGTGCAATCTGGGAACACCATGAAAACAACCCAGACTTCTTCTTGCGGTGGTTTTTGTCAAGTATCTAGCACAATTTTACCCAAAGCACTTGTATTTCAAACAATTTTCTTATCTGTAATGTGGGAAGGGTTTATGTGAATCCCAAGTATGTTTACACATCCTGTAGTTCACCACAGGGAAATCTGAAATTAAACCCAATTTAATAAAGTGTTAGATAACAACAAAGACATCCCACAATATGTTTTCCTGAACAAACAAAAGAAATAAATTAAAAATGAGAAATATTTATGAGACAATGCAGACGTGAAGTATTATTGCAATTGACTCAGGAAATCAGAAAAATCAGTGGCGGAAGAGAGGGGGGCCGGGGAGTATCTGGGGTTCGGATCTGTGCCCTCCCAATTGGTGGGACCACAGCAGGTTCCTTGTGAGCAATGCTGGTGTGAAAATGGCAAAAGTGCAATGCGTGAAAAAAGGGAACAAAGGTGGAGAGCAAAGCAAGCTGACCGAAAAGCAGAGCAAGATGACCGAAGAGCAGAGCAAGCGGACCGTAGAGCAGAGCAAGATGACCGTAGAGCACAGCAAGATGACCGTACAGCAGAGCAAGATGACCATAGTGCAGAGCAAGCTGACCGAAGAACAGAGCAAGATGACCATAGTGCAGAGCAAGATGACCGTAGAGCAGAGCAAGATGACCATAGTGCAGAGCAAGATGACCGTAGAGCAGTGTTTCCCAACCAACTCCTGAGGACCCGCAGACAGTTCACATTTTTGCTGCCTCCCAGCTCCCTACACTTGTACTGGGAAATCTGAGGTCTTGACTGGCTGGGAACTGGGAGGGAGCAAAAATGTGGACTGTCTGGGCATCCCCAATGACTAAGACGGAAATCACTGCTAATGAATATTTGTACAAGTTTAATGGTGAAAGTGGACCGGTCCTGTACGTTAATGTAACGCCATGTGACCAGTATAGTTTACATTATTAAAGAGTCTAATGCGATCTTAGCTCTAACATCAAATGCATTTATGTTTAACCAGCCCTTACCAGCCTAATCAGTCAGAAGATTAGAATTTATTCCTTGTTATGTAAAGCTCAGGGTTCAGCACACAAACCAGACTGTCAGAGATATTTTTGCTGTCAGCAGTAAGTGTCTTTATCTGAGTGCTCTTGCTTTTCATTTCCTGCATCCTACACGAATCTGGGTTTAAACACAAGCTTCTGGACAAAACTTGTGCAAATCACCCCGGCGGAAAATGAGACACTGGAGACAAACTCCATCTCTGATATTACCCTGCCAGCAGTAACACCCCTTAAATTTCTCCTTCATAAATAGTACACAGTAATGATGGATTGTGCATTATTGAAGGCTAATATCTTCGGCATGATTAAAGAAGAACTTGAGCTCTCTTTAATAAAATGTAGGCATCGTGTAAATGCAGCACAACCAGAGCGTTAATTACTCTCTGCCAACCACAGATTATCAGAAATAAATTGTGCGTGACTTGCGTAAAGGCTTGGATTGGAGCCCGATGTACAAACACAGCCACGGCTTTCAAAATATATATGAGGCGTCTCAGTGAGCTGCAGACATTGCATTAAGTTGGTATTGAACATTCAGGTCATTAATCAAAATGCAATAATGAAACAAGTAACAAGAAACTGATCTGATGAAATCATCTCAGAACAAAAACTACACTAAATAAAGTCTCCACAGCAGTACCACCCCAACCTGGTCCTCAGGGACCCACAGACGGTCCACGGTTTTTCCCCCCTCCCAGCTCCCTAGCAAAAATGTGGACTGGCTGGCAGGGAACTGGGAGCGAGCAAAAACATAGATCGTCCGGAGGTCCCTGACGATCGGGTTGAGAAACACATTGATGATGATCATGCAAAGAGGCAGCTACATGCTAGGGTGCAGCGGGAAAACCTGCGGCTGGCAGATAGTGAGGGACGGAGGCTGGAGCTCAGGCAGAGGAGATGAGGAGGTGAGCTACTGAACCCCGACCTTCTGGCACGTGCACACCCCCTGTAAACCTCACACTAAGTTCACGGACTGCATAGGGTGCACGAGGTAACGTAACAGTAGAAACAAGTTTGCGATCGGAACGTTCCTCTTACAGGTTTCCAGAGGAGCTAACTTTTGTACCCGTGTGCATGTTACTTACCTGTGAGAAAAAATCCAGACCTCCTCGCTAAGATTTTTGGCAAGGAGTCACCAGAGCCGCATATTAATTTAAACATAATACAGAGAACCATATCGGGAACAGAATGGTATACTTCCAGCTAGAAGTTGAGGTGTTGTATCTTGCTTCCATATCGCTGCCTGCTTAAACTCCTTGTGAAGGTGACTAGGGGTGAGCAGAAGGATCCCTAAATGACTACTAGAGCAGCAAAGTAGCTGCACTGTGGAAGACAGTGCATTTAGCAGGTAGCCGAACTCGACTTGAAATGCAAAAAGGTCCTGATGGGCAGAATCCACACTAACCCCCCCCCCCCCCCCTCGGGGGCTGGGGAGTAGCCTGGGGGGCTAAATCTCTCTGCCTGTGATTGGAAGGTTGCCAGATCAAGCCCCAGCCTCGGCAGAATAGTCACATGTGCATGGACCCTTGAGTAAAGCCCTTAACACTCAGCCCAGCTCCAGGGGCACCACACCCCGGCTGAGCAGTGAGAGCCACTGGCCTCATTGCCGGTCGTGCGCCAGTCTTACACAGGGCAGCGCAGTGACACAGAAGCAGAGACGACCTCGTGTCCTTCCAGCTTTATAAAGATATTATTTAATTAGTTACATATGCTAATGCAAGGGTCGGCTAAATGCGAACGTGCAGGTGGTCAGCTATTGGTAAAACAGTAAAAATTCCTAATTAGACAAGCAAAAATTCTACTTTATAGCTAATTACATAGTTGTGTAATTATTGAGGAGATCACAATTACACTGTGTCCTCTGTTACTGGGTGACACTTCCGGGGAGTCTGGCTCCGCCCTCGTAGCCCTCAGTGGTTTGCCTGGCTTCTTTCGGGTTACCTCGAACGATTCAAAGACATACAGCTCCAGTAAAATGGTGATTCTAACTCACCAGGAAGCTCAACTATAACCAGCCAAAGCCCACGATAGCTATAAATAACTAGGGAGCATTTCTCAGCGGCGAGTAAGAACAGCGAGTGCGCATCATGAGGCAAAACCTACCAAAAGCTATTTCCATGCGGGCCTTTGTAAGGGAGGCAAATTCCCTTATATCCAAGCGGACATTTTTACAGACCACTGATGGCAAAAACTTACAGGCTGTGGTGGCCATGCGACCACAACGGGGAACTGCACGGCAATATGTGGATTACTGTGATTCATAGAGTTAAAAAGACAAGAACTGTATCATTAAACACAAAATCAATGGCTTAAATTTTCCTGTACCGGACAAGAAGAAAATACATCATTAAGAAGTGCATCCTGAGGTAAAATTCAGACCTTACATTGGCTATGCACATGAAGACAACATGTCCGAGTTCCTGGTGGAGAGCAGAGGTCTCTCAGCGGCATAGTGAGCAAGGCCAGAAACCCTTTGGAACGTGAACATGTTCTATCATGAAGGCACTCTTGCTCAAAGTGTGGCCGAGATGATCATTTGGGGGCAGGGGTGGCAGGTGAGGAGATAAATTCCCATCAAGATTTGTGATGCTGATGCCTTGACACCTTAAATCAGTGCTTCCCAATCCGGTCCTCGAGGACCCGCAGCCGGCCCACATTTTTGCTCCCTCCCAGCTCCCAGTAAAACATGGACTGTCTGCGGGTCCCCGAGGAACCGGATTGGGAAACACTGCCTTAAATCATCAATCAATTTTGATCGATAGAGAAAATTATTTGCAGCTCAGCCAGGTTGTCTGGAAGCCTTGAAATCTCAGGGCGTCTGACCCAGAAATTGAGCTACTGTAACCTGAAAGCAAAAAGAGAACAACTGTAATTTCAGGACCACTTGTCTGGAGCAGCACCACAGCATTCTGGGGTCATTTTGTTCCACTTAGACTTCTGCACTAAGATAGAAGGTGACAGGGTGCCTGAGATGATGTGTATAGAGACTTCTGTCCTTTTTCTACATCTTAGCTCCACTTACCAGTAGCTGCCTCTCCCACCCTGTCCCCCTTATCTACCTGACCCCGATATTATGCCGTTACACCGGGAGCCACACTTATAGCACCGTGTTCTGAGCAACATAAACACCCTACCAGCATCCCCCCCCTCCCCCAAGGCTCTCCAGGGCCAGCTGATTGGCACATTCCTCAGAGGTAAGAGCTTGGAACCAGCCGGAAGGTCACTGCAACCAGCAGCGTGAATTATGCTCAAGGTTCAGATCTCAGTCAAGTCAGAATCTACCGTAGGAAGATACTGTTCATCAAAAAGCTACAAAGCTAAAGAGATGGAAGAAAAGAAGAAGGGCGGAGGGAGGCAGGAGGCTGCATTGTTTTTCGGGAAGAGCGTCCGCGGTTCTGAATTCCGTGTTTGCTGAACAGCATTGGTTTGAGGGTGGTACCTTTTTGGCGAGCCGAGTGGCCCAGTAAAGATGGACAGAATGCATGTTTGGATGACAGGCCCGGGGCGTCGCCGCAAGGACAACCAGCCACACTCCAGTTCTCGTGTTTTGGCACGGATTTAATGAGAGACTATAGCAAGTGGGTCAATTTTTAGCCCAGCAATCAATTTGATGCTGAGTCGTGCCGCATTTCCTATGAATTGCAGGCTCTATAAAATCCCTTCTCATAGCATCACCGCCCTGAAAAATCCCAGGGCAGCAATGTGGGGGGGTGGGGGGGGGGGTTACCACTAACGGGTCTGTTTACATTCCATGCCTCCCACCTCATATACAAACAGACAAATACACAAATTAAACACAAAAGACTTTGTACGGCAATAAGAAAAGCAATTTGTCAGGAAAGTTTAAACTCACGCTGTACTTTATTGTTTGTCTGAGATAAAACTGCTGGTAATATATTAACTTCTTTGAAAGATCGAGAATAATGTAACTGACAAGAGATTAACTGAAAAACTCGAACAAAGCCAGTGACGTACATCATACGAATTCTCATTTTTTTAGTGCTCAAGGTTACTGATTAAAAAGGTCTGTTCTTCAGAAAGGATGAGCAAAAGCACATTCACTAATCCATGAAATTGATCCTACTCAGAAGGATAATGAAAGCTATTGTCTAATTACACAAGAAAAGAATTTTAATCCTCCCTGTTGATTGTGGGAAACTTGGAGTTAAAATGAAGCAGGATGGGTTGATCAAGGGTATGATACACTTGGATTTGTGTGATGCTTTGCGGTACCATCACTGGGGCCTCGGGGTGCACGGCATGAGCCTTAACAAGAAGCGGAAACAGGTCCTCCGGCTGAAGCAGCTTCCATCACTGTTGCCCATAAATATTCCACAAGATGCAGGATTAAAATCTGGTTGGGCAGATCAGCTGCCCTAGGTTCTTACCTTTCATTTCCTGAAGCTAGTTCTTAACGGTTTTTTTTTTTTTTCCGTTCCCAGACATAAGGACAACAGCTGACAAAGACAAGTCACCTGCTCCAGGCTCCAAGGAGACGGCATCAGTCGCACGAGTCGTATCGGAAATGGACGACCTTGCGGCTCAGTGCTTTTCCATCCTGTGGAAAATCGGCAGGGAATTTTTCCAGGCAAGATGTCATGGCGTGTATTCGTTTGCACGAAAATAAAACAGAAAGTTACTGTATGATTCTGAAGTCAAACTGCTTCCATTACATCATTAGCGACGAGTTACATTTTAATGACTTGCACTGGACTGGTAATTTGATTGCTGTCACAGAAACAAAAAATTTGCCTGTGTTTACATCTCCTCGTCTGGCACCACAAAATGTTCTTCATTAGATTATTAAATGCTGCCACTCTGAAAATACGCAAGGGCCAAGTTCTTTGTGCGTGTCTTTCTGGCACACGTTTTCAAAGCACCACGGAACTCGGCTAAAAACGTCTTGATTTTTGATGCCGACTGGGTTTGAAAGGGAGCGAAATCTCCGCCTGGGGTCACTGCCAGAAGATGGCGATCCGGCCAAGAGGCGCCCAAAAGTACAAGCGGTACTCGTTCCAAGAGAAGCACCGACTGCTTAGGCGAGCGATGGAGTGAGACGGCCCCCATCGGCCATCCAAAGTGCCCAGACGCTAGACGGAGATGCACAACTGCCATTCTGGCAACCGCCACGACTGACGGAGTTTGTGGGGGGGTCTTATGCTAAGGACATCAGCGACGGTCTTCGCCCAACAGACGGGGTCTGGTATTTTCCAGAATACACCCCATTGTCGATTGGACCTCTATCCTACCTCATTTTTATTAGAGAGGTTGAAGTGTTTAATATTTTCTAAGCACACTAGTGAAATCAAAGTCCTTCCGTCTGTCACTCAGTTAAAGTGGAAAGGAGACGATGTTGTTTTTGAGAGCACATGAGCGCAGAGCCTCTGTATTGCAGCACAGGTGCAGATGATTTAAAGGAAAATAAATGCTTGTCAGTAACCTTTAATTAACATTCTGGCATAAGCGCGTTTTCATTTGCAAGTACTTTTGTCAATGGCAAATACAATGACACCACTGCAGTACTTTGCCTGAAATACTATTTATTTATCAGAGTTTCTAGGGAATTTTTATGTATTTGTACATTAGGATTTTTTGAGCTTATTTTTAGCAGTCACACATGACAGTCTTCAGTACTGTCACTGATGCTGGGTCCCACTGTATATCCACTCTTACCTTCTGCCGTCTGCCATCCAGTGCTAATGCAGTGATAACCATAACCTTATGTCTGAGTTTTTCCCTTGCATGAGTGTAGAATTCCTTGTGACCCAACCCAGTGCTGGATAAAGAGTTATGGATGGATGGATGGATGGATGGATGGATGGACAATAGCTGTGTATTGTAATTAGTACAGATGCTAGCTGATGAACCAATCGCAGCTTGGCATACAGTGAGGTACCATCAGCGTCCCCGAGAAAGCTGGGCCTCTTATCCTGACTGAATGCCCATCGCCCAGGTGCAGCTCCACATTTTCTCAGAGCCTTGGCAGGGCGCAATCGGGCGGTCACCCAAGGCACACCCAGCACAGGCGGGATGGTGCCCCTTCACTGGTTGTGTGGGCGGGAGGAAGATCATCCGAAGCAGTGCCACATAGCCGGCCTCCCGGGGCCAGCGCATTCAGCTTGGGCGCCAAAAGCTGGGACGAGCCAACCGCCATTAATGCAACATTTGAAAAGGAGAAAAGTCATTAAAGAGTCATTAGCAGTGAGGAAAAGAAAAGACTGGACTTCATCCAGCACAACACAATACAAAATCTGTGGCACAAATCAGCACTTTTAATATTAGTCACAACAGACTAAGAACTGTGAATTATTTACAATATTTCCATGATTTGTCTTTTGTATCCTACTGCGCCAGGGTGTTGAAATATTAAAAATGAAAAATGAATGACTGAATTCATGAATATAAATCCCCACAAAGTACTTACTTAGCGTGGAACAAGAAGCAGGCAAAGGAACTCTGCCGCCTGAAAGTTTACTTTAAATTCCTTTATTATAATACTATTAACATTTGCAATCATTCCGGTAGGAGCAAGTCAAGGCATATGTATTTTTATTATTGCGTTAAAGTGCTAATGTGCAATAAAGAAGATGTATGATTCACTTCAGAGTGGCTAATTACACCACGGAAGCACAAAGGCTTGTGGGATACTGTTGTTTCTCATATTGTCAGAAGGCTTCGAGATGCCTGCTTCAGCGCAAAGTGAAGATCTCATCACTCCCTTTTTAATTACAAACCTCACTCACTGGAAAGCAATAAGGACACAGCGATAACTCACTCTGAAAGTACACGCCGCTCTGCTCGTCTCCGCTCTGTGTTTCTCTCTCTTTAGACACGCACAGGAGGGCAACACCAACAACGCAAATCAGACATTATGGTTTCTGTAAAGGGATGGAACTCTCCACTCTCATCAGAGGCATTACATATTTATACCGACATTACCTATTTATACAGCGTACACTTATAAATCCAGGGGGCACTCTATTAGGTACACCTGCTTATTAACACATACAAACACAGCCAGCCTGCGCCTAGAAACAGCGAATAAATACACAAAGCGCACAGACAGGGTCAAAAGTGCAGCTGAGCATTGCGACAACTAAGACAAGTGATCTAAGCGATTTCCGGCCCCGTAAGTGGCTCTGGAGCTCCTGCCTGGTGCTATGCAGCGGTAGCTAATGAAGTGCTTACTGGGTGCATATGCTCATGTATGGAAATTAGCTCCAGTTATACGTTACAGAAGTGCTAGACAGCCATTTTATACAGATAGGGAGAGATCAAGGATATAAAAATGTTTTTCACAAACTAATTGCAGGGATTTTTTTTGCTCTTTTTTCGTACTTTAGCTTTGCAATTCACCAACATTTCTAAAGATGATCCATATATACAACTTTTATTGCCATTTGACTGGCAATGAGGTTGAGGTGGCTTTTACGATCTTAAGCATTTATATGCGGTGTGGCTGTTTATCTGGAAGGGCACACACTGCTGATGTCAGCGCTGCGGTACGAGTGTGGTTTTCCCACAATGCAACAGGGAGCACCAGACTGGCCCGGTGACGTGGGCATGGAGTGGTGCAGGTACAAAGGGGACGGCAGCGCGCAAACTGTACTTTATCAGGAACAGACTGTACTTTAATAGGAACAAATACACACTATAACACAGCACGTATGTTTCCTCATAGAAATATTTGGTAACACTTTACTTAAAGTAGCCATCATAACGAGTTATAGATACCTTCATAATGAATTATAATGCATTCATAAAGTATTATAAACATGGCTACCATTATAATGCAGTACAAAGCATCCTTAATTCCTATACTCGCCATTATCATGCATTATGAAAGTATCTATAGTGCATTAGAGATGACAGCTTCAAGCATTCATAATGCATAATACACATGGCTATGTGTTTTTATAGTTATAGCTGTGTTTATAAAACTTTGAATGCATTATAATGCATTATGAATGTATCTGTAATGCATTATACATGACTGCTTTAAGTAAAGTATGACCAAATATTTTGAACCATCAAGAAAAAGGCATCCTCCCCACCCTTTCAGCTTCATTTCGTTGGCCGATTGCATTTCCTAAAGTATATTTCATGCGGCACGTGTGTGTAGTCGAGGGATGTGTTTTTGTTTTGTTTCGAAACCCACATACGCTTCCTCTTTGCACCTCGGCTGTTTCCTGCTCAAGCGGTGAGGTGACGGCAGTGGAAATGAAGGCCCGGCCCATTCTGGAGTCGGAGCATGCGGAGAAGGGTCTACGCTGCCACCAGGGATAGAGTTGAGGCCAAGACTCATCACTCATCTGCTGAGGGAGGCAGGAGCGGAGTCACCAGCCCGGAGATGGATCAGAGGTGGACGGCCAAAATTCATACAACACAGGAGATTATGGCTGAAAACTCCCAAATCAGTAAGGGCCCTTGACAGTAATTACTACTGAGTGTAATTGTTCATATCCTCTCTGTATACTGAGGGAACGGCTAATTGTTATGCTGCTGCTGTTGTCTTTGGACCTGCCATGGCAGTGGTTAGCTGACTAAGAGCGTTTATCGATGCCATTCACTGACCAACAATAAACTCAACAATAAATATACTGTTTTATCTGCGTCAGCGTAGCGGTCTGGAAAAGCAAACGAGTGTGAAACCTACAGGTTTTTCAATCAAATTCTCAGGAGAGCTTAACCAGAATTGGCATACTAATATATGCAGCTGTAGTGATGAGTAAAAAGCGTAAGTAATTTTGGATAAATCTGGCAGGCAACCAAAACAACTATAATAATGATTCTGTGGTTTGCAGTGCAGTAGCGAGTGTGAGTGGACAAGAAAGCATTAGGACAAACAGGAGCAGAGCCAGGCAACTACAGTACTGATGGCATAAAGACCTACGCAAACACAGCAAGGATGAGGCAAACTGACAAACAGTGCTAAGCTAAACCCCAGACAGGGCCGCTGCGAGGCCGGCGACTCCCCGCAGCCTCTACAAGCCGTAAAATATTATTGATAAAAACAAGCAATAAGAACAAGCAATATGATGCCTCTCTTCTGCCGAAGAATTCTCTTAGAGGTAAAACTTTTATATTATATCAGAAGCAAGTAGGCAGACAATCTCTGGTTGTTTTTATTGCAAACCTGAGAGCAACAATCTGGCCTGGCCACCTGGGCCTGTTCCTCATGGGCTGCTCCCGCGCCTGGGGCTGTTCCACTGGGACTTTTCCCTTGGGCTGCTCCCCTTACTTTGGGATGTTCCCCATGCCTGGGGCTGTTCCCCTTAGGCTGCTCCCCTTGCTTTGGGCTGTTCCCCATGCCTGGGGCTGTTCCCCTCAGGCTGCTCCCCTTGCTTTGGGCTGTTCCCCGTGCCTGGGACTGTTCCCCTTAGGCTGCTCCCCTTGCACTGGGCTGTTCCTTATGCCTGAGGCTGTTACCCTTGGGCTATTCCCCCACCTGGGGCTGTTCCCCACACCTGGGGCTGTTCCCCTCGCAAACCCACTGCCTGTCGGGGTCAGCAGTAGTAGAAAATGACCACCTGTCACTGGCTTCAGCACAAGTGAACACATCTGAACGCTAGATTTACAAGGAGCGATTGAGAAGCTCTAATCAGGGCTCCAGTTACCATGGGGTAGGAGAAGTTGCCACCCCTCATAGGAAAACATCTGGAAACACACCATCCCCCACTCAGCAAATTTTACTGTCTGGACCCCCCTGTCCACACACATTTGACCCCACTAACCCCTGTGGATTATATTTACAACTCGACCATGCCCCCAATATACAGTCTAGCTGAAAAGTCAAGCTTATCCAAGAGAGGGCCACCGTGAACCTGCAGGCCAAGCCGTAAGCAACAAGATTACAAGACGGGAGAACATACAAACACCGCAGGCAGAGGGTCAGGGTGTCGACTCCACTGCCCAGCCGGCCGGCGCTTCATTCGGTTTTAATAAGCAAGTTTAATAATCAGCATTAAACTGATGAGCCGTGATTCGCAGGAGACGATACTGTTTCTTCCCTTGGGATAGATTGTGGCTTCACACAAAGTGAGCTATTCATACAGCAGCCGTAACGGCAGGCGTTTCCGACCACCTTCCACGCTCCACGGCCGCCCAGGACACGCGTTCAAGAGGGAGCCAAGGGCAAACGTACCCGGCCCTGTCAGCACGAGGACCTGTCAGCAGCGCCGCAGAATTTTATTTTCTTATTCTGTGATTTTGTTGCCGCCTTTGCCTTGCGGTACCAGGGAAGCGCCCGGTATTCAGGCAGATGCAAATCCCTGCTCACATTTAAACAGCGTCCTTAACACCTCAGATCCCGGGATCCGGCAGACAGTCTGTCTGAAAGCCCCCAGCAAGGCTGATTTCCTCAGGCCCTCAGTGAGAAGCTGCCCACACATTTACAGCGTTCCCGAATGTCCCGCTCATTTACTCAGAGCTGTAAGATACAGCTTTTTACCATCTTAATATCGCCTGTTCCCCCTAACAGCATACAAAGCAAATCCAAAAAGGTCCATATTTTATTCATATGCTTTATATCGTCTCTCGTCCTTTTAACAAACTTAGCTCAGGATCCATAATACACCTTAAAGATTATTCGATGACATAAGACAAAATATTTGTAGGGAATGAGATCATAAGCAGCAGATATTGCAGTCTGAGAAGGGACAGTACTTAAGGTAATTAACCTAGATTCCCGTAATGTCTAGCTGTGTTATTAAACCTTATTAGAAGTCCAGTGATTTTAATCTTCTGGAGTTCACTCCTATATGAAAGCATAGGTCAGCAAATACATTATGAAAAATAATTACCAGTGAACTTTCGTGATATGAGAGAGACTAATAAGACTGCCTAGGGAGATATGACAAACACAAAAAACCTCAAGCTATTCTGTATTATATCTCTTAACCTGTCTACCTTTATTCTTGCTTACTATTGTCAAAAGAACAACCAAGCAGGCTCTACACAATGTTATATTAAATAATGTTGTGGTGGAATTAAGTCCCTTGAAACACCAGCTGTGTATCTGGCATTTCCATGTCGTGTAGTACACACCCAGAGACCTATGAGAGGAACACTTACCTTCTAGGCCCCTCCCGTTCCTCCACGGCCCCCGCTTCCTTGTGTTCGACGTTAGCGTAGGATGACCTCGCCACGATTTTCCTCTCCGAGTCCCAGATTTTGAAGCCTGGAGGCTCCATCCAGGGGAGACGGTGTGACCTTGTCGATTGAAGGGGGGGGGGGGGGGGGGCGGCAGGCGGTTTACAAGCTGCCATGCTAGTGTGTTACAGTAATAACTATTATTGGCCCCTCAATCTGCATCTGCACTGGAGTGTTCTGGGTGGGTCTGGGTTTTTTTGTATATTGCTGAAGGGGGTGGGGGTCACATGAAACAACCTGCAGAGTTTTTGCAAATAAGGAAATATTAGATATTTGAGACAATAATTATTCAGTATTAATTGTAACAGTTACCCAAGGATGAAATTCTACTTTCGACAGCTAAGGGCGTGTGACGAGACATGTCTCTCCAGAAATCTAGGATTTATAGCAGAGCTGCTGAACATGTGCATTAAATCCGACCTGTTTGCTTCACACACAGAGGGGCGCCCTGTCGACCAATCAGCTGTCACCTCCAATTCCTCACGTAAACACTACAACCAACAACCAGGTTCCCAAGCATGTTTTCTTCCTTCCCGTTGCGAGTAAAGTAATTCATTCTGGTGTGAGCCTTTCAAATGTAATCCCTTATTCGCTACTGAATATTTATTGAACATTAATATTTAATAGGCTAAAATGCCTGGGGAAAACACCCTTCCTGCAAGGGACGAAATGATTTTGTTCAATAACATGCCGTCATTAGCGAGTAAACTGACGGGCAAGGCTGGGGGCGGCCCGGGAAAAAGACGACAAGTCCATCCACCGCCAGTGACAGACAGACCCCAGCGGAGGGCACCCTTCCAGAGGTAAAAGGCAGCCCTCCAGTTTGACATGCCACCCGGGTTTATTGATGAACTTTGATTCCAAGAAGCATATACTGTGTGTTGCTTTCACACTGAAGAAACTGATTAATACCGAAATAAAGGAATAGCAAGTGGCACTGAAATAAATATGGCGAAGAGACATACAAACACATACAGACAGAGTAGTATGTTTAAAACCATAATTAGAAGAAAAATCCTGGTCTTCCCCAGCCTTGTACCCTAAGCTGCTTGAAGCAGGAACCAAGTTAAACCAGCCATGTTCAACGGGTGGATGGAAGACAGAACGAAGAGGGATGGATCGATGGAAAGAAGGAAGGACATAATTTTGACTGAGATGGATGGATGGATGGATGAAAGGAAATAAGGAAGGAAAGAATTTTGGCTGCCTCTTGATTCCAACCTCAGATTTGACTTCCTTGCATGAGGAGGGTGAGAATATGAGAGGGAAGGGCGGCAGCAGATCGAAAGCAGAGCATTATAACGGCCTTATAATGACCCCACGGGGCAGTCAGGCTGACGATGAGGTATTAAGATGTAGGGGGCTTTAGACCAAAATAGCAGTAAACAGGAACTTGCACAAGATTATTAACTTTTATTGTATTTTCTACTGAGCGCATACCCAGAAAAAGGAGGTGAAATTAAGAAACTGGTGTACAATACACTCCACACTATCCTTGCCTGGTGTGATGGCAACAGTGGTATCCAATAGCAACTGAGATGCTGGCCAGAGGGGGTTTCATTTAGTGGTGTTCCTATGGACCTCCATCATGACCAGCAATAGGACACCCAGGATTTCCACACTCACCGTGATAAAAAAAAAGGGCTCGTTAACCGACCGCCTTTCTCGGGCGGCCGCCGCTGTCACAGAGAGCCTCTCCACACGCGGCCCCGCTGCCTTCAGAGGTAATTACACCTCCACACATCAGCCAGGTCAGGGGTTATCGCGCCGTCTGGCGCGTCCTTATCTGATGCCCGATGTTAATTGGATCCTTCCCTTCTCCCCTCCTCCCTTCTGATACGTTAAAGGGTCGTCCTGGGCACTCCCGCTGACGCTGCAGAGCTCTGCAGCACTGCCGCCTCTGCAGGAAGGTGCTCCGCTAAGCGTGTGACCCCTGCTGGCCAGTCTGACGGGCGGTGACGAGACAGACTGCGGGAGTCACAAGCCAAAACTGCATTGAATGCAATCTCAGGCCATACAGTCCTGACTTCATTTCATTCTGTTTCTCCATAGCACTTATGCTCCCCTTGGACTGTGCCGTTATTTTTAAATAT
This sequence comes from Brienomyrus brachyistius, assembly GCF_023856365.1. Lineage (NCBI taxonomy): Eukaryota > Metazoa > Chordata > Actinopteri > Osteoglossiformes > Mormyridae > Brienomyrus > Brienomyrus brachyistius. The sequence continues at coordinate 16,984,320 of NC_064545.1, forward strand.
ATTTTCTTTCTAAAGTGCCTGCATAAGAGGGTTAAAGTCGCTGGGTTCCTCTCACTGACTGGGTCTCACTGGACTCCCTGTGCACTCAAACCAAGTGGACAGGATGAACTGGGGGTCCGCAGGTGTGGTCCAGGCTTGGTTGCCATGGTAACATTTGGCCAGAGTGTACCTCCTCTCTGGCCAAAAACAAGGGACATGGATCATGAGCCAACATGTGCTGGACGTGAGCAGAAAGGCTCACCCAGCCCAGGTTTGGGGGGAAAATGGCTTCCTGCCCTCCTGGCCGGCCCAGTCTCTACCCCCCCTCTAAGAGGGGCTCTCACTTGTGGGCGGGGGGACTCGTTTTGCACTCTCACATGATCATTTGGCCACTTTTCATCAGCAGAGCGGAAGCACAAGCAGGCCTGGATGCAGGTGAACCTGGGCACCTGCCCAGCTCTCGTTTCCTGTCCTCCGAGTTGTGGAGAGCAGCCGGGAGCAGTGAGAAACAGTCCTGCTAGGAAGCAGTGAGTAGTAGTCCCGCTAGGAAGCAGTGAGGAGCAGCCCCGCTAGGAAGCAGCGAGGAGCAGCCCCGCTAGGAAGCAGTGAGGAGCAGCCCCGCTAGGAAGCAGTGAGGAGCAGCCCCGCTAGGAAGCAGTGAGAAGCAGCTATCCCAACTAACAGTTGCCCTAGAAAAACACTGCAGCCCCCCAGTTCCCCCCTTTTAATTACAAGAAGTATATGCAAAAATGTGATCCTTCTGGATGCCACCAAACAGTGAGAAATTAAGCCAATATGTATTAAGATGTAAGTAGCAAGTATTAGGCAAATTAGATATAAAGTGTGTATTGATTTGATAATTCTCTGCAATGTCCATCTCCTCGCAGGACAGCGCAAGTAAGTCCTGATGCATTACGGCTCCAGAGCACTTGTGAAAAGCAGTCAGACGCAGGGAAGCCCAGTGGCTGGCTGACAGGCCTGGAGAGTGAAACAGCAGCAGCCTTGGAGATGTCCTCAACCCCACAGAGGGTGTGTGCATCAGAGGCAGGCAGCTGGAGGAACAAGGGCAGCCAGCTTGGCTGCAGCCCCCTCTGCCGCATCCAGTTACACAGATTCAGTGACCGGCTCTCTGTTTCCCCAAAGCTGCACGGGCCAGCACTCGTCACCATGTGATCTCAGTGGTGCCACTTTCACCATGTGACCACAGAAGAAACACAAACAGCAGGAACTGCTGGTGAAATTCATTTTTGTGGGGCGGGGGGGGAGGGGAATTGGGGTTGATCCTGTGCGACGACGTTTGCCGTGTCAGATGGCAGCACCTGGACAGGACTTCAGCCCATACGCGACACCCCCAAATCTACTGAACGCATCCAGTGGACACTGCATTTTTCAGGGATCTCAGGCACAATCACCGTGTTCATATTTCATTCTGAGTTTTCTCTTTTACTTTTTAACAGAACCTGCAGAGACAGCGATATCACAAAAATAGCCACAAAGCCCTTGACTACTTAACACGGAGTGTCAAGGAGCACTGAACATTATTACATCACATAAAGCTTGACTACTTAACATGATGTGTTAGGAAGCAACGAACGTTATCACATCACATAACACTTGGCTATTTGCCATGGCCTGTCAAGCAGCAGCAGGCATCATTACACTAAATTTTGTGGATTAATGGTTTATATGTAGACAAATCACGCTTTTTGAGGAACCCTTAATTCTGATTTGCCGCAAGACTGGAGAGCTAATGCATTAATTGCATTAAAATAACAATGATTTGTAAGTCCGTGCCAAGCTTGCTAAAACCCAGTTCAGCTGTTTCTGCAACAGATAACCATTTACTGCGTACACAGTTTACTGATTTCCCTTACATATGTATGAAAATATGCATGGATATTTATGTAGAAATGAGAACTCAGAATTCAGCATGGTTTCAGTTAAAATATAATCTATACCATTCACACTGCTGTCTACAGTCATTCAAAGTAATTCTGTAACATATAACACAAGTTGTTTATAGTTATTTGATATTATTTCAGTCGTATGATCAAATGATGGTGAGGAATCTGGTTTAGAATCTGGTTACATATTACTAATAAGCTTGTGTAGAACCAATGAGATCCATCAATCCTTCACAGCTGCCCAATCACAGGGCACACATTCAGCCATTAAAGGGCCATATAAAGACACTTACACTGTGTATTTGGGATTGTGGGATGGATGAATGTTTCACAGGATATGAGTCTAACCCACAACCCACCGGCTCTGAAATCACCATGCTACCCAAGATCTATCCATCCATTCATCAGCAGCACCATGGTTACTATTATTAACGATAACTAAAACCATAAGAAATGGAAATAAAATGAGGTACATAAAAATAAAATAAATTTAAAAAACTACAACTAAATGAAAACAATATATACTTTTCAAAAACTAACTGAAAAAATAAGAAATACTTTCCGTTATTTTAAATGCTATTTAGCTAAAGTTATTATTTGTTTATCTTTCATTAGCAGTAATAATACCCAGAACACGACATTTTCAGGACATTAGTACTTAATGTGCTCTGTGTATTTATGTGGGAATCTCTAAAGATCAGGCACATGAAATAGCTCTACAACGTTCAGTCTATCCCTAGAAATAAAATTACTGAAACTAAAATATAGAAAAACTAAACAGAAATATATCAAAATAAAAACTAATAAAATCTACACTGAGTAAAACTAAACTGATTTTCAAATGAAAATTAAAATTAATATAAATATAAAAATAAAAACTAAATTTAAAAAAAAAACACTAACAACCCTGCAGAATATCCGAGTGGCCCTACCCCTTTCCCAATATCGCTCTTCCATGCCAGCACTTAAGTTGGAGTGTTTCGGATTTGCTGATGCACAGAGGAATATCATTTGCACAGCGTTCCCCACTTTTTAATTACAGTGACCTTGCTCTGTTTGCATTCCAATAAAAGCCTGTTAATCCACCCCCCTCCCCACCCGACTCACACCCCAGATCCTTCGGAGGACTGGGAATACCTCATGGGATAAAGAATGGGAAGTGGGAAAAAAAATCAGGAAAAAGGTGTGAATCTGGAGGCCTTCTGCTAGGCTGCCCGGCATTGCTGCTTGGCAGCAGCTAAGAGAGATAAACCAATAAAACCAAAATGGAATACATTAAAAATGGAGTGCAAACGTAGCCGCAAAGCAGGAAGGGACTCTTGAAATACGCATATTTCCATTTTTTCCGTTGCAAAATGGGCATGTTTAGTGTTCACACCCTACCTTCAAGATGAGTCAACAAGGTCATAGAGCAGTGATTCGCAATCCAGTCCTCAGATCAGTGTTTCTGCTCCCTCCCAGCTTCCTTACCAGGAGTGCATCCCTGACGGCTGGGTGGGGAACACTGTCACAGAGGACACAAGGAGTAAGCATTTAGAAACCCGTCAAAGTGCGAGGAAAAGTGAGACGGCAGCCTCTTCAAGTGTCCATATCAAGGACGGTTACGTGTTAAGCAGATGGCCAGACCCTACGGCCACTGCAGTGAAGTTTAGCTGCTGCGGGCTTTAGTATTATTGGTCAGGAGCGTAAGTGACGTAATGCGGCCCATGACCTATCAGCAGCAGCCACCGCGAATGATGACCATTAACAAACTGCATCCTCGGGACATGACGACAAACGTGAGGATAAATCTATCAACATTTAAGCTGAAGACATGGCACATGAAGGAACACTAATTTACACATAGGGGCGAGTGTGAATTTTCTGATAGAACAGCGGTTCTCAAATAGTGTGTTCCAAATAATTGGGAGGAGTCGCAAAATTAAATTAAATAATTTTCTGAATGTGAAAAAAATTAAAAAATTTAAATTTAACCTGACATTTATTTATCAGTTACGTGATTAATTATTCAGTAGATGCACAATAACATAATAATTAAATATTTTAATTGGGATATGGAGAAACTGGCTGTATCGACACATACAGAGACTATATATTTTAACACCCATTATACTTATAAAATATAGACCTAAGCTTTTGTTTTCCATTTTGCCAGCGAGTAACGTGTGAGGGAGGTGCTATGACCGTATGCTGTTAGATAAGTGCATGAGAAACGTTATTCGTCACTCCACAGACTGATTCCCACTACTCCAGAGTCCAGTGGCAGTGTGCCTTATACCTCTCCATCTGACGCTTGGCATTGTGCTTGGTGATGTGAGGCCTGCATGCAGCTGCTCAGCCATGGAAGCCCATTGCATGAAGGTTCTGACGTACAGTTTTTCTGCTGAGGTTATCGCCAGTGGAAGTTTGGAACTTTGCAGTTAGTGTCAGCTGAACGTTGGTGACTTTTACACACTATACACCTCAGTCCTGACTGACCCCGTCTGCTACTTAACATGATCTGCCGCTTTGTGGCTGAGTTTCTGTTGTTCCCAAAACGCTTCCGAGTTGCAATAATACCACTTACAGCTGACTGAAATATCCAGCAGGGAATAAACTTCACGAACAGAGTTTTTGCAAAGGTGGCATCCTATGACAGCACCACGTTTGGATTCACGCCCGACCCATTCTTTCACACGTTTATAAACCTGACTGTATGGCTCGATTGATTGACTGCAAGTGCTTGATTTTATACACCTGTGGTAATGGGTCTGAGTGAAGCACCTGAATCCAATGATTAAGAAGAGTTTTAAAAATTCATCCCAAGATGATGCTGGTTTGATACAGGAATCTCACTCAACACAGAGTCGCCTATAGAGGTGAAGTCTCTGAAATAATGGCAGCTAATTAATCATTCCTTTGCAATGGGCAAATCCTTTGGAGGGAAATCCCTGGATTTCAGTTGTCAACTAGCCTGTCTGCATGAGGGAGGGGGACAGGCTATAGGTCATCACACTTAACTCCAGGCCACACAAGTAAAAAGAGCCATGATGAGACAAGGGAACTGATCAGAATCCTCATCACTGGAAACCTTGTCAGAATGACCAGGGTGAAAGACGAGTGTGTTGCCCTTAGGAGAGTCTTTGGGGCTCCAGTGAGGAACCTAATTACTCCAATGCAGAGCTTCACATCGCAGGTGGAAGCTACTCTGTTACCATTTTAGTCTCATTCATAAGTTTAATTACAGCAGTAATGAGAGTGAAAGAAGTAATGCAGAAGCTGTATTATGAGGGACATAACCCTTACTAATGTGGAAAGCGAAGGGGGGGGGATATTCTGGTTTCACAGTAAAACTAGAGTGAATTAGAGAGCATTGTGACATTGTGAAACAAAGCCATTATCACAGGGGGTGCCGACACTCACCCTGTTCGGCTCTCTTCCTGCGAATGAGGGGACGTCTCTGTTTCATGGTGTAAATGAAGGTCTTGGGGTTCAGCAGAGAACAGCTGGTGCATCAGGTCCCACTCGAGATTTCGGTGGCTATTGATGGCTTCAATTACTCCCGCAGACCCCGAGGAGCAAATGTCATTCTTCTGCACCCCAGGACTTTTGTGTGCGTGGGAGAAGTGTGGGAAGGAAATAGGCTGTGCAATCACTTTCAAAGATTTTACTAACTCCTACCCACCCTTACAAACAAAGTGTACCCATCTTCACATACTCTTCGTCTCCAAAGTGGATTCTGAAGCTTCAAAGGAGACAGTTGACCTGCATTTTGCATCAGCCCAGAGCGGCTGTTGGTGCTCTCAGAGCTAAAGACCTGCATTTCTCTTTTTCTGTTTTCACCTTCAAAAGGAAAATATTCATCCTCTTTTCATCGCCTGCAGCATGGTGCTGTGATCTAAGTGCCTGAGACTTGGGCGCCCATAACCTTGAACGGTTAATGAGACTCGGCATCACAGATCATTTACCTCAGGAAAGATGGAACCTCAATGATATTATTTCCCACCCCACACTTGGTGATTTCATTATTCCTAATTATTTCTCAATGATTAGTCTTGCCATTAATGTCTCTGAAATCATACATACTTCCAAAGTTGTTTAAACTAAGATCAGCAATTTGGATGGATCATCAATTTACATGCAGAGATTAAATTAGCAAAGAATTCCCATTTGTGCAGGACAAAACTTTTTCCTTATAGGGGTCAACATTGTACATTATAAATTACGGCAAAATATTACTTCTCCTATGCCGCTTCCCAGCATATTATTATCGTTGTCATTTTCTGAGAAATGAGAATAATGCTAATCTATTTGTGGTGTTCTCTTGAACGGGATATATTTAGACCATTTAGTTGCTAAGCAGATGCTTTTAGGGGAGCCTTTAGCTTACACTCACACATGTTTACCCTTTATAAAGACAGATACGCACTGAAGTAATTCTACTTAAGTGGCTTTTCTTAAATACCCTGCAAGAATTTGCCCACGACTTCAAAGTCTTACAGTAAATGCTGTCTTTCACAGTCCTCAACCTGCACAATAAAAACAGCTAACCCAGTTACTGGCTTATTGTGTTCAAAATATTGCATTCAGGTACGGAGACTGTAGTCCTGGAAACCTCTTTCCCAGCAAGGCGAGCAGAACCGCACCCCCCCCAGTCGTAATTATTTATGAGAAAATTTCAGTGTGTGGCTAATTAATAGACAGATGAACAAGATTGCCGAGAGGAATGATTATTATGGACGTCTCCTAATTTTGAATTTTAATCAATAATTTATTTTGATTTTGGCACTTTATTCAAATCAGTCTGTAAATAATGTTGGGGAAAATAACAAGAAAACGGCATTATGAGGACAGAAATGGTTATAAACGTGCTCTTTTTTCTTGAGAGAAACGTCTTATTTGCATCATGCTTAGAAAATCAGTCCTCCTTTAGTCTTGCCTGCCGCCGCTCTTCCCGCTTTCATTAGGGCCCTTTTGGAGTCAGGCATCCCAAACCAATCAGAGAGTTTTCAGAGACCCTGATGGAGTTACACAGCGACGCCGGCAGGCTGTATTGGGCCGGGGCTTCTCCACCACATGCTCCTCTGGCCGTCACACGTCTAGACTTATACGTTATGCTGAATATCCAAAAGGTAAACAGAAGGATGTTAACTCCATTGAAATAGGAGGGGCCTTTGTGGCATTTGCCGACAATTCGTAAGCGAATGTGTCTTGAAATGTCCCGACAGCGTGAGCTGAAGGAGAATGTGCAAACGGGTAACAGCATTTTGCTTCATATTAATCACTTCTCAGTCTCAAAACGCCCCGTCGACGCGAAATGCCAAAGCTTCCACAGCTGTCCATGAATTAGAGACAAAACACTGTGCGTCTGCCTAACAGGAATCCGTGCGGGAAGACGAGCATTGCACTTTTCAACCTGTACAATTTGGCTGGTGTGCAATAGGCACTATTACGTTAGCAGGAAATCCCAGCGATGACCAGCGTGACCCACAGGGCGGCCTCTGAATGAGTCTGACGGACTTGATCCGTGCAGTAGTTCTGTTACTCCGTTAACCTTTGACCTTTATCGCTGACGAAACATTTAGTAGAGCAGGAGTGATGGAAATCAACCATGCAACACGGGCGTTTCAGAAGGGGAAAGTTTTATGTTGGAATTCCCTTTTCAAGGACAGGTAGAGAACACACGAAAGAACATAAAAAGACATAAAAAGAGTAAATAAGTAATAAATAAATAATAAGCAAAAGTAAACAGTAATTTCAACCAGATGGGAAAGAAGATGAACACTCCTCATGCAATGGTGTCAAAGCAAAGACGTCCAACATGAAGGGGGTGGGGGGGCAGCTTTGGATTGTGATCAAAACGAAAAGAGAACAACCTGGGAAGAAGGAACAGGTGGAACCAATCGGCACAAAAAATTTGAGTCACCTGACCTCCTCGCCTGAGACAGATGGTGGTCTCACCGGCCCAATTCTCACTTTAGAGGTACGTCTGCCCTGCTGGTGGTGAAGAGGTGCTTCTCAGGAAATCCAATTCCAGCATCCACAGGAGAGAGGACAGGCTGTGGCATACGCAGCCGCTAAGCTACCTTTGAAGCTCCAATCTCTGAACCTGAAGAAATTGACGCCTGGCGCCCCCCGGAACGTTCTGGGGGAACATCCATAAAAATAGCTATCAAGTTGCAATGATGGAAAACTGAAAACTAGAAGTAATTCAAACATGCATTTAGGATCGAGATCTCAGCCTGCCTATTCCAACACGTTAAGCATGCATTATGTAGAAAGGGCTTGTAGTTCACATAGGTGGCCACTAGGGGGAAAAGTAACAGAGGAACTGGACAGGCAGAGTAGGCATCCACTGTGCCAGTAATCCGCCCAAGGCAGAGAAACGGGTTAAAGAGCAGAAAAAGCATACAGGTGTCTGCTTCAGAACCATGTAACACCAGGGAGACTTTAGGGCTCTTCTGCCATCCACATATGGCCTAGTGAGCCCCACAGTGACCTGTCATATTCATGAATATTCTACAACACCGCCAAATACGTAAATATACCAGCCTGTCCTGTGACACGGGGGTGGTCAGCAAAGCAGCCAATGGGAGCGAGGGAAGGCCAGGTATTTATCAGAGCGGCAGAATGAAAATGGGTGTCTATCCATCGCTATGGCCCCCCAACCCTTGTGGCCTCATTAAGTTCCCATCAACTCGGAATGACTGAGCACGTCTGACATTTAACCCCCCCCCCCCTCCCCATCGACAAGCCTCTCCACCCATGCCTGAGGACTCGGGTGAGATATATCGATAAACGATTTTAGAGAATGATTTCAGAATGATTTTCAAAAAGGTTCCTCTCAGAGAAATCTGTACCACCTACGTGGTAAAACTGATCTGTGTTAAGGATCACTGCGCACTCTCTTAGGTCGTCTCAAAACATGTATGTCAGCGAACGGCGGCGTGCCCCATTGCCTAAATTATGAGTGAATAACTTCATTTACTTAATGAATAACTGCAGTGAATAATGAATGGTTCTTGGGCAGAATCCCTTGGGGAAACAGGCTCTGCTGTTTGGTTTGATTTTCACACCGTACTCCTCTGCGTTATTCGCCTCACACATGCCTACTACACCGGGCACCTCTTCTTTCTCGGTGATTCTCCCTTAGGCTGCCAAAGCGATGACCTCATCTTCCACAACATCTCGAATTTGGCGCGAGCTGCCAAAAAAACTGCCAGGGGGTTCTGTCAGCCTGCCGCCTCATCACAGTCCGCTCTTTGTCTGCTTGACCTCGCTCCTCCATGTTTTGGGAGGTGCAACTTCTGCATGAAAGGGATCTGGATTTCAGTCTGCATATTAAGTGTTTGGTTTAATCCGGAATTGGATTCTTCGGGTGCCACTGAATCATCCTTCCCCTTCAAAACATAAAAATGGAGATTAAGGACATGGCTGGCGCAAGTGTCCGAGATCCACATGCCCATCCTGACCTCCCATAATCATCCACTTGCTTTAAAAATATTTTCATATTGCATTTATTATTCATTACTTACTCAGAGTTATTTCCAGCTCAATGATTTCCCGTCCTCCGGGAAGCCAAGGGATTTGATTCAGGCCGTTACTGTTTTCACTTTACGGAATGCTAAGACAAATATATTTAGCAATTAATTTTATGTTTATATTTTATATATAATTTCATTAACAGCAGTAGCAAATGCAAAGTCTTTCCTTCTGGTTAATAAGAAAATACCTACATATGTATATTTCTTCCCCCCCCGTACACCGAGAAAACTAGGTCACAAGTTTCCTCGGAAGCGACCTTTCAGACGTGAGGTGATTTGATTTGGTTCTCGCCAGAAGATGAATAACCGTAATCACCATTCTGAATATGTCACTTTCCCTCTTTCACCAAAATCAGCAGGATTTTCTGAAGCAAATTCATAAGCTGCACATGAAATAAGCAGACAGGCATTCAGTAAATGTTACGGGGCAATGATTTAAGGTGTAACTGATTAGTATATTTTTGGTGCTACTGTAGTTACAAAGGAAAGGAATTAGACAAAAACAAATTAAAGAAAAATTATAACACTGGGTAGCAGTGTTGCCTGCAGGGTTGTGGGTTCGAATCCCCGAATGTGAGTGGAGTTTGCGTGTTCTGCCCATGTTACACGGGCTTCCTCTGGTACGCTCCTATCCTCCCATAGTCCATAAACATGCAGTTAGACTACATACATATGATATTTTTCTATTTATAAAGAGTGCAGTATCGATGGGTGAGAAGCTGCCCTGAAGCGGGCGGGTGCCATTTCCCGCAGCGCCGCCCTCCGCGCAGCCACCTTTTTTAGCGATGTGACTTCACGGCGCCGGCTGGCTGCTGGTCGCGGCTTCCTGCCCCCCAGCCCTTGGGATGCGTGCCAGCGCGAGGCTCCATGCTACACTGGGCGTGCCCCACACCTCTCACTCAAGGTGGCGCCAGAGAAGGAGGAAGGGAGTTACAGAGCTGTAACCCAGCGGCTCGAAGCAGCTTGTGTGCAGACAGACAGCTGCAGGCCAGACCGAGAGCCGTGAGCTTGGCACCACGAGGTCGCGCTTCACTGCGAAACAGCGGCCTTGGGGTACCAGTGAACACCTTTAGAATAACTCATGCATTCACATGCAGCAATACTTAGTGAGCATTATGTGGTGAACCCACCCCCCGCCATATTCACATAACTAAAAAGCAGATTTTTATGTCAGTCTGAAAGTAAAATATTAATATCGATCAAAAAAAGTATGATTTTACTGGCCCTCAATGATGCTTATTTAACCAAAACAAATGGATCTTGTTTAATTTCCTTAAGTTCACAATACAATGGTGCCGTGACAATGAAATATTAAACCCTTAGAAATTTATACTGCCAGTCAAGGATCTCTTTCAGCTACTGCAAATTTCCGGAAATTACTCAATGCGGCTTATTTCAATTTGAATGCAGTCTGCCAGCGGAACATTCAACACCGGGGTGCAAAGACCACCTTGATATGGAAGAGATGAACCTTAAAGTTTCAGAGATTGTACAAAATAGTTAAGTGCTAGAGGAGATGAAGGCTGTTTTTTAAGGATGTACTGCGTTACTGACAGCTTACACATGCAGACAGAGACCGTAAACGGAAGTCACACCCGACAGTCTAACGAAAGAGCAACAAAACGCGAGCGACACAGAGGGCGGCCATGCAGTTGCCTGCTCTGAGAGGATTGTTTCGATTATACAGATACACACTGTTCTGCCACAGAGGGGTCAGCAGAGACAGACCCGCGTGCCAGTCGACAGCTGGGTCCATCACAGACTGAGGAGAGCACTCTTCAGCCTGGACTCAAAAACAGCCTTCATCCAACACCACTGGGTCAACCGACCTGCCTGCAGTCACCTCGATGTAATCAAACAAGAGACCAATATATGTGGCCTAATGTTCCTGATCAAAACAGAGGCACGGCAGATGTTTTACGGTGCGTTTTTTTTGTCGATTATCGTAACAGCTAATGGTTTTAAGTGTCCTCTGAAGGGTCCCCGCCCTCAAAAAACTCGTCCCTGAGGTGCTCTCAGGTTCACCCGAGCTGCATCCTGCGAGCCATTTCACAAACAGCAGCACAACCAAAATGCAAGCATTTCCACTGAGGGCGTTTGATGGGAGGCAGGTGGCCGTTCCAGGAAGAATGCCTCCGGAGAATAAATCGTTTCCCTGATTGTCTCCTCGTGCCCCTGGATGGAAGCCCAAGCTCGTTATGCAGCCATACTGACCTCGTTAATGATTAAGCAAACTATGTCGGCCGACAGCTGACAGCCCGGTGACGATGCCACATCGCTGTGACAGGGACCTGTCTTCTTTCTCCAGTGGCCAATTAGGAAGCTTTATGCACATTTGTTTAGCAATATGGGAACCAACAACCTACTGGTCATAGGTCCTGAAAATTAAATGATATAATCTTTTAAAAGCCATATTACACACATTCCCTATGTAGCTGGATAATAATTCAGAAGCAGTACCCAGTTAAATGGTACAAAAGCCGTTCCACTGCAGGAAATTGAATGACCAGCACAGGGGTCACAGGAATGACCTCCCCGCCCCTCCCCAACCATCCACCTCCCAAAGCCCAGCCTGCCACCTGAAAATAAAGGTCACACCTGCAGTCCTGCATCTGAATCACAGCAAAGTCAGACGAAAAGAGCCGTGAGTTCAGGCCGAGCTGAGGAACACATCCCACTCTGAAGCTCCTCTGCGACTTCCATACACTAAAGAAGAGAGTCACATGACCCCGTCTTCTTCTATCTGGGAGTTAAATATCTCCTGCCTTTTTAACCGTTTATTGTTGGGATAAATGAAAGATGTTACATAACAAAAGAACAATGCAAGCCAACGGTCTGAAAATGTTGTTGCGTCTTTCAGAGCATCGTTAGAGATCACGCCGGTCTAGAGTGACGTGACCTGAGGCTCATTTAACTGCCTCTCTTTAACCGGATTCTGAATTAACACACCGACACACATACCAGATTCTATCTAGATCAAATAAAAGTCCTTTTGGAAAGTGACGTGAAGAAGAGGTGGAAGTCAAGCATCCCTACATCTGCTTTGGGGGGGCGCTACTGGGTGATCTCAGACTCACTCAGGCTGGCGCGAATCCCCCATTTTCGGGGTAAGCCTTCACAACCTCAGGCCGGGATCTACTCAAGGGCAGGTACCTTGGTCCATCTTCACTCACTGTTTAATAAGCAGACGGGTTGCCTATATTTGTCGATAACCGAGGCAGAGTGAAGCGGAACTTCAGGAAGCTGCCTGACAGCGACGCTTCAGCGAAGTGTGTCTTCAAGAGCAGAGGAAAGGAACCAGAGTGATAATTAGACCTTCCATCACATTTTGTTGTTCCCATCCAATTTAAATTACATAAGATCCTCTTCCGTCCCCGTCTGCGGCTATATAAACAATAGACATAATTTCTGTCAAAGTAATTTTCGTATCTTCCTCCGCCTCCTGAATGATTATTTAAGTCACCCAGTAATTTTACTCCTTCCGCTCAGCATAAATGATGGTTAACTGGCTATAAGAGTGTGAATGTGATTCGATTATGACGAAGGATAAAGCACAGCCTGATTCATTATGATGACAAGGTGCCAGTTACCATGTGTTACACAACAACCTCATGCCTCCCGAAGCCTCGTTTGGCCATTCAGTCCCGCACGATAACGTTGACGGTGTTCAGCATATGTGCTACATCTAAAGAAGAGCGCCGGCTGGTTGTCGTGGAGATGTAAGGCGGCCTCTCTCCTGGTGGAGGCACGCAGGGTGGAGGCGCGCACGGAAACTGCTTGGTTGATGAAGCGCTTCACACACAAGCTATTCAATTAGCGTCCTTAGCAATTCAGTCTAAAAAGGAGAGAAAATGCTGACTACTGCCACATGGAGGAAGCCTCTATGGCGCCTTTCCTGCAAGACGTCACCCTCTGCAAGACGTCACCCTCTGCAAGACGTCACCCTCTGCAAGACGTCACCCTCCACTTATGGATATGGATCGAACTTTTTAAATGCAGACATGGAAGACAAAGCCTGCCAAACTCATTTTGCAAGACGTCACCCCTGTCCCCCCCTTTAATAAAGGTAAACTGTCATTGGACAGCCTCACTGCCAGTCAGGAGAAAGGCCAGAGTGACATCACAGCTGAACTGTGAACAGTTTGCCTTCACCTGTGAGTATCGTGCTTCTGTATCCACAGCACTGACAGAAATGTGTCGTGCATAACTGACACGGTACAAGCACTGCACGGCAGGTTAAAGGCACCGGTCTGCCCTGCACGTCTCTTTCCATGAATAGATGTCCATGCTGGGCTGCTGACAGCACCTTCCCCGAGGCTGCAAACCTCCTGAAGGCTTTTAGAAGGTTGTTCTGATTCCATAACATAACAAACAAACAGGTACATTGGATGATCAAATAAATGTAGCGGACAAACAAAGCAAACGGCAAACGAAACGGCAATGGACCGGGCAACAGGATTTACGTTCTGATTGATGAGAGGAGTCCGCGAGCCGTCAGCCGAGCTGGTTCAGTTCCAGAGGAGGCCGGAGACCTCGTCAGACTCCCGGGCCAAATGATTCTGTTTACGGCTCTCGGAAAATGGTTTTGGAGAGTGGGGGATTCGGGCCGGCATCCTTGGTGCGAGGAAATGGATGTCAATACAGTGACTCAGGGGAAGAGAGGGAAAGGAAAAATCTGCTGATGTCGCAGAGGATGGATCCTCCTGGACACGCCTCGGTGCCTCCGATTATTACTGAGCGCCAAATAAAAACGATACTCCGCCCATTAACGGCGGTGACATTCAATTAAAATCAGTTCTGAATCAAGTGCAGCCAGTCATGCAGATTCAGCAGTTAGGGACCCGCGGCTCAAAGAGGCGCCGTGGAATGGAGCCGTAAAAATGGCTGCTCAGGCACATTTCCGGTGAGCCGGAGGTACAGGAGCGGGGTTGCTGTTGACCTGGCAGGGAGCCCCGGGGAGACTCAGGGAGGGCTCTGAGGCTGCCTCCGTCTGCCTGACTCCTGAATGCTTCAGGTGCTTTTTTCCGCTGATCAGAGTGAAAGCAGCACTGATTGGGAGATGCCATGGGAACAGTCCCCGCCCACCCAAAGCATTATGCTAACTTAGGGAAACGTAACCAGCCGTTACATAAGCATAGTGTAGCTCTGCAGAGGACCACTACTCAGACCACCCAGCAAGCTGAGCTAAGCACGCCAATTCAGCTGAACGGGCCAGACCCAGGCTGGGGGGCCCCCGTCACCTTTAGGTAACTTCATGGGCGTCCTACGCATGGACCATCAGGGCAGACACAGCATTCCCACAAAGCGTGCAAGAGGGAATTCTGTCAAGAAAATAAATGGCATCGCTTACGGAATCGTTTTCCTCCCTTTCTCTACCATTGTTCAGTTGGCGTGCTTCTCTAAAGGTTCCTTCAGATTTGCTGCTATTGCTGCTGCTTCGAAAGGAGAAAACGAGAGATGTTTGAGAGCAGAAAGGAGAGGTTCATACCTCCAGAGGTCGCCTGAATTTGCCTAGTGCGGCTAAACCTGCCTCTCTAAAAGATGGCCGGTCTTCCCCGGTCCCTGGGGCGTGGCAGTGGCTATGCTCACCACATTGTTGCTGAGTTCTGTTTCTGCTTTTATTTTTCCCAACAGAGTGCAAGACACGTGAAAGCTCTCAGTGGCGCCCACTGGGCTCTGAGTTATGGATGACGTGTGGAGGGAGCGCCGTGTCTTCCTGTTACAGTTCCTTTACCTGTCAGACGTCGGCAGATAGAAGACGCCCAGCTGGTGGCCAGGTCCCTTCCCAGTGTGACACCTGCTGTCCTTCCATTAGGAGCTGGAAAAGGATGGATGTTACTCCGCCTTTGTCTGCTTAACCCCGATTTCTGTTCTGTTCAGCCTTTGTAAAATCACACCATTCAGTCATTATCTGCTTGTGTTTCCTCGATGCTCATGTCTCTCTCATCCACAGGGGACGCCCTGTGTGTCTGGAGAGTGAAGAGAGAAGAGGCGTACAGAGACCAGCAGTTGTTCCAGATGTTTCTGTTCGCCCTGTTTGCTCACTCACGTTGTTGTCTAGGGGCCGTTTCCAGGGAAAAATGTGGCCAAGCGCAGAGCTGACGGGGAGTCGGAGCTGACAGCCACCCCTCCACAGAGCTGCTTTTAACTTTAACTTTCTTCTGGTCCTTTGCAGGTCTTTTTCACAAAGGAGTGCAAGTCCTACCATCATTTCTGCCGCATTGCCTTTTAAAGCCATTCTCGCTTTTCTTAATATTTTCCCGCACTAATTCATTTTTTAATATCACTTATTACACTTATTGCCACTGATGTATCAAAGCGCGGCCCTAAAAGAGAAAAGCAGAAAACTAAAAGCCGATATCAGCACACGCCGTTGTCTTCACAGACCCACGGAGCAGAGCTTCAGTGGCTTCCCAGCATGCACCCCTCCAGTGTCTTTGTTGCCATGCAGAAGCGGCTGCTGGTGGGACCGCTGCCCCCGCCAACTCGGAGGAGGCTTGGGATTCGTCAACGCCTGTGATGGGGGCGCGACAACCCTCGGCGCTGTCAGGCGAATGTGTGAGGCCGGGCTGACAGCTCGGCGACGCAGCGTCGGCGTCTGGCACCGGGAGACGTACGGCGTCTGCCGGCCCGCGCTCCCACCTCACTCGCTTCCACATCATGCCTGTCGAGGAGAAGCTCCCCCACAATACTCTCTGAGCCCGCTCCGGCAAAGAGTAAAACCGGAGGCGACTGCAACAGTTCTGCTGTTTTCCCACATCAGAGTTTGACCTTTATCCACCGACAACATCTTAGATGCTTTGGTCTCGGATGCTGCTGGAATGTCAGGCTGCAGCGGCGATTTGCTGACCCGGACCATCAGGTGTGTCATTCCTCAAATCCATTCCTCTCAAAGGAGACGCCAATCTGTTTGGATCATAGACAAATGCGCCTGGTCTTAGCACACAGCGGCGTGATACTGCTCCGAACACGAAGCTGCACGGACGAGGGCCTGTGCTGTGACCTCTACCAGGCTGTACCTATGCTGCTGTCAGCAATAATATTCATTAAACTGGCAAATAGCACCAGATGTCCACCCACAACTGGCCCCTCAGGCTCTTCTGTTGGATTATCTTCCAGCAATGAATTAATCCTGAGCATTGCTCCCTTGGCACTGACTTTTGTTCCTGTTTTACCCCCCCGCCCTGCCCACCCCAGATGTATCTGTGTAAGCTGGCTTCACCATCAGCAATTCTCAGTGTAGGATGTGGTCAGAGGACCCTGCCACACCTTCATGTCCACCAGGGGTGAAGCTGGAGGTGGGCATGTCCCTCCGGCTTGGTCTGTAGCATCGCATTAACTGAATCGGGGTCAAACAATGGAATCGGTTTGGCCACCCTTTGTCGTTAATTATGCAGGCCGTTATGACACTGGAATGGAGAGGAGCTGCTGGAATGCGACCTGCTAAATAAACAAAGCCAGGCTTCTCCAGTCAAAACAAGGCTCTGCTTTTTAATGCTAGCGCCACCTGTCTTTGATGCGGAGCGGTGCGGCAACAGATATGCATCCCAGCAGGGTCACCTGTGCTTGTTTGCATCCCCTGCATCCCAGAATCGATTTTCTGGGCAGAGCGACCCCGAGGTATCGTGTACACTATCGCACATAAATTATTCAGCGAGTCGGAGAGGTTCGACGCGTCTTATGAGGACTGTGTCCAGCCTCTCGGCTTCAAGGTTCTCCGTATCAAAGGAAACAGGACTCCAGCAAGCGAGACACATATTGTGCAACATGGTCAGTCCCATCCGTTATTAACACCTGGGACAAAACACAGATCAGACTGTGACGCTTCTGTGGAATGCGACGACAGGTGTGGACATGATAATTAGTTTCTGTTGACGGAGTTCATAGTAGGCATTCGTGAGGAAAGCCCACCATCAAGCTCCAGTGAGTCGGAGTTGCGGAGGGGCTGCTGCCTCTCCAGCAGTGCGAGATGACCAGCCCCGTAGGCATTCGATTACCGCTGTCTGTCATATCGCCGCTATCGTCCTTGGAAGGTACGTTTTTTTTGAGGGGGAATTTTTGAGCCATTAATCCCTCCATCATTGTGCTCACACCTTTGAAGCTTGTGCACCCCCGCTTAGTAGGAAAAATGGCATATGCAGGGTCTGGGCTCGATGCTGAATTTAGGCAGCATACATGAGCACCGCTGGCACCTGAGACACCGGGCTGTGGACCCGTGTGTCAGACTTCAGCTCTCGAGTTTGACAACTGCGAACTGTTCAGCTCTTAATCCTCACAAGAAGGCAAGAAATAAACAGCTCAACCAGTTTAAAGCACCTCTCCACCAATGCTGCATGGATCAAACAGCACCAGACCTTATAAACACTAAAGAAAACTTCTGTTTTTTTTCTTTTTTTACACAGAAAATCTTTCAACCAGTGCCTGGGGTTAGCTGACAGACTGAACTGTTCGAAAACATCTCTAAAGGGAATACCGCCAGATTTCTTGGGGGTGGGGGGCCTGAAAATGATTCTGCATATCGTTACCCCAGAGAACATCGGTGTTTTCACATAGTTAAAGAGATGGACCTCCTTCAGAGAGCACCATAATAGGGAATAAATGGGATCAGAAGAGGAAACGGAGTGCAGAACTTTATTATTCAGATTCCAATTCCAGTTTTTTTTTCTGAATTCGGATTGGAGCTGAGTCTGTATAGGTTATAAATGTTCTTCGGTCACCCTGGCATGTCTAGCTATTATTATATTTGATTTCCTACTGGTATTTCTTAAGAGAGCAGCGTTTCCCTCCGTTAAAGTCTGCCAAGCCCGAAGCGGGGGACTGCGAGGCAGAGCAGGGCACCAACCTTTAGACAGAGCTACACACGACACCCAGCAAGCGTCATTTTGCCATCAGACACACTAAACAGAAACAGGCTACGGCGGGACGCCCAGCATGGCCATTAAGAGGGGTCAACATAAAAAATATGGTCATCTGTGGTCAGACAAGAATCTGCGGGATGAGGACGCTCATTCGGCAGGACACTGGGAACCATTTACGACACACACATCATATCATCACTTCTCAGAGCCCCTCTGTGCTTAATTTTGTGTGTGTGTGTGTGTGTGTGTGTGTGTGTGTGCGTCACTCTAATAAGAATATTAATTTTATTGCGATGATGACGTCATCTGGCAGAACCAATTGCGCTTTTTCGTTGTGCGTTACGACTATGCTTTGCCAAAACGTTTGGATTTGCAAGATAAACACCTCCATACCCCTGTCAACGTTATACTAAATAACACTTAAAAAACATTTTCGGATGACTGAACTTGAAGTGATAATGTATTTTTTTTGCACCTCAAGCGTTCAGCCAGCTGTCAGTGGCCTAACAGGAGAACGCGGATAGTGCTGACTTCGACGAGAGCGAGGACAGAGTTGGACACGGAAACACTTAAAACTTGCTCTAGCAGTGAACAACAAGCGTTACAATAAGTTCTAACAGCACACTGTTTGTTGTGAAGATAGGGCAGCGCTAGTCCATTAATAATGAAGCAGAACAACACTGTTTCGTTCGCTGTCGTTGTTTTGCATTATTTGCTCTGTGATTGGCTGAAACAGAACAAACCTCACATATAAGGAAAAGAAGTGGCTTAATGAGGCGAGAGTTTCCACCAAGACGACAAGCAGCATTGCATAATGAGCAGGATGGGGGGGGGGGGGGGCTGCCGACAGGAATACTGCCACCCAGCGCCTTCCCTTCGCAGCTTGACACATGTCGTTCTGAGAGTGACGCTGCAAAAGAGCTGTCATGTCATGCACAAGAAACAAAACATCAGAGAGCGAAGCCACAGTCAGCGCCGTGCTTCCTGGCGCTGTTATTCCGCGGGACTGAAAAGCTGCCTTCTTCGGGCGTGGGGGGGGGGGGCACACCATGGCTTTCAGAATTCTCCCACGTCGTCTGTTGTGCTTTTAGCCATAATTATGTTTTATCAAACGCACAAAAAAATCCGTTAACAAAAAGCAGATACTGGGTGGGCAGATTTGCTTTTGTGAGCTAGATCAGTGGCCCAATCATGGGGCATGTCTCCTCCATGAAAAGCACAGCTCAGAGGGCCTCAGCTCCCCCCCCCCCAATACTGGATCATGAATCCTCTTACTGTAGCTTCCACACTCATGTAATTGTGGTCACTCTTCATACCAAACTAAACACCTACAGCCAAAACGGGCGCTTTATACTGTGCTACAGTGAATCAAACGATTGTGTTCTTCATCTGTGTGGCCGTAGACAGTATAAAAGCCTAAAAGCAGCTTCATCCTGGGCTGTGTAGGTGTGCGGTAAAAAAAAAAAACACGCTTTTAAAAGATTTCATTCTGCTTCAGATGTTGTTTTCAATGACTGGGAACAGAGTCCATCCTAAAAATCACAGACAGAAGTTCCCCAAAACACCGCTATCCATTGGTGACCCAAGGTCAATGAACACGTCAAGCCATTAGTAGATCAAAGAGCTCATTCCCACTAGTAACTAACCAGAATGAATGTAGATTACTGCATGGAGACCAAGTAAGTGACATTTTTAAGGATACAGTATGCCGGTGGTTTCTATTTGAAATACATCATTAAAAAGTTTACCATTATCCTATACACACACACACACGCACACACACGCAGTCACACTACAGGCAAATTTGAGTGAACAATTCACCAAACGGCATATTTTTGAACAGTGACAGGAAACCTGCACAATATATAATTACATGTGTTGTAATTATATAGTATAACCAATATAAACTGTTTATATATTTAAAATAATGAAAAAAGAATGTAGTTGTAGTAACTGAGAACATGGAATTTAATATAACCAAGTGCCAGCCACATTTCAGATGCTTCAGTGTGCAGCAGTTTTGGTTTTCTGGCATGGAGGCCCCATAAAACGGGTCACTGCAGTTACACTCTGCTTTCCATGGACTGGGAAACCAAGCACAAGCTTTTCCTCCAGCAGAAACGCAGCTTCTCTGTTGGTTCTCTTACTCCACACCTCAGGAGTTAATGTCAAGCAAGCCAGCGGGGACCTGAACCAACCACGATGCGGGATCAGGAGAGGAGCCTGGCTGTTTCTGTTGTTCTTGAGTGGAGAGGCAGATGTTGCCGTTGTTTTTAACATAGATGCTGAACTCAGCATAACCCCCCCCCCCACATCCAGTACAAAGAAAGCAGGAGAAAACACTAAGGTACAGCTGTACCTGATATCAGCAGAATGTCGCCGGCTTATTTTCCATATTTATACCGCGGTGCTTTGCTGGGCTCAGACGCGGTCGGCGGAGAACATGTTTTCAGGGAAAGCACCCATATTCCTGAAGGACGGCGGAATTCAGGCAATGGGATGGATGTCACTTTGATTTGACTATTTCTGAAGTAGCGGTGAACCCCTGAAGGACCTCGCAGAAACAGCCACAAGATGCCACGTTCAAGGAACAGCGGCACCATAGCCAGAGGAAACAGGAACTGCAACTTTTAACATTTTTTTAAAAAGATAGGCCAGAGCACTGAGACTTAGACAGAGCCTAACGTGTCAGGCTCCTCGCTAATCGCAGGGTCAGACGATCAATTAGTGCCGGAGCCAAAGACAGCGGATGAAGCAGACCGTGTCAGGGTCTGATCCGTCTGTCCCCTGACATCGGCTGTCCCTGTCAGCGCCGCGCAGATCGATGATGGCGTGCCCTTGGAACCGGACCCCTCAGGTCAGACACCTGCTGACGTGCATGGGGGGGGGGGGTGGCTGGCCTAGAACAAGTGTAATGGTTAGGAGTTCAACCTCTACACGGCTACGCTTCAAGTGCCCCTCCTCCGTTTCTCACATGACGCCTCGAGAGGCACCAATCATGAGTGACTTAACTCACATATCTGTGTTACATGGATGTCTATACTGACATTCAAGCAGCTGTTTAGGTGAGGAATTAAGAAGTAAAATTCTGTTTCTCGGTTTTAAACCTTTTCTCATCCATACATACATCCATTTCCAGCTACTTATCCATTGTACAGTCATGGGGGGGGGGGGGGGGGGGCTGGAGCTTATCCCAGGCAGCACAAGACTTGGGACGCCCTATAAGAAAGTCCTGTCCATCACCGGCTGTGCACATACACACTATAGGCAAGGGACACTAATTATGCAAACGCCGCGTCTTCAGACTGCAGGAACAAGCCTGCAAGACACAGTGGGGACATGCAGGCCGTGTGTGCGCAGTGAGCGGGACTGCATCTCCAGCCCCCGGCTCTGGAGGTGTGAGGTGACAGCGCCCCCCGCTGGGCCACAGCCCCACGCTTCACGCAAACACCACACGCGTATCATGTATAAAACAGCCCTTTGTGAGGAGAGGCAAGACAGAGGTGCAAGAAAGGCGTAGGATTTGGGTGAGGGAGGACTGCGGGGAGCGTTAATGCACTCTGCATTCGCTGTTCACGATGCCACATCTGAAATCTGAAATCAGTCCAGGATTATGCTTAAATTTTTCACATGAATCACTGCGATGCTGGGAAACACATTTCAATGTCATTACGTGGAAATGACTTACCCTGCAATGTCTTATGAGGGACATGGTTATAACTCAGATGATGACTTAAAAGAAAATCATAATTTTGCATTATTTAATATCTTTACATTTCATTTAATGAATAATGATTCTTTTTTATTAAAAGCATGGGACGCCAGGTAGGGGGCGCCCTGGATGGGATTCCAGGCCACAGCAGGGTGCCTGACATCCCCGGAAGGAAAAGCGGACATGTGGGCAGATACTGAGCCTCAGTTTGCTCCTAAAAGGTTGGCATAGGACCCTGGACCCCATGCGACAAAGGACCAATGTGATTAGTCGTCATTGTTAATACACAAAAACACATGGCCCTTCTGCATTTAACCCATCGTAACCAAGCAGGGAGCAGCTAATTCTGCACCAGAAGATCAGCACCTCACCGGTACTTTGCTGGTCAGGGATTCAAACCAGCAATCTTTCAACTACAAGGGCACGTCCCTAACCGCTTAGCCACCGCTGCCACCATCATGCTCAGAGTGTGGCTTCCAAAGCTGGCTGGTGGGCCGTTTCATTCACACTTTACCAGGAAGGACATCCTCAGTGTTACCCCACAGAAACAGGTCGAGTCTTTTAGCCCAGCGTGGGAGGGGTCCCACCCGGCATGGCCTGCAAGTCTGTGACGTTACACGGGACTAACTGACAGCAACAAAAGTCTCCCTGGCCTCCTTCTAAACTAGGTAATGAAGCCCTTTCAAGATGGATGATATCTGAGTCCAAACACAGACCCAGTGCAGCGCCGCTTGACTGGAAGGGAAAAAATAAGCTTAAAAATCGTGTTAATTCAACAAAAGCATTGTAACTGTGGACATCTGAGCCTCACGAAAATAAAAGCGGAGCACCACACAGCAGGCAGTGTTTGTTTTTGCACATTTATGTGCACGCATTATTTACAAGGTCAGACGTGTAAAAATACATGGCTTTCAAAAAATAAAACAACATAGGAACTGCTCTAACTAGATACGAGCCTGTTCCCCCCCCCACTCAGCTGCGCGGCCAGCAGGCAGGCTGCACAGAGAAGCATAACTCACGGACTTCCTGTCACATGACCTGCACAAAGCCTCTAAACCAAAGCCATAACCTAGCTGTGCCTTTAACAGCAGAGACTGCGACTGGCTTTCCCGCCAGGCTGGAGCACGCTGAGGGGTGGGGGGGGCGTAGCTCAGCCATTCCGTAAGCCGGTGTACTTCAGGGCCAGTGTGTCACCACTGAGGCATCCCATAAAGCCAACTTTACAGCGACTGGCATCTATGGTGCCGGTAACAGTGAGCGTCTATGGTAAGCGCAGCCGGTGTTGCTCGACATGCGCGCACTCCTGCAGTTTACCCTGGATAATCAAACCGCCTCGCTTGCACGCACGCCCACCAGCCAGGACGGCGATAAGCCCGACTGTCAGCATGCCCAAGCTGGGAGCAGAAATCGCCACAGAAAAACAGGCTGAATAACATGAATATCAAAGGAGGTGGTGCTATGCTGGGGCACGGCTCGTGCTCATTAAATCCACATTCATAGAAATGTTACACAGAACCTATTTACGCTTTTCTAAAGGTGGCCCATCTTCTGCTGAGAGCTTCTTTAAAAAGACTCACAGTAATCTCATTACAGATTAAATGAAGAGCTAGATGCCCTGTCAGTTCCGTGATGAATGGATTAATAGAGCAACCTGCTGGCTCTTCCTGGACGTTTGGGAATCTTGTGTGGCTGCTATTGCACGGAAGCTGTGACAACTTATTTTTACTGCCCCAAGTTCTTAGTTCACCAACCTTAAGCGGCTGGCATTTTTAGGCCGCAAGCAAATTAGACACTAATTAGGATGGTATTTAAAATACGAAGTTGCTGACCTGACAATTATCCTTCATAGACAATATCTTTGCAGACAGATAATGCTGCCTTTACTGATACCATCTTTCTGGGGCTAAAATGTCTTGGTGCTGTCTGCAAGTAATCCGTGGGGTCCCATAGACCCCAAGGAGCCCTACGTAACCACAGGTAAACGTCGACCTAGTGAGGTGATGGAGGACCTCCTAACACGATGATGGACATTTCTCCTCAGATTCCTCCAGTCACAGTGAACAAGAAGATATGATGGAGTTATGTGGTGTAAAGTGCACCCTGTGAATTACACGCTGTGGAAGGACAAGCTCCACCCCCTACACTATACTCAGTAATAGTGTACCCTCTGCACTATACCCTGTGGAAGGACAGGCTCCACCCCCTACACTATATTCTGTAACAGTGCACCCTCTGTACTACACCCTGTGGAAGGACAAGCTCCACCCCCTACACTATACTCCGTAACAGTGTACCCTCTGCACTATACCCTGTGGAAGGACAGGCTCCACCCCCTACACTATACTCCGTAACAGTGTACCCTCTGCACTATACCCTGTGGAAGGACAGGCTCCACCCCTTACACTATACTCTGTAACAGTACACCCTCTGTACTACACCCTGTGGAAGGACAGGCTCCACCCCCTACACTATACTCCGTAACAGTGTACCCTCTGCACTATACCCTGTGGAAGGACAGGCTCCACCCCCTACACTATATTCTGTAACAGTACACCCTCTGTACTACACCCTGTGGAAGGACAGGCTCCACCCCCTACACTATATTCTGTAACAGTACACCCTCTGTACTACACCCTGTGGAAGGACAGGCTCCACCCCCTACACTATACTCTAACAGTGCACCCTCTGTACTACACCCTGTGGAAGGACAGGCTCCACCCCCTACACTATACTCTGTAACAGTGCACCCTCTGTACTACACCCTGTGGAAGGACAAGCTCCACCCTCTACACTATACTCCGTAACAGTGCACCCCTTCGCAATCAAGCCATGGCAAAGCATTCCATTCCTTCTCAATACATCCATTAACACTGGGGGCAATGCAGCACCCCTTTCCTCCACTGCACACCCCCACGCGCTCTTCGGTGCTACAACAGATTTATTTTCCTTCCAATAACCATCTGCTCCTAGCCATCCCGCTTGCAGTTATCACATTTTTTCAGTTGGTCTTCAACACAAATCGGCATCAGCAATCTGCTTGCTTACCACACACAGAAAAAACATCCAATTCACTAACAAATTTTAGGAACGGAGTCAGCGGCGTGTCATTCCGGTCTCCCCTGGCTACATAAATAAACAAATAAATGCATTCCTCGTTATGCGTGTTTGCCCTGCACAGCCCAGCAGGAGGACTGTTCCTTTGGGACCAAAGAACTTCACTTTATTTCCTGTTTTATTGTGTTTCTATATTCGCTACTTTAGTCACGTGTTCAGTTGCCATGCTCTCAACACCCAATGAGGCAGCGTCGCTGAACAGCCATACTGCCTCCCTTGAACTAAACACACCAACCCAACACAGCTGCAGAGAGAAATATGATGTTAAATGTAGTAATAATAATAATAATAATAATCTGGAAGAGGGTAGCTGGGCAGCCATTTTCAAGTTGGTGGTTTTGATGAAGCAAAAATGTGACCTAGATTCAAATTACAAAAAGCATATTGCGAAATGTATATTGTTTTGATATTTCTTGCTTTAGGTCATAGTGGCCTTTTAGCACCACATCCAGCAAAACTCAGTGGTGCCCGTGTTTGACCAAAGGTGAAATGTTCATATAAAATAAAGGCAAACATCTTCACTGCCTCTGAAAAGAATAAGTGCATGAAGAGTATATGAAAATGATTACTTTGGAAAATGCATTTTCATATGGCAGCAGGACACCAGGAGCCTTGGGCGGAAAACGGCACGCTAAGTCAAAACACGTGTTAAAAGCATCGAGCTCTGCCGGGCCTCGCTCCCCCAGCTCCATGACGAGAACTTTCCAGCCCACCCCCCTCACGACACTGTCGTTTTACTTCACGGAGAGGCCCGGCACACCTGCAGTGGAGCGTGTCGGCCTTCCTCAGGGTCCAGGCTGCTGTTATTATCGCAGCCTTCCATGGGGGGGGGGAGAAGGTAGGGTGGTTGGGTCAGGTTCCAGCCTTCTCCAGGTTATCAACCCCGTCAAGATCCATTTCCGGGTACACAGAGAGGAGCAAAATCGGAGCAGAGAGGAGCCTGATCAACAGCTTTTACTCCATGCAAAGAGAAACGGCGAAAGTACTGATATCTGACACGTATGCTTAAATGGGGCATATTTTATGACACCAACGCTTGAGAATCCTAAATATGAACAGGTTGTGAAATAAATGGCTGCTGAATGGATAATAAACATATAAATAAATAGAGGCTTTAAAAAGAAAAAAAATATTGCATTCTTGATGGGAGTTTTATGCTCCAAGTATGAGCAGAGGAATAAAGGTCTTTGGGGACTTTGACAGAGTGTGTTCATTACACAATCTGAAGGGCACTCGTCACCCGTCTAGCGACTCGCAGAGTCAGATAACGGTACAGAAGGTTCCAGCGCAGCCGAGGGGGCTTTTAATCTGGGGGGTTCTGTTCCTACTCCACTGCCGAATCACGTCGCTGACCGCCAGCCGGGCGGATGAAGAGGAATCGTCTTTCCTAGTGATGAACAAGATATTCCTATTGTTTATTTTTGGCTTTCTGTGACGTGGACGGAAAATCAGGTCACGACAAATGCAAATTTTCCAGGGAAAAAAAAAATGCAATTAGACCTGTACAATTAATTCTGTTGTAATCATAATTTTCCCGAGTGTGCAATTATACTGAATGCTGAAAAACAAGAACAAAGAAAAAAAACTTAATAATATAAATATCTAGGTCAAAATATATCAGGAGAAAGCCAAGGAGGGGTAACTTTATTGACAAGGAATGTTTCAGAATTGAGGCTTATGGGATAATGGCCATCCAGATTATGGCTTCTCAGCTGCTACGTCTGGTTGGTGTGAAAGCTTGGACATTATACCAAGGAGCATGATGGGAAATGAAGTCAATAAGGGCAGAATGACATGTAAAAACACCCAGTGTTACTCATAACCAGTGTTTTTTTTGTGACCATACCGATTATTTTGAATTTCAACACTCCAAAATAACAATAGCTTTCTTTTGGTTAGCAGTTTATCAGTAGTTTGTAGTACGATGCATGTAAACGATTCACAATGTTTGCATATGCAATGTAAGGGACTGAAATCAGTTACTGATCACTGAAATATCTTAGTATGTAGCATAGTAAAGCATAATGCATCGGTCCAAAAATGTACTTCTGATCATACCAATTTCAATCAAATAAGTGACTTGCATAGAGTCTGTCCAGGGACTGCAGATGTAAATCTATATAGTGCAATGTACACTGTGAATCTATGGAAATATTACCCTTGGGGGGGACAATAAGAGCCATGATATATACTGGGAGGGGAGGGGCTGTATACATGTAAACTGTAAGAAAATTGAGTCATAAAAGTGGCGTGAAACCTGCACACGGGGGATTTGAGAAACTGGGCTGAGAATACCACGCACAAACGTTCCTGGCTGCAGACGGCTGTCACATGCAAACAGGAGGCTGAAAGAAAGCCCTCTGGTCAGGAAGACGCAGGTGCTGATTATCAACATTAGAGTCGTTAATGTAACGTTATCAGATGACCTGCTGACAGAGGCCTGTCCCGATTCTCACACATGCACAGTGACAGGCAAACATGCGCGCCCCTAACCACACGCTCCGCATGGATGCACAGAGGTTCCTTTATAAGCTGAGAGTGTGTATGATATGCGTCCCTGTCAAACGCAGAACAGCACCGCCTGAGCCTACCCCCATCACTACGACACCGCGATGCCAAAAAAGGGCACGTACACCTCCAGAGCCTTGCTTTTTCCAAGAGACAATATTTTTATGGATCTTCTGCGACTTCAGGAGCATGGAAACCCAGAAATGTGGACGTGCATTAATTAATTTTGGCCATTATGTTTAATGTGCTTATGTGCCGTGTAGATATACAACTGTGAACTCCTGACGTTCCCGTAACGTGGGGACAGTAGCGATGCCCCTACCGCCACCGATGGGTCCCGGTGCCGTCCGTCAGAGCCCTCCAGGGGGCGCCGGAGAGTGGCAGAGAAAAGCGCTCCCCCTTCGCCCATCGTCATAAATAACGTCTTATTTCTGCCACCTCTCTCCCCGATTAGGGTGAGGAGTGGCATGTGTGGTGACACCAGGCCGCACGCCGCTTGCGGTATGCACGACTGTGCCAGCAGGGGGCTGAGCAGAAACCCTGGCTGAGCCGCGCGTGAGGCGGGCAGGCGGGCTGGCGGCTCGGAGACAGGTGCCCCTGGGCTAATTGGACGATACACCACTTCCTCGCTGAACTTTTACCATCCATCACAAACTCGGGAGCTGAGACTAACAAGGCAGTTTTAATGCCGCGGGATTACATCATTCATTAATTAGACACTACCTCTGACGCAGACCCCAGCTGCCTCTCCCAAGCCGTCCCTAACCCTGCACCCGCCGGCGATCGGGTCCCATCACCCCGCTGTGCATGCAGGCGGTGTCTGACGCAGCCCACACCTGCTGTGCCGAAACCCACACACACTGTCACGCACACACACACACACACAGAGTAATGCGCACACACATACACACACACATGCATATCTTTGTGGGGACTCTCCATTCATTTCTATGGGAAAAACCCTAATCCCAACAATGACAATTTTAACCCCTACCCAACCTTACAGTCAGTGATTTTTATAACACTGAGATTATCTTTGTGAGGACCAAAAAATGTTTTTAATCATGTTGTGGTGAAATCTGGATATAATGCAATGCAATAATTACAAAAATGCTGTACATGCACAGCTGCATGCGCGCACACACACACACACACACACACACACACACACACACACACACACACACAGTTACACATATATACACAGTCACACAAACACAGTTTCTGCATGCAAGGGCACACAAATATACACACAGAGTCACAAATTCACATATACACAGTCATACACACGCACGCACAGTTGCATGCATGCACACAGTCACACACAGTTGCATGCATGTACACAGTCACACATATACAGTTGCATGCATGCACACAGTCACACACACAAATACATGGTTGCATACATGCACACGCAGTCACACAAATACACGTTTGCATGCATGCATGCACACACACAGTCACACAAATACACGTTTGCATGCATGCATGCACGCACACAGTCACACAAATACACGTTTGCATGCATGCATGCACACACACAGTCACACAAATACACGGTTGCATGCATGCATGCACACACACAGTCACACACACATATACAGTTGCACACACACAGTCACACACACATACACGGTTGCTTGCATCCATGCACACACGAGCTTAGCCCACAGCCAGCCAAGAGCATCTCTTACTTGACACGAAGTACACAGCAGACAGCAGTGGGGGGGCGAAAAAATAGAGTGGACTCAGCACCCCCCCTCCCCACCAAAACATGATATCACCAGCATCAAAGCCATATGGCCGCACAGAGCGACCTGACTGGTTGCTTTTATTTCCCACTTTGTTATGTACGCCATGCTGAAGTTGCGGCTTTGTCCCACTTACTCTGGGACTACTGACCAGCAGCCTCCACACAGATCAGTACAGGCCTGTGTCTTTTCCTGCACATGCCCACTGTCCCTGTCACTGCTCACACCTCCCCCCCATGGCACCTGTCAGCATGTCACACCCCAGAGCTCCACCCACATCAGTCCAGACTTTCCCCAGTTCATAGATATTATTACCCTGTTTAATGATAAAACCACTTATTTAAGCCCGACTGAAAGCACTCACACAATGATGCGGCAAGCTGGGGGGAAGAGGGCACATTGCTCACCACCAGCCATCAACCTAAAAAAGTAGAAGACATTTTAACTAACTGTCATGGGGGCTTCTCCCTTATGAGCAAACAAAGGCACAGTAATCCCCTGCACAATGTGGGGTACAAACCAAATAAGAGTGCTGTCACTCCGCTCATTAACTTTCATTACCCAGACCCCACTTTTGCCTGTGGGGGGGGGAGGGGGGGGGCAAGTCAGCTCCAGGTGGTGTTAATAAAATTCTGTGGGGTTCCTCCGGCCAGCAGGAAGAGAGTAGTAACAAAAGCCATACTGGGAGTTACTGAACAGGACCAACTCTTAACACTGGATTAGCTCAGACAATAAAAAAAAACCCAGTACATTGTTATGGCTCCCAGAATTCCACTGTCCTCCATTACCAGTGCCTGGACAAACTCACATCGCTCGGAGGGAGAGGGCCTCTAAAATTACATTTGCAGTGGATGCCGGCACAGACACAGGGCACTTCAGAGCTGCGCGATCTGAATTAGGAAAAGGATTTCTGACCTTCAAAGAATTAGTCCACATAAATCCAAGAGGAGAATTTCACTTAAATGGAGTAAATGCGTGGAGGAGAGAGCAAAGCAGTAAAAGAAAGAGAGTAAATAAATCCAAGAAAGACCTTTTATACTGAACCTCTACAACAAGAAAAACAAGAGACCCTCCCTTGGTTCATTAGAGTGGCCTCCGCCATGGCTGACCGTACTGTAGAGGAGGCTGGTTCTGACCACGGAGAAGCGCCTGACTGTCACTGTGATGGTACAGATCAGCACGCGCCATGAACCAGCCTCAGCACCAGACATCTGGACGAGGAGGGGAGCGAGTGAGTGATGACAGCTTCCTGTCACCTTATATGGGGCTGGAATTTACAGCAAGAGATGAGGGGAAGGCAAAAGCAACAATAACAACGACAGAGGCACTTGACTGACTGCGATTCTGCCCTGTCTGAGACAAACATGTACATATACATTCTTTATTTGGGGGCAGCTTGGGAAATACAGGGAATTGAGAAGCCATGCCAGTTTTGGGTCTGGGAGAAGAAAGAAAGCAGGGGACTCGTGGAAATGAGCAGGAACGGCATTCGGCTGCTGGCTGAGCGCATGTGGGCAGATTTGCTGGGAGTGGTTGGCGCAGGGATGAGAAACTCGCTTCCTCGGAACCCTCATGACTGGGGGGGGGGGCAGCATAACCAGGTGCACGCATATCGCTGACAAGCCAAGGTCAGCCTGCCAGCCAAAACGCCGCTGCAGCAGGCATAACGGCTCCAGACCAGGCCTTTGTGTGTCAGTAACACAGCACAATAACAGGTAAAACCATTGAATGCCAACTGCGAAGGGTAGTGAGAGGTATGAGGGATACAGAAGCAGAGCTGCGACCCAAAGATTACATGCCAGACCAGGAGGCTGCCGTTGTGCATTAGGCAAAGTGTTAAATTTAACTGCAGCAATAAATAATATCTAAGAGCCATAAAGGAATAAAATTCATACTAGGCTGCTCTAGAGAAAGCCACTTGGGAGGTAAATAATTATACTGACAACACTGAAGTGGCTGGTGTTCTCCGGAGCAGATGCCGTGGGTGGTGTGGTGAGATGCCCCCCCACACATGCTGAGGACCCTCGAGCTTTGGCGCCTCCCCAGCACTCACAGGTCAGAGGTCAGCGTGCAAGACACAAGCATGACGATAGTAGCGGTGGGCAAAAATGGAGGGAGTGTTAGCAGACCAGGGCTCCTTGTTTAGCCTGAGGGGGCTCCTGACTGTCGACCAGGCAGAGCAGAGTGCCACGTGATGGGTCACCCTAAGCCAGCTTTTCGTCATCCATCAGCTTTACGGCCCATAACTCCAAGCTCCCCCCCACATACCCCCCTTGCCAAGTAGACGGGATCATCCATCAGGAGTGGATAACATCTCTCCCTGCCTAATGGAGGTATACGTCTCATACGCTCCTCTCGTATACCATGGCATCATCGCCAGGAGTGGGTGAGGAGTTGTTTGTCCTGTGCTGTCAAATTGTGAGTGTGGGGCTGCCTCGCAGCATGAAAGGCGCAGGCAGATCGCAACTTAAGCGCGGCTGCGACATTGCAAAGTTTTTCTGCCTTTCGGGGGGTGAAGCCGACCACATATATTTCTCCACGATACAGAACATTTTTCACTTGAAAGAAGCTTAATGGAAAACCTAAGACGGCGATTTCCATTATATGTTGTAGAGGAGGTAGAGAAAAAGGGAATCGAGTAGCGAGTGAACAAGACAGACATGCATTACACTTTCTTGAAAATGTATATATTTTTGTACAAAACCGTGTGACATTTGTCAGTCAACACTGACCAGAGTCCAGTGGGAGAGGGAGACAGGCTCTTGGACAACTGCGAAATGACTGAAAATGCGAGAAAATGTCACAACTTTGGGTTTGGCTTTTATGCACAAAGCTGTGCTCAGAGGAGAATATAGCTGCTCAGTTTTCCAGTGATTTTCGCCCCCCCCCCCCCACCCCCCACCCGCTGGGCTGCGGAGTCGCTCCTCCGTGGGTGACGGAAGAAATCTCTAACTGTCATTATAAAAACGGAAGATGGCGATGAGTTCATTAGCTGGGACTAAAGGGGCTGTTGGAGGGGGGGAGGCAGGTGACGGCAGGGGGTGTCCGGGGGCAACACTTCCCCGAAGCCCCCTGTTGCTGCTCTCATGGCAATGGAGCGAATCGACAGCATCGTTAGTAGCATCTTAATACTTTTCTTAATTAGGCTTAATTTGGCGCCATGGGAGGCAGACCCCGGAAAGCGCTGGAACGCAGAGGCGTGCACTGGTCTCCAGGCACGTGTCATAGAGGACCGGGGTGGGGGGGGGGAGCTAGAAGACAGGGGCCGGAGGGCGGCCTTAACGCTTGGGGTTTACAGTCTCTGTCTGAGCAGACAGATCACAATGGCCAGTGGCTGTGGTTAGTGCCTCACTACTCCAACCTCCCAATGCAGTTCCAGTTACCTAAAGCCAGTGGTTCTCAAACTCGGTCCTCGGGACCCACTGCCCTGCTTGTTTTCCGGCTCTCCCTGCCCTACCCACTGCTGATTACCTGGATCAGGTGTGTTCAGTCAATCAGAAGCTGAAGGATAGCTGGGACTTGTGTGTGGGGCAGGGATAGCTGGAAAACCAGTAGCGCAGTGAGGACCGAGTTTGAGAACCACTGCCTAAAGTCAAGGTACTGCAGATATTTTGTCTGGACACTCAAATCGACAGTTTGGTGCTTCTGCCAGTCTAAGCAGGTCATGCAGCCATCGGGCAATAAAAAGAAAACAACGTTTCTCCTCAGATAAAAGGGACTCTGGGAACCGTGTGGAATGACAGTCACACTGGTGTCTCCCATCACTATTCCTATTCCCCACTGGCATGGAGAAAACCCACAGCAATGTGGGCGAGGCATGCGGCTGAATCCGCCCCACGTTCCTGTGGGAAAGGAAAGCAGGTCAGGGATCAGAGAAGATACACAAGGCAGCGCAAACAGGGCCTGCCTGAGCAGCTCCCCACCCGGGGCTGGGTCCAGCTGAAGCGTTTACCGTTTGCGTGTCATGGAGGCCG
The DNA here is from genome assembly GCF_023856365.1 of Brienomyrus brachyistius. NCBI lineage: Eukaryota > Metazoa > Chordata > Actinopteri > Osteoglossiformes > Mormyridae > Brienomyrus > Brienomyrus brachyistius. The sequence goes on from NC_064545.1 coordinate 17,017,643, forward strand.
GAGCACGTTAGCATCAACACGCAAGAGAAGCTCTGTTCCAAACAGAAACTAACAGCACCGGTTAGGACCTTTCAGACGATTTCTAAAAAGGCAGCTGTCATTGAAATGCCAGCACAAAGCTGCAAGTGTCTCTGCGAAAGCAAAGCATGGGTCATTTCTTCAATTCAGATTAAAGGAATAACCAGTGTCTACTTTCAGAGGGAATGAAAAAAATAATACCGCACTTTGGGTTTGTAATTATGACACAAAACATCACCGACAATCAGACAAAACTACATAGTTAAATTTTATATTCATAATTAGAGAACGCTGATTTCAGAGTCACACCTGCACTGCGTCTTTAAATGTTGGCGATACTGCAGCAGAGAGTGGGAGTGGGGAAAAGATCATTGATCAACTTTAAAAAGATCAGCTGGCAATTTCACACGCGCTCTGTACTGGCTAGTGGTGGGGTTACAGGGCTCAGCCAGTGTCCTTACAGGCTGTGCGAGAAAGCGGATTGACGGGGGCATGAATCATGCTTATTGGCAGGCATGAGTGGCTGGGAATGAGTGGGACGGGGAGTTTCTAGAACATTTTACTGCTTGATCTGTGCATCACATTCCCCCTGAAAACCCTGATTACCTTACAGAGGCCTGATTTAGGGGAGAGTCTGCAGACTCATTTAAAAAAACAAAACGCCGTCTTGCAGTAAGTAAGCCTGCTGAGCGGACGGTGCTGGAAACATGACAACACATGTCTTGCAGACACTGAAAAAGCATCCAGCCTGCTGTGCTTTAAGCACCAGTGAGTTAACATTAACTGTTAAATAGTTCAGTCGTTCTTCAGCCTTTCCTCTAACTTCATCTTCATAAATATACTGATTTACCATTTCACTGCCTCAAGAGACATACTGCATATTATAATTTGTTGGGAAGAAACAGCAGTGTTACATAGAGTTCACAGGGTGAAATCTACCTGCAGCACCTGATCTTCATAAAATCTATCTTAGGGGGAAAAATCTGCAGGGAATCCGTAAAAATGGAAACAGCCGTGACATGAAATTCAATCGGTCCATGTTTAAGTTTTTTTAAGCATTTTTTTTCATATTGTTTCCTTCCATTGGCATAACACTGCAACTTTACCATAAACAATCATTCGTGTTCATGAAACACTGCAATATGACATTTCAATTACACTGCAGAGATTTGATACTGGGAACACAGGGGATACATGAGAAATAAGGGCACAAGTTTATGAACAAATAAATGCGTACATAAAAGCAGTGTTTGGGGTCGTAAACGTGGGTCAGCATGGACTGGGCATGGTGTCAGATGTACAAAAAAGAAAGCCTGCTTACTTGCAATGCATCCATATTCAACATACCTGACAGAGAATCGGCAGCTGCAGGTCAGGGACCCTGGGGCAGACACAGGAGCGTTGTCTCAGTGTGTCCCACAGAGTAAACCATGCATACCCCCCCCTGGGGTGGAGGGAGCCATCCCGAAAGTGACAAGACGGCCACACGTGGGCCCAGACAAAGCCGGCCACCAAGCCACAGCAGTAGGTGCCTGCTGTTTCCCAAACATCTCCGACCAGTGCAGGGGTCCAGCACAGAAACAAACACCTACTCCAGGACTAGCAGACTGTCTGAGCTTCAGTCTGTACAGGAGCCCCAGAGCTCCCCATCATTACCATCGTCAACACTCAATGGCAGTGATTCTCATAGTACCAATGCACTGGAATACTCTTGAGCCTGTGGTTAATTACCATAACTATTATTAGGCAATGAACAAAATTCAGCGGCTTAATATTCTGCTGTATTGCGTTTAGGGCTGTATTTCAGATATAAGCTACATTATATTAAAAGGGCAGAGCTGACGATAACAGAATGGGTCAGAGAAAAGAGGGAATATATGAGAATGACACAAACCTTGGAAAATGTGAGCAATAGGAATTCTTACAGCAAAACCTGGGGAATACTCTCAGGGAACACTGTCATATACGCTCAGAGAACACTGAGGTATACTCTCAAAGAAGACAGATATATTGTCAAGATAACTGAGGTGAACTATAAAAGATGACTGCCGTACACTCTCAGCAAACACTGCTCTCAAAGAAGATTGAAAAACACTCAAAAACACTGAAGTATACTCTAAAAGAAGACTGAGGTATACTCTGAACAAAGAGTACTATACATTTTACATCTGCTCTTCAGGATCCACCTCACTGCCCCTCCACCTGTTCTTTCATCCAGGTAACCATTGCATCAGCACGTATCTAGACCAAACCAGGCCTCTTGCTCAGTCTGCTTTGCCCTACTGTACATTTCCCCTGGAAATGGGGTAAACAAGGTCCATATTTAGAAGAGCTCGGAGAACACCAGTCTATGCTCAAGAAGCACAGGAGGCATCAATGAGTCTTCCGGGGAAGATCATTTAACACCGGCTGATCACTTGGGTATAAATTATCGATACACCAATAAACCTCACAACTCTGAAACACTTTAAATAAATACTGATAAAATTAAGGCAGTAATTACTTATTTGTGCTTGCTGTCCACCCCTGTAAACAGACGTGAGACTATACATTGGTCTGAGAGTCATTTTTGTTATTATCCTTAATTTCAGACCAGGGGTACAAACCACGGTGATTTTCTTGATGTGTGTCCATCTCCCTAGTCTTGAGGGAGATGTTCACCAGAAAGCTACTCCTCAGGAGGAGTTTGAGAACCGCTAACAAAGGTACCAACAGTAAGGCCGGTAACGTAGGGGTTCAATGTTCTCATACATTTTTTTTATTTTTATTTTATTTTTATCCATCCATGAAGTTGAATATTTTCCGCTATTCAAGGTACCCCCGACTTGGGAACCTCACTGGGTGATTTAACACAGTAACCACAAAGTCAGGGGGGGGTTATTTTACTGCTGGAGTCCTGAAACCAGCTATTTTAACACCTCTAAAAGGTGTAAAAATATCCCATCAGTAGCTGACCATTGGGTAGGACGACACCTTGGTGAGTCCAGTGCAGACAAGAAGGTGTTTGCAATGTGCCTTATGTCTAGTCATACAATAGTTTCCCTTGACAGACCCCACTGAAAGGTCACGGCCACCCGGTCCAGATCCGCATGCCAGTATGCTGCTCCAGACTTCTCCCAGTTGGTCTCCATTACCCCCTCCCCACTATACGACGCACTTGAGTATACCGACGTGCTCCAGGGGTGCTGTTGTGTGGTGACGCTGCCTCGACCGCGACATGTCACACATGGAGCGAAGGGACATGGGGCTCCTTGCTCTCTGGCACAAAAGCACTCCGTTTGATCCCGAACATGCCTGTTCACGGTGCTGGAGGAACTGGGCCGCTGCCATCGAGAAGAAAAAAAACCCATGAAAACCACTTCTCTGCTATTTGTGGAAATGCTATTTCCTGGACTAATTTACCAAAGCTGTTGTACTCTAATTAATGCGGCTCGATATTGACTGGTAATCTCATGCTGTGATAAATAACACTCCACTTATCTAAAACCCATTTTTACCTAATTGAATCAACACAGGATCAAAAAAAAAAACTTTTTTCGTAATCCAACTGTTTTTAAGTTTCACCATAAAATAGCTGAGTAGAATAAGACAGAGATATCAAGAAGGACACAGCCACTTCGATCGAACCACCTGACCGGCCAGGCTACAATGCGTGTCGGTTTTCTGGACTCCTGTTCGGGTCATGTGGTGCCCCTGCTGATCTATAGATGTCAGGCAGAACACTTTACTGGTACCAGCGTAATTGACTTGTTTTCTAACAATCCACTGCATCTCCAGTGCTGATGGATAGAGAGCTGCTCCCCATGCATGCAGTAGAGGTCACGTTTTACTGTGATCCCAACAAACCAGTGCTACCGGTAGGGTATTCACTTTAACACAGAAAGCTGTGATCATGAGATAGTGAGTGATAAGCTGCCTTGATTATGGGTGAGCTCCTCTGAGGCCATACGTAGAATTGAGGTGGGGGAGGGGGCACACTATATCAATAATTCATCAGGAGAGGAGTTCCCCTAACGCACCCAACCCCCCGTGACTAAACACAGACGCTGCATGCGGAACAATCAAATCGTACCTGCGTGCATCTGTAGCAGCTCTGGAGCACGGATCCCTGATTGCCTCTTGTGATTTACTACCCATGAACCCATGCGTCACACCAAGCTGATCACAATCTTACACTTCACGCCCGAGCCAACAGCTTGATTTGTCAAGAGACGAACTCCGCAGCCTGCCAATAACACCAATTCCTACTGAGGAGCAGAAATAATGAAGCCAGCATCAAGTTGATGTTCCCACTGTTTTCTGAGATTAACAGTAAAGATTGGGCCCTTTTAATAGGAAAAGAGACGACGAGAGACCACCTTCAGATGACCCCTACTTTCCATCCACGATAGATTGTCCTCATCACTGCTTTAGGAGAAGTCAGCTGTGTATGTGGGGGGGGCAGGTTCTCCAATGTCTGCAACTCTGAAGAATAACGGTATGAGTTATATTTACTCTCGACACACAATTAGTGCCTTTTTTTTTTTGTGGGTACCATGTGGAGGATGAATCAGCAATGTAACGATGGGCTACAAAGGGTCCTCTTGCAATGCAACCAACAATGTCCACCGTAGCCTAAAATACTCCTGCATACCTACAGCTGTCTGGTTACAGATCAAAGCATCGCGTGTAGGTGGTTGGTGGAGATTTGATTATCCATGATTCCTTACATGCCCAGAAGAAGAATCTAGATGCTGGTGAAGACAGGGAGATGCTGAAAAACATCCAGACGTATACTTATGGCGGACAGTCACTTCCTGTCTCTATTGACCAGTTTTACTAAATTCATTGTGGTCCTTTAACCATGTACCACAGTGTAGTGACAAAGAGAATGAAATAAACTGCACTGTGGCGTCCCTCTAAATAGCACTGGGCCGGGGTGGGTAACATGACGTGAGATTACAGTCGCATCCGAGGTGCCGCATGAGACCCATCTATGAGGACAGATTATCGACTGGCATATTGACTCGTATTGATTGGAGACATGGAGGAGCCTAAGGTCCTAGGATGTTGAAGAAGAAGCATCCCACCCCCACCACCACCATCAGCCCCCCTTTCACACGGTCACTCATGATCGAGGAGTCAGACAGCAGACGCTGTAGCCCAATGGCAGACACAGGAGAGCGATGAACTTCACGGCTTTCTGCTTTCCTTCAGTTTCTTGTGCTTTCCGGCAGATTCACCTGTGCCAGCCGCTCACCTTGTAGCAGGAGCACTAAGGAAATGAGCTGTGAAATGAGGATGTATGCAGCCTTCCCTCAAAGGTACCGGGATACCGATTCCATAACACTTCAGCGGCTCTGGGTCGCAAGGGAGCCATGCGATCAAACGGAAACTTCTGTTTGAGCGTCTGAGCCGGAGTTCTCTCCTGGTGCTCATGGGGAAGAACAGAATCTGCGTGGCGTCCGGCACTCATCTTGAGATGTTATGGGGCGTCAAGAGTCGATAGCAAAAAAGGGGCACATTAAGAAAAGTTAATTCACCACATCACTTGGAGTTTTTTTTTTTTTGCTGTAGTGGGAGCAACTCGAATAAGGATGAAAGTGCCAGGGGTTGCTTCGCAGAGATGCTCTCTTGTCCACTGGTTAAATAACATCATCATCAGAGTCAAAAGGAGGAACCCAGAGAGACTCCTCTAAGCATTTCATAAAGTGCTGATTGCATCTCTTTGTCTTTGGGAAGGATTATAATTGATCCTTTGCTCTTGCGTTGTTCATACACACAGAACCTCAGGGGAACAGGTACGCCACTCTCCTTATGATTTATCATCAACGGCTACATCATAAAAACACAGCACTGCATAATGAAAGCATATCCTTAGCTTAACAGTATTGCTTTCCAGGCCTGGGACAGGAATGTTTATACATCATTGACTTTTTTTGTTATTGTTCTTAAGATTTGATACAAGAAAATGCAAGGAAATTAATTTATAAGGACAAAAAAAAATAAAATAAAAAATTGTAGGACAAATCTTATTACTTCAGGTCCATGCCTCGAAAACTAAATGAGTTTGTTCCTACCTGTCTGAAAACAACATTAAGTAAACTAAAACAATTTATTCTAAAAAAAAAAAACAGTCTTACTTTAAGGTCAAGAACCCATTAGCAAAGCCAAATATATTTTAAACAAATAAGTGCATGAGACGATTTGTACAAGAAAATGTATTTCCCGCACAAGGAGAACCTATTGAGATGTCACCGGGAGAGGCAGAGGCACGCACAGAATGGCAATTAGGCAAATACAGCTTTTAAAGGAGACATAAAACAATTCAAACTCCCACAATACCAAGTCGGCGAAGGGGAATGAATTCCTCATGCATGTGGAATACGATGTCGGATTGATAGTGTGCCTCCTTTGTCTTGTTTGGCCTTGCAATTCCACACTTAGACTCTCAAAGAAATGGGCCATATATCAAGATGCTTTACGGTTTTACACACCATCCCCAAGATCCCTCTAAAATTCACCGCAGTTCCTACCTCAGTCCCAATTCCTATGTCCCTCTTTGTCACATCAGTTCCTGCCAATATGTGAAACCGTTGTTCCAAGTAACAAAAAAAAAACGGGATTAAAAATAGGAGTTGGACGAACATACAGCAAAGTCTGATTAGTTTATTCCTTTATTTACCTGCATCGTTTAAATGGCGATGTGTGATCGCCAGCTAACACAATGAAGCCTGGTGAACATCAGCCCCAGTGCATTCCAGGCTCCTGTATCTCTGCCTTCCATGGAGGAGCGCTGAACTTATGGTCTAACCCTGTCTTCTACTGTGCTCTGTTGTCAACAAGATAGGCTTCAAGGTGCCGATCAAGCCTCTCAGGGAATGTTCAGGAAGGACTGGTGACGCTAACCATACTTAACATCCTTATTATTTTGAATATATTTTCTGACAATCAGTCACCGTTTCGTATTCTGTTGCAGGTCATCGTCGACTTCCGACCATGATCGGTTTCAACAAATCGGTCGCAAGTCAATTTCGTCGTAAGTCGGCCATTTATTTATATTAAAAAGTGCTATCATCTTTAATTCATGTTGTTTGCAGTTTTTTTAACCTCTTTAACCTTAGTTTGTTGTCGTCAGTGACATGCAGCATTCACATGTCTTACCCCTCCAGATACAGCACCCTAGGACAGTCTTTCATCAAGACAACACTCGTCCACACACAGCTCGTGTGTCTATGCACTGCCTGCGTCATGTTGAGATCCTCCCATGGCCAGCCAGGTCCCCCAATCTTTCCCCAATAAAACATGTGTGCAATCAGCTCAGATGTCAACTCAGACCCAGTGCCAATCTGAAGGATCTCGAGGGCCAGTTACAACAGCTGTGGGCCGACTTGCCGCAGGAGAGGATACAACGGCTGTATGACTCCCTTCCACACCCAATCGCAGCATGTATCCAGGCCCAGAGGGGTGCCACACCCTACTGACATGGGACCAGCAGTGTGCCCATACTGCCAACTCTGTTGTCCATTTGATCTGATATTAAAATCATTGCGATACTCTCAAGACCTTTCACCACGTGCAGATTCAATTCATTTCCACCACTCCGACTGGGTGCTTAACTTTTTTTTTGCCACTGAGTGTGTATTTTTCCCCTCTAGGGCAACTGGAAATTTCAATATCTCTTTTCCCGTAACAGCATTCATGGCATTTCCAGTATAAATTCATTTGACTTGTTCCCACAACCCTTCACATATATGGGACATCTGAAGTACCGAAAAAATCTCTCCAAAGTTAAAAACAAACATGTTAAAACAGAATAAAAAGTCAGGAGTTATTACTGCTGGCTTTATATGTGCTTCTGGTGGAGTTGGGTGCCAGAGATGCAGCTGAAACACACTTTGGCAGAGAACTCTTTGCAGCCTATCAAATTTCGATGGTTAAACTCCTGAATTTCCTGGTCATGGTACGTCTAGGAGTCGGTACACAGCATGCACACAGAGAGCAGGCTCAGTGGAAATCAATACGATTTTTGATCCCTTTTAGATAATGTGCTTCACATGACTAGCACTTTCTGTTGTTACTTAAGCCTGATTTGAGTGTGTCACTTGATCACAGGCGTGTCATTCTGGGGCAACACGGTGTTCAACCCACAGGAGAGGAACACCAGAATCCGTCATGTCCATAGGTCTAACAGATGATGTCGGTATAAATCAGAGTCAGATCTCCTTAGCTTGAGGAGGTCATAGAAAGGTCATAGAGTGAGAAACCGCTGATGATTGATTGGTTAAAAGATCTGAAACAATTAATTTATTTAAAGGTAAATTCCTTGCAAGGATATTTTACCAGACCTTTCCCAGATCAGTATGGCCTTAACTGGCTTTTTTAGACAAGATGATGGTGAAGAAACAAGCTTGGCAGGCATACAGTGAGTTAGTGTGTAAACCAGAGGTGAGGTCCATGTACTCTGTAGAACATATCATTATAGAAGAGCTAGGAACGCCGCAACCTAGAGGGATGATCATATTAATATGTTCGCACTGTCGCATGCATCATCTGCAAGTCCCCTACCCACTGCTTAGAATGCAGCCCAAGGGATCCTCTTGGAGCTTACCGGTATCCTGCCTGGATGGAGATCCACCTGTCCCAGGGATTTTAAATTCTACACCTCGTCAACACCCCCCTTCCATTTGCCCACAGCCAGGAGTGAGAAGACGTCGTCTAATTTATGCTTGACCACGTCTTCAGGAACACAGCTGGAGAGATTCAAGCGCAGGGTGCATCTAGTCGGCATAATTTGTCGCATTTTTTAATATTTCACTCTGCATAATCATAAAGATATAACCCGTCCCTTACAAAACACTATATTCTGTGGTAAATTCGGAATCATGGAGATGGAGAGGAATTATCGTGAGTGAATGTGGTCTGAAAGCAGGTGCTACAGTACGATATTAAACAAGAAAACGTCAAAGAGAAACCTGTAGATTTTAAATATATTGTTTGAAAACATGCAACAATCCAAACATCCATCCATCTTCCATAACTGCTTATATAGCACAGTAGTGCAGTGACCTGGAGCTTATCAGAAAAAGTACAGAGCACAAGGCAGGGGACAACTGGGACAGAGTACTGCTCCATCACCGGGCACAAGGCAGGGGACAGCCAGGACACGGTACCCCTCCATCACCGGGCACAAGGCAGGGGACACCCAGGACAGGGTACCCCTCCATCACCGGGCACAAGGCAGGGGACAGCCAGGACAGGGTACCCCTCCATCACCGGGCACAAGGCAGGCGACACCCAGGACAGGGTACCCCTCCATCACCGGGCACAAGGCAGGGGACAGCCATGGCAGGGTACCCCTCCATCATCGGGCACAAGGCAGGGGACAGCCAGGACAGGGTACCCCTCCATCACCGGGCACAAGGCAGGGGACAGCCAGGACAGGGTACCCCTCCATCACCGGGCACAAGGCAGGCGACACCCAGGACAGGGTACCCCTCCATCACCGGGCACAAGGCAGGGGACAGCCATGACAAGGTACCTGTCTCTCTCTCTCTCTCTCTCTCTCTCTCTCTCTCACACACACACACACACACACACACACACACACACACACACACACACACACACACACACACACACAGACAGACAGACAGACGGACAGACAGACAGAGAGAGAGAGAGAGAGAGAGAGAGAGAGAGAGAAAACCCACACATGACAAGTCGAACAAGCTGACCCGACAGGCGAAGCAGGTGGCTGGATTCAGACCTCCAGCTCTGGAGGCACGATGCTACAGCCCTAACCACCCAGGCTCTGTGCTGCCACAGTCCAAATGTCAGCTTTTTCATTTTTTCATTTACATATTTCTGATATTAAACTAAAGTTTTAAAACTACTGGATGTATCACTTATCATGCATCACAGCTAGTAATGTTTTATGCCCCCCCCCACCCCCGCCCCCCACATTGATCCATGTCGCTGACTCTGGGAAACTGCTTCACCTGTTGTAAATATTGCATCTTACCACTTAATTGAAACAGCACACCGCTGCACTCCAAAGCAAGTATTGGAATTCATTTACGGGCCGCTCTTATCAAAGGCACCGAGCGCAGGATGCGGAGCGTCATAAATCACAGGAATTAAAACAACGCAGAAGACAGACCAGCCAGCTCAATCTGATCGAGCAGCTTGTGGGTGAGTTTTGCAACACTGAATCAGACTTACCCCCAGCAGACAGAGAGACCAGCTCAAACAGAGAATGACTGGCTAAAGTCTCTGCTCTTCTGACATGTCTATTATTCTTATGCTTACGTAATTCTGAAGTTAGCTGAAATGGAATTGAAAATGTGACTGAAATTCAAATGCAATTCAAAGGTAACAGATTGTCTGTGCAATAAAAGAGAGACACTTTATTTGCTTGAACCAAGACTATGCCGCTAAAATAGCTACAGACACAGGTGACCACAGCAATAAGACAATATTTTCCTTGTTATCTTGTTAATGGCTGTGGAGTAATTCAATCAAACAGCCTGGGTTTACAAAGCAAAACGCATAAAGCGGAATCCCATTGTGCCCAAGGTTACTGAAAGGCAGCATCGTTTTGTCACTATAAAGAGAGAAAAGCAAGGATAATGCTTACAAAGGGAGAGGCTATGACCTCACTGGGCCGTGTATGGGAACACATAGCAGAGGAAACACTCTTGGAAGGAAATGGCCGATCGGGTTTGAACTGGTTATAATGGACCGAGCCATCTCAAGGCGATAGAGGCAGTGAGGTTGTGGAGCTTCAGGCTGAAGTCTCTTCTGCAGAGATCGGGCATGGACAGAGTCACACGGCAAACC